>NW_027361693.1:21137500-22337500 GCF_039654945.1 Dendrobates tinctorius | reverse complement strand
CAGAGCAGAAAAACTTAGCTTTTGAGGAGCAGGAATCAGACTGGTCTCCTAGAATCCTTCAGAGAGATCACCAGCAAGGCAGAAGGGCGTCGGCTGGCTTATATCCAGTCAGCAATTCCGGTCACCCAGTCATCATCATCATACCCAGGTGCTTTGTAATCAGCCTCACTACCTTCCTTCACCAGAAGAGGGAGTTCATCAGACCACAATGGTGAAGGGGAAAATGAACTCACAACACATATGGTTTTATAGTTCCCACCACACAGTATAATGGCACATACAGTATGATTCCCCCACATCCTGCCACACAGTATGATATTCCTCTGTATAAATGCCCCATATACTGTACCATGGTACCAACAGGTCCCCACGTATAGTAACTTAGCCCCTTCAAACTTTCACATACAGATTGATGGCCCCCATAGCCACCCACATATACAGTATTTTACAGTTTTATGACCACAACTAGTCAAAAACAGTATGATGACTGCCAGAGCCTCAAACAATATAATGACCCACATAACCCCAAACTGTGTGATACCCCACAGCCCTTCACACATAGTATCTTGGTCCCTCAAACACAACATAATGGTCCCCACAGTCCCAAACCAAACACACACTGTCATGGTCTGCACAGCCCCTACATAAAGTCTGATCCCACCAGAGTTCCCCACACTGTATGAAGGTCCTCATGTTCCCCACACATCAGTATGATGTATCCCACTGCCTCAGTCACACAGTCTAATGGTCTCTACAGTCCCCACACAGTATATTCCCTCACAAATCACAATTCCCCCCACAACATGATTCCTCTATTGTCCTCCACACTGAATCATTGTTTACAGAGCTCTGTAAGTAGTATCATGCCTGCATAGAACCTCATCCACCATATCCCCCAGTCAAGCCACAAACAGTATGCTAACCCCCCACTGTCTTCTATTCAAAATATAATGACCCCCACAAGTACCCATACATACTATCATAGCCTTCACACCCACCTACAAAACATGATGGCCCCAATAGACTTCATCAAAAACACAGTATAATGACCCTTTTGCCTCATACCCAAAGTATGATCTCTGAAGAGTACCCCACAAACAGTGTAATGGTGCCCACAGCAATCACACAAATTCTAATAGCTCCCACAGCCCTTCACACAGGTTTATGAGGCTCATGTGGTCAGACACTAATAGCGGTATGTCACTGACTAGTGTATATGAAATATGAATTTTCTATGTGAACATTTTTCCACTAGTAAAATGAAGTGTTGATCAATTTTAGCGACAGCTATTTTAATAAAAATTCACTAATGGATACAATTTGTAAAATACATAATGAGTTCTTCATGTAGCTGAACGGAGAGATGAAATATTTCTCATGAACACTATTAAAGACACAAGTTACATTTTTATCATATGGTTTGGTAATGTGACAAAATAATTTCTGATTTCTCATTCAATAAAGAAAATCTGAAATATTACAAACATTCTATGAGAGTAAAATATTAAATATCTCCTCATTTCCCTTTCAGCATTAGTAGTCCTTTTTGCGGCTCTGAAGAGACACCGAAAAAAAGAACCTTTAATAGTTTCAAAGGATGATGTGCGAGATAATGTTGTGACCTATAATGATGAGGGAGGAGGTGAGGAGGATACGCAAGCTTTTGATATTGGAGCACTAAGAAATCCTGAAGCTAGAGAGGAAAATAAACTTAGAAGAGATATCATCCCTGACACAATATTTCATATACAAAGACCAGCTCCTCTGTGGGAAAACGTTGATGTCCAAGATTTTATTCAACGTAGAATAAATGAAAATGATGCAGATGCAGCTGCTCCTCCATATGACTCACTTGCAACCTATGCTTATGAAGGCGATAACTCCATTGCTGGATCGCTAAGCTCTTTGGAATCCCCTGAGGTTAATGAGTGTCATGATTACCAGTATCTTAATGACTGGGGTCCTCGATTTAAAAAACTTGCTTACATGTATGGCGGTGATGAAAGTGACTGAAGAAAAACATTTACTCTCACTGATTTCAAGTAATGGTGAACTATTTAAACGTCTACAAATTACATCCAACACAGTTATTTATTCTGGATATAGTCAATACTAGTTTCCTTCCATGGGTACAGAAGAATAAACTATTTAAATGATGTTGCTTAATCTACAGGAGTATGCATACATGTATGACAAATTTACTGGAATACTGTTCTGTGCCTTTAATGACTATTCTACTTTAGCATTAGCTTGCACACAATATAAAATGAATAAAAGGTAGGCATATTATTTTAAATTAAGCCAAATTGAAAAGTTAAGTATTACAATTATTTGGAAAAAAAAGATATGTTTTGAATGTTATTTATTTGATCAGAATGTCTTTAATTGTGTGCTTGCTCCATTTTTTACAAATGAAAAACTATATTTTTGTACTGTTTTGAAATAAAAATAATTGTTATACAAGTGTTTGCTACATTTTATAAAATGTTTTATTTAAAAATGTTGAATTAAGTTTATATTTTTAATTTCTACATGCTTGCCATATTTGTAGGAGTATGGTGTGTTTGTGTGTGTGAGATATTGGCAAAGTGACATGATTTAAAACAAGGACACCGCTAAATAATTTAAGTATGTTTGAATAAATGAAGATATCAAATTTTTGTATTTTGTAATTAATATACACTGATTAAACATAATGTATTAACCCTGTAATGCATCATGATGTAACTGGATGTCACATGGAGGCTTTACATGTTTGGAGTGGGTTCAGGAGTTGAGCTTGTATCATACCCAATAGATGCTGGCTTAATTAAACAGTCAGCATCAGCCTGTAACAGCAGTGACCAGAGCTAGCCTTGTTGGTGCAATTTATTGAACAAATGCAATTCTCAATCACTGACATGGGCATTTAAACAGCCCATTCGCCAGTACGCCCCAGGATCAGCTCCAATCATTTCCTCATGTCTCAATTGTCAGGACAGTTTGGGGCCTATCAAAGGCCTTTTTTTAAAACTATGCTGGTCCTCTTATGAAGCCCAGGTTGTCTTCATAGGATGGTATACATTTAACTTCACTTCTCACCTTTTAAATTGCAACACCAAAAAGGAAATGTAGTGGTTTTATGCTTATCACAGGATGCGTGGACATGTTCATGATGAAAAAATTGAAACAAAATATCAAAACATCTCTAATAAATTAGTATCCAATATGAGCACCATGCAGAAAAAAATCTGCTCTTAAACTACTTGCCTTGCTCTCAATTAGGTTATTAATGGTTGTCTGACAACTGTTGTGTCCCACTAACTATACTTTGGCAAGCAAATGAACATAATTCACTGCTGGCAGCACCCTTAATATTTGCCGACTAATGTCATCCTAAATGTACTCAATGGGAGACAAGTCCAGAGATGTTGCTGGTCACTGTAGAATCTTTAGGCCTGGCAAGCTGCTCACCATGGCTTGAGAATTATGTAGCCTTGCATTTTTGTGTTGAAAAACTGTTTTTGGGACAATTTGGAGCTTTATCACAGTTAGTGTACCTGTTAAAAAAACTAGAGGGATCCATCTACAATACATTATGCACCCCATACCTTAGTCCAGAAGAGATGAATTGGTGTGAAGGTCTTTTGATTGTGTTACCTATGTGGTCTCCAGATCAATTTTTGACTATTATTGAGTTCAAAACAAAGACAAGATGCAAGACGCCTTTAAGTAGGAAAGTACCACTGGTCATAATATGGGGATTATGATATGGGAGGCATGTTTTAAGAAAGTTTGAGCCCTCTAGCTTTCATTTCAGGTACACTTGCAGCTCAACATTACAATGATCTTTTCAACAAACTAATGGTGCAACAATTTCTCCAAAGTATCCCAGGAGTCCTTTTTCAATGCGACAGTGCCAGGCCACATGTTGTTTGTGCTACTGTGGGCAACTGGTGGTGTCAAAACAAGATACAGTTATCTGCTTGATCTCTCATTAGGCACATCTGACATCATTTGGCAGCAATTGAAAAATCAGCTACCATCAGTGGATCTTGACAATTTGCATGCCCAGGTACATTTAATGTGGCAAAGCTGTCTTTAGAAAACTGTTAATACTTATTGATAGTTTGCCAAGGTGGGTAAATGTATACACTTTTGTTTGTGAAGCAGTACATTATATTGTAAATTTAATGGTGCCATTTATTGAAAACTGCGACTTGTCATTCAGTAAACAAGCCCTCATATGGATATATGATGGTTAGCAATAGCAACTGTTAGAATCTTCTTACCATTAGAACTGTAGGTTCATGCTATACAATTGTATATTGGACTGACCTGTTATTGCACTTGATTGCTCTACTGAGATTGGCAATTTTTCATGTACTGATGATGCTTCTTGTTCTTTATGCATGCACTGATGGTGTATTCTTGTACTGATGATAGTTCTAATTCTGTTTTCCTGCTCTGATGAATGTTTTGGTACTGTATGCATGTACTGATGATTCAGGTGATGTACAATATTTAATTGTACTAATAGTGTAGGGCAAATTTATTCAATTGGAATTGAAATGACAAAAAAATCATTTTCTCTAGAATGCATTTTTTTTGTAATTTGTTCCATGCAAATTCAGCAAAATGGTTAGTCTCAATTTTGCTTAACTGTAGTGTGCAAGCAAAAAGTGAAAAAAATTAAACTATTTCACACTTCTCTGCTCACTTCACCCTCTTCTTACCATCACTGCTGTAACCATGATGATCTGGATTGCATTTATTTATTGAATTTTTATTTTGTATTTCTGCCTCAAACAATCCCCCACTAATGGTAATTGTTTCTGAAGAGCAACAATAATCAGCGATTTTATTCACTTGCTGCTCTCTGTATACAGAAGCATTAACAGTATTCATTCAAGGTAAGGACTACGCAGCCTCTGCAAGAAACCTTATTTCAGTAGAGCAGAGATTGAGCTGGAGGCGTCACAATTTTGTAGGTTATTGTCCTTTTCAGGAACCGGAAGTTGTCTGGAATGCTGTGTCTTTTGTCCTCCTCATCTCTGAAGATTGTTCCTTTGCTCCTGACAATTCTTTTGGGATAACAGGAGTCATAATAATATTTTTTATTTCTATAGCACTAACAAATTCTGCAGCCCTTTCCATTTCAGAGGGGACTTGTATAGACAATAAAGACATTAAAGCGTAACACATAATTAAACAGCTACCAGAAGTTGTGAGGGCCCTGTTCGAAAGCTTATAATCTTTGAGGAAATAGGGGAGACACAAATGGTAAATGGTTAAAATTGCATGTATTGTATGGTCCAGTCATCAATATAGTAAATACGGTGTTCACATAATGATACATGAACCAGTTACCAGCTAGCATTTGTACAGTACAGATACAGAGGGCTATTAAGTGCATGGAGGCTGTGTAAACAGATGCTATGAGGGTCCTGATTTTGGAGAAAATTTTGTAAGGGCAAAATGAGGATAATTATATAAATTAGATGAGGTGATAGGTTAGTCTAAAGAAATGTGTTTTAAGGCCACATTTAAAAAAAATGGTATTGGAAATTAATAGAATAGTCCTGGAGAAGTGCATTCCAAAGAATTGTCACAGCAGTTTAGAAATGTTGGAGACGTGTGGGGGAGATTTAAATTACTGATGTTGTTAGCCTTAGGTCATTAGGAGAACAGAGGACACGGGTAGGGTCATAGACAGAGATGTAAGCTTATGCTGAACCATGGAACACTTTATGGGTAAGAGTGATAAGTTTATATTGGACTCTGTAGCAGATGGGCAACCAGGGAAATGACTGGCACAGACTAGAGACACTGGTATAGCGGTTACAAAGGAATATGATCCTGGCTGCTGCATTATGGATGGATTGGAGGGGGGAGAGTTTAGTCAGAGAGAGTCTGGTTAGTATAAAGATGCAAAAGTTCAGACGAGAGTGAATAAGAGAAACAGCAAAAGTTTTTGCATAGTCAAAGGTAAGAAAAAATCAAACTCTACACGTTTTCGAGGCGTAGGTGACATGAGCAAGCTAGTGATCAGATGCAGGGTGTGAATGAAAGTTCTGAATCAAATATGACACCAAGACAAAGGTCATGTTGTTAGGGAGTAATGGTAGAACTACGCACAAAAATGTCAATGTCAGGCATAGGTAGGTTAGCAGAGGGAGGAATCAGAAGGACTTCCATTTTTGACAGATTGACAAAAATAATATTAGAGCCATGGAAAGACAATCACTGGTATTTTGTAGTAATGCAGGGCCAATGTCAGTTATGAAGATGAATTTGCAAAATTGCTATCCAGCATATGGTAGGTCAGACTGTATATATATCCCTGCTTGTTTTAATGTATTTGTATTAAGTTGTGTATGTGTTTGTATGATGAAAGTATTGCAGACAAGCTTAGTTAAGTAGTTCTGAGCGGCTCGTGCAGACTACAATATGGGCAGCGCTGATAAATTTAGTGATTGGCTAAAGAGCTTTTGAATTACCTTACTTTTTTACAGGTAATTAAGCCAGTGAGCACAAGTATTTTTTAAAAGTGGACAACCCATTTATAAGGGTTACAATGCTTTCATAAAAACATGAAATAAACAGAGATATATAGTTACATATGTTGAAAAAACACCTAGGTCCACCAAGTTCAATCTTTCTCCACCAAGTGTACATTTTGTCACTAATTTATCTATATCCCACAATGTTAGGTATATCAAAGAAATCATCCAGCCCTTTTTTAAAAGCTGTTAAAATGTCCGCCATTACTACCTATTGTGGTAGGGCATTCCACAGTCTGACTACTCTAACTGTAAAGAACCCTTTCCTATTTAGCCTTTTTTCCACCCATAATGTGTGCACCCTAGTCCTCACTATGGTCTTTGGAAGGAATAAGTCATCCTTCTTCTCCGCTAGATTTCTGAAACTTAACATGGACAAAACAGAATTCATCATCTTTCCCCCATCTCACGTGACCCCCCAACGAACCTATCCATTACAGTAAATGGCTGCCCACTCTTCCCAGTCCCACAAGCTTGCTGCCTCGGGGTAATCCTTGATGCTGATCTCTCCTTCAAACCACATATCCAAGCCCTTTCCACTTCCTGCCGACTTCAACTCAAAAATATTTCACAAATCCGTTCATTCAACAACCAAAAATCTGCAAAAACCCTAGTCCATGCCCTCATCATCTCTCGCCTTGACTACTGCAACCTCCTGCTCTGTGGCCTCCCCTCAAACACTCTCGCACCCCTCCAATCTATTCTAAACTCTGCTGCCCGACTAATCCACCTGTCCTCCCGCTATTCCCCAGCTTCTCCCCTCTGTCAATCCCTTCACTGGCTCCCCATTGCCCAGAGACTCCAGTACAAAACCCTAACCATGACATACAAAGCCATCCACAACCTGTCTCCTCCATACATCTGTGACCTCGTCTCTCGGTACTTTCTTGCACGCAACCTCCGATCCTCACAAGATCTCCTTCTCTACTCCCCTCTTATCTCCTCTTCCCACAATCGCATACAAGATTTCTCTCGCGCACCACCCCTACTCTGGAACTCTCTACCACAACATATCAGACTCTCACCTACCATCGAAACCTTCAAAAAGAGCCTGAAGACCCACCTCTTCCGACAAGCCTATAACCTGCAGTAACCACTGATCGACCAAACCGCTGCATGACCAGCTCTACCCTCGCCTACTGTATTCTCACCCATCCCTTGTAGATTGTGAGCCTTCGCGGGCAGGGTCCTCTCTCCTCCTGTACCAGTTATGACTTGTATTGTTTAACATTATTGTACTTGTTTTTATTATGTATACCCCTCCTTACATGTAAAGCGCCATGGAATAAATGGCACTATAACAATAAATAATAATAATGTGCCAGTGGTTTGCACTGGCCACACATGCATTTATACATGTAAATCAAATCTCTTCTGAGGCGTATTTTTATTTAACTAAACAAGCCCAACTTTTCCAACCTTTCATCATATGAGAGGCCTTCCACCCTCGTAATAATCTAGTTGCCCGTCTTTGAATTGATTCTGACATCTGAATATCCTTTTTAAAATGTGGAGCCCAAAACTGGATGCCGTATTCTAGATGTGGGCTCATCAAGTATTTATAAAGGGGTAATAATACTTTGGGATCTCAGGATTCTATCTCTCTTTTTATACATCCTAAAATCTTGTTTTCTTTTGCGGCTGCTGTTTGACTTTGAGTACTGCTGCTCAGCTTACTTGAAATGAGAATACCCAAGTCCTTCTCCTGTTCTGTAGTCCCGAGTATACTCCCACTTAATTTATATGCAGCAATGGGATTACTGCGACCTAGGTGCATTACTTTACATTTATTTACACAAAGTCTTATTTGCCAAGTGTATGTCCATTCAGTCATCTTATTCAGATTGTTTTACAATATTGTAATGTCAGGGTCAGATTTTAATATCACATAGTTTGGTGTCATCAGAAAAGTCTGACACTTTACTCTCAATCCCATCCACAAGGTCATTAATAAAGAGGTTAAAAAGAATTGGTCCTAGCACAGATCCCTGTGGTTCCCCCAGTCCTTGCTTCTGCAGCTTCAGTATAAGGCTGTTATGTAGAACAATGTCAAAAGCCTTTGCAAAGTCCATATAAATCACATCAGCTGCATTGCCAACATCCATATTTGCACTTACCTCCTCATAGAAACCCAACATTTTAGTTAGATAGGACTTCTTCTTCATGAATCCATGCTGGTTGTCAGTTATTACACACGTGGTCAAAATTGTTGGTACCCCTCGTCTAATGACAGAAATGATGGTACCCCTGAAAATAATGTGACAAAATGGACATGTAAATCATGGTGTGTCCACTAATTAGCATCACAGGTGTCTACAATCTTGGAATCAGTGAGTGGGCCTGTATAGAGGGCTACAGATAGTCAATGTGCTGTTTGGTGACATGGTGTGTATCACAATCAACATGGACCAGAGGAAGTGAAGGAAAGAGTTGTCTCAGGAGATTAGAAAGAAAATTATAGGCAAACTTGTTAAAGGTAAAAATTCTAAGACCTTCTCCAAGCAGCTTGATGTTCCTGTGACTACAGTTGAACATATTATTCAGAAGTTTAAGCTCCATGGGACTGTAGTCAACCTCGATGGACATGGCCGCAGGAGGAAAATTGATGACAAATCAAAGAAACGGATAATACGAATGGTAACAAAAGAGCCCAGAAAAACTTCTAAACAGATTAAAGGTGAACTTCAAGCTCATGGAACATCAGTGTCAGATTGCACCATCCATCATTGTATGAGCCAAACTGGACTTCATGGGAGATGACAAAGGAGGACACCATTGTTGAAAACAAAATTATAAAAAATCCAGACTGGAATTAGCCAAACTACATGTTGACAAGCCACAAAGCTTCTGGGAGAATGTCCTAAGGACAAATGAAACAAACTTTTTGGCAAGGCACATCAGCTCTGTTCAAATATAGAAAAATGAAGCATTTCAAGAAAAGAACACTGTCCCTACTGTGAAACAAGGAGGAGTATCTGTTATGTTCCAGGGCTGCTTTGCTGCATTTGGCACAGGGTGTCTAGAATCTGTGCAGGGTAAAATGAAATCTCCAGACTATCAAGAAATTCTAGAGAGAAATCTGCTGCCCAGTGTCAGAAAGCTTGGTCTCAGTCACAGGTCATGGGTCTTGCAACAAGATAATGACCCAAAACACACAGCTAAAAACACCCAAGAATGGCTAAGAGGAAAACATCAGACTATTCTGAAGTGGGCTTCGATAAGCCCTGACCTAAATCCTATTGAGCATCTTTGAAAAGAGCTGATACATGCCATCTGGAAAAGGCAACCTTCAAACACAAGACAACTGGAGCAGTTTGCTCTTGAGGAGTGGGCCAAAATACCTGTCAAGAGGTGCAGAAGTCTCTATGACAGTCACAGGAATCGTTTCATTGCAGTGATTGCCTCAAAAGATTGTGCACCAAAATATTAAGTTAAGGGCATCATCATTTCTGTCCATGCCTATTTCATGAGTTTTATTTTTTTAAAAATTCTGTGGAAGCATGGTTGAAAAACAATGTCTGACTTTCATTTGTTCATTTTCATAGATTTTTGATTTATTAATACTTTTGTCAGATTCAAGTTATTTCTGTCACCATTGTCGGTTTTTCTGTCATTAAACGAGGGGTACGACTAATTTTGACCACGTGTGTATATTATTATCTACAATATATTTCTGCAGGTCATCTCTTATAATGCCCTCAAAAATGTTGCACACTACTGATGTCAGGCTTACCGGACAGTAGTTGCCTGGATCCACTTTCTTACCTTTCTTAATTATTGGTAACACATGAGCCATCCTCCAATCCCATGGCACCACTCCTGTAGCAAGAGAGTCTAAAGGCCCCGTCACACTAAGCGACTTACCAGCGATCCCGACAACGATATCAACGTGTCAGGATCGCTGGTGAATCGCTATGTGATCGCTGGTGAGCTGTCAAACAGACAGCTCCACCAGCGATTATCACAGCGACGCCGCGCGTGCGGCATCACTGTGTTCAGAGCTGATTCATGTCAAAAATAGAATTAAAATAAAAAATATTGTTATTCTCACCTTCCGACGTCCCGCGCAGCATTCCCGCCTCTCTCCACGCTCCGGTCCCAGTAATCCTTTGCGAGAATTACCATGATGACGTCCGTTCTCGCGGGATCACAAAATCTAGCGGTCATTCTTGCAAAGGATTACTGGGACCGGAGCGTGGAGAGAGGCGGGAATGCTGCGCGGGACGTCAGAAGGTGAGAATAACAATATATATATTTTTTTATTATTTTATCGCTGATTGCTGTTCTCCCGCCTGTCACACACAGTGATGCGTGCTGGCCAGCGGGAGATCAGCGACGAAAGATATGTCCAGAGATTTCCCAGAGCGATCAGCGATACCGGCAGGGGGGCCGGTCGCTGATCGCTGTCACACACAGCGATCTTGCTGGTGAGATCGCTGTTGTGTCACAAAACTTGAATATGAGTATATGAGATGCAGTGGTCTGTCAATTATTGAGTTAAATTCCTTCAGTATCCATGGATGAATGCCATCTGGGCCAGAAAATTTTTCAATGTTTAAATTGCTCAGAGGTAGATGTTCTTCTTTTTTTTGTGCTAAACTAGTTATATCAGGTGGTGAATTTTGGTTTTGTTCCTAGTTGAATTATCCCTGTAACAGACAGTTCATTAATGAACATGGATGAAAAGTGCCTATTTATTATCTCAGCCTTTTCTTTATCGTCTGTATTTATCTTGTTATTTTCATCTTTTAATATGCCAATGCCATCTGCTTTTTTTTCTTTTTGGCATTAATGCATTTATTAAAAAATGTAAGATTTATTTTAATGTCATTGGCGATTTGTTTCGCTGTAGATAACTTTGCTAGCTTGATTTCTTTTTTACATTTCTTTTTTAGATCTTTACACTCCTGAAATGCTATTTCAGTACTATCGGCTTTCAAGAATTTGATTGCCCTTTGTTTTTGTCTTATTAAACTTTGCATTGTCTTATTTATCCGTCATGGTTTCTTTTTATTCGCTGACATTTTATTACCAGAAGTTATGAGTTTTATATGATTATAGTTAAAAAATTATCATCAGTGACCTATTAGAAACCCCCTCTTATAATGTTCAGATTGTCCTCACCAAACTTTGTTTTTGTGCACTGTCATCATGACTGTTATTGACATTCACTGGCTCTAGCTGTTTTTGTGCCATAAAAATATTTAAAGAACCACCATTGATGCTTGAGAGGATGCTAATTTAACACGTGAGTATTGGTTATCTTTTATTCACATCCCCTTTTAGTTATGCTAATATTTAACCCTTTTCTGACATTTGTCATAATAATACGTCCTTGTGCCCTGGGCCTATCTGACCAGAGACCAGTATTATTATGACATCACGATTGGCGTTCACATGGGCTGTGCGTGGGCAATCGCTGTCGGATGTAAGCTGATTCTGACAGCTGACTTCCAGCACTAAATGTCAGGAGTGGTTACACACCACTCTCGGCACTTTAACCACCTAAATGCTTTCGATCGCCGCATTCTGGAGCCGGCAATGGGCTGACAGGCCCTCTACCTTTGGTTTGGAGACCATGTGGCGTGACGTGGGGTCCCGATCTTTGCCACGGTGACCTGATATTTTCATGATGACATCAGGGTTACTAGAGCTAGAAAACTTGCTAATATGCCCAGTGCATGATGAGCAAGTTTTTGCATCAGTGCAGAGCTGACAGTTTATACAGCATGGGGGTGCTGATGCATTCCCATGCTGTAGAAGCGATCAGACATCAAAAATGATGAAAAAAATGAAAACTGAAAAAGAAAAATTTTGAAATAATTGTAAAGTTTTTTTTAAAATATAAAAAATAATAATGGAATATCAAAGCATATCTTATCTATAAATATTTGAATAAAAAGATTAAAAGTACACATATTTGGCATTGCCACGACCGCAACGATCCAATCTATAAAATTGTTCCACAAATTTAACCCCTTTAGTGAGCACCATAAAAAATAAACAAGGCAAAAAACAGTGCTTTATCATCATTCCACCGAACAAAAAGTGGAGTAAAGTGCAAACAAAAAGACGGATATAAATATAAATGGTTTTGCTGAAAACGTCATCTTGTCCTGCAAAAAAAACAAGCTGGCATACAGCTCCATCAACGAAAAAATAAGAGTTATAGCTCTCAGAATAAAGCGATGCAAAAATAATTATTTTGTCTATAAAATAGTTTTCATTGTGTAAAAAGTTATATAAATGGGGCATCGCTGTACTGTACTGACCCGAAGAATAAAACTGCCTTTTGAATTTGACCACACATGGAACAGCATAAACCACCTCCCCAAAAAAATCATGAATTGCTGTTGTTTGTTCATTCTGACTCCCAAAATTCAGAATAGAAAGCGATCAAAAAAAGTCATGTGCCTGAAAATGGTACCAATAAAACGTCAACTCATCCTGCAAAAAGCAAGCCATCACATGACTCTTTGGGCCAAAATATGGAAAAATTATAACTCTCAAAATATGGTGATGCAAAAACTATTTTTTGCAGTAAAATTCATCTCTTAGTGTGTGACAGCAGCCAAACATAAAACCCGATATAAAACTGGTATCGCTGTAATCGCACCGACCGGAAGAATAAAGTCAACTAATCACTTATACTGCATGAGGAATGGCATAAAAAATAAATAAAACCAATTTTTCACATGCTGTTGATTTTTTCATTTTTCCTCCCAAAGATCGTAGTAAGGCTCGGCGCACATTTATCCTACGCTCTGTGCTGAGCGCTACACCAGGGTTTCCGTGTAAATCTCTGAAATACATGATTCAGATGGAAACTCTGGCAAAATATTCCCTATAATGAGGTAGATGGGGCAATGTGGACCCCATCTGACCTGTGATCCAGTGGTTTCCGTCTTTCTAGGTTTGCATAAAAGTGCCATCTGTCACGGTTTTTTGCACTTCTCAAAGGAAGGATACCACTGAACAGAGGTCAGACACAGTTCAGAGTAACTCTGCTGCCTCATTATAGTGAATGGATCTCTCGGGGGTTTCATCTGAATCACGTAACTCGGACATTTAGATGGAAAACCCAAGTAAGTGGTCAGCGTAGAGCGCCAGATAAATGTGATCCCAAACCTCATGCAAAATGTTCCCAATAAAAGCTTCAACTCAATCCACAAAAAAGCAAGTCCCCACTCAGGTCTGTCATCTGTTAATGGAAATATAGAGAGCTTCCACATTACTGGTTGTACAAAGGCTCTGAAAAGCGAAATGGTTCCTAACCCGCCAAAGAAATTCAGCAAATTCTGCACTCTCAAATCCAAATGCCCCCTCCCATTTGAGCCCCACAGTGTACATAAACCACATATTGTGTCCATGTTTGGCATTTCTGGAGCAATTAGAGCCTGCCTAACTTACGGGTGCATGCCTCCAAGAGCACAGACTGGGCATAACGTACTGGTGACTGCAATGTACTGGTCACTACAGCATACTGGTCACTACAATGGCAGTTTGAAATTTTCACTCAGCAACATTAATTGCTGCTTGTTCCTGGAAAATACCCGTGAAGTCAAAATCGTCACTACACCTGTAGATATATTTCCCAAGGGGTATAGTTTCCAATGTAGGGTTAGTTGAGAGGGGATTCTGCTCTTCTAGCAATTAGGGGCTCTGTATATGGAATATGCAAACTGTTTTAGGAAAATCTGCACTCCAGGATGCAAATAGCTCCCCATTCCTCCCGAGTCTCTCCGTATGGCTAAGTAGTACTCTACAGCCACATATGTGGTATCTTCACGTTCAGTATAAATTTTGGGACAAATTTTGGTGCTATGTTTAACCACTTCTTGTGTGAAAATGTAAAATCTGGGACTAAAACAAAATTTTGGTGGTAAAAATGAAGTTATTTTTTTCTTCACTGCCCAATGGTATAAAAATCTGTGACACATCCGTCATGTCAATATGATCACTGCACCACTAGATTAAATCATTGAGAGGATTAGTTAGTAAAATGTGAGCACTTATTGGGAGCTCTGCTTTTCTGCCACCTCATGGGCTCTCCCAATGAATCATGGCACCTGCAAACCATAATAGTAAAATCTGGTGCTCCTTGCATTCTGAGCTTTGCACTGTGCCTGAAAAATATTTCCTGATTACATGTAGGTATTGGCGCACTCAGGAAAAAATAGACCTCAGTTTGTTGTAAAAAAATTGCTGTTAACCCTTAGCATAAATTAAAAACTTAGGACTAAAACAACATTTTAGCGTTAAAAATTTAATTTATTCTTTCTTCACCGCTCAGTGGTATAAAATTCGGTTAGGCACATATGGTGTCAATATGATCACTGCACCACTAGATGAATTCATTGTGGAGTGTAGTCTGTAAAATGAGTTCATATATAGTGAGTTTCTGTTGTTCTGGCACCTCAGGGGCTCTGCCAATGTGACATGGTACCCTCAAACCATTCCAGCAAAATCTGAAATCCAATATGGCATCTCTATCCTTCTAAGAATTGCACTGTGCCTCAAAAGTGGCATTCCCCCACATATGGGGTATTGACATACTCAGGAGAAATTGCACAACAAACTGTATTGTGCAATTTCTCCTTTTATCCTTATGAAAATGCAAAATTGGGGCAAAATAACATTTTTGTGGGGAAAATTTGATTATTTTTATTTTCACAGCTCAATGTTATAAACTTCTGTGAAGCACCTGGGGGTTCAAGGTGCTCACTGCACATCTAAGTATATTCCTTGAGGGGTCTAGTTTCCCAAATGGGGTCACTTGTGGTGGTCTCCACTGTTTATGCATATCAGAGACTCTCCAAATGGGACATGACATCCGCTAATTATTCCAGGAAATTTTACATTCAAAAAGTCAAATTACGATGCTCCCTTTCTGAGCCCTGTCGTGTGCCCAAACAGTAGTTTTCATGAAACCCGATTCGACTCTAAAAAAGGCAAAGTCGCTCATCTCTACTTATAAATTCCTAACAAAAAAAATGTTGGTTGCTAAGTTGTGCTGCTGTAAAGTAGACATGTGAAAAATGTTATCTATTAACTATTTTGTGTGACATATCTATGTGATTTAAGGGCATGAAAATTCAAAGTTAGAAAATTGCTACATTTTCCAAATTTTCGCCAAACATCCATTTTTTCACAAATAAACACAAATCATGCCAAATAAATTTTACCACTATCATAAAGTACAATAAGTCTCGAAAGAGCATTCTCATAATCACTGGGATACATTGATACGTTCCAGAGTCATAATTGTAAAAATTGGCCCGGACATTAAAGTGCAAGCCACCCTCGGGGGTAAAGGAGTTAAAACTTACAGAAAACCCTAATGAAGGTCACCTCTAACGTAGCTGATAATCTTACCTCCTGCAAAAAAGAATAAATTAGGCAGTTCTGGGAACTTTGTCTTGTACTGTTAGTATTGTCTTTGTTTGCATTGTTGATTTGTAAGTATTGCTAGTATAGTTGGTTTTGCTTGAATTATTGATATTGTCTGTATAGATGGTATTATTGATATTGTCAGTACTGTCAGTATCAGCAAAAACATTTTGGTTCCAATGCTGTAAAAAGCTTGTAACATGACTGTCATATGTGAATGCAGCCAAACATTAAAAAATGTTTTACAGCTGCCTCCAGTCTGTGACATGTCGGTGCCGCCAAGCCTATTGCTTTAGCTGTGTGTAACAGGGAGCACCAAACAAAATTTTTGCTCCAAATATTTTCATGCATCCTACATCACAAATATAATATTCTCAATCTGAGAGAAAAGAAGCACTTTTTTGTACACACCTTTGGCTATTACACAGTGCTACTGCAGAAACACACAGGAAAGACAAGTTTTATAAAAATGACTGTTTTGTAATTAGACAAGTAATTAATACCTGCAGCATGGTGACCATGTGAGCATTGAGAAGGCGCCATTGGCTGTGTGCTGCTTGTTCTCCCATTTTTTTTATCCTGCTTGTTCTCTAAATATAATAAAATAAGTCATTTCATTGTTTCATGAGTGACATAACTTTTTCTTTATATTTTGGACATGTGACAGTTGTATAACCGGATACATGTTTGCATAATTTAAATGAATAAGTTAGCATTACAGAGGATGTATAATTGGAAAAGTAACAAGTGTAATCAATCTACAGTGAGGAAAAAAAATATTTGATACACTGCCAATTTTACAAGTTTTACAAAGATCTACAAAGAATTGGAGAGTGTGTAATATTTATCTTAGGTACACTTCAATTGTGAGAGACAGATCTAAAAACAAAAAAACAGAAAATCACATTACATAATTTTAAATAATTAAATTGCACTTTAATGCTTGAAACAGGTATTTGATAACCTACCAAGCATCAAGAATTCTGGCTCTCACAGACCTGTTAGTTTTTCGCTACTTTGCACGCATTACCTGTATTACTACAGGACAATAGGCAAGCAGCTGGGTGGGAAGTCAACAACTTTTTGGTCAATTATTATAAAATGGAAGAAACACAAGATGACTGTTAATCTTCCTCAGTCTGGCATTCCATGCAAGATCTCTCCTCATGGGATAAGAATGATTCTAAGAAAGGTCACAAATCAGCCCAGAACTACCCAGAAGGACCTAGTCAATGACCTGAAGAGAGCTGGGACCACAGTATCAAACATTACCATTAAAAGCACACTACGCTGTCATGGATTACAATCCTGCAGCGCACACAAGGTCCTCTGCTCATGCCAGCACATATCCAGAAAAGTTTTAAGTTTGCCAATGGTCATCTGGATGATCTAGAGGAAGCATGAGAAAAAGTCATGTGGTTAGATGGGAACAAAATAGAACTTTTTGGTAAGAACTCCACTCACCGTGTTTGGAGGAAAAAGAAGGATGGGTACATCTCCACGAACACCATTCAAACCATGAAGCCTGGTGGGAGAAACATCATACTTTGCTGGTGATTTTCTGCAAAAGGGACAGGACGACTGTACCATATTGAAGTGAGGATGGTTGGGGTCATGTATCATGAGATTTTGGCCTCATTGGCTGGGTCTTCCAGATAGGTGACCCAAAACACACATAGCCAGGGCTACTAATGAGTGACTCCTTAAGAAGAATTTTAATGGAGTGGCCTAGACCTGAACCCAATAGAAAATCTTGTGAGGGAGCTGAAATAATGTTACCCAGCAACAGTCCTAAAACCTAAAAGATCTGGAGAAGATCTGTATGGGGGAGTGGGCAAAATCCCTGCTGCAGTTTGTGCAAACTTGGTCAAGAACTACAGGAAATGTTTGGACTCTGTAATTGCAAGCAAAGGTTTCTGTACCAAATGTTAAGTTCTGTTTTTCTATTGTATCAAATATGTATTTAATGCAATAAAATGTTAATTAAATATGTGAAAATCATACAATGTGATTTTCTGGATTTTCTTTTAGATTCTGTCTCTCACAGTTGAAATGTACCTACTATAAAATTTAAAATTTACAGACCTCTCCATTCTTTGTAGGTGGGAACACTTGCAAAATCATCAGCAAATCAAATACTTATTTTCTCCACTGTATGTGTGGTAATGGAATCAGCGGCATGTACACTGCTTAAAAAATAAAGGGAAAACTAAAATACCACATACTAGATATCAATGAATGAAAAATTCCATCTGCAAACCTTTATTGCTGTATTTTTCGGACTATAAGATGCACTTTTTTCCTCCAAAAATGTGGAGGAAAATGTGGGTGCATCTTATAATCCGGATGTACCAGCTTTGGCTATGGGGGGAAGGTGGGGGAGCGGTTTTGGTGAAGCAGCGGTTGAAAGAGGCTGAAGCCGGCGGCTGCTAACTCCTGTGCTCACTGCTAAAGTGAAATGAATGTTCACTGCATTCCATGCCCATGGATGTGGAGGGCAATGGATATTAATTTCTCTTCAATGACATTCTCGTATGATTGGCCCCAATAACGGTCCTGGTATGTATGGCCCAATCAGAAAAAATTAAAAAACTAAACCATTACACTTACCTTCCCTGCGTGCCCTCACATGAATATTCGTGAATATTCATTTCTCTTAATATTGGCACACTTGACCGCCAGCAGCAGCAGGAAGGCTTCGGCTGACACTTTGCTCGCTAGAGAGCAATGAATGCTCTCTGCACAAAGAGTCCCAGCATGCAGCGCATAGAGCAATCTGACAGCTGCCCTTTGGCTTGGACACAGCGCATGACATCTCTGCCATGCGCTGTTTACAAGCATTAAGCAGCAGCTGGCATCAGAGCAGAATGCTGCGAGGGAGCGCCGGGAAGGTAAGTGTAATGGTTTGTTTTTTTAATGTTTTCTGATGGGACCATGCATACCACAATGGGGGTGGGGCCAATCATACCAGGATAAGGATGAGACCATGCATACCAGGACCGGGGTTGGGGTCCTATCATACCAGGGTAAGGATGGGACCATGCTTACCAGGATAGGGATGGGGCCATGCATACTAGGATTTGGATGAGGGTGATCATTCCTGCCAGGATAGGGATGAGGAGGACCATTCCTACCAGGATAGGTATGAGGGGGACCATTCCTAACAGGATAGGGATAAGGGGGCATACATATCAGTCTAGGGATGAGGATGCATGCGGATAGGGATGAGGGAGCCATGGATACCAGGGTAGGGATAAGGGGGAATAAATACGAGGGTAGGGATGAGCGGGCCATTAATACCAGGGTACAGATGAGGGGGGTCATGCATACCAGGGTAGGGATAAGCAGGGCTATGCATACCAGGATAGGGATCAGGGGGGCCATGCGTACCAGGATAGGGATGAGTGCCATTCATACCAGGATAGGCATGAAGGGGCCATGTGTATCAGGATGGGGATGAGGGGACCATATTTAGCAGGATAGGGGATATTAAGTACAGAATTGACAACATTTTTTGCTTCAATTTTTTTCCTAATTTCCTCCTCTAAAACCTAGATGTTTCTTATGGCCCGGTGAGCCTTTTAGTCTGAAAAATATGGTAATTGCATAGTGGAATTCATTGATAAAAATAAAACATAAAAATAATCAATGTAAATCAAAATTAATATTTTTTGGAGGTCTGAATTTGGAGTGCTACTTAAAATCAAAGTGGAAAAGCAAATAACAGGTTGATCCAACTTCAGTGGAAATGTCTCAAGACAAGGAAATGATACTCACTAATGTGTGTGGCCTCCACATGCCTGTATGACCTCCCTACAAAGCCTGGACATGGTCCTGATGTGGCGGCAGATATTCTCCTGAGGGATCTCCTCCTAGACCTGGATTAAAGCATCATTCAACTCTTGGACAGTCTGTGGTGCAGTGTGGCGTTGGTGGATGCAATGGGGAATGGACAGGCCAGTCCATAGCATCAATCCCTTCATCATGCAGGAACTGCTTACACACTTCAGCCACATGAGGCTTAGAATTGTCATGCATCAGAAGGAATCCATGGCCCTCTGCACCTGCATATGATCTCACAATGGGTTTGAGGATCCCCTTCCTGGTACCAAATGGCAGTCAAAGTACCTCTGATTAGCAAACTGAGGGCTGTAAAGGTTTCCAAAGAAATGCCTCCTCACACTATTACTGCCAATTTGGTCATGCTGGAAGATGTTGCAAGCAGCAGAATGTTCTCCACAGCGTCTACAGACTGTCATGTCTGACATATATGCTCAGGTGGGCCTGCTCTCATCTGTGAAGAGCACATGGCGTCAATGTCAAGTCTGCCAATCTTTGTGTTCTCTGGCACAACACGCACTTGTGGATGTCAGGCCGTCAGTCTGTTTCTGACAGCATGAGCAGACACATGTATGTAAGTAGTTTGCTGGAGGTCTCTTTGCAAGGCCCTGGCACTGCTCTTCCTGTTCCTCATTACGCAAAAAAGGGGGTAGAGGTCTTGCTGTTGGATTTTTGTGTTCCTACAGCCCCCTCCATGTCTCCTGGTGTACTGGCCTGTTTCGAGATATCTGTTCCTTTCTCTGTAATTTGTGCTGACAGACACAGCTACCCTTCTTGCCACAGCTCACATTGATGTGCCATTCTGGATGAGTTGCACTACCTGAGTAACTTCTGTGGGTTATGTACAACACCTCATGCAACTGTACATTACCTCCAGAGGTGAGAGCAGTGAAAAAATGCAAAAGTAATCAAGGCATGGGGATTCATCTATTCTTAATAACCAGCCTTGCTAATGCTGACAGCTGCGGGTTGCAGCCCACAGCTGTCAGTTTTACCTGGCTGGTTATCAAAAATACAGGGGAATCAATGTCAATTTTTTATATTATTTATTTAGAGCGCAATTGATAGGTCAATTGATGCCACTTTTCCTGGTGTCTGCCCCTAATTTTAGTGGTTTTGGCAATTTTTTTACTCCCCCTGAATGTGTTGTCTATGTACTTGGTTTTGCCTCCCATTGAAGTCAATGGGGTTCAGGTATGTTTGTCGAACCATTCGGCGAACATCAGGTCGTTCGTGAATCCAAACCCAACCTTGAAAGTTTCGTTCATCTCTAGTCACCACTTGTAAAAACACTCCCTTATAGGAGTTGTCTTGCTAATTGAAAATTATTTCTACCTGTTGTCTGTTCCATTTGCACAACAGCAGGAGAAATTAATCCACAATCAGTGTTGCTGCATAACTGGACAGATTTAACAGAAGAATGATTGACGTGGAGTTAAGCCCTCGTCACACATAGCGATCTCACTAGCGAGATCGCTGCTGAGTCACAAGTTTTGTGATGCAACAGTGATCTCACCAGCGAGATCGCTGTGTGTGACACTGACCAGCGACTGGTCCCCCTGCTGGTTATCGCTGATCGTCCTGGAATAGCCTGGACATTTTTTTGATCGCTTGTCTCCTGCTGACCAGCACGCATCGCTGTGTGTGACAGGTGGGAGACCAGCGATCAGCTATCAGCGCTCTGGTAACTAAGGTAAATGCAGGGTTTCTAAGCACCGGGCAGTGCTTAGAAACCCGATGTGTACCTTAGTTACCAGTGTGCTGATGCAGGGAGCTGGTAACCAAGGTACACATCGGGTTTCTAAGTGACGCTCACCCCTTAGAAACCCGATGTGTACCTTAGTTACCAGCTCCCTGCATCAGCGCGCTGGTAACTAAAGTACACAGCGATGCCGTGTGCTCGGTGTCACTGGTGCTGATCGCTGGTGAAGCTGTCTGTTTGACAGCTCACCAGCAATCATGTAGCAACTCAACAGCGATCCTGACAAGTTGATATCGTTGTCGGGATCACTGGTGAGTCCCTATGTGTGACGGGGCCCTTACATTGTTTTGATTAAGTGTTCATTTTATTTTTTGAACAGTGTATATTTATTTGCTCAATTGTTTGCCTAACTTTTCAGCTACGTTTAAATTGAGATCTATATTAGCAAATGCAGCTTTTGGGGATTTTGCTGTAGATTACTAATTAATACTTAGCACAAGCCACAAGTGTAGAATAAAAAATTCTGTATATAAAGTTTAAAAGATATTATATGTATTCTCACCTCACGTGGTATTCCTTTAACTCAGTCCCCCATGTTCACAATAATAATAGTGAATAAACTAGAAAAGAGTTTGGCTGCATATAGTATAAGTGATCGGGCGACCTGACACTCTCCAAAAACAAAAGAAATTGGCATGAGATAAATGGAAAAATTGAATATTGTAAGTACTATTGAAATAAATTTCTGTGTATAGAAATAGCCATATCTGGTCACCTAGTGATGACGATAATTGTAGTTCACTTGTTGGATGCTGAAGGATTATATGAATCTGATGTCCAACTGAATGTGGCTGTAAAGGATTATTTACAATGGAAAAGAATCGCTTATAGATTGCAAGCTCATATGCCAATAATTAATTTTGCTGCAATAGTGTTTTTCTGTGAGATGTTTGAACAGAAGTTTCATTTTGTATGACCTCTCTACAAGCGAAATTCATGAAATGTGAAAAAAGAAAAAGAGAAAGAAAATGCAAAGTAAGTCCCATGGTAAGTAGGAAATTGCATCTGATAATAAAAAATAGAAGTGTTTTATTTTGCAAGCTATAAAAAGTAGTGGTTATTCATGAATCCAATTTTTGCTTGTCTATGTGAATAAAATGAAAAATATGAGAAGAAATAAACGTTCACTATATTCCACACCATTTTCTGGTGTATATTAAAGGGGCTGTTCCCATTCAACTAAATGTTTCCCCTGATTGCAGATTGCTATAAAAAATAAACCATGCTGTTCACATGTTCCTTGTGTCAACCGGTGAGTCTTCACTGCTGTTCTCAGTACCTGACAATGGCTGTGGCACAGATGTCATTTTTAAGGCTCCAGTGGCTCTAGCAGGGCATTACTGTACAGATAGAATGATTCCTTCAGAGCTCACTAATTGGCTGTTCTGTAGCCAATGGCAAATAACAGGAGCAGCGACAGTAACTCACCGCCAGAATCAGGGAAAATGAATACAGGGCTTTTTTTTCGCAAACTGCGGCCATGTGGGCATTCAATTGAAAGCTTGCAAAGTTAAAAATAGTTTACTAGAATTCCTATAAGACTAAACTCAACCTACTTGTATTGTCAAAAAGTAGTAAGAGTTGCCTAAAAGAGTTAAAAGTAGCAAATTTAAGAGCAAATGTGGCATACTCCAAAATGTGTGACTCTTATGCCAGGAAAATTACATTTTTACTTCTAAAATATAATAGCTTTTTCAATTGTTTTCTAACTACTGAGCAGTGTGCAAAATAAGGGGATAGATAGAGTAGACAGAGAGAATTAGACACTAGAGGTTAATGAGGATTTAGGGAGGCTGGGATATGCAAGGAAAGTAGGGAGGTGAGTAGTAGTAATAAATGTGCTAATAGTATTAAATGTCTGCTGGCAAATGCAATAAGTCTTGCAAACAAAATTAATTATTTGGAGACCAGAATATGATGTGGTGGGCATTATGGAAACCTGGCTGGATGAAAGCAATGACTCGTTGACAAACATAAAGGGTTACACTGCAATCAGAAATGACAGGAAAGACATAAAAGTTGTATGTGTATTTTCATTAAATCCAACTTAAGACCTGTGCTCAATGATGACATTCGAGGGAGCGACGATAATGTAGGATAAATATGTGGATATATATACATGGAGATGGCAAAAGTGGAACAATGAGAATTGGAGTTTGCTTTAAGACTCCTAATATAGTTGAACAGGTAAAGGTTAAAATGTTGCAACATATAAAAATGACAGTGCAAAATAATAAGGTCCTTATTATGGGGGATTTTAACTATCCAGATATTCAATGGGACATAGAATTGTCATGCACAGTGTAGGAAAGACTAAGTACAACATGAAGGAATAAGGGGAAGGGAGCCCAACACTAGGGAAAAGGGGAGTGGAGACCCATAGGAAGATCTAACATCAACCTGTCTGCCCTAAGCATCACTATACAGGTTCCACACCTATCGCCGAGCAGGATGCCTAACCCCTGCCTGACCCTGATGATAAGCCCTGCATAGGGGAGGACAGGATGTGAACTAGTCAATTCCCATTATCACCAAAGACAGATGGGATACACAAAAAGGGGAATACTCTGCTTGAGCAGACTCAGAGAGGAACATAGACGTCCTCAAAACACCAAAGAGGAAGATAACCGACTGCTATAGTTCGAAGCAATGGAAATATCACTGGCAACTCCCATCAGCAAGGGTGTGTCAAGTATAACCGGGGGGAGGTTGCCATTGGGTTTTGACCCGAGTCAGAAGGACTCGGAAGGAATGTTCAAAGCCAGCCGCTGAGATCTTCTGCAGCTAGATTCAGTGCGATTGTCTGCAGCCTCTGACACACATGTGATAAGAATTTTCTGGTTGTGCTAAAAAGCTGCATGTTCTTATTCACAGTTATCCATCAAAAATTGAAAGCAGCACGCCTTTTGAAGAGTATAAAGATGATTTATTCAGCCCATCGGGCTATATGCCCATTCAGTGCGACGTTTCGGTCCAGAAAGGGAGCTGACCTTTCTCAAGCAGTGCAATGTGACAAATGAGTGCTTTTTTATAGCACACAAATTATACAGGTATTTTATAACAATTATACAATATAAAAAACATGAAGATGAATCTCCAGCATAGGGATATACAGTCAAAAAGTGCTCACTTAATATAAAGTGCCCAAGTGCTTTATATAAAAAAATAATACTCACAAAGATATGAATATCATGCACAAAAGATAATTATATAACAGCAGCAGCTGATGAATACATGTTTAATGAATATGACTCACCCTGATGCCATTAAGAACACCAAGCCCCAGCGTTCACAACAACAGAGTGCGCCGGGCAGGAAGTTACCTGCGGTGTGTATCACACCACCGCTCATGCACAATAGCGCATCATGATAGTCAGCGCCATCTTAAGAGATGGAAAGAAATAAACAGACATGCGCGATCTCACTGTTCATGCGCAGCAGCACATCTCATCTATCAGCGCCATTTTAAAAGAGGGAAAATTTTGCCCAATTTGCAAAGAATGTACCATTGCATTCATAAAGAATAAAGCGTTCAATCTTTTAGAAGGATTCCCATGCAGGAAGTGAATGTTACGCCACATAAGAATTGCTTATAGCTAAGGAGCAACATTGGTATAGGGAAGCTTATCATGAAATATGACTCCCCGATGGCCTTTTTGTATTTTTCATGATATATAACTGATTTTTTGCAATGAATAAAATTGAAATGCATAATATATGATATAGTTGTTTCATGCGTTCAACTTGTGGATTTGTATAGTGAATGTGCCATTTGTGGGGACTTGAACTTATGGTATTGTATGGGATTGTCCGGATTTAGATGGTTTGAGTGTTGTGCCTCTACAGGGTTCACCACTCTTCCTACTAATCGGTCATGTGTTACCAATCCCAGCTAATGGGAGGTGTTCCTGTTTCCTAAGGCCTTTTCCCTATACCAATGTTGCTCCTTAGCTATAAGCAATTCTTATGTGGCGTAACATTCACTTCCTGTATGGGAATCCTTCTAAGAGATTGAACGCTTTATTCTTTATGAATGCAATGATACGTTCTTTGCAAATTGGGCAAAATTTTCCCTCTTTTAAAATGGCGCTGATAGATGAGATGTGCTACTGTGCATGAACAGTGAGATCGCGCATGTCTGTTTATTTCTTTCCATCTCTTAAGATGGCGCTGACTATCATGATGCGCTATTGTGCATGAGAGGTGGTGTGATACACACCGCAGGTAACTTCCTGCCCTGTGCACTCTGTTGTTGTGAACGCTGGGGCTTGGTGTTCTTAACGGCATCAGGGTGAGTCATATTCATTAAACATGTATTCATCAGCTGCCGCTGTTATATAATTATCTTTTGTGCATGATATTCATATATTTGTGAGTATTATTTTTTTATATAATGCACTTGGGCACTTTATATTAAGTGAGCACTCTTTGACTGTATATCCCTATGCTGGAGATTCATCTTCATATTTTTTATACTGTATAATTGTTATAAAATACCTGTATAATTTGTGTCCTATAAAAAAGCACTCATTTGTCACATTGCACTGCTTGAGAAAGGTCCGCACCCTTTCTGGACCGAAACGTCGCACTGAATGGGCATATGGCCCGATGGGCTGAATAAATCATCTTTATACTCTTCAAAAGGCATGCTGCTTTCAATTTTTGATGGATACTTTAAAGGTTTGGTATATGTCTGGGAGCGAGCACCCCCTCTTTTCTTAATTTGCTTGTGCTGCTTTTTCATTTTTTCAACTTATTCACAGTTAAGGACAATTAACTCAACTGGTAGATGAACCAACCAAGGGAGGTAATCTGCTGGATCTAGTTCTGAACAGACCACATACAATTTCAGTTCTACAAGCCCGGGAGCATTTGGGATGCAGTGACTGTAATATGGTATGTGTCAATGTAATATTCAACCAAACATTTCAAAGGGGAAATGCAAAAATTTGGAACTACAGAAGAGCTGATTTAAACAAATCAAGGAAGTAGCTTAATTGTGCAGACTAGAACCATGTCATGGTAATTTAGTGGCATGTGCAAAGAAATATATATTTATTATTCTTATGGAGCACTTCCCGCTTAGCTTTTTAGAAGATCTGTATACAGTATATAAAGCTGAGTGTATGTGTGTGTGTATGTGTCTGTATCGACAATTATGTCATAATGGTTGCCATGGCGATGATGATGTCATAATATGTTGCCATTGTGACGGTGGTGATTATGATGTCATAATAGATTGCCATATTGACGATGAGGTCATAATGGTTGCCATGGCGATGATGGTGCCTTAATAGGTTGCCATGATGATGTAATAATAGATTGTCATGGTGACAATGATGTCAGAATGGTTGCAACCTATTATGACATCATAGTCACTATGGCACGGGACTATGGGATGGAGGATATGTATAATGGGCATATGGGCACTGGACTAAGAGATGAAGGATATGTATGATTGGTATATGGGCACAGTACTATGGGATGAAGGGTATGTATGATGGGTATATGGGCACGGGACTATGGTATGGAGGATATGCATGATGGTTATATGGGCACGGGACTATGGGATGGCAGATATGTATGATGGGTATATGGGCACGGGACTATGAGATGGAGAATATGCATGATGGGTTTATGGGCAATGGACTATGGGATGGAGGATAATCATTATAATTTCTTATAACTAACCACAGTTAGTTACTATGCCCGGGGGCCACTGGGCTCTTCAGCTAGTGTTTCTATATATGTTAGATGTAGGAGATGCCAGATACTACCACATTTATTAACCCTTTAGGGACATATGCCATACTAGCACTGCTCTGGGGCAACTGCATTTGTGCAACGAGTAGTACTAGTACGGCGATGCAATCACCATGGTCTCGCGGTGAGCGCCACAGTGAGCTCATTTGGGTGTCAGATGTATGTGACAGCTGACACCCGCAGCAATGCCAACAATCGGTGCTAGCACCGATCTTGGGCATTTAACCCCTCTGATGCCATTGTCAGTAGTGACAGTGGCATAGAGAAGCATCACGCAGGGAGGGGGTTCTCAGCGCGATCCCACCAAAACAACGCGATGCTATAGGTGTGTTTCAGTAGTCTCCATTGAGACCCCCGGCTCCAAGATGTAAATAAAAAAACAATAAAAGTACACATATTTGGTTTCGCTGCATCTGTAATGACCTGCTCTACAAAACAGTCCCACAAGTTAACCCCTTCAGTGAACACTGTAGAAAAAATAAAACGAGGGAAAAAATAATGCTTTATCATCAAAACGCCAAACAAAAAGTGCAATAAAACGCGATCTAAAAGACAGATGTACCGTATATACTCACATATAAGCCAAGATTTTCAGCCCATTTTTTGGGGCTGAAAGTCCCCCGCTCGGCTTTTACGCGAGTCATATACACAAGGGGGTAGATGGAGCAGGGGTTTCAGATCATACTGACCCCCTTGACGTGTCTCTGCAGCCCCCCGACTTATCCCACAGTCTCAGGCTCCTACCTTCAGCCGTCACGTGGTACCGCTCATTAAAGTCATGAATATGCGCATAGAGACTGTGCCAGGAGGGGGTGAGTATATGTGATATTCACCTGTCCCGGGTCCATCGCTGCTCGCCGCTGTCTGCCAGGTCCTATGTCAGTGACATTCAGGCAGCAGAGGGCGCAATGACGTAGTCTGACTTCTATACCAGGAAAGATCTTTGAACAAATTATTAAACAACATGTATGTCAATACCTGGATAAGAATGAAGTGATTAAACAGAGTCAGCATGGGTTTGTAACTAATAAGTCATGTCAGACTAACTTAATGTCCTTCTATGACGGTATCACTGATTGGGTGGATCAAGGAAATGCTGTAGATATAGTATATCTTGACTTCAGCAAAGCATTTGACAAAGTCTCTCATACAATCCTTATTGAAAAAATGACTAAGTATGGAATGGACAAGGCAACTGTTAGGTGGATTCATAACTGGCTTAGTGATCGGACCCAAAGAGTGGTCGTAAATGGCTGCACATCCAGTTGGAAGAATGTCTCAAGTGGGGTACCACAGGGCTCTGTCCTAGGCCCTGTATTGTTCAACATCTTTATCAACGATTTAGATGAAGGAATTGAGGGTAAACTGATTAAATTTGCTGATGACACAAAGCTAGGAGGGATAGCTAATACTAGAGAAGAGAGAGAGAGGATTCAAAAAGATTTAAATAAACTGGAGAAGTGGGCAGCAACTAACAAAATGTTTTTTAACAGGGAGAAATGCAAAGTACTACATCTGGGCAATAAAAATGAAAAAAGCATATACAGAATGGGAGGAATAGGGCTTAGGCTGGTTTCACATTAGCGCTTTTTAAGCGCACGCACGGCCGGGGGTAGCTCCGCCCCCCCGAGCCGCCTCTCTGCCCGGCGTGCCCGCCCCTTGCTTGTAGCGCCGCCTCCTAGCGCACAGTGGCGCCTGCGATCGGCGCACCCTATCTTTAGCATAGGGTGCGCAGATCGTGCGCAGGCCGTGCGCTTGTTGCGCTTTGACCTGCGCTGCGCACGCCGGGCAGAGAGGCGGCTCGGGGGCGGAGCTACCCCCGGCCATGCGTGCGCTTAAAAAGCGCTAATGTGAAACCAGCCTTAGTGACAGCACATGTGAAAAAGACTTGGGTATACTAATAGATCACAGACTGAATATGAGTCAACAATGTGATGCAGCAGCAAAAAAGGCAAATGCAATTCTAGGATGTATTAACAGAAGCATACAGTCTAGATCACGTGAAGTCATTATTTCCCTCTACTCCTCTTTGGTCAGACCTCATCTGGAATATTGTGTCCAGTTTTGGGCACCACATTTTAAAAAAGACATCAACAAACTGGAGCAAGTTCAGAAAAGAGCGACCAGAATGGTGACCAGTCTGCAAACCCTGTCTTATGAGGAAAGTTTGCAGGATTTGGGATTGTTTAGTTTGCAAAAGAGAAGACTGAGAGGAGACTTAATAGCTGTCTACAAATATCTAAAGGGCTGTCACATTGTAGAAGGATCAACTTTATTCTCATTTGCACAAGGAATGACTAGAAGCAATGGGATGAAACTGAATGGGAGGAGACACAGATTAGATATTAGAAAAAACTTTTTGACAGTTAGAGTGATCAATGAGTGGAACAGGCTGCCACGAGAGATGGTGAGTTCTCCTTCAATGGAAGTCTTCAAACAGAGGCTGGACAGACATCTGTCTGGGATGATTTAGCGAATCCTGCTTTGAGCAGGGGGTTGGACCAGATGGCCCTGGAGGTCCCTTCCAACTCTACGATTCTATGATTCTATGATTCTATGAACGTCACTGCAGAGGACCCGGCATATAGCGTCGAGCAGCGATGGACCCGGGATAGGTGAATATCTTAGGTGCCGGGTCCTGAGCCAGCGGTGACAACGGCATCTGGCCCCCATAGCACGCCGGTGTCTCCGCCTGCTCAGGACCCGACACCTGGCCCCCAGGGACAAGAGGTGAGTATGTCATTTTTTTATTTGCAGCAGAAGCAGCAGAATATGGTGGCATAATGTATGGAGCATCTTATGGGGCAGCATATGAGGCATAATCTATGGAGCATCTTATGGGGACATAATCTATGGAGCATCTTTTGGGGGTAGCATATGGGGGCATATTCTATGGTGCATCTTATGGGGCACATATGGGGGCATAATCTATGGAGCATATTATGGGGGCAGCATATGGGGGCATAATCTATGGAGCAGCATATGGGGCATAATCTATGGAGCATCTTATAGGGGCATAATCTCTGGAGCATCTTATGGGGCAGCATATGGGGCATAATCTATGGAGTATCTTATGGGGCCATTATTAACCTTTGTGCAACACTATATGGGGTATATTTTGTATGGAGCATCTTATGGGACCATCATTTACCTTTTATGCAGCATTTTATGGGCGTATTTTGATATGGAGTATCTTATAGGGCCATTATTAACCTTTGTGCAGCATTATATGTGGCATATTTTGTATGGAGCATCTTATGGGGCCATCATGAACTATATGGAGCATTATATGGGGCTCCTGATTCAATATGGATATTCCAAAACATTTAACCTACTGAAGTCTCAATTTATTTTACTTTTATTGGTATCTATTTTTATTTTTGAAATTTACCAGTAGCTGCTGCATTTTCCACCCTAGGCTTATAAGCGAGTCAATAAGTTTGCCCAGTTTTTTGTGGCAAAATTAGATGGGTTGCCTTATATATGGGTCGGCTTATAAACAAGTTTATATGGTAAATAAAAATGGTACTGCTGAAAACGGCATTGTCCTGCACAAAACAAGCTGCCATACAGCACCATCAGCAGAAAAATAAAAAAGTTATAGCTCGAAGGATACAGCGACACAAAAATAATTATTTTTTCTATAAAATAGTTTTTATTGTGTAAAAGCGCCAAAACATGAAAAAAGATATAAATGAGGTATCGCTGTCATCATAGAGACCCAAAGAATGCTTTATCAATTTTACCACAAGCGGAATGGTATAAAACATTTTTTTTAAAAAAAGCAATTCCCGAATTGCTGGTTTTTGTTCATTCTGCATCCCAAAAATCGGAATAAAAAGCGATCAAAAAATGTCATGTGCCCAAAAATGATACGAATAAAAATGTCAACTCATTCCGCAATAAACAACATCTCACATGACTCTGTGGGCCAAGATATAGAAAAATTATAGCTCTGAAAATGTGGTGATGCAAAAGCTATTTTTTTGCAATAAAAAGCGTCTTTTAGTGTGTGTGACAGCTGCCAAACAAAAAACCCGCTATAAAAAGTAAATCAAACACCCCTTTATCACCCCCTTAGTTAGGGAAAAATAATAAAATAAAAAAGTTTTTATTTCCATTTTCCCATTAGGGTTAGGGTTGGGGTTAGGGTTGGGGCTGGGGTTAGGGTTGGGGTTGGGGCTAAAAATATGATTTTTTATTTTTACGGCTCTACATTATAAACTTCTGTGAAGTATTTGAGGGTTCAAAGGGCTCATCACACATCTAGATAAGTTCGTTAGGCAGTCTACTTTCCAAAATGGTGTCACTTGTGGGGGCTTTCCACTGTTTAGGCACATCTGGGGCTCTCCATACATGACATGGCGATCTCAATTCCAGCCAATTTTGCATTGAAACGTCAAACGGCACTCCTCCCTTCCAAGAACTGCCATGCGCCCAAACAGTGGTTTACCTGCATATATGGGATATCTGCGTACTCAGGACAACTTGTCCAACAACTTTTTGGGTCCAACTTCTCCTGTTACCCTTAGTAAAATAAAACAAATTGGATCTGAAGTAAATTTTTTGTGAAAGAAAATTAATTTTTTTAAACATTCCAAAAATTCCTGAGAAGCACCTGAAGGGTTAATAAACTTCTTGAATGTGGTCTTGAGTACTTTGAGGGGTGCAGTTTTTAGAATGGTGTCACTTTTGGGCATTTTCTGTCATATAGGTGCCTCAAAGTCTCTTTAAGTGTGAGGTGGTCACTAAAAAATGGTTTTGCAAATTCTGTTGTAAAAATGAGAAATCGCTGGTCAACTTTTAACCCTTATAACTTCCTAACAAAAAATTATGTTCCCAAAAATGTGCTAATGTAAAGTAGACATGTGGGAAATGTTACTTATTAACTATTTTGTGTGATATGACTCTCTAATGTAAGGGCATAAAAACTAAAAGTTTGAAAATTGTGAATTTTTCAAAATTTTCGCCAAATTTCAGTTTTTTCTCAAATAAACGCAAGTCATATCAAAGAAATGTCACCAATATCATAAATTACAATATGTCATGAGAAAGAACTAAGAGGATCCTTTGAAGCATTTCAGGGTTATGACCTCATAAAGTGACAGAGGTCAGAATTGTAAAAATTGGCCTGGGCATTAAGGTGAAAACAGGCTTTGTCTCAAAGGGGTTAAATCTATTTATTATAAAGTAATGGAAGGCAATAATGTGCATCTCAAAATAGGAGTCATGTGAAGTGCAAAGTGCATATAAAGATGCTACAATAGTGCACGGCATATGCAACATCAATACAACATCAAACATATATCTACTGAGCAGACATAATATTTACCACTGTTCAGTGTTGGTTGACCACTTTATAGAACGCCTTGCAATATTACTAAACAATCAGGATAAGATATTTGATTGGGGAAACACTTGACAAGTGAGGTACAGTATAATGTAAATAAATGCAAAGTAATGCACCTAGGATGGAGTAATCCTATTGCTGTATATACATTAAATGGGAGTATACTCAGACTACAGAACAAGAGAAGGATATTGGTATTTTGGTTGCAAGTAAGCTTAACTGCAGCACTCAATATCAGTGCAGGAGTATGTGAAATCTTCTGGCTCCTCTCTGTCAATGTAAACCCCTAACAAGTTCTCTAGCTTTCAAATTGCATAAAAAATATTGTTTTTTATTGATTTGAATGCACTTCAAAGACAGACATATGAAAATCTATCAGGCCTACGTGTAATGACTATTCTCTAAATTTTAATCATGGCATAGTCTAATTTACAACCACCATCGCTTTCTTTTAACTGCTCACTCACGATGGAGGAGGGGGTATAATCATGGAAGGATGGGGCATAATAGATAATGAGATAAACACTACATTATAGATAGGTAAAATCAATTGGAATCAACAAATAATAATTTAGCATATGTGTTCCAGTTTGTAATTAATTATTTATAAGTGGCTATTTGTGACTATATAGATGGATTTGTTTCATGCACCAATCTGATAAAATACAAAATATATCAATGCGTTAAATACATATACAAGGGGTTGTATGCCTTTGATGACCATTTATTTCTAAATTAAATGCATGCATTTAGGGCTAAAAATAATTGTATCATTTGGGTTGAATTAAATAATGTTCTCCGTTTTCCTTCCATTGCTTCTACGCTATAGCTAACTCCGCTGACTGCAGAATGAGTTAATTAAGAATCTGTCAGTTAACCCACTATGACAAGGAGTTGGTAATGTTTATCTTTTTTTTTCTCAGGTATTCTAAGCTGATTTATGAACCCAGACTTAGGGTCACGTTTCACTTAGTGACGCACCAGCGATCCTGACAATGATACGACCTGGTAGAGATTGCTGGTGCGTCGCTAAATGGTCGCTAGTAAGCTGCCAAACAGGCAGATCTCTTCAGCGACACAGCAACGATCCAGCAATCAAACACAGCAATGCGTGCTGGCCAGCAGGACGCCGACGATGAAAAAATGGCCCAGGACATTCCTGCATGATCAGCGATATCCATAAGGGGCACCGGTCGCTGCTGCGTTTCACATGTAGCGAGATTGCAGGCGAGATCGCTGTTGTGTCACAAAATCGGTGACACATTAGCGATCTCACTAGCGATCTCACAATGTGAGACGGGGCCTTAAAGGGTTCTCCAGTACTTTATATTAATGGCTTCACCCCTTGAATAGACAATCAGATCAATGTGACACCCTGAACGACTGCTGATCAGCTATTCTTTGTGCCATCACCTGCCAGAAGTGATTAGTTTTCCAGTGGATCTACACAACTTCGTCAATTGTATATTGGCCGCAGACTATTCAGATGCATAGTTATGGATGTGCAGTAACTAGCCATGGCTACTATACAGTTAAGGAAATGTGTAGTTCCACTCCATAACTGAGCACATCTGTGCGCCACCGGCACCAAGACCTAGTGGTTGATAGGAGTTCCAGAAGCCATCAAGGATATGCGATCAATATAAATATTGGACAACTCCTTTAAGTACTGTATAAGAAAAATAATTAATTCCAAAGAACAATCCCTCTAACCCCTTCACCCCCAAGGGTGGTTTGCACGTTCATGATCGGGCCAATTTTTACAATTCTGACCACTGTACTTTATGAGGTCATAACTCTGGAACGCTTCCATGGATCCCGGTGATTCTGACATTGTTTTCTCATGACATATTGTACTTCATGTTAGTGGTAAAATTTCATTCAAATAACTTGCGTTTACCTGTGAGAAAAATGGAAATTTGGCGAAAATTTTGAAAATTTCGCAATTTTCCAACTTTGAATTTTTATACTCTTAAATCACAGAGATACGGCACACAAAAAACTTGATAACTAACATTTACCACATGTTTACTTTACATCAGCACAATTTTGGAACCAAAATTTTTTTTTGTTAGGAAGTTATAAGGGTTAAAAGTTGACCAGCGATTTCTCATTTTTACAACACCATTTTATTTTTAGGACCACATCAGATTTGAAGCCACTTTGAGGGGTCTATATGATAGAAAATACCCAAAAGTGACACCATTCTAAAAACTGCACCCCTTAAGGTGCTCAAAACCACATTCAAGAAGTTTATTAACCCTTTAGGTGCGTCACAGGAATTTTTTTGAATATTTAAAAAAAAATGAACATCTAACTTTTTTTCATAAAAAAATACTTCAGGCTCAATTTTTTTTATTTTACCAAGGGTAACAGGAGAAATTGGACTGCAAAAGTTATTGTGCAATTTGTCCTGAGTACGCTGATACCTGATATGTGGGTGGGAACGACTGTTTCGGCGCATGGCAGAGCTCAGAAAGGAAGGAGCGCCGTTTGACTTTTTCAATGCAAAATTGGCTGGAATTCAGATTGGACGCCATGTCACGTTTGGAGAGTCCCTGATGTACCTAATCAGTGGAAACCCCCTACAAGTGACCCCATTTTGGAAACTAGACCCCCCAAGGAACTTATCTAGATATGTGGTGAGAACTTTGAACCCACAAGGGCATCACAGAAGTTTATAACATACAGCCGTACAATTAAAAAATCATATTTTTTCCACAAAAATGATCTTTTCACCCTCAATTCTTATTTTTCCAAGGGTAACAGGACCCTAAAAGTTATTGTGCAATTTGTCCTGAGTACGCTGATACCCCACATGTGGGGGTAAACCACTATTTGGGCGCATGGCAGAGCTCAGAAGGGAAGCAGTGCCATTTGACGTTTTTGGCTGGAATTGAGATCGGACACCATGTCGCGATTGGAAAACCCCTAATGTACCAAAACAGTGGAAACCCCCCACAAATGACACCATTTTGGAAACTAGACCCCCTAAGGAACTTATCTAGATGTGTGGTGAGAACTTTGAACCCCCATGGGCTTCACAGATGTTTATAACATAAAGCCATACAATTAAAAAATCATATTTTTTCCACAAAAATGATCTTTTCACCCTCAATTCTTATTTTTCCAATGGTAAAAGGACCCTAAAAGTTATTGTGCAATTTGTCCTGAGTACGCTGATACCCCACATGTGGGGGTAAACCACTATTTGGGCGCATGGCAGAGCTCGGAAGGGAAGCAGCGCCATTTGACGTTTTTGGCTGGAATTGAGATCGGACACCATGTCGCGTTTGGAAAACTCCTGATGTACCAAAACAGTGGAAACCCCCCACAAATGACATCATTTTGGAAATTAGACCCCCTAAGGAACTTATCTAGATGTGTGGTGAGAACTTTGAACCCCCATGGGCTTCACAGAAGTTTATAACATAAAGCCGTACAATTAAATAATCATATTTTTTCCACAAAAATGATCTTTTCTCCCTCAATTCTTATTTTTCCAAGGGTAACAGGACCCTAAAAGTTATTGTGCAATTTGTCCTGAGTACGCTGATACCCCACACGTGGGGGTAAACCACTATTTGGGCGCATGGCAGAGCTCGGAAGGGAAGCAGCGTCATTTGACGTTTTTGGCTGGAATTGAGATCGGACACCATGTCGCGATTGGAAAACCCCTGATGTACCTAAACAGTGGAACCCCCCACAAATGACCCCATTATGGAAACAAGACCCCCTAAGGAACTTATCTAGATGTGTGGTGAGCACTTTGAACCCCCAAGGGCTTCACAGAAGTTTATAATGCCCGGGCATGAAAATAAAAAAATCGTATTTTTTCCACAAACATGATCAATTAGTCCCCAATTTTTTTATTTTCCCAAGGTTAACAGGAGAAATTGAACCCCAAAAGTTGTTGTCCAATTTGTCCTGAGTACGCTGACACCCCATATGTGGGAGAAAACTACTGTATGGACACACGTCAGGGCTCGGAAGGGAAGTAGTGACGTTTTGGAATGCAGACTTTGATGGTATGGTCTGCGGGTGTCATGTTGCCTTTGGAGAGCCCCTAATGTACCTAAACAGTGGAAACCCCCACAAATGACCCCATTTTGGAAACGAGACCCCCTAAGGAACTGATCTAAATGTGTGGTGAGCACTGTGAACCCCCAAGGGCTTCACAGAAGTTTATAATGCCCGGGCATGAAAATAAAAAATCGTATTTTTTCCACAAACATGATCAATTAGTCCCCAATTTTTTCATTTTCCCAAGGGTAACAGGAGAAATTGGACCCCAAAAGTTGTTGTCCAATTTATCCTGAGTATGCTGACACCCCATATGTGGGAGAAAACTACTGTATGGACACACGTCAGGGCACGGAAGGGAAGTAGTGACGTTTTGGAATGCAGACTTTGATGGAATGGTCTGCGGGTGTCATGTTGCCTTTGGAGAGCCCCTAATGTACCTAAACAGTGGAAACCCCCACAAATGACCCCATTTTGGAAACGAGACCCCCTAAGGAACTTATCTAGATGTGTGGTGAGCACTTTGAACCCCCAAGGGCTTCACAGAAGTTTATAATGCCCGGGCATGAAAATAAAAAAATCGTAATTTTTCCACAAACATGATCAATTAGTCCCCAATTTTTTCATTTTCCCAAGGGTAACAGAAGAAATTGGACCCCAAAAGTTGTTGTCCAATTTGTCCTGAGTACGCTGACACCCCATATGTGGGAGAAAACTACTGTATGGACACACGTCGGGGCTCGGAAGGGAAGCAGTGACGTTTTGGAATGCAGACTTTGATGGAATGGTCTGCGGGTGTCATGTGCGTTTGGAGAGCCCCTGATGTACCTAAACTATTGAAACTCCCGACAAGTGACCCCATTTTGGACACTAGACCCCCCACGGAACTTATCTAGATGTGTGGTGAGCACTTTGAACCCCCAAGTGCTTCACAGAAGTTTATAACACTCGGACGTGAAAATAAAAAAATCATTTTTTTCCACAAAAATGATATTTTTGCCCCCAATTTTTTATTTTCCTAAGGGTAACAGGAGAAATTAGACCCCAAAAATTGTTTTGCAATTTGTCCTGAGTAGGCTGATACCCTACATGTGGGGGTAAATCACTGTTTGAGCGCATGGCAGAGCTTGGAAGGGAAGGAGCACCATTTGACTTTTTCAACTCAGAATTGGCTGGAATTGAGATCAGATGCCAAGTTGCATTTGGAGAGCCCCTGATGTGCCCAAACAGTGGAAACCCCCAATTCTAACTCCAACCCGAACCCCAACACACCCCTAACCCTAATCTCAGCCCTAACCCTAACCCTATCCCTAGCCCTAACCCTAGCCCTAACCCTAGCCCTAACCCTACCCTAACCCTAACCCTAGCCCTAACCCTAACCCTAATGGAAAAATGGAAATAAATACTTTTTTTTATTTTATTATTTTTCCCTAACTAAGGGGGTGATAACGGGGGGTTTGATTTACTATTTATGGCGGTTTTTATGTTTGGCAGCTGTCGCACGCTAAAAGACGCTTTTTATTGTAAAAATAGTTTTTGCATCACCACATATTGAGAGCTATAATTTTTCCGTATTTTGAGACACCGAGTCATATGAGGTCTTATTTTTTGTGGGACGAGTTGACGTTTTTATTGGTACCATTTTCGGGCACGTGACATTTTTTGATCGCTTTTTATTCCGATTTTTGGGACGCAGAATGAACAAAAACCAGCGTTTCATGAATTTCTTTTGGGGGGGTGCGTTTACACCGTTCCGCGTGCGGTAAAATTGATAAAGCGGTTTTATTCTTCGGGTCAGTTCGGTTACAGTGATACCTCATTTAGGTCGTTTTTTTATGTTTTGTCGGTTTTATGCAATGAAAACTATTTTATATAAAAAATAATTATTTTGCATCGCTTTATTCTGCGAGCTATAACTTTTTTATTTTTTTGCTGATGATGCTGTATCGTGGCTCGTTTTTTGCGGGACAAGATGACGTTTTCAGCGGTACCATGGATATTTATATGCGTCTTTTTGATCGCGCGTTATTACACTTTTTGTTTGGCGGTATGATAACAAATCATTATTTTTTGCTTCGTTTTTTATTTTTATTTTTTAAGGGGTTGGCTAAAGGGGTTAACTAATGGGACAGTTTTATAGGGCGGGTCGTTACGGACGTGGCGATACCTAATGTGTGTACTTTTATTGGTTTGTTTTTTTTTATTTCCAAAAAATGGATTTATTGGGGGAATATTTTTTTTTTTTTCTAATTTATTTGGCGATTTTTTTTAAATTATTTTAACACTTTTTTTTATTTTTTTTCAACTTTATTACATAGTCCCAGGTGGGACATCACTGTCCTGTGACAGATCGCTGATCTGTCACATCACAGATCACTGTGACAGATCAGCGATCTGTCACAGGCAGTGCAGAAGACTTCCTCATGCCTGCGCTTTGCAGGCACTGAGGAAGCCAGCTTTCTGCAGGCCCCCGAAGGCCCCCGTCACCATCTTGGATTCGGGGGCCTGCAGGAAAGGAGCCCCCCGCAGCAGCGCTGCACATTGCGCTGCCGTGGGGGGCTCAGGGAAGCACGGAGGGAGCCCCCTCCCTGCCGATGCTTCCCTTTAACCTCCGGTACACCGCGATCATGTTTGATCACGGTGTGCAAGGGGTTAACGTGTCGGGGCGGTCCGTGACCACCCCTGACACATTGTGCCGGGTGTCAGCTGTGATAATCAGCTGACACTCGGCCGCGATTAGCGGCGCTCACCACGTGGGCGCCGCTGATCGCAGTAGACGTACTAACCCGTCCATGGGCATAGGGGCCCAGGTCCCATGGACGGGATAGTACGTCGGATGGCAGGAAGGGGTTAAGATTTTACAAAATTGAAAATAATTAAAAATTAATAATTTTTTATGTAATGGTAATTTAGGCCATTGTATAATAAATGCTGCGCATACAGTTAAAACTTTTCAGTATAAGAATTATACATTTTGCCAATTCTTTAATTAATATAACACGCAATAAGCACCAATTAAAAGCAAGGAAGATAATAATTTAGTTTAAGCTAAGCAAAACCCCTACTGGATTCTGCAAAATAGGTTTCTGTCTTTTCATTAGAGAAGATTAATGTTGTATTAATAATGGTCTGTTAATTACATAAAATATATAACAGCAATAGTAGTTTGCTCTAGGCTTCATAGAAGATCCAAAAGCCATTTTGAATATAGAAGTTTAAAGCTAATTCACAGAAATTATTAGGGCAGGAAAATTTATGCCGTAAAGTGTTAACTTTCAAGCAAGACCTATTATTTGTCCCTAATGACCTCATTAAGTGTTAAATTAGAATAGGGTCTTAGGTTCATCTTTAAAGTGCTTGTTGAAAATGCATAAATCTTTCTTTAGAGCTAGTTTATCACCAGTTATTAATAAGGGAAGATATGGTTGGCTGTACAAATATAAAATTACAGGGTGTCCAAAAGAATGTAACTTAGGGACAATAAGTCCATGTAAGTGGAACGCTTTCTTCACAATAATTCTTCGCTAAGGTTTAGAAAAAGAAATCTTGAGCAAATATAACTCTTTGCTTAAATTCCCTAACTAATAATAAAAGAGGATTTTTTGTACAGTAAGGACAATCTCGTCAAGCAATAATGCAAAGGAATGTTCTCTAATGAAAATCTGTCAATAGAATCAACCCTCCTAAAATGTCTACATGGACACGTAAGTCATCGGAAGCTAAATAAAATGACACCTAGATATCTGTGATCTGATGTCTTATTTCCAAGAAATCAAAGCTTTCCTTATATGTAAATGAGCTGATCAGGACTATAGGTCGGACACTGATCTGCATGAGAATCTGCCTCCAGAGATTATTTTAAATAAAAGTGGTCCTAATGACAGATTACCTTTAAAAACGTCATAATTCAGTACATCTTGATACTTTATAAGCCAATGTCCCTTACACTGCATTTTCTTATGAGTTATATACAGTATCCAAACTGTCTCTCTAGGGAGGAAGAGGACTTGAACATTTGTGTCACCTATTGATAATAGTAATACTAAAAATCAATACGACCCTTTAACATGCCTTAGCAAATGACTTAAGATTAAGGTCAAACACAAATCTCCATTTGCAGATGCATTTTCTTCCTCCTCAGATCAAAGCAAGAGTAGATTTAGCTGAATGAGAGACCTCTTAATGGGGTCTAAGGTATACAGTGGGGCAAAAAAGTATTTAGTCAGTCAGCAATAGTGCAAGTTCCACCACTTAAAAAGATGAGAGGCGTCTGTAATTTACATCATAGGTAGACCTCAACTATGGGAGACAAACTGAGAAAAAAAAATCCAGAAAATCACATTGTCTGTTTTTTTTTTCATTTTATTTGCATATTATGGTGGAAAATAAGTATTTGGTCAGAAACAAAATTTCATCTCAATACTTGTGATATATCCTTTGTTGGCAATGACAGAGCTCAAACGTTTTCTGTAAGTCTTTCTGTAAGTCTTCACAAGGTTGCCACACACTGTTGTTGGTATGTTGGCCCATTCCTCCATGCAGATCTCCTCTAGAGCAGTGATGTTTTTGGCTTTTCGCTTGGCAACACGGACTTTCAACTCCCTCCAAAGGTTTTCTATAGGGTTGAGATCTGGAGACTGGCTAGGCCACTCCAGGACCTTGAAATGCTTCTTACGAAGCCACTCCTTCGTTGCCCTGGCGGTGTGCTTTGGATCATTGTCATGTTGAAAGACCCAGCCACGTTTCATCTTCAATGCCCTTGCTGATGGAAGGAGGTTTGCACTCAAAATCTCAAGATACATGGCCCCATTCATTCTTTCATGTACCCGGATCAGTCGTCCTGGCCCCTTTGCAGAGAAACAGCCCCAAAGCATGATGTTTCCACCACCATGCTTTACAGTAGGTATGGTGTTTGATGGATGCAACTCAGTATTCTTTTTCCTCCAAACACGACAAGTTGTGTTTCTACCAAACAGTTCCAGTTTGGTTTCATCAGACCATAGGACATTCTCCCAAAACTCCTCTGGATCATCCAAATGCTCTCTAGCAAACTTCAGACGGGCCCGGACATGTACAGGCTTAAGCAGTGGGACACGTCTGGCACTGCAGGATCTGAGTCCATGGTGGCGTAGTGTGTTACTTATGGTAGGCCTTGTTACATTGGTCCCAGCTATCTGCAGTTCATTCACTAGGTCCCCCTGCGTGGTTCTGGGATTTTTGCTCACCATTCTTGTGATCATTCTGACCCCACGGGGTGGGATTTTGCGTGGAGCACCAGATCGAGGGAGATTATCAGTGGTCTTGTATGTCTTCCATTTTCTAATTATTGCTCCCACAGTTGATTTCTTCACTCCAAGCTGGTTGGCTATTGCAGATTCAGTCTTCCCAGCCTGGTGCAGGGCTACAATTTTGTTTCTGGTGTCCTTTGAGAGCTCTTTGGTCTTCACCATAGTGGAGTTTGGAGTCAGACTGTTTGAGGGTGTGCACAGGTGTCTTTTTATACTGATAACAAGTTTAAACAGGTGCCATTACTACAGGTAATGAGTGGAGGAAAGAGGAGACTCTTAAAGAAGAAGTTACAGGTCTGTGAGAGCCAGAAATCTTGATTGCTTGTTTCTGACCAAATACTTATTTTCCACCATAATATGCAAATAAAATGAAAAAAAAACAGACAATGTGATTTTCTGGATTTTTTTTTCTCAGTTTGTCTCCCATAGATGAGGTCTACCTATGATGTAAATTACAGACGCCTCTCATCTTTTTAAGTGGTGGAACGTGCACTATTGCTGACTGACTAAATACTTTTTTGCCCCACTGTATTTTCTCCTCCTGTAGAGAGTGATGTGCATGACATGGCAGTATAAAGAGACTTATAGTCCAGGCAATGCTCCTCTGTGAAATTAATATGCAAATTGCCTCATCAGAGAGGAAATGGACATGAACTCAAATGTCACCTAATAGAAGTAGTAATGGTAAAAATCTATATCTACCCTTAAATCAGTCATGCCACATGACTTAGGATAAAAGCCAAACTGGAATCTTTACTTTTTAACAAATGTTTTGGATGTTTTCCCACACTTCAGCGCGCAGCAAGTGACATCACTTGCAGGGGCATAGCTGGTCTCTGCTCACTCATTCTCTCCTTACAATGACAGTGCGCTTTGTTGCCGGCTTCTGATTCGAGCTACTGAGAGAGTGTATGGTCACTATTCATTTAGAAGAACAGTGCACAACTACAAAAGCATCCATTGTGATTGACAATTGACACATGCTCAGTAGAGAAGGGACTAGCTCAGCCCATGTAACGGATTTCTCTGATGACGCTTTATTTCAGCGTGGGAGCAGAGACTGAGCGCAGCCTCTGACCCCTATTAACAACACTTTTGAGTATCCCAGCATGCTTTAGGATCAAAGTGTCATCAGACAGAACATAGTAAAAAATAATAAAGCAGTTAAATAGAGTAATGAGGAAACAATAGGGACTTTTTAATTTGAGAAATATTAGAAAAAAAATAGATTTTGACATTAAATAAAGATTGAGGCTTTGGGCCCACGTAGCGTTTTAAAACGCACAATGAAAACCGGACTCCTTCCCAGTAATAACGCGTTTTTTTCCATGCAATTTCACCGCGATTTTACCGCGATTCTGTTCTCGATTTTGCCGCGATTTTCTCAAGCACTTTCCAAGCGATTTGAAGCATCGCTTGGAAAGTGATTGACAGGTTGGTCACACTCGTCAAGCATAGTGTTTGACAAGTGTGACCAGCTTTTTACTATTGAGGCCGCCTATTCGGCATCAATAGTAAAAGATAAAATGTTAAAAATGATAAAAAAGTAAAAAATCGGGGTATATTTACCTTCCGACGTCCCGCGCTGCCATCCCGGGCCTCAGCGTTCCCAGCGATGCCTTGCGAGACCTGTGATGACGTTGGTCTCGCGTTACTATAGCGATCTCGCGAGACCACGTCATCACAGGACCTTGCTGCAAGGCATTACTGGGAACGCTGAGGCCCGGGAATGCAGTGCGGGACATCGGAAGGTAAATATACCCCGATTTTTTATTCTCTTTTTACAGGGGTATGGTACCCAGGGCCTGGAGGACAGTCTCCTCTCCTCCACACCGTGGATACCAACCGCACATGGGACGCTTAACTTCCCGCATGGTGGGCATAGCCACATGCGGGAAGTAAGCGATTATCATGCATTCCTATGGGTGTGGAATCACGGCAATTCTTTGCGATTCCGCACAAAAGAATGATCATGCTGTGATTTTTTGCGCGATGCGATTCTGCCGTGGAAAAAAGCGCAGCATTAGCACAGCATGTGCGGAATGCCATAGGAATGCATGGGGTGCATTCTGTACAAGATTTTTAAACGTTTTCGCTGCATTTTCGCGCCGAAAATCGTGGCAAAAACGCTTAAAAATCACATGGTGGGCACACAGCCTTAAGGTAAAATAAATATTATTGTAAGTCAATCTTTTTAAATATTTACAAACCAGCCCTGACAAAACATTTGTGAAAGACACGTTGGATGTTTGGTGGGTGAGCCTCTGTTTACTGCATGCAGTTATTGAACTTTATGTGATTTAACAACTAGGAGCTAATTACTTTGGTGCGCCCCTTGTTTACACTGTGTGAGAATATACTGTGCTACATGTGTAATATTAACTATGTATGTTACATGTATGTTTATATATCTACACAGGTACTCTTTTTGTATTTTGTTATTTTATGTTAGCAATTGGAGCCTTCTTACTATTGGGGCTTCCTCATTGTCTTACTCACGAGATTGGCTTTGTTTTGTTGGATATTATTGAATATGTTTTAATGTCTAATAAAAACAATTTTCCAAAATAACTAATTATTAAAGCCCTAGCACACATTAGTTGTTATTGGTTACTTATCATGGATGTACCTACAGAACCTTCTGCCTTGCCTAAAAGTTACAAATCTTTGGATCTTTTAGCTCTGGCAAGAATATCAAAGGGGTCGAAGTCTAGGGCATCATGGAATATGTGTAACATGACTCATCTCATTCATAGCTGTATGATTTAGCTTCTGACAGTGACAACAGAATCCGGATCCAGTTTTCTGCTCAGCCCACTTTCTCCGCCGCTCTAGCATTTAATGTTGTTTAACCCTTTCGCGCCTGAGCCTGTTTTTGCCTTCGTGACCAGGCCAATTTTTTCAATTCTGACCAGTGTCACTTTATGAGGCCATAACTCTAGAACGCTTCAACGGATCCTGCTGATTCTGACATTGTTTTCTCATGACATATTGTACTTCAGGATAGTGGTAAAATTTCTTAGATATGAACTGCGCTTATATGTTAAAAAAATCGAAATTTGGCAAAAATTTTGAAAATTTTGCAATTTTCAAACTTTTAATTTTTATGCCATTAAATCCCTGCACAATTTTGGAAACATAATTTTTTTTTTTTTGGAAGTTATAAGGGTTAAAAGTTGACCAGCGATTTCTCATTTTTACAACAAAATTTACAACACCATTTTTTTTAGGGACCACCTCACATTTGAAGTGAGTTTGGGGGGTCAATATGACAGAAAATACCCAAAAGTGACACCATTCTAAAAACTGCACCTCTCAATGTACTCAAAACCACATTCAAGAAGTTTATTAACCCTTCAGGTGCTTCACATGAATGAATGGAATGTGGAAGGAAAAAATAAACATTTAACTTTTTTTCACAAACATTTTACTTCAGAACCATTTTTTTTATTTTCAAAAGTGTAAAAACAGAAAATGAACTACAAAATTTTTTGTGCAATTTCTCCCAAATACGCCGATACCCCGTATGTGGGGCTAAACCACTGTTTGAGCACACGGCAGAGCTCAGAAAGGAAGGAGTGCCGTTTGACTTTTTCAATGTAGAATTGGCTGGAATTGAGATAGGACGCCATGTCGCATTTGGAGAGCCCCTAATGTGCCTAAACAGTGGAAACCCCCACAAGTGACCCCATTTTGGAAACTAGACCCCTTAAAGAATTTATCTAGATGTGTCGTGAGCACTTTGAACCCCCAAGTGCTTCACAGAAGTTTATAACGTAGAGCCATGAAAATAAAAAATCATTTTTGTTCCACAAACATGATCTTTTAGCCCCCAATTTTTTATTTTCACAAGGGTAACAGGAGAAATTGGACCCCAAAAGTTGTTGGCCAATTTGTCCTGAGTACACTGGTACCCCATATGTGGAAGAAAACTACTGTTTGGGCACACGGTGGGGATCGGAAGGGAAGTAGTGACGTTTTGGAATGCAGACTTTGATGGAATGGTCTGCGGGTGTCATGTCGCGTTTGCAGAGCCCCTGATGTGCCTAAACAGTGGAAATCCTCCACAAGTGACCCCTTTTTGGAAACTAGACCCCCCCAAGGAACTTATCTAGATGTGTGGTGAGCACTTTGAAACCCCAAGTGGTTCACTAAAGTTTATAATGTAGAGCCGTGAAAATAAAAAAATCATTTTTTTCCCACAAAAATGATCTTTTAGCTCCCAATTATTATTTTCACAAGGGTAACAGGAGAAATTGGACCCTAAGAGTTGTTGTTCAATTTGTCCTGAGTACGCTGGTACCCCACATGTGGGGGGGGACCACTGTTTGGGCACACGGTGGGGCTCGGAAGGGAAGTAGTGACGTTCTGGAATGCAGACTTTGATGAAATGGTCTGCGGGCGTCATATTGCATTTACAGAGCCCCTGATGTACCTAAACAGTGGAAACCCCCAATTCGAATTCCAACCCTAACCCCAACACACCCCTAACCCTAGCCCTAACCCTAGCCCTAACCCTAGCCCTAACCCTAGCCCTAGCCCTAACCCTAGCCCTAACCCTAGCCCTAACCCTAGCCCTAACCCTAACCCTAGCCCTAAACCTAGACATAGCCCTAGCCTGCCTACCTGCTTTTTTTTTCTTTACTTTTTTTTATTTTTGTGTTTTTTATTTTTTGTATTTTTGACTCATAGTAACGCCACTTCTCCTCTGATCTCACACTGGCAGATGATCAGAGGAGAAGCAGCGTTACTATGTGACAAGATCGCTGCCCGGCACATAGTAACGCCACTTCTCCTCTGATCTCACACTGACAGATGATCAGAGGAGAAGCAGCGTTACTGTGTGACAAGATCGCTGCCTGACACAGCTGTGCCAGGCAGCGATCAGCTGTGCCAGGCAGCGATCTAGTCACACTGTAACGCTGCTTCACCTCTGCTCATCTGTCAGCATGAGCTAAGAGGAGAAGTCGCGTTATAATGAGGGAGATCGCCGGGAAACAAGCAGCTTTCCCAGCGAGCTCTCTCATTGGCTGCTGTGTCGCGATGTCATCAGGACCTGAACCAATCAGGTCTCGATGACGTCGGGGGTCCCAGCATGCATTGTGCACCGGGATCCCCGCGTTATAAGGTGTGAGGGGGTCCCGGGGGGCACAAAACCGCTGACAGTAGATAAACGTCGGCGCTGCACAAAGCCCAGCAAGCGCCAACGTTTATCTACTGTGGGCGGTCGCGAAGAGGTTAATTTAGATGCTAAAGAAGATATTTTGCAAAAAAACACTTCCAATTAATTTATAACATGAGATGATCAGCCAGCCTTTGTACTTGGATAGCATGGAGCAGGAGGAGATGGAGGACACAATTCAAATATTAAGCTAGAATAACTTCATCTAATTAATTTATTGCCCTAAGATGACATTGACCAAAGGTAATGCAGGACATAATTTTAACACCAACCTGTGATTTTGGCTTTTATTGCTGTAGTAGTATAGGCAATATTAATGGTAGTAGCTTTTGCCACATAACTGTTTGTCAAGTCATCGATAATGCTGTTGATTGGGAACCAAATCGGTGAGCCTAGGAGATGATGTCATCAAAGGAAGAGGGTGGTGCAGTCATCATAAGAGAGCAGAGCCAATGTTAACCAATAAGATATTCTTGGGGAATATCTTCTTGTTTTTTAAACAGTGCCTGAAATCTTTCACATTTTCACATTGTCAGAGGACTAATGTATTGCATTGTGCAGACTGTGATGTATGAAAATAAACTGTTAGGATTGGCGGAACGCACCAAATAGGAAATAGTAAGGTGCAGAAAAAAGGGTGTAGTCAGCTCACCACAAACTGTGTGTTTTCCTCTCTGCTGACCTCTGCCCAGCATGGATCCATCTGAGCAGACTGAGCAAAGGGAGAAAAAAATCCAGCAATGCAGAGGGCAACTAAAAAATATAATATTAATCAAACTTGAATAAAAACATAATCTGGCACAATTTGTCGAGTACACTGTGGCAGAAACTTATCAATGCGTTTCAACCGAGGTCTTCTTCATGATCTTCTTCATGATTATAAGGTGCGTTCGCAACCCGGTGTCCACCGTGCGGTGATGGAGAAACCCGCAGCTAGCACAATGGCGGAGCAAGGCTGTGAGAAAACACTTTAAGCACACTGAGTTAAATGTCACTCAGTTTGCACAGAGTGCAGTGTACCAAGTTCTGTTACACCACAGAGCGGTATTAAAAAGCAATGCACAAAGGACTACACCATGTTAGACTGCACAGGCCTATAGAAAACAAAAAACTAATTGGGGTCCCTATAACTTAACCCCCCTAGGAAGACTAAGCTGGTGGTTGAACCTGCTCTGACACATGGTGTGCTTTAGCATGCACACCTGAGGACACCCAGTGCAGATGCTAAGTCCAAGCAGGAATTCCCACCCTACACTGCCTGTCTAGAAAAACATTTGGAGCGCTATTAGCAGCACATGTGCACACAGGGTGGTATAGTAGCCACCAACACATCAAACACACATGATACTAGTGCAATGGCATGCACCATTGAGAGCTTTTTATACATTACTCAAGTTGAGACAGACAGGACCTTGCCTGTGGACCAATCTGATGCTGCCACATCACCAGAGCATGTGACGTCTGAGCACCAATGGGAAGGCACCATATCATGGATATGTTCAGTAAGGTGAAATCTGGCCTTAGGCTCCAGAGCACAGTGCTGCACGTGTAATCTAATAGTCACTATAAGCTTAGCTGGAGGGCCAGCAGTAGCTACACATGCAGCACGAGCCTGGGCAATGCTGGGATCGAAGTCTGTGCTGAGCAGTCATCCCAGCAGCCGAGCTTGAATGGGAGACCACTGCACCAGACAAAGCTCGAGATCCATCCTGTGCAGCAGGTGAATCCTGGCACCTAACATTACCTCCCCTAACACCCCCTCCCTGCCAACATTTGCCACGCTCAGGAGCTTCCATACGTTGGGAAGCATGGAAGTGTTTTGCAGATCGGCTGAAGTTCTAGATGGTACAAAGAACTTGCCTGGGGGTATATGGGCTTTTAGACACAGGCTGTCACAGAAGCTACCCCATTTTTGTGTGTTCCCTGTTGCCCAATCAATCTGGGGGAGTGAAAATGCAGCCAGGGTAACCCCAGAAGTACCTCAGCCATACCCTCAGAGACAACTAGAAAGGAGATTATCTCTTGATGTTTCGGAGACGTAGTACAGTCCAACAAAAAATTGGGTTGGCAAAATGGACCCGTTAGGTACCCGAAAAAACATCGGCTTAAGTAGCATAACTAATGGGATAGCGTGCCATTGGGCGAAGGTAGCAGACATGAAATTACCCTCAGCCCCTGAGTCCACACAAGCCTGCTCTGTGAGAGTAGCCAACCCAAACGTCAGAGAAACCCCAAAGGCCAACTTGGGTGACACCTCAACAGGAATTAGTGAACCTCTCCCCAATGACACTTGAGGCTGTGACTCTTTCTGACGCTTGGTACATTTATTGGCAAAGTGACCAACTTGCCCACATGCAAAACAAGTGGGCTGCGAATGTACAGAGTGGGAGATTGGCTCTGCTCAATAGACGTCCATGGGCTCTACAGGGCTGTCATCCTGAGTTGAGCCTGAATGGGAGACCACAGCACCAGACAAGGCTTGAGATCTATCCCGTGCAGTGAGAGAATCCTGGCACCTAACATAAACTGTGTACATTTTGACAAACTGAACAGCAAGATGCGCAAGGCTCTTTCTTCTTTTTGTCTTTCTGGTAAACAATCCACACATAGTGCCTTGTTGGCATCAGCCCCATCACCATCCCCATCTACTGCTTTCCTTACTGTACTTTATTAAAATTCTCAATTTTTGTTGAAATAGTTAATACTATTTTGCAGCAGCATTCCCTTTCCTTAGACACCAATATAGTTAGAATTGGCATACTACCAGGGTGTGATGTGTTACCTTCTCATTGAAACATTCACTGAGCTGACAGTTGCCTCTGCATGTCTGACCAGGAGAATCCTGACCTGACCTGTAGATCTGAAATTGTATCTAGTATTTGACAAAACAAGATCCAGCAGATTTCCTCCCCTGAGTGGTTCATCTACAAGGTAAGATAGGTAATTTTCCTGAATTGTGGATAAGAACTTGCAGCTTTTAGCACAAGTAGATTTTATGTCCCATTGAATGTCTGGATAGTTAAAATCCCCCCAAATTAGGACCTTATTATTATTTGCTGCCTTTTTAATTTGCTGCAGTATTTGCTCCTCTACCTGTTCAGGTATATTTGGAGGCTTGTAGCAAACTCCAATTAGCAGCTTTCCAGTATACCAATCCCCATATACAGTTACCCATACAGAAAATACATTGTCGCAGCTCCCACCAATGTCATCATTGAGCACCTACCGAACACAAGCACCTGTCAGATAACATACTTTTCAGCATTCATGGTCTCAGCGGTAGATGACCCTGTCTGTCCAGCCAATTATAGAGTCCTCTATACCAGCATCTGTCTGGCCTTTGCTGCACTCCTATGTCCCTTCTTCCTACAGCAATCATTTTCCTGGTTGCTAGGAGCGGCGTCCTGCTGTAGTGATCCCAGTCCTGGGCTTACATTCCCAATATCAGCCAAACAGACATACTTACTAGATTGTGACATATCATGACTGAGCTCCCTGGAACTTTTCCCCCTGCACCTTCTTGTAACATTTACCGAGCTTTGGTATATGAATGACCAGTAATGTACTGTTATGCACATTCAATATCTTACCCTTCTAAACACTAGTACTTGCCATCCTATCTATACCTGTATACCTATATACCTGCATACCTACATATATATAACCATCCTATCTATGTTATCAATTACTGATTACTGTGTGTACCACTATTTAATAGGGTTTTTTTTATTTTCACAACCACATTGTCTGTTTTCTTTGCATTTACAAGGCCACTTTGCATACATTTTGTCTTTTGCTCCATTATACAGGCTCCTATTAGATTCATTGTGGCAGGCTCTTGTTACTTCACCATCACATGACATTAGGCATATTTTTCTGTCAGTTTGGCCTCCTTCTTTTCCTTGTACATACGTACTCTTCTGTGCTTCAGGACACATACAATATTTGAACTAATTGTGCATCTTGTTTGTACAAGATATTTTTACAAAAAACCGAGGACCATTTTTTCCTATTAGCCCTTAGAAAAAATATAAACTTGGGGAAAAAACTACATTTTAGTGGTAAAAAATGTAACTATTCTTTCTTCACCACTAAATAGTATAAAATTCTGTGAGGCACATATGGTGTCTATATGATCACAGCACCTTTAGATGAAATTATTGGAGAGTGTAGTTTGGAAAAATAGGTCATATATGATGGGTTTCTGCTGTTATGGCACTTCAGGGGCTCTGCCAATGTGACAATGGCACCCTCCAACCATTCCAGCAAAATCTGAAGTTCAGTATGGGGTTTCTTCCCTTCTAAGCTTTGCATTGTGCTTTAAAAGTAGTTTTCGACCACATATGGGGTATCGTTGCTTTCAGGAGAAATTGCACACCAAAGTTTGGAGTCTGTTTTCTTCTGCTATCCTTGTGAAAATAAAAAAATAAGGCTTAAAACAACAGTTTTGGAAGAAAATAAAATGTTCCTTAATTTCATAGATCAACGTTGTAAAGTTCTGTGAATCACCTGGGGGTTCAATGTGCTCACCACATGTTTAGATAAAGTTCTTAAGGGGTCTAGTTTCCAAAATCCGGTCACTTGTGGGAGTCTTCCACTGTTTACGCACAGCAGAGGCTCTTCAAACATGACATCCTTTCTGAGCCCTGCCCAAACAGTCATTTTCCCTCACACATGGGGTATCGATGTACTCAGAAGAAATTGTACAACAATTTGTATGGTGGAAAAATGTGATTTTTTTTATTTTTACAGCTCAGCATTATAAACTTCTGTAAAGCATCTGTTGATTCAAGGTGCTAACCACACATCTAAATACAAGCATTGAAGGGTCTAGTTTCAAGAACAGGGTCACTTATGGGAGCTTTATACTGTTTAGGCACATCAAGAGCTCTTCAAATGGGCATGGGATTCACTAATGTTTACAGAAAATTTTGAGTTCAAAAAGTCAAATGGTGCATTTTCCCTTCCGAGTTCTGCCGTGAACCAAAACAGTAATTTTCCCTCACATATAGGGGGAATCGGCGTACTCAAAGAAGAATTTGCATAACAATTTTTTTTTGCAATTTCTCAATTTACCCTTGTGAATATAATATATTGGGGCTAAAAAAAAACATTTTTTTTGTGGGAGAAATGTGATTTTTTTTTACATATACCTGGAGGTTTAAGATGCTTACGTCACATCTAGATACATACTTTGAAGGGTCTAGCTTCAAAAATGCAGAAACTTATGCAAATTAACTACTGTTTAGTCACATCAGGGGTTCTCTAAACGTGACATAGCAACCGCTAATGATTCCAGACAATTTTGCATTCAAAAAGTTAAACAGCACTCCATCCTGCTGTGCACCCAAATAGTAGTTTTCTCTCACATATGGTGTATCAATGTACTCAGTAGAAATTTCACAAAAAATGGTATGCTTGTGAAAATAAAAAATTGTGGTTAAAATAATTTTTGGGGTGAAAAATTAGATCACTTATTTTCACAGCTCAACATTATCAACTTCTGCAAAGCATCTGGGAGTTCTAGTTGCTCACCACACATCTAGATACCTTATTTGAGGGATCTAGTTTCCAAAATAGGGTCACTTGTGGGGGTTTCCAATGTTTAGGCACTTCAGGGGATCACCATACAGGACATGGCGTTCAGTAATGATTCCAGCAAATTTTGCTTTCAAACAGTAAAATGTCGCTCCTTCCTCTCAGTGCCCTGACATGTGCCCAAACAAATTTTTTTCACCCATACATCAGGTATCAGCATACTCAAGATAATTTGCACAACAAGTTGTATGGGACAATTTATCCTGTTGATCATGTAAAAATAAAAAACGGGGCTAAAATAACATTTTTGTGCGAAAAATGTGATTTTTTTTTCTTTTCACAGGCTAACGTCATAAATTTCTTAGAAGTACCTAGTCGCTCATGATGCTCACCACACATCTAGATACATTCCTATGGGGATCTAGTTTCTAATATTGTGCCACTTGTGGAGTTATTTCACTCTTTAGGCACATCAGCAGCTCTCCAAATGGGACATGGCATCAGCTTTCGATTCCAACCAATTTTGTGTTCAAAAAGTCAAACGGTGCTCCATCCCGTTCGAGACCTGCTGTGCGCACAAACAGTACTTTTCCACCACATATGGGGTATCTGCTTGCTCAGGAGAAATTACATAGCAAATTTTGGCATCTATTTTTTTCCCTGTTACACTTGCAAAAATAAAGAAATCTGGGTCTAAAGTAAAATAGTTAGCCCCTTCCCAGCCAGTGATACAGCGCATGCGTCGGTGTCATTCCGACCAATGACGCATATGCTGCGTCATGACTTTATAGCCCCCCTGCGGGTCGGGTGACCGGGGTCAGTAAAAGGTCACCCAACCTGCAGATAAAGGGGGCTTTGTACTTCACCACGGGGGGTGGCTTCGCCCCCCATGGCTACGGTCACTCTGATAGGCTGTTAAAAGTGAAACAGCCAATCAGAGCGATAGTAATATTTCATCAATGAAATTTGATGAAATATTACAATCCAGCCATGGCCGATGCTGCAGTAGCATCGGACATGGCTGGAGACACCTATCCGACCCCCCACCAGTTAACAAGGGCGATCTGGCCCCCGCCACTGAATGACAGCGGCGATCTGCCGCCGCTGTCCTCATCTGCTCCCCTGCCTTCCCTCCACTCTCCTGCCTTCCGATCAACTCCCCTCACCCACCCAGTACCTTCCAAGTGCCACAGTCACTCCCAGTTACCGTTGTGGAAATAAAAATATTGGGGGCTAAAAAATTATTTTTGTGGAAAAAAAATGATTTTTTTATTTTCATGTCTCTGCGTTATAAACTTCTGTAAAGCACTAGGGGGTTCAAAGTGCTCACCAGACATCTAAATAAGTTCCATGAGGGGTCTAGTTTCCAATATGGGGTCACTTGTGGGGGGAGCTCCAATGTTTAGGCACACAGGGGCTCTCCAAATGCGACATGGCAACTGCTAAATATTCCAGCATATTTTCCATTAAAAAGTCAAATGGCGCTCCTTCCCTTCCGGGCCCTGCCGTGCACCCAAACAGTGGTTTATGACCACATATTAGGTATCGGAGTACTCAGGAGAAATTGCCCAACAAATTTTAGTATCCATTTTATCCTGCTGCCCACGTGAAAATGAAAAAATTGATACTAAAAGAAAATTTTTGTTGGAAAAATTAAAATGTCCATTTTTTATTTCGACGTTGCTTTAGTTCCTGTGAAGTACCTGAAGGGTTAATAATCTTCTTGAATGTCGTTTTGAGTCGCTTGAGGGGTGCAGGTTTTAGAATGTTGTCACTTTTGGGTATTTTCTGCCATACAGACCCCTCAAAGTGACTTCAAATGTGAGGTGGTTTCCTAAAAAAATGGTTTTGAAAATTTTGTTGTAAAAATGAGAAATCGCTGGTCAACTTCTAATCCTTATAACTTCGTAACAAAAAAAAATTAGTTTCCAAAATTGTGCTGATGTAAAGTAGACATGTGGGAAATGTTATTTAGTAACTATTTTGTGTCACATAACTCTCTGTTTTAACAGAATAAAAAATCAAAATTTGAAAATAGTGAAATTTTCAAAATTTTTGTCAAATTTCTGATTTTTCCACAAATAAATGCAAAAATTATCTACCTAAATTTACTACTAACATGAAGCCCAATATGTCAGGAAAAAATAGTCTCAGAATCACTAGGATGCGTTGAAGCATTCCAGAGTTATTACCTCATAAAGGGACACTGGTCAGAATTGCAAAAAATGGCCTGGCCATTAAAGTCAAAATAGGCTTGGTCGTGAAGGTGTATGTTCATTTTTTTCCTTCAACATTGAAAAAATCCCTGGGAAGCAACCTGGGAAGCAACTGAAAGGTTACTAAACTTCTTAAATGTGTTTTTAGCACATTGAAGGTTGCAGTTTTTAGAATGGTGTCACTTTTGAGTTTTTTCTGTCATATAGACCTAGAAAAATGGGTTTCTAAAATTTGATGGAAAAATTAGAAATTACTGGTCAAATTTTAACTCTTCTCTAACTTTTTAATAAAAAATATGTTTAAAAATTGTTCAGATGTAGAGAAGATATGTAATAAACGTTATCTATAAACTATTTTGTTTTACATAACTCTCTTATTTAAGGGCATAAAAATTAAAATGTTTGCCAAATTTCCAATTTTTTCACCAATCAACGCAAGTCATATTGGTGAAATTTTACCATTATCAAGAAATACAGTATATCACAAAAAACTGTATCAGAATCAATTTGATCCATTGGAGCGTTCCAGAGTTATTACCTCATAAATTGACACTGGTCAGAATGGTAAAATTTGGTCTAGTCATGAAGGTGAAAACAGGCTTGGGGTGTGAAAGGATTAATTATGGTCTAGGCTTTGACTAGGCCACTCCAAAGCATTTCCATGTTTCCCCTTCACCATTTCGAGACCGAGCCAAATTCTTGAAATCTGACTAGTGTCCCTTTATGTGGTAATAACTCTGGATTGCGTCAACAGATCCCAATGATTTTGACATTGTTTTTCCGTGACTTATTGTACTTTATGTTATTGGTAAATTTATGTCTGTAAGTTTTGTGTTTATTTATAAAAATATCAGAAATTTGACAAAAATGTAAAAAAAAGCAATATCCCTTTAATACCACACAAAAACATTAATAACTAACATTTCCCCATGTCTGCTTCATATCAGCATCATTTGTAATATGTTATTTTATTATGTTAGCCTTTTAGGAGGTTTAAAAATGTAGCAGTAATTTTTTTTTTTTAAGGAAACTTACAAAACTTATGTTTTTGAATGACCTATCCAGGCTTAAAGTGACTTTGGGGCTCCTAGATATTTGAAAACCTTCAAAAGTGATACAATTTTAAAAACAGCACCCCCCAACATATTGAAAACTACTGTCATGTAGTTTATTAACCCTTCTGGAGATGTTAAGGAATGAATGCAAAGTGACATAACATGAATTAAAAAGTGTATTTTTACCGCCTAAATGTCGGTAACTTCTAAAGAGGCCACTGTAGCTGGCAGACTCTAAAGATGCTATTTAGCCGTGAATTGCCATGGCAAACATCAAGACCACATAATCATGATCCCAGGGTGCTAATGGGGAGAAAGAGGAAGCCCCCAAGCTGTTAACCATTTGTATGATGTAGTCATTAATGACAGCAGCATCTTAGAGGTTAAACCGATATAGATGTGCCAACGCTGATTGTAGCTGATGCAGCAAGTTGTCAGACAGTTATCTTCTTCTTTTTTGCCATGCTTAGTGTGGCACACCCAGACACACAATGCAAAGATTGTGTCAACTTCTCCCCATTTTATAAGATTTCAGTTGTGATTTTACTATTTACCACACCTTTACTTGTCATAGGTGAGTTTGAGTCATATACTAGAAACAAAGTTGCTCACCCACATTTTCGGAAAGATTCCACCAATTTTGCCAGGACCATTTTGGGGGTTTACTGTGAAATTATGTCCAATTTGCTTTTTTCCTCTGTTGTTTTGTGTTGTTCCAATACTCATAAAGGAAATAGACATGTGTATAAAAAACATGTGTCACTGCAATCATTTTCTGGGAGAAATGCTTGATTTTCTGGAATAATTTCAAGAGTGCCAACACTTTTGGCAATGACTGTACAATATTAATTCAAATGTTCCATTTTGTGACTATTGTCTGATAGAAAAATTCCTTTTTACATCCCATTACAATAGTAAAGTCTGCTCCCTCTCAATTACCCCTTCTCAATGGCAACAATTCAGTTTCAACATTATTGTAAGAATATAGTATTATAAGCCAATTTCTGTGCAGACTACAATGTATATCAAGTTGAATTGGATTGCAAAAAAATTGAAGTCTTGTTAATCCCAAAAAACTTCTCAATTTTAAGTGAATTTATTAAAAAAAAAACAACATATTGCTCATATCTACCATTTAGCCATAGACTAGCACAATAATTGAGATCAGCTATGGTTGTAGCATATATCAATGCTGGTGACTCTAAATTATTTTGCCCTCCACTAATTTTTTCAGATACCACCTTCAAGAAGACCATTTACACCTTTAAGACTATCAGAACTGAATTGTGTGTTTAATCACACTGGTAGACTAACATAGCAGTTGTGGAGCAGTGTAATTTTGTATTGCTTATATCAATTACTCTAGAATCAGACATTATTCAAATTAATCAGTTTAAATTGTAGGTTATGCATTTGATCATACAAGATATCAATAAGCACTGAACCTCTTAACTGGGCATTGTTGCTATATGAAAATGTAATCAAACTATGGAGCATTTGTTTTCATTCAAGCATACCTAGTGATTCACTTAACTATGAATGTGGTTCATTAGCCTAATTTAATTGCAGGCTGACCACCACCAAAAAATTAGTATGGGACAGAGTAGACAATCGCATGAATAATTACAGCTATTTTTCTCTTCCTAAGTGAAGGATGTCTAGATAATATGAGAGAAATAGAGCTAAAACATTTAAGAAATAGAGAATTGTCTTGAAGTCTTGGGTTTAAAGTAATATCAGCACTGTTTAAAACGACCAATCTATTTCTATTTTTGCAGTATATGATGAGAAAAAAGTGTAATGTTATGCTTCCCTGCATTTGTTACATATCTATGATCAACAACATAGTAATTTAGGAACATAAACAAGAAACTGAGTGTTAGAGGGAAACGCTCCTCAAAGATCCTACATTTCAAGATGTAGGGGTTTGTAATTTTTTTATGTTTAAATAGAGGTATGCCTTATGACAGTAAAATATCAGCCTTTGTTTTGATTTAATAAATATGCAACACATTAGGCATTGTCTCCATATGTATGGAAGCTGTATATTTGCGGTGAGCATAATTCCTTTGAATCCATATTTCAACAATTAAATACTTGTTGTAAGCAGATAACCACTAGTAAATGGCCATGTATGCACCAAAATAACGAATCTATCTCCAGAGAGAATATCTTTAATTTTTCTTTTTCAAAGTTGGTCATCTTGCTCTTTGTTGTATGAGTTATGGAAGGACGTATCGTATATTACATACTGACCATTACTGTCTGTCACCAACATAAGATTATACTTGGCTTGTTGATTTTTTAAGATTCTTTTTATTGCTCCCACCCAATCTTTCCTCATACTAATCTGCAGTTTTATAAATTTAAAATTGATTTTTGATTAACAAGTTTATCTAGCCTTGGAGTACAAGTCACTTTATGTGACTGAAGACTTTTAAATCCTCACTGCACATTCATTGCTTGCTGTGAAGATTCTCCAGTGCCAGCGCTGATGCTACAGATGTCTTTTCTGCACATGACCACATGTTTGCAAATCACACACTTGTATTCATGTGCCAGTCAATCACGGCACTGTGGAATCACTACATTACAACACGCGCTGCACGTACTGTAAAGATTCACAAGTCTGCAGTCAAAACAAAAAGGGACACACTGGCGCTCACAAGCAATTGGTAGGCTGAATCTATTGGTGGTTAGACAGGCTCTGTCCATGTTCCTGTCTGAGTTGCACATGTGCTAAAAACTGTAAACCAAGGAACTACAGAGCTACAGAGTAGCTGCAGACTTGTACAACCCCTTCAATGACAATTCATTTTAAATTGATATTGATCAAAGAGTCCAAATTTTCATGTGGTTCATGCATTCCACATTAAGAATCCAATTTTTGTGGAAAATGTAGAAATATATTCTTGTCGACAAAGAAAATGTTTAGAGGGTTTTTCTACACAGACATATTGCCATATCAAGATCAATAGATCCACAATTGGATGTGTAACAAAAAAATGTTCCCGTGCTGAGAAAATCTTATAAATGTGCTCCTGCTATTCACTGTGTAATGACTGTGTCTCACTGTTCAAGGACATGGTCTGAATATACCACATCTCATGGCCAAGGAAGGACAAAAAATAAGTTATGCAGACATTACAGTATGGGATCACAGCTGATTCTTTCTGAAGGGCAAAACATGTTTTAAATAGGCAAGGAAATGTTTTCCCTCACAGAAAGCAGCAGCTGTGATCCTCTTCTGCCCTGACTGTACAGTATACTCTCTTTTGCTTCCTCCCCTGCCCAAGAGCTGTGGTATGATCAGACCATGTTCCTGCACGGTCAGACACAGCCATTACACAGTACACAGCAGGGGCACATTTATGAGATTATCTCAGCATAGAAATATTTTTTAACACTGAATTATGGAATCTATTTTTATTTCAAGATCTATTGACTAAAATGCACTTTGTTTGTGGGAAAACCCATTTAAGGACATGCATCCCACACATTTAACACATCCCAAAATCATTGATATGTTTAATATTCCATATCGTTTTAGAGAAGATAATATTTTAAAGATAAGATTCAGTCATCATTCATTTCCAAGAAGGCTTTGTTAGAATCAGGAAGCTGAATATTATATACAGATTAATTTATGACAAAGGGAAACACATTAGATAATGATAAAATATTCACTAGGTTTCAATTTTAAATCGTGTCATTGATGCCAGTGATAATTAAGAAGATTTGGAATTAACCATTAATAGATATTGCTTTTTTATGGAGCCAGATAGAAGCTTTTCTATGTCATATATTCATATAAAAAATATTTATTGCTTTTAGATAATGCTAATGGATAGGAAAAGTTAGAAAATTTCTCGTAATGCAGCCATACTCTGTCCTGGCTTTTATACTAATTGTGGGAGAATGGTTAGCATAATAGATTTAACTCCCATGCTTTATTTCATTTAAGCACATTAAAGATAGAATATGCAATTAATTTAATTGACATAACTTTGAGGTGCATTTTTTATTGTTGGCATTATCATTCAGCTTGTGATATTCATTACTAGACAAATTAGACAATTGTCTCTTAATGTTCAAAAGAGATATCCATTGACATTTAGTTCATTCTCTTTTATTGCTCCTAAAACAAGCAGGACAACACTTTCATTGTTTTGCATTGTAGAAGAGTTGTAGTCTTAGAATAGTCAGTTGTAGCATAGAAATGTCAGTAAATGACCACCATAATGGATATATAATAGATGAGAAGGTCATGATGTATCAAGAAAATTGTATTGAAATGAGTTACATTATTTTTACTCACAAATTATCCCCTTCACCCCCGAACCTGTTATCACCTTCATGACCAGGTCAAATTTTATTATTCTCATCAGTGTGAGTTTATGAGATAATAACTCTGGAATGTTTCAATAGATCCCACTAATTCTGAGATTGTTTTTTTTTCAAGACATATTGTACTTAAAGACAGTAGTAACACTTTGTCAATATTTTATGAAAATTTAGAAAATTTAGCAATTTTCAAATTTTTTATTTTTCTCCCTTAAATCAGAGAGTTATGTCTCACAAAATAGTTCATAAATAACATTTCATACATGTCTACTTTACATCTACACAATTTTTGAAACATATTTTTCTTTGCTAGGAAGTTAGAAGGGTTAAAAATTGACCATCGATTTCTCATTTTTCAACAAAATTTAGAAAACCATTTATTGAAAGGATTCCATCACATTTCAAGAGAGTTTGAGGGGTCTACATGACAAAAAAATGCCAAAAGTGGCACAATTCTAAAAACTACACCCCTCAAGATGCTCAAAACCACATTCAAAAAGTATATTAACCCTTCAGATGCTTCATAGGAACTGAAGCAATGTGGAAGGAAAAATTAACATTTATCTTTTTTTCACAAAAAAATTAACCTACTCAGTTTTTTATTTTTGAAAGTGTAAAAAGTGTTTGCCCCTTCCTCATTTCCTATTCTTTTGCATGCTTGCCCCACTTAAATGTTGCAAATCACCAAACAAATTAAATATTAGACAAAGATAACACAAGTAAGCACAAAATGCAGTTTTTAAATGAAGATCTTTATTTTTAAGGGAAAAAGAAGATCAAACCTACAGGGCCCTGTGTGAAAAAGTGATTCCCCCCATTTAAAATATAAATTAACTACGGTTTCTCACATATTTGGGAAGCTGAGTTCAAATGCCAAAGCCACACACGATTACTTCCACATTTGTTCTCAATTAAGAAATCACTTAAATAGGAGCTGTCTGACAAAGTGAAGTAGACCAAAAGAGCCTCAAAAGCTAGACATCATGCCACTATCCAAAGAAATTCTGGAACAAATGAGAAACAAAGTAAATGACATCTATCAGTCTGGAAAAGGTTATAAAGCCATTTCTCATGCTTCGGGAGTCCTGTGAACCACAGTGAGAGGCATTATCCACAAGAGGCAAAAACATGGAATAGTTCTGAACCTTCCCAGCAGTGGCAGACCAACCAAAATTACCCCAAGAACACAGCGATGACTCATACAAGAGGTCACAATAGACCCCACAACAACATCTAAAAAATGCCTTACTCGCCTCAGTTAAGGTCAGTGTTCATGAATCCATTATAAGAAAGAGACAGGGCAAAAATGGCTTGCTTATCAGAATTCCAAGATGAATACCTTGCTGAGCAATAAAAAATATAAAGGTTTGTCTCAGTTTTGTCAGAAAACATCTTGTTGATCCTCAAGACTTTTGATAGAATACTAACAAGGCAAAAGCTGAACTCTTTGGAAGGTGAAGACTTGCTGTGGTTACTGGAATCATGAATTCTGCTGTCTACCAAATAATCATGATGAAGAATGTCCTGACATCTGTTTGCTACTTCAAGCTGAAGCGCACTTGGGTTTTGCAGAGGATAATGATCCAAAACACACCAACAAGACCATCTCTGAATGGCTTAAGAAAAACAAAATTAATAGTTTTGAGTTGCCTTGTCAAAGTCCTTACCTTAATCCAAATGAGATGCTGTGGCATGACCTTAAAAAAGTGTATCATGCTCTTAAACCCTCCATTGTGGCTTAATTACAGCAATTCTTCAAGGATGAGCAGGTAAAAATTCCTCCAGAGTGTGTAAAAGACTTATTGCCAGTTATCACAAACTTTTGATTGCAGTTGTTACTGCTAGGGGTGGCCCAACTAGCAGTTAGGTTTAGGAGGCAATCACTTTTTTGCACAGGGCCCTGCAGGTTTGGTTTTCTTTTTGCATTAATAATAAAGACCTTAATTTAACAGCTGCATTTTGTGTTAACTTGTGTTATTTTTGTCTAATATTTAAATTTGTTTGGTGATTTGAAACATTTAAGTATGACAACCATGCAAAAGAAGAGGAATTCAGGAAGGGGCAAAATGCTTTTTCACACAACTGTGTGTATGTTTTGAGCATCTTGAACCAACAGGTGCTTCACAAAAATTTTTCCCGTTGAACCATAAAAATAAAAAAAAAATATTTTCCACAAAAATTATTTTTAGCCCCAATTATTTTTATTTTCACAAGGGTAACAGAACAAAATGTACCCTTCAAATTATTGTGCAATTTCTCCTGAATACGCTGATACACAAATTTAGGGAAAAGACCTTAATTTAACAGCTGCATTTTGTGTTAAATTGTGTTATTTTTGTCTAATATTTAAATTTGTTTGGTGATTTGAAGCATTTAAGTATGACAACCATGCAAAAGAAGAGGAATTCAGGAAGGGGCGAAATGCTTTTTCACACAACTGTGTGTATGTTTTGAGCATCTTGAACCAACAGGTGCTTCACAGAAATTTTTACCGTTGAACCATAAAAATAAAAAAAAAAAATATTTTCCACAAAAATTATTTTTAGCCCCAATTATTTTTATTTTCACATGGGTAACAGAACAAAATGGACCCTTCAAATTATTGTGCAATTTCTCCTGAATACACTGATACACAAATTTAGGGAAAAACTATTATTTTGTGCACACGGCAGTGCTTGGAAAGGAAGGAGTGCCATTTGGAGTTTGGAGAGCCCCTGATGTGCCTAAACAGTGGAATCCCCCATTAGTGACCTTATATTAGAATTGACATAGGGTGAATTTTTAATGTGGTGGCATACGCGAGTTGTGTAAAGTACATTAGATGGGCATACGTGGGTAGTGTAGAGTGCATCATTTTGACAAACGACTTGCGTAAGTCAGAAATAAATTTATTAGTCCATGGATGAGTGGTAGACTCTGAAACAGTCTGTCATACACACAAGGTATGTCAGGGCAGGTGTCACACTAATAAATGGTGTCCTTTCATATCAGCCTTTTGTAACATATTTCGCACTTATTTTGTGAGCTTCTTCTCTTTACAGTTTGAGGGACCTCACTGGGGAAATGTTGCCGTGGTACAACACGGGCACCTTCAGTTCTGGAAGTACTGGGGCCCGATCCTTCCTGACTTCCAAATATTAAGACCTTTATCTCTACTTCCTGGAGCTGTAGGAAAGTCTCGGTCTGGCCTGCACATCTTGACAGCACAAAAGATTTATACATTGCCATCTATTCAATTTGCATGTCCAGGTTCTTGTAATACACCTTGGCTTTTCTTATGACAATAAGCTAAACAAAGGCTTCAAAGGCAAAGCACACATGAAAAAAGTGGCCATACATATTGTTATTCACAATGATAATACCCGTCACCGCCACAAGTGATAATAATAGACATAGTGTAGGAAGTTTTGGAAAAATTGAACAAGAAACAGAGAAAACGACAGAATGTAATAGTACAAGAAATAGTTTAAAAGTATTTTCTTTCACTATATCAAGTACATGAACAAGTGAGGAAGGGGTGGGGGAAACCAGAAAGAAAACAGACACACCTTAAGGGACAAATAAAAAAAAAATAATTTACAGCAACAAGATATACCGTATAATTTAAATCAATATATGAGAAAAAAGGGTATTCAGCTCACCATTAGATGAATTCCTGTGGATTTGGTTGTGGACTCCTGGATGGTGCTCAGAAAAAGCGGCTGTGGTAATCAAACAAAACAAACATCCAAATCAGATGGTTGAACAGACGTTAAAACTTCATCTTTATTGCAATATCTTTAAAAACATAAAGCATGTTTATGACTAAGAACATTTTTGTTCCAAACGCGTAATCCCCTGGATCTACAATTTTAACAGCATGTTTTTAAAGATATTGCAAAAGATGAAGTTTTAACGTCTATTCAACCATCTGATTTGGATGTTTGTTGCTGGAACTTTTTTGTTTGATTCGTATAATTTAAATACAATTGCCTATGTGCAAAATTGCAAACAAGCAGCCTGATAATATCATTTTATATATATACTTAAAATTGTGATGCTGTGTAGATAGAACATGCAGATAGTATATGTGTGCAGGTATATGAAAGAAGACAGGGGTAGAAAATTAAGTGCCAATGCAGATAGTACAGGGTGGGCCATTTATATGGATACACCTAAATAAAATGGGAATGGTTGGTGAAATCAACTTCCTGTTTGTGGCATATTAGTATATGGGAGGGGGGAAACTTTTCAAGATGGTTGGTGACCATGGCGTCCATTTTGACGTTGGCCATTTTGGATCCAATTTTATTTTTTGCAATGGGAAGAGGGTCATGTGACACATCAAACTTATTCATACAAAAAGGGTGGGGGAACAAGAGGCGCAATAGTGCCCTATCACTAGTGACACTACGATGTGAGTGGTGTAATGCAGTTCCACTCACCTACTCCAGTTGTGTGACCCACAACTGGCTTGAAGACATAACACAGTATCAGCTGCTGCAGGACCTCCACCGACCACTCCAACGTGGAAAAACTGCCAGAGAATATGGGAAGCAAGATGTGCCACAGTCCGTGCTGCTGAGACCACAAAATCACCTGTGATGCAAGATGTTGTAACAAAGTACTTCTTTATTCCTTCCTACGCGTTTCGGCGCCCTTCCTGGCACCTTCCTCAGGGATATTACACCAGTCATAGGAGCAGGGAATTTATAGCCCCTTCCATTAGCAATTATGGGTGTGTTCTGTTTACATATCTATAATAATAAATGCCCTAACCAGCTTCCGGTTGTAACAACTTCCGTCCAGTTGTAACCGGTGACGTCACCACACACACACACGCACGTTAACCCTCAACACACCACACCGCCTCAACACACACTCCTCTCACCTTTCACCTCCACTCATGTCCACTCACTCTTTCACTCCACATACGTTCCTTTCTCTCACTCCGTTTCTCATACTCACACCGTCATCGTCGCTGCCCCGACATCTTCCTGCGCCGCCGCGATCCAGGATCCAGACGTTCTCCAGGCCGCCGACATCGGGATCCAAAAGGATGGCGTCGGCGAAATCTCGCGAGATTACGCCGACGCCATTTTGGATCCCGATGTCGCCCATGCCATGTTGTTGCGGCGACGCCATCTTGAATATCGCGGGACTTCACGAAATCCAAGATGGCGTCCCGCAAGAACATGTCGGCGGCCTGGAGAACGTCTGGATCCTGGATCGCGGCGGAGGAAGATGTCGGGGCAGCGACGATGACGGTGTGAGTATGAGAAACGGAGTGAGAGAAAGGAACGTATGTGGAGTGAAAGAGTGAGTGGACATGAGTGGAGGTGAAAGGTGAGAGGAGTGTGTGTTGAGGCGGTGTGGTGTGTTGAGGGTTAACATGGCAAGAGGTGTGAGGCTGTGTGCACACGCTGCGGATTTTGCTACGGTTCCGCAGCGGTTTTGGCCGCTGCAGACCCGCAGCAGTTTTTGCTGCGGTGTACAGTACCATGATTCCCTATGGGAATCAAAAACCGCAGTGCAGACGGTGCGGAATTTTCCGGGCGGATTATCTGCGGTTTTCAATCCGCAGAAAGAATTGACATGTCAATTCTTTCTGCGGATTCTCCTGCGGTTTGCCGTCTCCTCTATTGAGGAGATGAAAAACCGCAGGGCAAAACCGCAGAGCAATCCGCAGGTAAAACCGCAGGTCTTTTGACCTGCGGTTTCACCTGCGGATTTTACAAAATCCGTGCGGATGAATCCGCACCTAATCCGCAGCGTGTGCACACAGCCTTAACGACGTCGGCGAAATCTCGCGAGATTTCACCGACGCCATCTTGCATTCGTGAAATTGCGTCATTTACCTCACGCCGACTTGCTGTGCGGACGCTTGGCATTGCCTGTACCACCATAACTACTGCTGCCTTGGTCCTATGCCTGTTTACTGCCGGTGTCTAATTACAGGGCCAATTTGCCTATACTGCCATAACTATTGCTACCTTGCTACTCTGCCGGTGTCTAATTACAGGGCTAATTTGCCTCTACCGCCATAACTACTGCTGCCTTGCTCCTCTGCCGGTGTCTAATTACAGGGCTAATTTGCCTCTACCGCCATAACTACTGCTGCCTTGCTCCTCTGCCGGTGTCTAATTACAGGGCTAATTTGCCTCTACCGCCATAACTACTGCTGTCTTGCTCCTCTGCCGGTGTCTAATTACAGGGCTAATTTGCCTATACCGCCATAACTACTGCTGCCTTGCTCCTCTGCCGGTGTCTAATTACAGGGCCAATTTGCCTATACCGCCATAACTACTGCTGCATTGCTCCTCTGCCGGTGTCTAATTACAGGGCTAATTTGCCTATACCGCCATAACTACTGCTGCCTTGCTCCTCTGCCAGTGTCTAATTACAGGGCTAATTTGCCTCTACCGCCATAACTACTGCTGCCTTGCTCCTCTGCCGGTGTCTAATTACAGGGCCAATTTGCCTATACCGCCATAACTACTGCTGCCTTGCTCCTCTGCCGGTGTCTAATTACAGGGCTAATTTGCCTCTACCGCCATAACTACTGCTGCCTTGCTCCTCTGCCGGTGTCTAATTACAGGATCAATTTGCCTCTACCGCCATAACTACTGCTGCCTTGCTCCTCTGCCGGTGTCTAATTACAGGGCTAATTTGCCTCTACCGCCATAACTACTGCTGCCTTGCTCCTCTGCCGGTGTCTAATTACAGGATCAATTTGCCTCTACCGCCATAACTACTGCTGCATTGCTCCTCTGCTGGTGTCTAATTACAGGGCCAATTTGCCAATACCGCCATAACTACTGCTGCCTTGCTCCTCTGCCGGTGTCTAACTACAGGGCCAATTTGCCTCTACCGCCATAAGTACTGCTGCCTTGCTCCTCTGACTGTTCACTGCCTGTGTCTAATTACAGGGCCAATTTGCCTCTACCGCCATAACTACTGCTGCCTTGCTCCTCTGCCGGTGTCTAATTACAGGGCCAATTTGCCTCTACCGCCATAACTACTGCTGCCTTGCTCCTCTGCCGGTGTCTAATTACAGGGCCAATTTGCCTCTACCGCCATAACTACTGCTGCCTTGCTCCTCTGCTGGTGTCTAACTACAGGGCCAATTTGCCACTACCACTTCATAACTACTGCTGGGCAATTACAGGGTCAATTAGTATCTGTTTACTCTACAATACTCCAGGACGCCTTCTTCACTGCCAGAAAACTGCCAAATAGACTCCTTTACCTGTGCCAACATGAGTCATAACAAAAAGTATGCCAATGCCAGTGAAAGGAAAGCAGCTTTAGCACTACGACAAAAACAACGCCGTGCTAATGAGACTCCTGAGGAAAAACACCATCGCCTTGAGAAGATTAAGGCTTATAAACGCCGTCGCCTCACACACGAATCCCCTAACTCTAAATCCATAAGATTGGCTGAAGAAGCCTCTGCACGCCGTCACCGCCGACAACAGACGGCCTCTTCCTCATCATTATTATTAGACTCACAACAGGATGCTTCCACATCAGCATGTGGAACAATTTACTGCTACACTTCATCCTATATGCCATTCACTGACATAACTAATCAGCAATCTGTTTCTGCCCTATCAATACCACCATTCAATACCGATGCACAGTATGCCAATGCCAGTGAAAGTAAAGCAGCTTTAGCACTACGACAAAAACAACGCCATGCTAATGAGACTCCTGAGGAAAAACAGCATCGACTTGACAAGATTAAGGCTTATAAACGCCGTCGTCTCACACACGAATCCCCTAACTCTAAATCTATTACATTGGCTGAAGAAGCCTCTACACGCCATCACCGCCAACAACAGACGGCTTCTTACTCATCATCTATAATAATAAATGCCCTAAGCAGCTTCCGGTTGTAACAACTTCCGTCCAGTTGTAACCGGTGATGTCACCACACACACGCACATGTTAACCCTCAACACACCACACCGCCTCAACACACACTCCTCTCACCTTTCACCTCCACTCACGTCCACTCACTCTTTCACTCCACATACGTTCCTTTCTCTCACTCCGTTTCTCATACTCACACCGTCATCGTCGCTGCCCCGACATCTTCCTCCGCCGCCACGATCCTGGATCCAGACGTTCTCCAGGCCGCCGACATGTTCTTGCGGCGACGCCATCTTGGATTTCGGGAAATCCCGCGAGATTCAAGATGGCGTCGCCGCAAGAACATATCGCTGGCGTGGACGACTCGGGATCCAAAAAGATGGCGTCGGCGAAATCTCGCGAGATTACGCCAACGCCATTTTGGATCCCGATGTCGTCCACGCCGGCGACATGTTCTTGCGGCGATGCCATTTTGGATCGGCGAAATCCCGCGATAGTCAAGATGGCGTCGCCGCAAGAACATGTCGCCGGCGAGGACGACGTCGGGATCCAAAATGGCGTCGGCGAAAACTCGCGAGATTTTGCTGACGCCATTTTGGATCCCGACGTCGTCCACGCCAGCGACATGTTCTTCCGGCGACGCTATCTTGACTATTGCGGGATTTCACGATACTCAAGATGGCGTCGCCGCAAGAACATGTCGCCGGCGTGGACAACGTCTGGATCCAGGATGGCGCCGGCGGAAGAAGATGTCGGGGATCGTGGAGCAGCGGCGATGACGGCGTGAGTATGAGAGACGGAGTGAGAGAAGGGGTCGTATGTGGAGTGAAAGAGTGAGTGGAGATGGTGAAAGGTGAGAGGAGTGTGTGTTGAGGAGTGTGTGTGTTGAGGGTTAACATGGCAAGAGGTGTGATGCTATCGCATCCTCCCGATGCGATAGCATCGGGCCATAATCTAGTGATGTCATAATGGTCATCACTGGGGGAGGGGCCAGCATTTTTGGCACAATTTCACACAAATAACATAATAAAACAAGAAAATCCTTCAAAATACTTGCTAAAATGTACATAAAAATCCTACCAGTAAAATGATATAAAGACCTTCATAAAAATTGCAGCGGAAACATTGCCAAAGTATCCAGACTGTCAATGCAAAAACAAAAATTTTTTTTAAAAAATATTATCTCCCGACTTTCAGGGTAGTAGAACCCATGTGTTTACTGGTTTCATTGTTTTCTCTTGTGACTTATGTTGAGCGCCACCGTCCTGCTGATATCAGTGCCTTTGGAACATAGGTTCTATGAACTATTTTTTCACAAAACTATCCTGTTAAATATGTGATACTATGGTTTGTTAAAAAATTATTATAAAAAATTGCAATGAACAATTTTCTTTATTTTTGTTTTGTAGGAGGGAATCAAGGAGCGATGCCACTATTAAGTAAACTTCATAAAATGGATTATTTCTAAAATTAACTGCTTTTAAAAAACTTTTATTTTTATTTTCATTTTTATTATTTATTATCAATAAAGAATTATCTAAAAATTACTATTATATAATCGTATTATTAAAAATGGCCTGAAAAAAGTATCTATCAACTTCCATGTAGTTATGGTCACAATTTTATATATTAATTGTGGTGGTGTCACCCATGAAATGTGTGTTTGTTGGTCTAACACACCTGGGTTCTAGTCCCCAGGAAAGTCACAGGTCTCCATGCAGGCATAAATGACATAGTACAAAAGACAATCAGGAAAAATTATAAATTGTTGTGAGCTTATGCATATTAAATTAGGGAATTGTGAAATTCTAGATAGGATATCAACTTTGATATATATTTAAACAAAATAAATGTGTCATTAGGTGTATGTGAGACATTAAGTGTTTAGATATACCCGTGCGATCAAGAAAGTAGTCAGACGAAAAAATAAAGTGAGGTTTGCTTAAATGTGTGACATAAGGATGCAGGAATTCCTCCTACTATGGTGCACCTTTCTTACCCACTCAGGATGTGACCAAGAGAGGTCGGGGGATTATAATTTATATTAGTTCTGAAATTATGTTTAGCCCTCTCGGTTTTAATGTGTCCAGTTTAAACATCCAATATTTTTCACGTTTTTTGAGCAGCTCGAATCTGTTGGGTATATTCACTGCTATATGATCGATCGGGGTTATCTTGATTGCTGTTGCATCTCTGTTATGATACGTGTCATAATGGAATGACACTCCATGTGCTCTATACCCACTCTTTATATTTGAACGATGTTTGTTTAGCCGCTCATGAAGTGGTCTGATAGTTCTGCCAACATACTGCATGCCACATGGACACTCAAGCAGGTAAATTACAAACTCTGTAGAGCAATTCATGTCATGTTTAATGGTAAAGGATTCATTCGTTGATGCGGATTTAAAGCTGCTTGTCTGTTGGATGCTTCGACAACAAAGGCATCTATTTTTTCTACATTTTGATGTCTTTTTCTGCAGTACTTTGGCATAATTCGTGGTTGTCTTCTGTTTGAGCCTACTAGGAGCTATTATCCCTTTAATGTTTGGCGCCCTGCAGAAAGTAATTCCTGGTCTATCAGGTACAATGGATTTTAATATTGGATCACTTAGAAGTAAGTGCCAGTGTGTATGAAGGCATTTTTTGATTGACTTGTGACAATTATTATAAGTCGTTATAAAATTAAATGCTTTGTTCTTCTCTGTCCCTTTTCTGTCAAAGCATTTAATTTTATAACGACTTATAATAATTGTCACAAGTCAATCAAAAAATGCCTTCATACACACTGGCACTTACTTCTAAGTGATCCAATATTAAAATCCATTGTACCTGGACGATCAAATTGAAGCCATTGTCGGATGGATGGCAGCTAACGCATCGACTTCAATTACTTCCACATCCTCTCTGGGCCAGAGCACTGGAGAGCAACCATCTGTCTCTTCACCACCTGCCAAATTGCCCAGGCAGTCAGAGAGCCCTGGACAGGAGCCATCTCTACTTCTGTTCTCTGAATCTCTTGGCTTGGAAACAGGGGACCAGCCAAGCAGCATTCTAGAATGTGAAGAAGAGGGAGTATGCAGTGATGCGCAACTGCTTTGTCCCTCTGAATCTGAAGAGGCAGGTGGGCCAGTGCCTATGGTCAGCACACCTCAGTACGCATCAGATGATGAGACTCAGGTGCCACTTTCTGGTGCGTACTGTGCTGGCGAGACTACCCAGGAGAAGCAAGTGTTTGAAGAGGGGAGTGTAGATGATGAGGTCCTTGACCCATCATGGCATGAGGAACAGGAAGGTGGTGGGAGCAGCTCTGAGGAAGAGATTCCCGAACGGCCAAAACAGGAGGGAGAGGGAGGGGGCAGATTTGGTTGCCTGTAGCCTCCACTTCGGCACCCATTAGGAGCATTCCTCTTCCAAAACCCAAAACGGGCGCTCCCAGGACTTGCAGTGCATGGTCCTTTTTCGACACAGTTGCAAATGACATTTGCTTGGTCAAATGCAAGCTGTGTCATCAGAAAGCCAAAAGAGGGAAAAGTGTCAGCAACCTCAATACCACAAATATGTGGAAACATGTGCGGACCAAGCAGGTGGTGGAGTTACAAAGACACACTGAAGACGTAGGCCAACCTACAGCACCACCCACCACCTCTTCAGCTCGTGTTGTAGCCTCTTCCTCCAGCTCACACACAGCTGGTTCGGCTTCCTCACAGGATCGCCATGGAAGAACCTCTGGCACTGTTGTCCAGAGACCCAGTGACATTCCATCCACAGCACCACGTTCCCTGTCATCCTCACACTCCCAGGCTACTCTACAGCCATCGGTAGCACAGGCATGGGAGAAAAGGCGGACATACTCGGCAAACCATCCCCGAGCACAGGCTCTGAATGCTGGCATTGCAAAACTACTGGCCCTTGAAATGCTCTAATTCAGGCTGGTGGAGACTGACACCTTCCGTATCTTCATGGCATTGGCAGTCCCACAATACACCGTGCCCAGCCACTTTTATTTCAGCAGGCAAGCCGTCCCTGCCCTGCAAAAGCATGTGGAGGGAAAAATTAAACATGCGCTACTAAACGCCGTCAGTGGCAAGGTCCACCTGACCACCGATGTGTTGACCAGTAACCATGGACAGGGACGATACCTTTCCCTCAATGCCCATTGGGTCAATGTTGTGGACCCGGGTACAGATCTTGAGAGTGGCGCTGTACGTGTTCTGCCAACTCCAAGGATTGCAGGAATCCAGTCTGTACACATTGACTCCTCCTCATACTCCAGTTCCTCTGAATCAGCGCTGCAGGAGCCATCACGGTCTACCTCCACATGGACCCGTGAACGCTTACCTGTTACGACCGATATGAGCACAGCCGTGGCCAAACGATGACAGGCAACACTGAAATTTATTTCTTTGGGGAATTGAAACCACACAGCGCAGGAGCTCTGGAATGCCATCAAGCAGGAGAGCGACATGTGGTTTGTGCCAGCGAATCTCCAGCCAGGCTTGGTAGCATGTGACAATGGCCGAAATCTGGTGGCAGCTCAGGGCCGAGGCAACCTCACTCACATCCCATGTCTGGCACATGTGCTCAACTTGGTCATGCAGAGCTTTCTGAGGGACTATCGGAATTTTGATGCACTGCTGCACAAGGTCCGCATACACTGCGCTCACTTGCAGCGTTGCAGCATGGCAAGATCGCGCATTGCAGCTCTGCAGCGCCGATTCCGCCTTCTGGAACATCGCATCATATGAGACCTACCCACCAGGTGGAATTCAATTTTACATATGTAGGAGCAGTTGTATGAGCAGCAGGCAGCAATAATGGAGTACCAGCTGCATCAGGCACAAACAAGTCGCACTGCACGCCGGTCACACTTCACCACCACTGAGTGGGCCTCTATGAAGGACATCTGCCACATTTTGCATGCCTTCGATAATTTCACGCGGATGGCGAGTGCAGATGATGCACTAGTCAGCATGACTGTCCCCCTTATCTGCCTGCTTCAAAAAACACTGCAAGCACTAAGGGAGGAGGTTTTGGAAGTAGTGGAGGATGAGGAGTCACAAATGCCATCTTCTTTTGGACAGTGCGCAATGTGGTTCCTCACAAAGGCCTAGGCAGGGGACACTTTGTGATGAGGATGAGGAGGAGTCAATGGAGGAGGAAGACATCTCTTCAGAGGAGGGAGGTACACAATGCTCTAGTAGTCAGTATGTAGAGCGAGGATGGGGTAATGCAGAGCAGGCAGAGATGACGTCTCAAGCAGGGGACAGCGTTTCTTGGCCAGTTGGGAGTCGGCAGCACATGGTTGATTTCATGCTGCAGTGCCTGAGAAACGACCGCTGCATCGCCCACATTCTCAACACGGCTGATTACTGGGTGTACACACTCCTAGATCCTCGCTACCGGGACAACTTACAAAGCCTCATAACACTATTGAACTGGGAGCGTAAAATGCGGGCGTACCAAGACACACTGGTGCATTCCATCATGCTCTCCATTCCACCAGAGAGCAGTGCTGCTAATCCTTTACAAAGCAGCTCTGAGTGTCGAGACTGTGGAGGAAGCTCTGCACAGAGAGGGAGCAGAAGCAGCGCCTCAGTACAAGGCAAGACCAGTATGGCCAAAATGTGGCAAAGTTTCGTGTGCCCACCACAAATGTCTACACCATCACAGATGGCTCCAGTCAGCAGGAGGCAACGTTTCCATCAGATGGTGACAAACTACATGTCTTGCCCTCTCAATGTACTCCCAGACGGCTCTTCCCCCTTCAAGTTTTGGGTCTCTAACCTGGATACCTGGCCAGAGCTTAGCCAGTATGCATTGGCGGTGCTGGCTTGCCCTGCTGCTAGTGTATTATCGTACCGCGTCTTTAGTGTCGCAGGTGGTGTACTAACAGACCGTCGCATGCGACTATCCTCCGATGACGTTGACCGGCTTACTTTTCTGAAAATGAACAAGGCCTGGATCTCGCCTGAATTTGCCAGTCCTCTTCCAGATTAAATAATTGGTTGGCAACAGTATCCAGGTCTCCTGTTGTGTTCATGTTTCTACCACCTGAACTGTCCGTCTGCACAGAAAAAAACACTAGCTCCTGTGTTAGTGGGGTTCAGTAACATCAGCTGCTCCCCTGCTGTGTGTACAGCAATGTCTCCTGCTCCCTCCACATTCACCCCGCATCGGATATTAAACTTGCTCCAATTAGGCCTCAGCCTACTCCTTGATTGACCCTGGGCTCCAACACCGCCAGTTGTTGCTCAGAAGTGCCATCTGCACATAGAAAAACACTAGCTCCTGTGTAAGTGGGGTTCAGTAACGCCAGCTGCTCCCCTGCTGTGTGTCCGGCAATGTCTCCTGCTCCTTCCACATTCAAACTACATCAGATATTAAACATGCTCTAAGTAGGCCTCAGCCTACACCATGATTGATCCTGGGCTCCAACACCGCCAGTTGTTGCTCAGATGTGCCGTCTGCACAGAGAAAAACACTAGCTCCTGTGTAAGTGGGGTTCAGTAATGTCAGCTGCTCCCCTGCAGTGTGTATGGCATTGTCTCCTGCTCCCTCCACATTCAAACTACATCAGATATTAAACATGCTCTAAGTAGGCCTCAGCCTGCACCATGATTGATCCTGGGCTCCAACACCGCCAGTTGCTGCTCAGAAGTACCGTCTGCACAATCGACACTTGCTCCTGTGTTACTGGGGTTCAGTAACGTCAGCTGATCCCCTGCTGTGTGTCTGGCAATTTCTCCTGCTCTGTCCACATTCCCACTAGAATATGGACAGAGCAGGAGAAATTGCCGGATACACAGCAAAGGATCAGCTGACGTTACTGAACCCCAATAACACAGGAGCAAGTGTTGACTGTGCAGACGGCACTTCTGAGCAGCAACTGGTGGTGTTGGAGCCCAGGGTATATGCTAGAATCAGAGTGGAGCCAGAGGCCTAATTGGAGCAAGTTTAAAATCAGTTGTAGTCTACAGCAGATATTAATCTTGATCCAATTAGGCCTCTGGCTCCACTATGTTTGTAGTATTAACCCTGGGCTCCAACACCGCCAGTTGCTGCTCAGAAGTGCCGTCTGCACAGTCAACATATGCTCCAGTGTTATTAGGGTTCAGTAATGTCAGCTGATCACAAGCTGTGTGTCCGGCAATTTCTCCTACTCTGTCCACACTCACACAACTACAGATTTTAAACTTGCTCCAATTAGGCCTCTGTCTCCACTCTGTTTGTAGTATTTACCCTGGGTTCCAGCGCCGCCAGCTGGTTCCCGGCAGTGTCTTTGGCATGGGTACTCCCTCCTGTCCAGCCTGGTTCCAGCATGCCAGCTGTTTCCGGGTAGAGTCAACGTCACTTTGCCACCAATACATTGTCCTGTCGTGTTGCGGTCGGATTAGCCGACTCTATGGTGCCTGCAGTTTAGGTGCTTCCTATGTGGGCTGCGGGATCTGGCAATAAAGGCTGGTTTCGTAGTGCCAATCGGACAAGCACCCCCTGTAGGACTGTTGGTTTCGGTAACTGCGGCCGGCTCGCGGCCTTGCAACTTTGTTTTTCATGGGTACCTTCTGCTACCCATCCGGGTTCCAGTACCTTCAGCTGGTTCTCGGCAGTGTCTTTGGCTTAGGTGCCTCCTTCTCGGTGTCCGATTTCCAGCAACATCTTCTGGTCCTTGGTAGTGCTTTCTGGCACAGGTACCTCCTGCTTAGTAACTGGGTTCCAGTACCATCAGCTGGTCCTCCGTAGTGCCATTGGCTCTTGTTCCTTCTGCTACCCCTCTGGTTTCCAGCACCGTCAGCTGGTCCTTGGTAGTTCCATTGGCTCTTGTAGCTTCTGCTACCCATTCAGGTTCCAGCACCATCAGCTGGTTCTTGGCAGTGTCTTTGGCACGGGTACTCCCTCCTACCAAGCCTGGTTCCAGCTCGCCAGCTGTTTCCGGGTAGTGTCAGCGTCACTTTGCCACCAGTACGTTGTCCTGTCGTGTTGCGGTCGGGTTAGCCGACTCTTTGGTGCCTGCAGTTTAGGTGCTTCCTATGTGGGCTGCGGGATCTGGCAATAAAGGCTGGTTCCGTAGTGCCAATCGGACAAGCACCCCCTGTACGACTGTGGGTTTCAGTAACTGCGGCTGGCTCGCGGTCTTGCTACCTTGTTTTTCATGGGTACCTTATGCTACCCATCCGGGTTCCAGCACCATCAGCTGGTTCTCGGCAGTGCCTTTGGCTTAGGTGCCTCCTTCTCGGTATCTGAGTTTCAGCAACGTCTGCTGGTCCTTGGTAGTGCTTTTTAGCACAGGTACCACCTGCTTAGTATCCGGGTTCCAGTACCATCAGCTGGTCCTCGGTAGTTCCATTGGCTCTTGTTCCTTCTGCTACCAATCTGGGGTCCAGTACCGTCAGCTGGTTCTCGGCAGTTCCTCAGCCTTCTTGTACCTTCTGCTACATTTCCAAGTTCAAACTTTTTGAAATGGTTTTTGGTAATCACTCTGGATCTCCCTGACGACGACCCTGAAGACCACCCCAGAGAAGACCAAAAAGATGACCCTGAAGAAGATGACCAAGAGGACAAAGAACATGAAGACAACCACCAAGATACAGAACAACAAGAGACTGAAGACCAAGAAGCAGAAGAATAAAAAGCAGAAGAGCAAAAAGCAGAAGAACATTAAGCATAAGACTAAAAATCAGAGCAAAAGATATTATCTAAATAATAAGCAGAAGATGACTAAGCAGTGTGTGGGGTGAGTCCATTCCTCCTCGTGGTGCCCCTGGAAAATGCCTGCTGCAGGTCAAAGTGAACGCGGACAAATCCTGTTGTAAATCTTTTGTGACAGGCAGAACGGCTGGTGTAATCTTCGAACTTTTCTAGATAACAACTACAGGAATGCCTGGCACAAATAAGAATATGATGAAGAAGAAGAATAGAAAGAAGATGAAGAAGTAGAATATGAAGAGGAATAATAGTTGAATAAGAAGAATATGAAGAATGTAAAAAAAGAATAATAGGAAGAAGGTGAAGAAGAAGAAGATGAATAAGATGAAGATGAAGTTGATGAAAAAGATGCTGCTGCTGAGGATCATGAAGGAGAAAGTGTGGGAGAAGTAAAAAAGAAGGTGAAGAGCATGGAAGTAGTGAAACATACATATCTGACAAAATATAAAAAAGGTTAACATAGTCAATATCTTTGTAATTCCGAACGTCTGAAAAAAAAAAAATATTCCTGCTATTCCATTTGATTGGGCTAAACCTCTATGGCTTTAATGGCTCCTCCACCTCCCCCAATACCTTCTATATTATTATTAGTTGTTTTTCCTCATGTAGAATTAACCTACAAGGAAAGAAAGGGTTTATTTTAATTCCGATATCTCTGTTCCATTGACTTGCATTGGTTTCCGGTATCGGAATCGGCGATATCCGATACTTTTTGGGTATCGGTCCGATCCAATCCGATCCGATATTTTGCAATATCTGAAGGTATCGCTCAACACTTCTAGTTACCAGTTGGTTCTGTTTTAGCGCTTTGTTAATTTTAATTCTAGACACTGTCTAGAAATGCTATATAGAAAACATAATGCACAATATGCAAATGTTCATCATAATTTAAACTTATGGGCTCCAATTTAACACAGCCCATGGGAAAATTGCTTTGAGAACTCACAAAAATTTGTGAATTATGTATAAATTGCTTTGAAAAATTACAAAATGTTTGAAACTTTTGGCAATTTAACACCAATTTTTCCTAGCTCCATCAAAATAGGTGGAGCTAGAGTGGGATAAAGACTGCAGGGGGCTTGATGCCATCACTTGTCTAATTAATAATGAACAGTGTTGTTCCTTACACCAGATATCATACTCCAGTCACTGAATGTACTGTAGTATGATTTGTGGCTCCAGATTCATTAAGAGGTCGGCACCTGAGCATAAAACTCCAACATGACCTCTCATCAAGACATGAAAATTTCCGCTCTTGACAAATAAGGGCAAAATATTTTTTAAAATGTAACTTAAAGCTCTATAAGCAATACAAAAACAATATATAACTTCAATGATCTTCTTCGATGTGAAACAAAATATTCTTTATTTTAACCCCTTCATTATTATTCATTTTGCACATTTGCATTTTGCCAGCCTTCTTTTGAGAACCATAACTGTTTACCCATAGACATGGCTATGTTGTTGCATGCTTGGTTATGTGCTGGACAAGTCGTAGTTTTGAATGACGGCATTCACTTTAAAATTATAGCGGAAGATGTTAAAAAAAATCTAAATGGTTAAAACGTAGGAAAAAAACCCTCAATCCTGAAACATCTTTTGGGGTTTTCTTTTTGCAATGTTTATTGTTCATGAAAAATGACCTGGTAACATTTTTCTTTAGGACAGTAAGATTATTGTGAAAGCAAGCTTGTACGTTATTTCTTTTTAATTTAAGTGGTTTAATAAATTCAGAAATGGTTTGTTTTGCCATTTTTTGAGACCTGTATCTTTATTATATTGCAGTTAATGGGCCTGTGTGACGGCTTGTCATTTGCAAGACGAAATGATTTTGTTTTAATTGATGCCAAAATTTTAAAAAGCTTTTATTGCATTTTTTGGGTCAAAACGTTAAATTTTGTTTTATTTTGTCTTTACGGCATTTAACATGTGGTTTTATTAGATTTATATTTTTATAGAGTAGACTTTTATGAATGCAGTAACTTCACAGATGTTTCTTTCTTTTATTTTTTTTCTTTATTTTCCATAAGGATAATATAAACTTCTATTTGTTTTATATTTTTAAACACATTTCTTATTAATTCATAATAATTTGATCACTTGTACTATATACTACAGTAAAACAGCACTTAATTTTATTGAATAATGCCAATCTCCTGTTGCTGTGCTTAATAGCAGTACAATGATGGCAGCAAAGGGATCTTCCCCTGCACCTGTCCTGTTACATAAATGTATGTCACATGTTGGCAAGTAATTATATGGTATATGTCAATAGCCAATGCTTCCCTGTTCAACTCCTTAAGGATCAGACCTATTTTATTCTTAATTATCAAACGTTTATTTTAAATCTTTCACTGTTGCACTCCAGAAACCATGATTATTTGTGTGTTTTTCATTAATGTAGCAGATTGAGAGCCTATTTCTTTTTTATAGCATGTGCTGCATGTGACTTGCAACATTTTGAAGCATGCACAAAAAAAGTTTCCAACATGTTTCAAAGACTAACTGTCTTCTTCTTCAGGAAGAAGACAGTCTTTGAAACATGTTGGAAAGTCCATTGGTCCCCGCCGCAACCACCAGCAAGTGAAACCGACATGGTCATGTGCTGACTCACATCACGAAGGTCCGGTATACCTGGAGCAGCTCACAGACGCCGGGAGCACGAGAGGCCGCTCACGTCTGCTCCACAGCTGGAGGTACACTGACAGGAGGCTGCCACCGGCCGGGGCAGCCCCTGTAACTCGTCTATACCCCTGTGTACAAACCCCCCCTCTTTTTCCAAGCGCTGGAGCAAAAAGCGCTATTTTAACCTGCACCGCTTACTGGAGTGAGGACTTCGCATCACATTATCTTTACAGGTACCGCTCTCTGACTTGTGCATTTACTATTGCGGCTACTCTGCACAGCCGTTCACAGGCTGCAATTTGACTTTGACTTTTTTTTAAGCTGCTATCAGGGAGAAGTACCCTGCAGTATATAACCTGTTCAGTGATTTCAGGTTTTACCCTCACTCATGCCTTTTTAGTTTTAAATGATTGTTCAGGTTGGAACTAAGATTGCCACCAGCATCTATATACTTTTTTTTTCCCTTAAGCACTTCTTCTGAGTTCTTACAATTGACTATTACTAATTGCTATTTTCTCGCTATTATCCAGCTACATAAAGAGCACTTATAAGAGGTTTTTTTTTTTCTTCTATAACCACCTAATTTAGATTTCCCTCTTCTTTATGAGTGTTCCAAGCACACACTAATATTATGACTTAAATAATAAATATTGATTAATTTATTGGTGGTTACTGATTTATAGCATGTTTCTTTGTCTCTCATATTTAATCTTTAAAATCCAATAAGCTCAGTCATTGTTAGGTCTTCAATTACCATAGCAAGATATTGACACTGTGAGATATTAGTAAATGATATCTACTTGATATAATTTTTTATCTGATGGAATTCTTTATCAGATGATGTGGCCCCAAAATACTGGGTCCCAAACTAAGACCCCCACCCTTGGGATTCCCGAGGAATAATGTTTTTCTTTAAATGACTCTAGCAAGAAGTCTTTTGAAGCCTTTCTCTAGGGGGGCCCAAAAGGCATAGACAATGTGTTCCCAGCCATTATCACAAGGGTGTGAAGTCTTGTGCAGCTAGAGCCAACTGGCTACCTTTGTTCATTCAAGCACATGGAGACATCGTGGCACAACAGATCCCAGGCTAACCAGTGCAAGTCTTGAGATATGGAATATAGAAAATGACCTATAATACAAGAATGCAATATCTCTGAGCCTAGCTGAGCATATTATCAGAGTATGCATTCCTTTCCCCATGAGCCCATAACATCCAGCCACCACTAGCACTCTGCATTACTGAGTTATAAAGCATAGCTACCAGGAATTAAATACAGTAGCCGTATTTGGTCTTCCTGCACAGATAAAATCCAGCAGAATCCAGCGGCGGCACCGCCAACCCATTTGGAGCTACAGGTGGAACCTTATGGGCCATCCTCAGTTCTGTCTGGAAAATCATACTCTCAGATATGGGAGGAGGGTGGCGTTCCAGCCAAGGGATCGATGCAGAGTGTATGAGAGAGCAGCCTAGGAGATAAGAGGTAGCTCCTCATTTGGAGCTCAGTTTTCTACTGGCAGGAGGACCGTTAGTTTACGTGGCCAAGGAAATCCTGTAACTAAGATTTGGACCTGTGTTCCATCAGTGCCTCCCTCTGGTCACATGCTACATAACACAGTAATTGCAACCCATTTGTACCTTACCATTGTACTACACTTCTGATTGTATACCTGTGTATTTGTTCTTGTAAATATATACCTGTATATTTCTAGTGCACCTTTTAGCGATTAAATATAAAACTAACCTTGGGCTGCTCTTTAATCTCGATTCACAAATCCCCACGTCTGCACGCTTAGTGGGTTATATTATATGGTACCCCATGGTTAGTTTCTGACCTGATATAAACCTGCTGTCAGATGAGGATGGAATATCAAACAAGGAACTGGTAACAGCAACCTGTACTGTGTTAGTGAGGAACTCTGGCAATGATGGTCGGGATGTTTATATATATATATATATATATATAGCCCCCCCCTGTGGCACATGCTCTTGTTGCATTTGTACCAACTTCAAAAAAACAGTATAAACCACATTCAATGACTCTTAGAATAAATCAATGTTCAGGATTATATGCAAATTGCCTCTTCAGAAAGAAAGAGGACTTTTACTCTACAGCGCCACCTATTGGTAGTAGCGATCCTACAAGTCACAATCAACCCTTTAACGAGTCTTGTAGTATGACTTAGGATACAAGCCAAATCAGAATCTCAATTTGCAGACACGGTGTTTCGAGCTGTTGGCTCTCGTCAGTGCAAAGTATGAGATCTGATTTGGCAATGTTCAGGATTAGAGATACCATTACATGTTGTACTACTGGTGTCATTTATCTATTCAGGTGTCCGTGCAACGAAATTTATGTTGGCCACACCAAACGTAAATTAATGGATCGGGTAAAAGAACATTTTAACAACATTGAAAAAGGCTTTAGTGGCCACCCCCTCTCCAGACATTTTAAAGACTATCATAATAAATCAACAAGAGGAATATTGTTTTGTGGTATTCAGGTGGCACGTAAAAATAAAAGGGGCGGTGACTACCTTAAACATATGTCTCAGGTGTAATCACCATGGATTTTCACCTTGGATTGTCTAGCCCCTAGGGATCTTAATCATGAGGTTGAAGTTTATGCTATTTCATGATGGGTGTCAATTACCCTTATTTACATATTCTTATTAGTTCACCCTATTTTTATTCAGACTCCTTATTTATTAAGGGCAACTCCCATAAATTTACTCATTTTTAATATATTTATATTTTTAATGTGATTGCATTTTTTATTTTAATTTATATCTTCTATTTTTAAGTCACATTTTCTATGCATGCTCTTATACTTTTGGCAAGTTTCAGCATGCTGTATAGGTACTTTCTATATGTTTTTATTCATTTTTAATTAACTTAAATAAAATATTAAATTTTAATTGATTTATCCCTTTTCTATTACTATGGTCTCCCCTTTTAGTACTATTCATATTACCCACATGCCTTCAGCTTTACTGTGCATAATCCTATGTTTATATACCAGCATGGGGCACGTTTACCATTCACCTTTCAATATTGTTCTTTCTATGGTGGTGCCAGATGGGGGGAGGTGCTGGACATGTTATGTAAAGGGTTCGGTGCAGCAGGGCCTGACAGTCCTGACAAAGAAGGTCCAAGTACCATGGAAAGACATTGGCTCTGTTTTTGGCCCACTTGTGCTCCCTTCTCTGCTCTAGTTGCGGTGACATCACCCTGACCCAGCCTCCTCATTCCCATTGCTTACTAGCAGCATCTCTCAGCCGGAGCTCGCCGCTACTGCCTACCCAATGCAGCAGCCTTCAGCACCGGAGTCGCCATCACACCAGTAAGGGGGATGTCCCTTGGTGCTGCGCTACCATTTTTACTATCCCCCTGCAGGTACTTCAGTCTCATAGCTACTCCAGCCTTCATTCCACATACTAGATGCACGCTACATGCTGGATGTATTCCTGCAGCTGTGATGGAAATATATATATGTATTCCATATAGATCTCACTTGCATGCTATATACTCATGTACTCTTATACTCATATATATTCATATGCAGTTATAGATATATATTCATGTCTATCTTGGACCTTATAATCAGTTGTTGAAAGATGACCTACTAACCTCATGAGCCAGTCTGGAGAACCAACATTCATTGTCTTGTGATATATCTTCCAGACATGGGAAAGAGGAAGCTGGACCAGATGCACCAGCCGATATCGGAGTTTTGCTGACATTGCAGAACAATGGGTGCCGTACATTATATTGCTAAATCACCCTCATGTCGGACACTGCCATATATGTTCATTTACTCAAATAGCCAATAAGTAGTGTTGAGCATTCCGATACCGCAAGTATCGGGTATCGGCCGATATTAGCGGTATCGGAATTCCGATACTTAATTCCGATACTTTTTTCATATCGGATTCCGGGATCGGAATCGGAATAGGAAGTTCCCATCATGCTATGAGCCTGCTTACTTTGATTAAGCCAATGGGAATCCTCCGAAGTGTGGGCACATCCTGTTAGGCATGTAGGCATGTTAACTATTGGCATGGCTGTGATTGGCTGCCGAAATGATGTCATGATGCACTATAAAAGCCACCGCAGCCGCCATTTCTGGTCACTCTGCTGTGAATTCAGTTAGGGACAGGCTGCTGTAGAAGACTGTGAGGGACAGTTAGAAATAGCGATTCCACCAAACATCTAGTGCTTTACCCAGGCTACATAAACCACCACTGTAGCCTTCTTTGCCCTAGCAGCAGTGTTCACAGCTGTCTGCAAGGGCTGTGTGAGTGCAGCTCACGCTGTGGAGTGGGTCCTGCAGCCACGTCAGGCTGTAGGCCACCCAGTGTGATCACTGCTGCCTCATACATCTTTTATTTTTTGAGCTGCATTTTTTAAATAATTTCAATCTAGTGTGCTTCCATCCGTATCCATATACGTTGGTTGCAAACACTAGTAGTAGACAGCGGAGCCTTTCTGCAGCCTTTCAGTGCTAGTGTCCACTTTGCTGCACTGTTCACGGCTGTCTGAGAGGTCTCTGACTGTGTGTGAGTGCAGCTCACGCTGAGTAGTGTGTCCTGCAGCTACGTCTGGCTGTAGGACGCTCAGCGTGCGTCACTGCCTCACACATATTTTTATTTGAGTGCAGCTCATTTTTTCTTCTATTAGTGTGCATCCATCCGTCTCCATCTACGGTGGTTGCAAACACTATATAGGAGTACACAGCGGAGCCTTTCTGCAGCCTGTCAGTGCCAGTGCCCACTTAGCTGCACTGTTGACGGCTGTCTGAGAGGTCTCTGACTGTGTGTGAGTGCAGCTCACGCTGAGTAGAGTGTCCTGCAGCTACGTCTGGTTGTAGGACGCTCAACGTGCGTCACTGCCTCACACATATTTGTCTCTGAGTGCAGCTCATTTTTTCTTCTCCTATTAGTGTGCATCCATCCGTATCCATCAACATTGGTTGGTTGCAAACACTATATAGGAGTAGATAGAGGAGCCTTTTTTTCTGGCTTGTGCCCTGCCGGCGCAGCCAGATTAGTATTACCCAATTTTTTTGGAGCCTCATCTTTTGCATTGTAGGTTACCTGCCTGCATTGTAATAGCTCCAAAAAGTTGGTGATACTATCAGTTTCAATTCTTTGTTCTCATACTTTGAGTTTGTTTCAAACAAAGAAACCACATAAAAAGTTCACCAAACACTACATTTTGAACTTGTGTAGGCCACATCAGCTCCTATTAAAGTCTAGTCCACACACACACACTTCATAAAATTAGTGTTTCTTGTACCTGTAACCAGCTGTTCAGGAATAAGCACACTAAGGCCCCCCTTTGTACTTTTTTGCCTATCTTAAGCAGTCTTGCAAGATGAAGAAGGCAGGGAGTAAGGCGCGGGGGCGTGGGCGTGGGCGTGGAGTTTCAGCAGGGAGAGGACGTGGGGATTCTGCAGGGAGAGGACGTGGGGATTCTACAGGTAGAGGACGTGGGGATTCTGGGCCTGCTGCGGGCACCAGTGGATCAGCATCCCCCAGTTTTAGCAGGCAACAGTCCTTTATGCGCAGCTTTGTAGGACCTCAACGTACCCCACTGCTGCGGGAGGAACAAATTGAAGCCGTTGTCGGATGGATGGCAGCTAACGCATCGACTTCAATTACTTCCGCATCCTCTCAGGGTCAGAGCACCGAAGAGCAACCATCTGTCTCTTCACCACCTGCCAAAGTGCCCAGGCAGTCAGAGAGACATGGACAGGAGCCATCACAGTCTCTACTTCTGTTCTCGGAATCTGTTGGCTTGGAAAGAGGGGGCCAGCCAAGCAGCATTCCTGAATGTGAAGAAGAGGGAGTATGCAGTGATGCGCAACTTCTTTGTCCCTCTGAATCTGAAGAGGCGAGTGGGCCAGTGCCTATGGTCAGCACACCTCAGTACGCATCAGATGATGACGAGACTCAGTTGCCACTTTCTGGTGCGTACGGTGCTGGCGAGACAACCCCGGAGAAGCAGCTGTTTGAAGAGGGGAGGGAAGATGATGAGGTCCTTGACCCATCATGGCGTGAGCAACAGGAAGGTGGTGGGAGCAGCTCGGAGGAAGAGATTCCCCTACCGGCCAAAACAGGAGGCAGAGGGAGGGGGAAGACTTGGTTGCCTGTACCCTCCACTTCGGCACCCGTTAGGAGCATTCCTCCTTCCAAAGGCAAACCGGGCGCTCACAAGAGTTGCAGTGCGTGGTCCTTTTTTGACACAGTTGCAGATGACATTTGCTTTGTCAAATGCAAGCTGTGTCATCAGAGAGTCAAAAGAGGGAGAAATGTCAGCAACCTCAATACCACAAATATGTGGAAACATGTGCGCACCAAGCACGAGTTGGAGTTGCAGAGACACCCTGAAGACGTAGGCCAACGTACAGCACCACCTACCACCTCTTCAGTTCGTGTTGGGCCCTCTTCCTCCAGCTCACACACTGCTGGTTCGGCTTCCTCACAGGATCGCCAAGGAAGAACCTCTGCCACTGTTGTCCGGAGACCCTGTCAGATTCCACCCATAACAGCACATTCCCATCCATCACAGCCATCGGTAGCACAGGCATGGGATAAAAGGCGCCCTTACTCGGCAAACCATCCCCGAGCACAGTCTCTGAATGCTGGCATTGCCAAACTTCTGGCAGTTGAAATGCTGTCATTCAGGCTGGTGGACACTGACACCTTCCGGGACTTAATGGCATTGGCAGTCCCCCAATACAACGTGCCCAGCCGCTTTTATTTCAGCAGGCGAGCCGTCCCTGCCCTGCAGAAACATGTTGAGGGCAAAATAAAACATGCGCTACTAAACGCCGTTAGTAGCAAGGTCCACCTGACCACCGATGCGTGGACCAGTAACCATGGACAGGGACGATACCTTTCCCTCACTGCCCACTGGGTCAATGTTGTGGAGCCGGGTACGGATCTGGAGAGTGGCGCTGTACGTGTTCTTCCAACGCCACGGATTGCAGGACTCCAGTCTGTACACATAGACTCCTCCTCCTACTCAAGTTCCTCAGAAACAGCAGAGCAGGAGCCTGTTACGACCGATATGAGCACAGCCGTGGCCAAACGTCAACAGGCTGTACTCAAATTAATTTCTTTGGGGAATCGAAGCCACACAGCGCAGGAGCTCTGGAATGCTATCAAGCTGGAGAGCGATGTGTGGTTTGGGCCAGCGAATCTCCAGCCGGGCTTGGTAGTGTGTGACAATGGCCGAAATCTGGTGGCAGCTCTTGGCCTAGGCAACCTCACACACATCCCATGTCTGGCACATGTTCTTAACTTGGTCGTGCAGAGCTTTCTGAGGGACTATCCGGATCTTGATGCACTGTTGCACAAGGTCCGCATAGAGTGCGCTCACTTGCGACGTTCCAGCACGGCAAGATCGCGCCTCGCTGCTCTGCAGCGACGATTTGGCCTTCCGGAACATCGCATCATATGTGACCTACCCACCCGGTGGAATTCAACGTTACATATGTTGGAGCGGTTGTGTGAGCAGCAGGCAGCAGTCATGGAGTACCAGCTGCATCAGGCGCAAACAAGTCGCACTGTGCGCCGTTCACACTTCAGCACCATTGAGTGGGCCTCTATGAAGGACATCTGCCTCGTTTTGCGTGCCTTCGATGAATCCACGCGGATGGCGAGTGCAGATGATGCACTAGTCAGCATGACTGTCCCCCTTATCTGCCTGCTTCAACAAACACTGCAAGCACTAAGGGATGAGGTTTCAGAAGAGGTGGAGGATGAGGAGTCCCAAATGCCATCTGCTTCTGGACAGTCTGCGCTACGTGTTTCCTCACAAAGGCCTAGGCAGGGGACACTTTGTGAGGAGGATGAGGAGGAGTCGATGGAGGAGGAAGACATCTCTCCAGAGGAGGGAGGTACACAAACCTCTACTCAGTATGTACAGCGAGGGTGGGGTGATGCAGAGCAGGTCAAGGTCACGCCTCAAACAGGGGACAGCGGTTCTTTGGCAGTTGGGAGTCTGCAGCACATGGTTGATTTCATGCTGCAGTGCCTGAGAAACGACCGCCGCATCGCCCACATTCTCGTCTCGGCTGATTATTGGGTGTACACCCTCCTAGATCCTCGCTACCGGGACAGCGTACAAAGGCTCATACCAACGTTGAACCGGGAGCGTAAAATGCGGGAGTACGAAGAGTCACTGGTGCAGTCCATAATGTTTTCCATTCCACCCGACAGCATTGTTGCTAGTGCTTTACAAAGCAGCTCTGTGCGTCGAGGCAGTGGAGGAAACTCTGCACAAAGAGGGAGCAGAGGCAGTGCTGCAGCACAAGGCAAGACCACTATGGCCCAAATGTGGCAAAGTTTTGTGTGTCCACCACAATTGTCTACACCATCAGCGACGCCTCGAGTCAGCAGGAGGCAACGCTTCCGTCAGATGGTGTCAGACTACATGTCTTGCCCTGTCGCTGTACTCCCAGATGGCTCTTCCCCCTTCAAGTTTTGGGTCTCTAAGCTGGATACATGGCCAGAGCTTAGCCAGTATGCATTGGAGGTGCTGGCTTGCCCTGCTGCCAGTGTATTATCGGAACGTGTCTTTAGTGCCGCAGGTGGTGTACTAACAGACCGTCGCACGCGACTATCTTCCGATAATGTTGACCGGCTGACTTTTCTGAAAATGAACAAGGCCTGGATCTCCAAAGACTTTGCCATTCCTCTTACAGACTAAATTAGTGGTTGGCAACTGTATCCAGGTCTGCTGGTGTGTTCATTTTTCTACCACCTGAACTATAATCCCTGTGCTTCAACACAGCCAGTTGTCGCTCAGATGTGTCGTCTGCACAGAGAAACACACTAGCTCCTGTGTTACTGGGGTTCAGTAATGCCAGCTGATCCCCTGCTGTGTGGACGGCAGAGTCACCAGCTCCATCAACATTCAAACCACTACTGATTTTTAACCGTGCCCAACTTAGGTCTCTGGCTCCACTGTCTCTACTATTTCCCCTGACCTCCAACCCCGCCATCTACATCTCTGAAGTGGCGTCAGCACAATCTACACTTGTTCCTGTGTTCCTGTGGCTCAGTCCCATCAGTTTATCCCCTGATGTGTGTCCGGCAAGGTCTCCTGCTCTGTCCACATTCCCATAACCAGTAGTGGGAATGAGGACAGAGCTGGCGAACTTGCCGGACAAACATCAGGGGATCAACTGATGGGACTGAGCACCAGTAACACAGGAACAAGTGTAGATTGTGCTGACGCCACTTCAGAGATGTAGCTGGCGGGGTTGGAGGCCAGGGTAAATAGTAGAGACAGTGGAGCCAGAGGCCTAAGTGGAGCATGGTTAGAATCAGTAGTAGTCCACAACCTCCATAAAAACCGATGCCCATTGGCCTCTGCATGCGGCATGCGTAATCCTGGGCTCCAACAGCGTCAGTTGGTGTTCAGAAGTGTCGTCTCCACAGAGCCAAACACATTCGTTCAAGTGTTAGTGGGGTTCAGCACTGTCAGCTGTTCCCCTGCTGTGGAGATGGCAAGTCTCCTGCTGCATTCACCTGCCAAAATCAAGTAGGCCCCAGCCTGCTCCTCGCCTAATCCTGGGCTCCAACAACGTCAGTTGGTGTTCAGAAGTGTCGTCTCCACAGACCAAACACATTCGTTCAAGTGTTAGTGGGGTTCAGCACTGCCAGCTGTTCCCCTGCTGTGGAGATGGCAAGTCTCCTGCTGCATTCACCTGCCAAAATCCAGTAGGCCCCAGCCTGCTCCTCGCCTAATCCTGAGCTCCAACAACGTCAGTTGGTGTTCAGAAGTGTCGTCTCCACAGAGCCAAACACATTCGTTCAAGTGTTAGTGGGGTTCAGCACTGCCAGCTGTTCCCCTGCTGTGGAGATGGCAAGTCTCCTGCTGCATTCACCTGCCAAAATCAAGTAGGCCCCAGCCTGCTCCTCGCCTAATCCTGAGCTCCAACAACGTCAGTTGGTGTTCAGAAGTGTCGTCTCCACAGAGCCAAACACATTCGTTCAAGTGTTAGTGGGGTTCAGCACTGCCAGCTGTTCCCCTGCTGTGGAGATGGCAAGTCTCCTGCTGCATTCACCTGCCAAAATCCAGTAGGCCCCAGCCTGCTCCTCGCCTAATCCTGAGCTCCAACAACGTCAGTTGGTGTTCAGAAGTGTCGTCTCCACAGAGCCAAACACATTCGTTCAAGTGTTAGTGGGGTTCAGCACTGTCAGCTGTTCCCCTGCTGTGGAGATGGCAAGTCTCCTGCTGCATTCACCTGCCAAAATCCAGTAGGCCCCAGCCTGCTCCTCGCCTAATCCTGGGCTCCAACAACGTCAGTTGGTGTTCAGAAGTGTCGTCTCCACAGAGCCAAACACATTCGTTCAAGTGTTAGTGGGGTTCAGCACTGTCAGCTGTTCCCCTGCTGTGGAGATGGCAAGTCTCCTGCTGCATTCACCTGCCAAAATCCAGTAGGCCCCAGCCTGCTCCTCGCCTAATCCTGGGCTCCAACAACGTCAGTTGGTGTTCAGAAGTGTCGTCTCCACAGAGCCAAACACATTCGTTCAAGTGTTAGTGGGGTTCAGCACTGTCAGCTGTTCCCCTGCTGTGGAGATGGCAAGTCTCCTGCTGCATTCACCTGCCAAAATCCAGTAGGCCCCAGCCTGCTCCTCGCCTAATCCTGGGCTCCAACAACGTCAGTTGGTGTTCAGAAGTGTCGTCTCCACAGAGCCAAACACATTCGTTCAAGTGTTAGTGGGGTTCAGCACTGCCAGCTGTTCCCCTGCTGTGGAGATGGCAAGTCTCCTGCTGCATTCACCTGCCAAAATCAAGTAGGCCCCAGCCTGCTCCTCGCCTAATCCTGAGCTCCAACAACGTCAGTTGGTGTTCAGAAGTGTCGTCTCCACAGAGCCAAACACATTCGTTCAAGTGTTAGTGGGGTTCAGCACTGCCAGCTGTTCCCCTGCTGTGGAGATGGCAAGTCTCCTGCTGCATTCACCTGCCAAAATCCAGTAGGCCCCAGCCTGCTCCTCGCCTAATCCTGAGCTCCAACAACGTCAGTTGGTGTTCAGAAGTGTCGTCTCCACAGAGCCAAACACATTCGTTCAAGTGTTAGTGGGGTTCAGCACTGCCAGCTGTTCCCCTGCTGTGGAGATGGCAGTCTCTCCTGCTGTCTCCGCATTACAAAGACAGTAGGCCTCTGCCTACACCCTCCTATTTCCTGGGCTTCAACACAGCCAGTTGTAGTTCGGAAGTGCCGTCCACACGGAAAGAGATACTTGCTCCCGTGTCTCAGTGGGGTTCAGTAACGTCAGCTGATCCCCTGCTGTGTGGATGGCAGTCTCTCCTGCTGTCACCTCATTCAAAATACAGTAGGCCTCTGCCTACACCCTCCTATCTCCTGGGCTTCAACACGGCCAGTTGTAGTTCGGAAGTGCCGTCCACACGGAAAGAGATACTTGCTCCCGTGTCTCAGTGGGGTTCAGTAATGTCAGCTGATCCCCTGCTGTGTGGATGGCAGTCTCTCCTGCTGTCACCTCATTCAAAATACAGTAGGCCTCTGCCTACACCCTCCTATTTCCTGGGCTTCAACACAGCCAGTTGTAGTTCGGAAGTGCCGTCCACACGGAAAGAGATACTTGCTCCCGTGTCTCAGTGGGGTTCAGTAACGTCAGCTGATCCCCTGCTGTGTGGATGGCAGTCTCTCCTGCTGTAAACTCATTCAAAATACAGTAGGCCTCTGCCTACACCCTCCTATTTCCTGGGCTTCAACACAGCCAGTTGTAGTTCGGAAGTGCCGTCCACACGGAAAGAGATACTTGCTCCCGTGTCTCAGTGGGGTTCAGTAATGTCAGCTGATCCCCTGCTGTGTGGATGGCAGTCTCTCCTGCTGTCACCTCATTCAAAATACAGTAGGCCTCTGCCTACACCCTCCTATTTCCTGGGCTTCAACACAGCCAGTTGTAGTTCGGAAGTGCCGTCCACACGGAAAGAGATACTTGCTCCCGTGTCTCAGTGGGGTTCAGTAACGTCAGCTGATCCCCTGCTGTGTGGATGGCAGTCTCTCCTGCTGTCACCTCATTCAAAATACAGTAGGCCTCTGCCTACACCCTCCTATTTCCTGGGCTTCAACACAGCCAGTTGTAGTTCGGAAGTGCCGTCCACACGGAAAGAGACACTTGCTCCCGTGTCTCAGTGGGGTTCAGTAACGTCAGCTGATCCCCTGCTTTGTGGATGGCAGTCTCTCCTGCTGTCACCTCTTTCAAAATACAGTAGGCCTCTGCCTACACCCTCCTATTTCCTGGGCTTCAACACAGCCAGTTGTAGTTCGGAAGTGCCGTCCACACGGAAAGAGACACTTGCTCCCGTGTCTCAGTGGGGTTCAGTAACGTCAGCTGATCCCCTGCTGTGTGGATGGCAGTCTCTCCTGCTGTAAACTCATTCAAAATACAGTAGGCCTCTGCCTACACCCTCCTATTTCCTGGGCTTCAACACAGCCAGTTGTAGTTCGGAAGTGCCGTCCACACGGAAAGAGATACTTGCTCCCGTGTCTCAGTGGGGTTCAGTAATGTCAGCTGATCCCCTGCTGTGTGGATGGCAGTCTCTCCTGCTGTCACCTCATTCAAAATACAGTAGGCCTCTGCCTACACCCTCCTATTTCCTGGGCTTCAACACAGCCAGTTGTAGTTCGGAAGTGCCATCCACACGGAAAGAGATACTTGCTCCCGTGTCTCAGTGGGGTTCAGTAACGTCAGCTGATCCCCTGCTGTGTGGATGGCAGTCTCTCCTGCTGTCACCTCATTCAAAATACAGTAGGCCTCTGCCTACACCCTCCTATTTCCTGGGCTTCAACACAGCCAGTTGTAGTTCGGAAGTGCCGTCCACACGGAAAGAGACACTTGCTCCCGTGTCTCAGTGGGGTTCAGTAACGTCAGCTGATCCCCTGCTTTGTGGATGGCAGTCTCTCCTGCTGTCACCTCTTTCAAAATACAGTAGGCCTCTGCCTACACCCTCCTATTTCCTGGGCTTCAACACAGCCAGTTGTAGTTCGGAAGTGCCGTCCACACGGAAAGAGACACTTGCTCCCGTGTCTCAGTGGGGTTCAGTAACGTCAGCTGATCCCCTGCTGTGTGGATGGCAGTCTCTCCTGCTGTAAACTCATTCAAAATACAGTAGGCCTCTGCCTACACCCTCCTATTTCCTGGGCTTCAACACAGCCAGTTGTAGTTCGGAAGTGCCGTCCACACGGAAAGAGATACTTGCTCCCGTGTCTCAGTGGGGTTCAGTAATGTCAGCTGATCCCCTGCTGTGTGGATGGCAGTCTCTCCTGCTGTCACCTCATTCAAAATACAGTAGGCCTCTGCCTACACCCTCCTATTTCCTGGGCTTCAACACAGCCAGTTGTAGTTCGGAAGTGCCGTCCACACGGAAAGAGATACTTGCTCCCGTGTCTCAGTGGGGTTCAGTAATGTCAGCTGATCCCCTGCTGTGTGGATGGCAAAGTCTCCTGCTGCCTACACAGTCGTACCACTACTGATTTTTAACCGTGCTCCAATTAGGCCTGTGGCTCCACTGTCTCTCGTATTTCCCCTGTCCTCCAACCCTGCCAGTTACAGCTCCGAAGTGGCGTCTGCACAATCCACACTTGTTCCTGTGTTACAGGTGTTCAGTCCGGTCAGTTAATCCCCTGATGTGTGTCCGGCAATGTCGCCTGCTCTGTCCACATTCCCATTATCGGAATGTGGACAGAGCAGGCGACATTGCCGGACACACATCAGGGGATTAACTGACCGGACTGAACACCTGTAACACAGGAACAAGTGTGGATTGTGCAGACGCCACTTCGGAGCTGTAACTGGCGGGGTTGGAGGACAGGGGAAATACGAAAATCAGTGAAGCCACAGGCCTAAGTGGAGCTTGGTTCAAATTAGTAGTCTACAACCGATCTTAAAATTTCTTCAATGCAGCCTAAGCCTGCTCCGTGCTTGTCCCTGGGCTTCAACACAGCCAGTTGTTGCTCGGAAGTGCCGTCTTCACAGAGTAAAACACTAGCTCCTGTGTTTGTGGGGTTCAGTAACGTCAGCTGTTCCCCTGCTGTTTTGATGGCAATCTGTCCTGCTGCCTCCCAATTGACAGCACATCAGGCCTCAGCCTGCTAAGTGCTTGTCCTGGGCTCCAACATCGCCAGTTGCTGCTCATAACTGACTTTGGCACGGGTACTCCCTCCTGCCCAGCTTGGTTCCAGCCCTGCCTGCTGTTTCCGGGAAGTGTCAATGTCAGTTTGCCACCCCAAGTTGCCATGTCGTGTTGCGGTTGGGTTAGCCGAGGCTAGGGTGCCAGCAGTTTAGGTGCTTCCTATGTGGACTGCGGGTTCTGGTAAGAAAGGTTTGTTCCATAGTGCCAGTAGGACAAGCACCCCCTGTAGGACTGTGTGATTCGGTAACTGCGGCCAGCTTGCGGCATGCCAACTTTGCTTTTCAGGGGTAACTTCTGATACCCCTCCGGGTTCCAGCACCGTCAGCTGGTTCTCATCAGAGCCTTTGGCCTAGGTGCCTCCATCTCGGTATCCGAGTTCCGGCAACGTCTGCTGGTCCTTGGTAGTGCTTTGTAGCACAGGTACCTCCTGCTTAGTAACCGGGTTCCAGCACCGTCAGCTGGTCCTCGGTTGTGCCATTGGCTCTTATTCCTTCTGCTGCCCCTCCGGGTGCCAGCACTGTCAGCTGGTCCTCGCTATTTCCATTTGCTCTTGCAGCTTATGCTACCCCTCCGGGTTCCAGCACCGTCAGCTGGTTCTCGTCAGAGCCTTTGGCCTAGGTGCCTCCATCTCGGTATCCGAGTTCCGGCAACGTCTGCTGGTCCTTGGTAGTGCTTTGTAGCACAGGTACCTCCTGCTTAGTAACCGCGTTCCAGCACCGTCAGCTGGTCCTCGGTTGTGCCATTGGCTCTTATTCCTTCTGCTGCCCCTCCGGGTGCCAGCACTGTCAGCTGGTCCTCGCTATTTCCATTTGCTCTTGCAGCTTATGCTACCCCTCCGGGTTCCAGCACCGTCAGCTGGTTCTCGTCAGAGCCTTTGGCCTAGGTGCCTCCATCTCGGTATCCGAGTTCCGGCAACGTCTGCTGGTCCTTGGTAGTGCTTTGTAGCACAGGTACCTCCTGCTTAGTAACCGGGTTCCAGCACCGTCAGCTGGTCCTCGGTTGTGCCATTGGCTCTTATTCCTTCTGCTGCCCCTCCGGGTGCCAGCACTGTCAGCTGGTCCTCGCTATTTCCATTTGCTCTTGCAGCTTATGCTACCCCTCCGGGTTCCAGCACCGTCAGCTGGTTCTCGTCAGAGCCTTTGGCCTAGGTGCCTCCATCTCGGTATCCGAGTTCCGGCAACGTCTGCTGGTCCTTGGTAGTGCTTTGTAGCACAGGTACCTCCTGCTTAGTAACCGGGTTCCAGCACCGTCAGCTGGTCCTCGGTTGTGCCATTGGCTCTTATTCCTTCTGCTGCCCCTCCGGGTGCCAGCACTGTCAGCTGGTCCTCGCTATTTCCATTTGCTCTTGCAGCTTATGCTACCCCTCCGGGTTCCAGCACCGTCAGCTGGTTCTCATCAGAGCCTTTGGCCTAGGTGCCTCCATCTCGGTATCCGAGTTCCGGCAACGTCTGCTGGTCCTTGGTAGTGCTTTGTAGCACAGGTACCTCCTGCTTAGTAACCGGGTTCCAGCACCGTCAGCTGGTCCTCGGTTGTGCCATTGGCTCTTATTCCTTCTGCTGCCCCTCCGGGTGCCAGCACTGTCAGCTGGTCCTCGCTATTTCCATTTGCTCTTGCAGCTTATGCTACCCCTCCGGGTTCCAGCACCGTCAGCTGGTTCTCGTCAGAGCGTTTGGCCTAGGTGCCTCCATCTCGGTATCCGAGTTCCGGCAACGTCTGCTGGTCCTTGGTAGTGCTTTGTAGCACAGGTACCTCCTGCTTAGTAACCGGGTTCCAGCACCGTCAGCTGGTCCTCGGTAGTGCCATTGGCTCTTGTTCCTTCTGCTGCCCCTCCGGGTGCCAGTACCGTCAGCTGGTTCAAGAGGACAAAGAACAGGAAGACAACCACCAAGATGCAGAACAACAAGAGAGAGAAGACAAAGAAGCATAAAAAAAACAAAGCAGAAGAACATTAAGCATAAGACTAATACTCTGAGCAAATGATATTATCTTATTTATAAGCAGAAGAAGACTAAGCAGTGTATGGGGGTGAGTCCGTTCCTCCTCGTGGTGCCCCTGGAAAAGGCCTGCTTCTGCAGGCCAAACTGAACGCGGACAAATCCTGTTGTAAATCTTTTGTGACAGGCAGAACGGAAGGTGTAAACTTCTAACTTTTCTAGATAACAACTACAGGAATGCCTGACACAAACAAGAATATGATGAAGAAGAATAGGAAGAAGATGAAGAAGCTGAATATGTAGAATAATAATTGTTGAATAAGAAGAATATGAAGAATGTAAGAAAAGGAAGAAGAAGAAGAAGAAGAAGAAGAAGAAGAAGAAGAAGAAGAAGAAGAATGTAAAAAAAGGAAGTAGAAGAAGAAGAAGAAGAATGTAAAAAAAGGAATAAGAAGAAGAATGTAAAAAAAGGAAGTAGAAGAAGAAGAAGAAGAATGTAAAAAAAGGAAGTAGAAGAAGAAGAAGAAGAATGTAAAAAAAGGAAGTAGAAGAAGAAGAAGAAGAATGTAAAAAAAGGAAGTAGAAGAAGAAGACATACATGTCTGGCAAAATATAAATGAGGCTAACATAGTCAATATCTTTGTAACTCCTAACATCTTTAAAAAAAAAAGTTTAATTCCTGCTATTCCATTTGATTGGGCTAAACCTCTATGGCTTTAATGTCTCCTCCACCTCCCACAATACATTCTACATTATTCTTAGTTGTTTTTCTTCATGTAGAATTAACCTACAAGGAAAGAAAGGGTTTTTTTTAATTCCGATATTTTGGCCCCATTGACTTGCATTGGTTCCCGGTATCGGAATCGGCGATACCGATACTTTTTTTAAAGATCGGCCGATCCATTCCGATCCGATATTTTCAAGTATCGGCTGGTATCGCTCAACTCTACCAATAAGATAAGAAGTTCAGCCTTATGTTAATTGAGTAACCACTCCTTTCTGTACTAAATGATAAAACCATGTATGTGCAATAAATTGGCAGAGTCCTGCTGGAATGAGTTGTTGCTAACAAGGTGTTTAACTTCTTCTTTTCCTTGAGCACTCATAAGACTCTGTCTAATTAGGACAGGCTGCAGCGCACACAGGGATATATCTATCCTATCAAATTTCCATTACATTTTTGGCATCTGCATGTGGGGCAGTGGACAAAACGCACGGGGACCCTGCTGACCAGAGAGGACGGAGGTGCTGACTAAGGCCTTGGCTCATGGGGATGGAGATTTGCGCAACTCCATAAGTAAGGTAAGAAAATCTGGTTATCTTACCTGAATGTGCCCTGTGCCTAGTCCGGGTCTGTACCTCTAGCCGGTCAGGTGTGGTCAACACCGCATTCCCAGGTAGTGTAAAAGTCCACGCCCTTATCCAAACCCTGGGATAAGCCAAGGTGTCTGCTGTGGGTCCTGTTTGTGTCTAGATCTGGGAGAGAGCTGGTGGAACGGTGATTGATTGTGCATGTGGTTGTTGGGAAACCGATAGCAAGGGAGTTGAATCTCTCAGATAAGTCCTCACAAATACACCTGTACATAGGGAGGACAGGGGAAGCCTCCCCAGGTATGGGTTGTAGGGGCTTAGAGAGTTATCACTAGTCGAGTCTCCTATCAAGCTATCACAAAAATACCCATGCATCGGAAGGGACAGGAGCACCCAGATTGCCAGGCACGTGGTGGTGTTTAAATTGGGGGAGATATTGCAAGCCAAATCTCTTGACAGGTTGCCACCGATTCACCTGTACATAGGGAGGACAGGAGAGGCCTACCCAGGGACAGGTGGGGGGCAATTTTGTGGGAGTAATCACTGATTCCTGTTACCATCGGGCCAGGCGAGACAGCCGGTACAGTGTGTTAACATTCCCGGGTGACCGAGCACAGTACACCCAGTGTAATTGGCAGTTATCGGTTACCAGAGCTGCTTGTGCTATGTCTCAATGAAGAGTGCCTCGATTTCTCCCCGGACGTCTATGTGTGCATCAACCTGTGAACTCACTGCTGTTCTCCATGAAGATCTGAAGCAGAAAAAGTTTTTTTTCCTTTTCTTTTTCACTTCCTCTTTTGCCTGTAGGGTGCGTCTCTGATATTTTTCATATTGTCACATTTGTTCTGTACTCTGCTTTTCCCCTGTTTTATCTTGCATTTGGTGGAAGTCTTTACTGTAGTGTGAGAATTTTTGGGAAAGCTGGGTTGTTGAATATATATCATTGTCTCAGTTTGCTCTTCGGTTTCCATTGTTCTCAGAAGATTTTACTGAGAGATGCAGGTAGAGGAAAGGGGAAGTGTGTGTGTCCTGCATTTGTGCACGGACATTTTATTGTTGGAAGTTGTACTGAATTTTGGATTTTTAATTTCTTTTTGGAGTGTTTTTTCCAAGGTTTACCAACTTCTTGATTATTCTTTTTGTTTTCTTTTTTCTCCATTTTCTGAGTTTTTATTAGTTTTCCTTTTTCTTTTGAAGTTTTTATAAATATTTTGGTTTTGTTTTGGGACTTTTTTGCCTTTTTCTTTCCTTTTTAAGCAAGTTTAAAAAAGGGTTGTGAAGTTTTAGAATTTCACCTTTTTGGTAATCACCTTTTTTGAAGTTTTTGGAATAGACATAATAAGTGTTATTCAGAAAGTTAAGTATATGAATTTCCAAGGGCAGCTTCTGAAGCTGCAGCATTGCATGATGTATTGAAAAGGAAAAGGGAAGTTAGTTAGTTGAGCTAAATTTCTGTCTGCATTTTATAAAATAACTGCGGACTTTACAGCATAGAAGGTACTGAGAGTTAAGTGAACAGGAAAAGGAGTATTTTTAAGTATACAAGAGAGGAAAAGTGTTTTCAGCGGAATTCTAATCTGTGCCATCTGTGAGGCACCCTGCTTCCCCCCCCCCGGGAGAAGGCACCACAAGTCAAAGCATGCCTTCCTTGACTGCAGAAAAGGGGAATAAGTCCGCTCCCCCCTCCCTCTCCTCTCTCCCCACTCTTCCCTCTCTTTCTTTTCCCTCCTCCAATCTCTCTCTCTCCTCCCTCCATCTCCACTCCTCCCTCTCTCCCCTCTCTTTCTCTTCCCTCCTCCCATCTCTCGCTCTCTCGTCCCTTCATCTCCACTCCTCCCTCTCTCCCCTCTCTATCTTCTCCACCCTCGCCCACCTCTCTTCCTCCCTCATCCCCCTTGTCTTCTCTTTCTCTGCCTCTTCTGTCTCCTTCCTCCTCTACTCCCCCATTTCTCTTTCCTCTTCCTCATCTCTCCAATCTGTCCTCCACCCCTCCCTGCTCCTCACCCTCTCTCTCTCCCCAACCTCTCAGTTCATTGTCACCAGCTGGGCCAGTGCCAAATCCAGACAATGAGGTGTCCTTATCTCCACAGGGCAGACTCTCTAAAGAGCCAGCTATGATACCGGGAGAGGAAAATGAAACACTCCCTACACATAGCACTACAGGTGCCTCCCAATACAACAGCTGGCAGATGGGAGGTGTGAGTCATCAGTGTCTGCAGCTGCTGGGTCTGACAATGAGGATCCCAAGTGCCAGGCAGAGCTGCAGCCTCTAAAGGGGGGAGCACCCACACACAAAAAAACAAACACACAATGGCACAGTTTCTCATCTGATGAATATGAAGAGGGGACATAATACATGCTGCCCAGTTCTAGGGGAGGAGACCCACAGACACCAAGTAGGCAGGAGCAGATAGAGCCAGAACTCTTACACTATGTGCCCTTCACCCCTAGTCAGGTGTTCAGTATTCTGAAAAATCTGCCAGACCCAGATATGGACCCCATGCCATTTTACTGAAGAATGCAGCAGAGCCAGCAAACATATGCTGCAACCTGGATTGATCTCTGATCCATAATGGAAATAGAAGCAGATGAAACACTCTGGCCAATCTTCAAGTTTCCATTAGAATTAGATGTGCACTCCTGGGAGTCAGGATCAAAGCTAATTGAGCAGCTCAGAGAGTGGGCCAAAGCCAGACAAGCACTCAGCCTGCATAACATGAGCCAGGCCGAGACAGAGTCTGTAGACAAGTTTCATGGCAGAGTGAGGCAAGTATTCCAAGATTTAGGCTTCACTATTCATGATCAGATACACAGACAACTGTTGGCACAGGCCTTTGTGCATGGACTAAGAGAACCAATCAAGAAACTGCTGATAGTGGCCAACAGTTCTCACGGTGATGGATCTGTCCAATGCTTCCTTCAATGTTCCCCCTTCACCTGGATGACCAGTTCCTGAAAACGCACAAGGGGTGTGCATAACACATGAACAGTGATGCCCAAGAGGGCCCAGAACAGCCTTTCACAGCTCACCAAAGCATTGTCCTCCATCCTCGTTAACTGGATTGCAGAACTAGCAGAAGTAATCAATATCTCTACCTGCACAGCCCCTTCCTTGTCTCCTCTACTCTACCTGGTGGAGCAGCAACGCAAGTTTGGAAAAACAGAGTCCAGTGGTGTCAAAAGCAAGTTACGTTCCTGAAGACACCACATTGCCCGCCAGACAAAACGCTTGACAGATGACCGGAAGACTGCTGAGGAGAAGATGGCTCCCTCAACAACTCAGAAGATGCAAGCCTTCCTTGGTCTAGTTTCGTACTTCAGAACTTGGATCCCTGGTGCTCCAGTCTTAATGCAGCCTCTGTACGATTGCACCAACGCAGCACCTTTCCTCCTGTTGTTTGCAGCCTTCATCTCATACGGGAAACTGAAAGACTCCATAGTCTCTGCGCCAGCTCCAGGCCTCCCTGACTATGAGAAGCCATTCCATCTTTACCGAATGGAAAAAGAAGGTCATGCTACTGGCGTCTTAAAACAGACCCACAGAGGAAAACCAGAGGCCTCTAGACTACCTCTCAGCCGGCCTGGATCCAGTTAAAAGGGGGGGGGCCCTCCTACATGAAAACAATATTTGCAGCACAAGCCCTCCTGGACAAGGCTGCTGATGTCATTTTTGGACAACCACTGGAGATCCGCTCTCCACCAGTCTTCAGTGCTCTCAGCTGTTGCTTGACTCTACTCCCACTCCCAAGGGGGGATGCGGATACGGACTCTTCAGAGAAAAATCTGCAGGATACCGTAGATGTGCAGCAATCAAGACATCCTATGGTCCAGAAGTTTGTCAGCCCAAGGAGCGGAACTGATAGCACTGATAAAGGCCTGCCAGATTGCAAAGGACAAAACTGCAAACATCCAGGTACTCGCATGGCATAGCACACGACTTTGGACCTATCTGGGCTGCAAGAGACTTCATCACAGCAAGCGGGTCAACCGTGAAGCATCCTGGAGCCATCAGGGACCTGCTAGACTCTCTTCAACTTCTTAAAGTGGTGGCAGTGTTAAAGGTTAAGGCACACGGAAAACTGAACACAACAGAGGCACGGGCATCAACATGGCAGATGTGGCAGCCAGAGGAAGACAATATGGAAAAATTGGAGAGGTCGTAGAGCCGGACAGCTACTACATGATGACTGAAGACAAGTAAACCTGACAAAATGACATCCTGGGACCTGTACAAGAAGTTGCAGGCCAAGACTCCAAAGGAGGAGAAGGAATGCTGGATGCTGAAGGGACAACATATGAAGGAAGAAGGGAAAAAGCACTGGGCTCCAAAAAACCTGTCTACCTCAGATGTTTATCTCAAATGTCTACCTCAAATCTCTACCTCAAAGTATGTACCCTATGGTGGTTCAATGGGCACATGGCCCCCCACATGGGTTGAAGACACAGAAGAATGATCTGATTGAACTCCCACCTTAACAGCAGCTGTTTGGCCTCCGACAAATGCAATATTGGGCGAGTGGAAAAAGTTCTCCCACATCATCTGGCCTGAAGCTTTCCCAGTAAGTAACCAGTTGGTGAAGACTACTGCAAAGAAGCTACTCTCAAAAATAGTGTGTAGATATGGGGTTCAAGAAGTGATAGCAAGTGATCAGGGACCCACAGTCACTGCAAACCTGACACAAAAGATCTGATCAGCAGTAGGCTAAAACTTAGGCCTACACACTTCCCACCATCCCACACCATAGACTAAGGCTACTTTCACACTAGCGTTTTTTTGCGCTGCGTTTGGAGCGCACATGAAACGCATGTCAAAAGCACATGCAAACGCTGGTAAATGCTGCGTTATTTTGTATCATTATTGTGCGCATTACAACAAAAAAGCGTTTTTATGCGTTTGTAAGCATTTTTCATGCGTTTGCATTTTTTATGTGCAATAAACAGGAGAAAACATCCTTGAAAAATTCTTGCAACACACTCCACCAATGGGACACCAGTGGACGTGTCTATGGAAATTCTTTATATAGACCCTGTTTACACCTGAATTCTTCACTTGCTGTCTTCTGCAACATATTCAAATGGTACAACTTCCCACCTCTGATTGCTGTCTCATCTGCTGCAATAGACTCTAATGGTAAAAATTCCCTCTGCTTGCTGTCTTCTGCAACATATTCAAATGGTACAACTTCCCACCTCTGATTGCTGTCTCATCTGCTGCAATAGACTCTAATGGTAAAAATTCCCTCTGCTTGCTGTCTGCTGTGTCATCTGCTGCTTTACCATCTAGAAACATAGTTTAATGTGTCTGCTAATTCTTTGTTATAAATCATTTGGTGCATTGTACTTAAAACTCACTGTTGCATTTCCATGACTGGGATCAGTGTAGATCTTATCTGGTGGAGGTGTTAAAATAGATGTTGCCAGGCTGAATGTCTTTGATCATCCCATAAAAAAAAAAAAAAAAACCCTGGTGTGCTGACCCCAGCTGCCAAATTATCCTCAACCAGTTCCCACAATCCATCTCTTCAGACCCTGCAGTCTGGACTATAAATTTAGAACCATCCATAGGGGTGCACGCATGTGGGGGTGCACGCATCACAGAAGCAAAGCGTCACGAAGATAAGCGTCGGGATACAGCAGTTATTACATGGCAGTTAGTCATGGCTGGAGTCAGGTAACCCACACTCTGCTGTCCCTTTTATCCATGTGCTTTATTCCTATCCTCCTATGTTCTCTTGCAATCCACTTTCACCGACCAATCCCCCCTCCATCACGACTCATATACATCAGCTCCTCTCTCTTTGCTTCTCCCATGTACAGCTCCCATGCACTTCTCACCTTCTTAAAAAGCCTCAGCCCATCTTGCCCAAACACACTGCACATAAAATCTTCATACAATTCCAAAAACTACTTGCTCTTTATCTTCCTGCTCCTACTGATTTCAGGGGACATCTCCCCCAACCCCGGTCCACCATCCCCCAACCTCAACCCCTACCCTACCTCACATCGAAACCTTAATAATCTTACTAATATCACTTGCACTCCTTCATCTCCTTCTTTCAATTGTGCCCTTTGGAATCCACGGTCTGTATGCAACAAGCTTCCTTTCCTACACAATTACTTTCTGAAAAACTCTCTGAATTTGTTGGCCCTCACGGAAACCTGGATTCAGGATTCTGACACTGTCTCTCCTGCTGCCATTTCCCATGGTGGCTTACAATTCTCCCATTCCCCGAGACCCACAAATAGACCTGGTGGTGGAGTCGGCATACTCCTGTCCCCACAATGCACTTTCCAGGTCATCCCCTCAGTTCCATCACTCTCATTCCCTTCTTTTGAAGTCCACACCATCAGGCTCTTTCGTCCCCTCTCCCTCAGAGTAGCGGTCATATACCGGCCCCCAGGCTCACCCACCCACTTCCTGGACCATTTCTCTGCCTGACTGCCGCACTTCATGTCCTCAGAACTACCAACCCTTATCCTGGGAGACATCAACATCCCCATTAACAGCCCCACTTCCACATCTGCATCCCAGCTTCTATCACTAACCACTTCTCTAGGCTTCTCTCAGCTCTCAACCTCTGAAACACACAAAGACGGTAACACCCTGGACCTGGTTTTCGCCCGGCTCTGCTCAATCTCCTACCTAGATAACTCACCGCTTCCCCTCTCTGACCACAACTTTCTCTCCTTTACACTCACAAATCCTCGCTCACCCCAGCACCCTCCTACCTACCATTCAGTCAGAAATCTACAAGCCATTAACCCTCATACACTTTCAGACTCCCTACACTCATCATTGTCCCCAATCTCTTCTTTGTCCTGTCCTGATCTGGCTGTACATCACTTCAATGACACTCTTAGAAGCACCCTTGACCAAGTAGCTCCCCTCACCCTCAGAACCTCCAAACACAGAGTGAAACAGCCCTGGCTCACATCGCAAACCCGATTTCTCCAGCGATGCTCTAGGTGTGCTGAACGCTTATGGAGGAAAACACACACACCAGAAGACTTCATACACTTCAAATTTATGTTAAGGACATATAACTCTGCCCTTCACCTCGCCAAACAGACCTACTTCACCACCCTGATCTCCTCACTATCCAACAACCCCAAGAAACTTTTTGACACCTTTCACTCCCTCCTCAGGCCAAAAGCACAAGCCCCTATCACAGACATTTGCGCTGATGACCTGGCCTCCCACTTTATAGAGAAAATAGACAATATCCGTCAGGAAATCCGCTCCCAATCACCAAGTTCAGTGACTCCCATCCCTCCCTGCATTTCCCCTGGCTCACTCTCCACATTTGCTCCCATCACAGAAGAAGAAGTCTCCAGGCTCCTCTCCTCTTCTCGTCCGACTACATGCACAACCGACCCCATTCCCTCACATCTCCTCCAGTCTCTCTCCCCAGTCGTCACAACTCACCTAACTACAATCTTTAATCTCTCCCTCTCCTCTGGCATTTTCCCCTCCTCCTTCAAACACTCTATCATTACTCCATTACTAAAGAAACCCACCCTTGACCCATCCTGCACAAACAACTACAGACCAGTCTCCAATCTCCCCTTCATCTCTAAACTCTTGGAGCGCCTGATATACTCACGCCTTACCCGTTACCTCTCCACTCACTCCCTCCTAGACCCTTCACAGTCCGGTTTCCGCCCCCTACATTCGACAGAAACTGCACTCATCAAAGTGACCAATGACCTTCTGACAGCAAAACGTAATGGTGACCATTCTCTGCTCATTCTTCTCGACCTTTCTGCAGCTTTCGACACTGTTGACCATCCTCTCCTACTCTCTAGGCTCCAGTCACTAGGCATTAAGGACACTGCTCTTTCCTGGTTCTCCTCCTATCTTTCCGACCGCTCCTTCAGTGTTCTGTTTTCTGGCTCCACTTCATCTCCTCTTCCTCTCACTGTTGGGGTACCTCAGGGCTCAGTCCTTGGCCCCCTTCTCTTCTCTCTCTATACAGCCCCAATTGGACAGACCATCAGCAGATTTGGCTTTCAGTACCATCTTTATGCTGATGACACACAACTGTACACATCATCCCCTGACCTTACCTCCGCTGTACTACAGAACGCCACTGACTGTCTGTCTGCAGTCTCCAACATCATGTCTGCTCTCTATCTGAAACTCAACCTCTCCAAAACTGAACTTCTTCTGCTCCCACCATCTACTAACCTCCCTAAATCTGACATTTCCCTCTCTGTGGGTGGCACCATAATAACACCCCGACAGCAGGTGCGCTGTCTGGGTGTTATGTTCGACTCCGATCTCTCCTTCACCTCCCATATACAATCTCTTGCCCGCTCATGCCGCTTACACCTAAAGAACATCTCTAGAATCCGCCCTTTTCTCACCATGGAAACAACAAAAACTCTCACTGTCGCCCTGATCCACTCCCGCCTAGACTACTGTAATGCTCTATTAATTGGCCTCCCTCTCACTCGACTCTCCCCTCTCCAGTCTATCCTTAATGCAGCAGCCAGGGTTGTCCATCTGGCTAATCGTTTCTCAGACGCGTCCGCTCTTCGCCAGTCGTTACACTGGCTGCCAATTCATTACAGGGTACAATTCAAAGTACTTGTTCTCACCCACAAAGCTCTCCACAGTGCGGCACCCCCTTACATCTCCTCCCTCATTTCTGTCTATCGGCCTAACCGACCGCTGCGCTCCGCAAATGACTTTCGACTAACCTCTGCCCTAATCCGTACCTCCCACTCCCGACTCCAAGACTTCTCCCGTGCTGCGCCAATCCTCTGGAATGCTCTACCCCAAAATATTAGGACCATCCACAATTTGCATAGTTTTAGGCGCTCGCTCAAAACACATTTGTTCAGAGCGGCCTATCACATTCAGTAATCAAAGTCATGTTTGTGTGTGTGTAGCCCATTCACTATCTCCATCTAACCCCCACCCCCTGAAGATGGCTGGACCGTCATTGTAAATACATCATTGTAAATACAAACCTGTGCTTTGTATCCCCCCCACCTCATTGTAGATTGTAAGCTCCACGAGCAGGGTCGTCTTATTTCGCTTTAATTATTGTATTGTTAACGTTGTTACTTATGACTGTTGTGTTTGAAACTGTTCAACTGTAAAGCGCTGCGGAATATGTTGGCGCTATATAAATAAAGATTATTATTATTATTATTATTCACATTTGCTTGCATTTGACTTGAGAAACATGGATCTGCGCTGTAAGAGCTTTTACTTTGACTTGGATCTGGACATGAGGACGGCTCAGGCTTATGCCGTTGCTTGCCATGAACAGAGGGAGAGAGAGGCAGCGAAGACGGCAGCAGCGGCGTATGTGGATACATCTCATTATTGAATTCCGGGAGAGCCGTGGAGCGTACCACACCCTCTACAGTGAGCTACAGGCAAACCCAGAGAAATTTACAGATTATACCCGGATGACCCAAGAAACCTTTAACTATTTGCTTGGTCGGGTCAAAGAAGTCATCCGGAGACAGGACACGCAGCTCCGGTGTGCAATTACTCCTGAGGAACGTCTCCTGGTAACATTAAGGTAGGTAGTTTTGCTAAACCAATGCCTATTGATTTTTCTTGCTTGTGACATGTACTCTTCCAAATCTGGCGTAATTACAGTTCTGCCATGTCGGTAACTACAAGCTGCGTTAATTTTTGGATTTAATGTATTGAACCAAAGGCTGCAGAATTTTTTTTTTTTAATTTAACGTGTTAAAAAAATTCTGTATGCACAAATATTAATTATTGTTTTCTTTGTGTCACAGATTCATGGCTACTGGAGAGACCCTCTCGTCACTGCACTTCCAGTACTGGATTGGAATCTCTACGTTGTCTGGAATTGTAGCGGACACCTGCCGAGCTCTCTGGAACGTTCTTTGTCCCGAATTCATGCCCATGCCAACCGCAGAAAAGTGGTTGGAAACCGCCGAAAGATTCTGGACTGTCTGCAATTTCCCTAACTGTTTGGGAGCGGTGGATGGGAAACACATCTGGATTATCAAGCCCAAAAGAACAGGCTCTGAGTTCTTTAACTACAAAAAGTACTTTTCTACTGTACTGATGGCCATTGCGGATGCAGACTGTATGTTTATTGCAGTGGACATTGGGGCATTTGGCCGTGGGAATGACTCCCAGGCTTTTAAGACCTCGGACATGGGCAGGAGGTTGTATGGCAACAACTTCAATTTCCCCATGCCACGGCCTCTTCCCAACACCAAAGGTCCACCACAGCGATTTGTAATGGTTGGTGATGAAGCGTTCCAGATGTGCCAAAACCTGCTGAAACCCTACTCCAGCTGGGACTTGGACCACAACAAAAGAATTTTCAATTACAGGCTCACCAGGGCCAGGAGAACAGTAGAGTGTGCATATGGTATCCTTGTATCTAGATGGCGCATTCTTGGCACAGCTATTAATCTGAAACTGGAAACCGTGGATGAGGTGGTCAAGGCCTGTGTTGTTCTACATAACTTTGTACTTTCTCGAGAGCACCCGAACTTTGATCTTGATGATGTTGCTCCTTTGCCAGAATTTACACAGCACCCTCTCAGGTCATCCATTGAAGTTGGCCAAATGAAGGACCAATTTGCAGCATACTTCAACTCAGATGTAGGATGGGTGGAATGGCAAGAGCAAATGGTTTAAAAAAAATTTATTGCATGTTCTTTGTATGTTAATAAAAAAACTGTTTTGATACCTGTACTGACTGCATTCTCTGTTTTTACACTCCCAATACCATAAGCAAGTAGCCAGGTGTATCAGTGAATTTATGATGCTGTGTTTTGTGCATCATGATTTCACTAATACTCCAGAGTAGGTGACTATATAGATTATGTGGTTATTTACAAGGTATATCTATAGTTCCTTGCCTTTTTGTCTAATAGTTAAATGAGAACAATAGATATGCCTTGCACTCAACACCATCCTCTATAGCCATGGTTTTCAAAATGTAGTGATAAATGTCAACCAACATATCATGTTTACTTTTTTTTTTAACTCAAATTTAATTACTAAAAACATGCTATGTTGATTTGCTTTGAATACTGTAGTTGGGAAACCCTGCTCAATTCAGTGTGTGCAATACACCAGATATCTCGATTACTGACATTTCTTGTGTCAGTCTTGGAGATATGTGTCAATGAAACCAATCTACATGAGTTGTCTTTTTCACAGCAGTGTTGACATTCTAGTAATATTGCACAGACAGACTGGATCCAGCAGGGTTCCCCAACTCCACTCCACAAGGTCCACCACCAGATCATTTTGTAATGAAATCCATAGCTCCATTGATAACTGTTTCACAAGAGCCCCAAAAAAGAGGATTCCATACAACATGATCTTTTGGTGGACCTTGAGGATTGGAGTTGGGGAACCCTGCTGGATCGAGTATGTGCAATATTACTAGAATGTAGAGACTGTTGTTGAAAAGGCAAGTCAAGTAGATTTGATTTGTTGACATCACACATATCTCCAAGACTGACACAAGAAACATGTCTCACACAAGAAACAGTAATGGAGATATATGTTGTTGCAAAAACGCTAAGTGTACGGCGCAGTGTGTGTACGGCGCAGTGTGTGTAGTCGGCAATAGACACAGTAACCATTCCAAATTTTTTGAAAGCACAAGTGCACATTTATTTTGTAACAAAAAAGAAACAAAAAAACTTTGTTAGGAATGAGGTTTGGGGGAAGATTGGGAGACTTTGGGTGTATGGAGAGACGAGGAACGTCTGGAGGTAGAGGAAGGGGTTCATGTGTCAACCCACTGGCAGCATAAAAGAGTTGCAGCACTTTGGGACAGGAGCAGGATTTTAGGGCAAGTGATATCTAAGGGGGATTGTGATGGAAATATATATATGTATTCCATATAGATCTCACTTGCATGCTATATACTCATGTACTCATATACTCATATATACTCATATGCAGTTATAGATATTTATTCATGTCTATCTTGGACCTTATAATCAGTTGTTGAAAGATGACCTACTAACCCCATGAGCCAGTCTGGAGAACCAACATTCATTGTCTTGTGATATATCTTCCAGACATGGGAAAGAGGAAGCTGGACCAGATGCACCAGCCGATATCGGAGTTTTGCTGACATTGCAGAACAATGGGTGCCATACATTATATTGCTTAATCACCCTCATGTCAGACACTGCCATATATGTTCAGTTACTCACATAGCCAATAAGATAAGAAGTTCAGCCTTATGTTAATTGAGTAACCAGTCCTTTCTGTACGAAATGATGAAACCATGTATGTGCAATAAATTGGCAGAGTCCTGCACGAGTGAGTTGTTGCTAACAAGGTGTTTAGCTTCTTCTTTTCCTTGAGCGCTCAATAAGACTCTGTCTAATTAGGATAGGCCGCAGCACACACAGAGATATGTCTATCCAATCAAATTTCCATAACACAGCCACTGCACTCTTTCATCCAAGTAAGTGTACTGTAATTTCTTGTTCCTACTATAGTTATCTCCAATTGGTGGTTTTATTACAAATGGTTTGTAACCAGCACAGCATATTTAATTGATCCATTTATATGTATTACAGATATTTGGTTCTGGCACCATTCACCCACTAAACATTTCATTTTAATAACCTTTAATATTCACCAATCGGCTTATTTTAAGGGGTTTTTTTTAGGAACACTGTACCTCTAGTTCAAAACTGTTGTTGTTCTAACATATAGCCAGTGCAGGTTCTTATATATATATATATATATATATATATATATATATATATATATATATATATATATATATGTATATATATATATATATATATATACAGTGGGGAAAAAAAGTATTTAGTCAGTCAGCAATAGTGCAAGTTCCACCACTTAAAAAGATGAGAGGCGTCTGTAATTTACATCATAGGTAGACCTCAACTATGGGAGACAAACTGAGAGAAAAAAATCCAGAAAATCACATTGTCTGTTTTTTTTCATTTTATTTGCATATTATGGTGGAAAATAAGTATTTGGTCAGAAACAAGCAATCAAGATTTCTGGCTCTCACAGACCTGTAACTTCTTCTTTAAGAGTCTCCTCTTTCCTCCACTCATTACCTGTAGTAATGGCACCTGTTTAAACTTGTTATCAGTATAAAAAGACACATGTGCACACCCTCAAACAGTCTGACTCCAAACTCCACTATGGTGAAGACCAAAGAGCTGTCAAAGGACACCAGAAACAAAATTGTAGCCCTGCACCAGGCTGGGAAGACTGAATCTGCAATAGCCAACCAGCTTGGAGTGAAGAAATCAACTGTGGGAGCAATAATTAGAAAATGGAAGACATACAAGACCAGCGATAATCTCCCTCGATCTGGTGCTCCACGCAAAATCCCACAACGTGGGGTCAGAATGATCACAAGAACAGTGAGCAAAAATCACAGAACCACGCGGGGGGACCTAGTGAATGAACTGCAGAGAGCTGGGACCAATGTAACAAGGCCTACCATAAGTAACACACTACGCCACCATGGACTCAGATCCTGCAGTGCCAGACGTGTCCCACTGCTTAAGCCTGTACATGTCCGGGCCCATCTGAAGTTTGCTAGAGAGCATTTGGATGATCCAGAGGAGTTCTGGGAGAATGTCCTATGGTCTGATGAAACCAAACTGGAACTGTTTGGTAGAAACACAACTTGTCGTGTTTGGAGGAAAAAGAATACTGAGTTGCATCCATCAAACACCATACCTACTGTAAAGCATGGTGGTGGAAACATCATGCTTTGGGGCTGTTTCTCTGCAAAGGGGCCAGGACGACTGATCCGGGTACATGAAAGAATGAATGGGGCCATGTATCGTGAGATTTTGAGTGCAAACCTCCTTCCATCAGCAAGGGCATTGAAGATGAAACGTGGCTGGGTCTTTCAACATGACAATGATCCAAAGCACACCACCAGGGCAACGAAGGAGTGGCTTCGTAAGAAGCATTTCAAGGTCCTGGAGTGGCCTAGCCAGTCTCCAGATCTCAACCCTATAGAAAACCTTTGGAGGGAGTTGAAAGTCCGTGTTGCCACGCGAAAAGCCAAAAACATCACTGCTCTAGAAGAGATCTGCATGGAGGAATGGGCCAACATACCAACAACAGTGTGTGGCAACCTTGTGAAGACTTACAGAAAACGTTTGACCTCTGTCATTGCCAACAAAGGATATATCACAAAGTATTGAGATGAAATTTTGTTTCTGACCAAACACTTATTTTCCACCATCATATGCAAATAAAATGAAAAAAAAAACAGACAATGTGATTTTCTGGATTTTTTTTTCTCAGTTTGTCTCCCATAGTTGAGGTCTACCTATGATGTAAATTACAGACGCCTCTCATCTTTTTAAGTGGTGGAACTTGCACTATTGCTGACTGACTAAATACTTTTTTTCCCCACTGTATATATATATGAACAATGGCAAAGCAAAGTCCAGCAATAACGTGAGCAATCCAGGATGCTGTTAAAATTTTTTTTCTTTCTTTTTATTCATAAATCCATTAATATACAATGGTCCAAGCAGTTCAAAACAGCAATAACGCAGGAAAGTAGTGCAGATAGGACTACGCGTTTCAGCGGTAGAACCCGCCTTCTTCATGGTCCAGAATCTAATCTGCTTTTCAAACATGGAACCTTATATACATCCCACTCCCATCAGGGTAATTATAAACATATGTGAGAGAATTAAAAACATGTGCTATAAAAGCGGATCAAACATATAAACTATCCACATATTGATCAATATACAACATGCATAAAGATTACAAGGAAAGGATTCAACATATTGGAGAAAAATACATCAGGAATGTCCAATAACCTGACCATAAGATTTAAGTGGTACAAAAACATAGAACAATAATATTAACCATTTGTATGGATGGACTCCTACATCCAGATCTGGGCACAACGGAGTTAACCAGGTCAGCTGAGGTTCCAGGTGGTTCACAGGAGTGAGCTGGTCTACATTGTTGGATTTATATATATATATATATATATATATATATATATAAATATATATATATATATATATATATATACATATATATATATATAAAATAAGAACTTGATACACTGATAAGTTTTTCAAGTTTTCCAACCTACAAAGAATAGAGAATTCTGTCATTTTTATCGCACGCACACTTCAAATGTGAGAGACAGAATCTAAAAATGAAAAGCAGAAAATCACATTGTATGATTTTTAAATAATTAAATTGCATTTTATTGCATGCAATAAGTATTTGATCGCCTACCAGCCAGCAAGAGTTCTAGCTTTCACAGACCGGTTAATTTTTCTTTAACCCATTAAGCCCCAAGGGTGGTTTGCACGTTAATGACCAGGCCAATTTTTACAATTCTGACCACTGTCCTTTTATGAGGTAATAACTCTGAAACGCTTCCATGGATACCAGTGATTCTGACATTGTTTTCTCGTGACATATTGTACTTCATGTTAGTGGTAAAATTTCATTGAAATAACTTGCGTTTATTTGTGAAAAAAACGGAAATTTGGCGAAAATTTTGAAAATTTTGCAATTTTCCAACTTTTAATTTTTATGCCCTTAAATCACAGAGATATAGCACACAAAAAACTGAATAAGTAACATTTCCCACATGTTTACTTTACATCAGCACAATTTTGAAACCAAAATTGTTTTTTGTTAGGAAGTTATAAGGGTTAAAAGTTGACCAGCGATTTCTCATTTTTGCAACACCATTTTATTTTTACGGACCACATCACATTTGAAGCCACTTTGAGGGGTCTATATGATAGAAAATACCCAAAAGTGACACCATTCTAAAAACTGCACCCCCTAAGGTGCTCAAAACCACATTCAAGAAGTTTATTAACCCTTTAGGTGCGTCACAGTAATTTTTTGAAAATTTAAAAAAAATGAACATTTAACTTTTTTTCACTAAAAAAATACTTCAGGTTCAATTTTTTTTTAATTTACTAAGGGTAACAGGAGAAATTGGACTGCAAAAGTTATTGTGCAATTTGTCCTGAGTACGCCGATACCTAATATGTGGGGGGGACCACTGTTTCGGCGCATGGCAGACCTCAGCAGGGAAAGAGCGCCATTTGACTTTTTCAATGCAAAATTGGCTGGAATTCAGATCGAACGCCATGTCGTGTTTGGAGAGCCCCTGATGTACCTAAACAGTGGAAACCCCCCCAAGTGACCCCATTTTGGAAACTAGACCCTCCAAGGAACTTATCTAGATATGTGGTGAGAACTTTGAACCCACAAGGGCTTCACAGAAGTTTATAACGTACAGCGGTACAATTAAAAAATCATATTTTTTCCACAAAAATGATCTTTTCACCCCCAATTTTTATTTTTCCAAGGGTAATAGGTCCCTAAAAGTTATTGTGCAATTTGTCCTGAGTACACTGATACCCCATATGTGGGTGTAAATGACTATTTGGGCGCATGGCAGAGCTCGGAAGGGAAGCAACGCCATTTGACGTTTTTGGCTGGAATTGAGATCGGACACCATGTCGCGTTTGGAAAGCCCCTGATGTACCAAAACAGTAGAAACCCCCCACAAATGACACCATTTTGGAAACTAGACCCCCCAAGGAACTTATCTAGATGTGTGGTGAGAACTTTGAACCCACAAGGGCTTCACCGAAGTTTATAACATTCAGCCGTACAATTAAAAAATCATATTTTTTCCACAAAAATGATCTTTTCACCCTCAATTCTTATTTTTCCAAGGGTAACAGGACCCTAAAAGATATTTTGCAATTTGTCCTGAGTGCGCTGATACCCCACATGTGGGGGTAAACCACTAATTGGGCGCATGGCAGAGTTCGGAAAGGGAAGCAGCGCCATTTGACGTTTTTGGCTGGAATTGAGATCGGACACCATGTCGCGTTTGGAAAGCCCCTGATGTACCAAAACAGTAGAAACCCCCCATAAATGACACTATTTTGAAAACTAGACCCCCCAAGGAACTTATCTAGTTGTGATCTGAGCACTTTGAACCCCCCAGTGGTTCACAGAAGTTTATAATGCCCGTGCGTGAAAATACAAAAACCGTATTTTTTCCACAAACATGATCTTTTAGTCACCAATTTTTTTCAATTTCCCAAGGGTACAAGGAGAAATTGGACCCCAAAAGTTGTTGTCCAATTTGTCCTGAGTACGCTGATACCTCATATATGGGAGAAAACTACTGTATGGACACACGTCGGGGCTCGGAAGGGAAGTAGTGACATTTTGGAATGCAGACTTTGATGGAATGGTCTGCGGGTGTCATGTTGCATTTGGAGAGCCCCTGATGTACCTAAACAGTGGAAACCCCCAACAAGTGACCCCATTTTGGAAACTAGACCCCCTAAGGAACTTATCTAGATGTGTGGTGAGCACTTTGAACCCCCAAGGGCTTCACAGAAGTTTATAACGACCAGGCGTGAAAATAAAAATATTGTATTTTTTCCACAAACATCATCGTTTAGTACCCATTTTTTTTATTTTCCCAAGAGTAACAGGATAAATTGGACCCCAAAAGTTGTTGTCCAATTTGTTCTGAGTACGCTGACACCCCATATGTGGGATAAAACTACTCTATGGGCACACGTCGGGGCTCGGAAGGGAAGTAGTGACGTTTTGGAATGCAGACTTTGATGGATTGGTCTGCGGGTGTCATGTGCGTTTGGAGAGCCCCTGATGTACCTAAACTATTGAAACTCCCCACAAGTGACCCCATTTTGGAAATTAGACCCCCGACAGAACTTATCTAGATGTGTGGTGAGCACTTTGAACCCCCAAGTGCTTCACAGAAGTTTATAATGCCTGGGCGTGAAAATAAAAAAATATTTTTTTTCCACAAAAATTATATTTTTGCCCCCAATTTTTTATTTTCCTAAGGGTAACAGGAGAAATTGGACCCCAAAAGTTGTTTTGCAATTTGTCCTGAGTATGCAGATACCCTATATGTGGGGGTAAAACACTGTTTGGGCGCATGGCAGAGCTTGGAAGGGAAGGAGCACCATTTGACTTTTTCAACGCAGAATTGGCTGGAATTGAGATCAGACACCATGTTGCATTTGGAGAGCACCTGATGTGCCCAAACAATGGAAATCCCCCAATTGTAACTCCAACCCTAACCCCAACACACCCCTAACCCTAATCTGAGCCCTAACCCTAGTCCTAACCCTAGCCCTAACCCTAGCCCTAACCCTAATCCTAGCCCTAACCCTAACCCTAACCCTAGCCCTAACCCTAACCCTAACCCTAGCCCTAACCCTAACCCTAATGGGAAAATGGAAATTAATACTTTTTTTTAACTTTATTATTTTTCCCTAACTAAGGGAGTGATAACGGGGGGTTTGATTTACTATTTATGGCAGTTTTTATGTTTGGCGGCTGTCGCACACTAAAAGACGCTTTTTATTGTAAAAATAGTTTTTGCATCACCACATATTGAAAGCTATAATTTTTCCGTATTTTGACCTACCAAGTCATTTTAGGTCTTATTCTTTGCGGGACGAGTTGACGTTTTTATCGGTACCATTTTTGGGCACGTGACATTTTTTGATCGCTTTTTATTCCGATTTTTGAGACGCAGAATGAACAAAAACCAGCGTTTCATGAATTTCTTTTGGGGGGTGTGTTTACACCGTTCCGCGTGCGGTAAAATTGATAAAGCGCTTTTATTCTTCGTGTCGGTACGGTTACAGCGATACCTCATTTAGGTCGTTTTTTTATGTTTTGTCGGTTTTTTGCAATGAAAACAATTTTATATAAAACATAATTATTTTTGCATCGCTTTATTCTGCGAGCTATAACTTTTTTATTTTTTTGCGGATGATACTGTGTGGCAGCTCATTTTTTGCGGGACAAGAAGACGTTTTCAGCGGTGCCATGGATATTTATATGCGTCTTTTTGATCGCGCGTTATTGCACTTTTTGTTCGGTGGTATGATAATAAATCATTATTTTTTGCTTCGCTTTTTATTTTTATTTTTTAAGGGGTTCGCTAAAGGGGTTAACTAATGGGACAGTTTTATAGGGCGGGTCGCTACGGACGCGGCGATACCAAATATGTGTACTCTTATTGGTTTTTTTTTTATTTTCAAAAAATGAATTTATTGGGGAATATTTTTTTTTTTTTTTACTAATTTATTTAGCGATTTTTTTAAAATTATTTTTACACTTTTTTTATTTTTTTTTTACTTTATTACATAGTCCCAGGTGGGACATCACTGTCCTGTGACAGATCGCTGATCTGTCACATCACAGATCACTGTGACAGATCAGCAATCTGTCACATACAGTTCTGCAGACTTCCTCATGCCTGCGCTTTGCAGGCAGTGAGGAAGTCAGCTCCCTACAGGCCCCCGAAGGCCCCCATCGCAGCGCTGCACATTGCGCTGCCGTGGGGGGCTCAGGGAAGCACGGAGGGAGCCCCCTCCCTGCCGAAGCTTCCCTTTAACTCCCGGTACACCGCGATCGTGTTTGATTGCAGTGTACAAGGGGTTAATGTGTCGGGGGTGGTCCGTGACCGCCCCTGACACATTGTGCCGGGTCTCAGCTGTGATAATCAGCTGACACCCGGCCGCGATCAGCGGCGCTCACCACGTGGGCGCCGCTGATCGCATTAGACGTACTATCCCGTCCTTGGGAATTAAGTCCCAGGGCACATGGACGGGATAGTACGTCTAATGGCAGAAATAAGTTCTCCTTCTTTACACCCATTTCTTGTTTTAATTGCACCTGTTTGAACTCGTTATCTGTATAAAACACACCTGTCCACACACTCTATCAATCAAATTCCAACCTCTCAACCATGGAAAAGATCAAAGAGTTGTGTAAGGGCACCAGGGGTAAAATTGTACACCTGCACAAGGTTGGGATGGACAATAGGCAAACATTTTGGTGAGAAGGCAACAACTGTTATTAGAAAAAGTAAGAAATATAAGATGACTGTCAATCTTCTGGGGTTCCATGTGAGATCTCGACTCATAGGGTGAGAATGATTCTGAGAAAGGTTAGAAATCATCCCAAAACTACACAGTAGGACATGGTCAATGACATGAAGAGAGCTGGGAAGACAATCTCAAACATTACCATTAGTAACACACTGTGCCGTCATGGATTTGAATCCTTGTGTTGCCCAGCCACTAGCATTTTGTCTGAACAGGCTTTTGATGCCACTGAGGGATGGGGAGTTCACAACAGGCATGCACTTTTGCCTGTCAGCTGTGAATGCTGATGGGCTCACTCTCATTAAAATGAACAAAGCCTGGATTGGTCCATAATTTTCCACACTACCAGAAGACAGCAGCACATAAAATGTTTTTAATTTTCAATATTTAAATGTAGCCTGCCAGTTGTTATCTTTCATGGGTCTATGTTGTGAGTTCATTCTCACCAGTTGTGAGCTGCCCTTCTGGACTCCCTCTGGTGGTGATGGGATGTGGTGCGGCTGGTTTGATCGGTGGAGATCTGCCACCTGAGAATGAGGATGACGATTGGATCTCAGGATTCACAGATTGGATTTAAGACAGCCGACGCCCTATTCAGTTGCTGGTGATTCCTTCTGGCTTGTCAGCTCTTGGTTTTCAGCTCTGTTCCAGTCATCTAAAGCTAAGTTTTTCTGCTAATGTTTACACTTGATTTTGTTGGTCTATTCAGTTTTTTGTGTGTTCTGCCAGCCCCGGCTGGGGGCTGAGCTGAATTTCCACTCTTATTTATCAGTATTTTGCCAATTGGCTTTTTGTCCCTTACTAGTTTGGTCTCTTTTTGCTCTGTCTCAGAATATTTCAGAGTGCTGATATAGTGGGAGAAGTCTAGTGACTTCAGGGTTAATTTTGCTATCAGAAGTGTTGGACATTATTTTTGTAGGGTTTTTGCAGGTTGCAGATAGTGTCTTCCCTTTCCTTTTCTGTCTAGTTAGTTTGGGCCCCATCATTTGCTCAGCCTATTTTCCTGCCTGTGTTTGTGCCTTCATCTTGTTTCACCATCAATACATGTGTGGGGGATATCTATTCCTTTGGGGTCTGCTCTGGGGCAGTTAGTTTTCCCTTTTCTTGCTTTAGACTTATGCAGTCCTCCGGCCGTGATGAGGCGTCTAGGTTCATCGTAGGCACGCTCCACGGCTACTGCTAGTTGTGTGGTACGATCAGGGATCTGCAATCTGCATAGTTACCAACCACTCTGGTTCTCTGTGGCTTAGCTTGTTTGCTTTTTTCTCCACGGTGACCCATTCATAACAGGTCTATGAATGACCCTCCTTAAACCTTTTTCCTGGCTTTGCACTTTCTGCAAAAACCCTTAGGACTGTATAAATATTTACATTCTATAATTTTTATGGATTCATATAATCATCCATACAGTTTAACATGGTTATTAATGCAAGAGCAGAACGATGCCTTCCATAATTAACACGGAGGACCATGATACAAACAAAAAATCTATGTAGAAAAGGAGTTCTCTAAGCATAGATTAAACAATGAGAATAAAATTTTTATTAGAACATACAATTAATTTATTAATTTATTTGTATTATCAAATAAAAATTATTTACTCATTATATGATCTATGCTTGGAGGACTCTTTCATTTCTGCATAGGTTTGACCACTATTATTGCATTACAGTGGTATGTAAAACTCACAAAAAATGTTGAAAAATATTTCTGGATTAGACTACTCATCTATAGATTATCATGGGCTTTCAGTCACATTTTGGTCATAGAATCATAGAATGGTAGAGTTGGAAGGGACCTCCTGGGTCATCTGGTCCAACCCCCTGCTCAAAGCATGATTCTCTAAATCAACCCATACAGATGTCTCTCCAGCCTCTGTTTGAAGACTTCCATTGAAGGAGAATTCACCACCTATCGTGGCAGCATGTTACACTCATTGATCACCCTAACTGTCAAAACGTTTTTTCTATATATAATCTGTGTCTCTTCCCATTCAGTTTCATCCCATTGCTTCTAGTATTTCCTTGTGCAAATGAGAATAAAGAAGATCATTCAACAATATGACAGCCTTTGAGATATTTGTAGACAGCTATTAAATCTCCTCTCAGTCTTCTCTTTTGCAAGCTAAATATTCCCAAATCCTGCAACCGTTCCCCATAGGACATGGTTTTCAGACCAGTCACCATTCTGGTCACTTTTCTCTGAACTTGCTCCAGTTTGTTGATGTCTTTTTTAAAATGTGGTGCCCAAAACAGTATTCCAGATAATGTCTGACAAAAGAGGAGTAGAAGGCAATAATGACTTCAAGTGATCTAAACTGTATGCTTCTGTTAATACATTCTAGAATTTATTTGCCTTTTTTTTGCTGCTGCATCACACTGTTGACTCATGTTCAGTCTGTGATCTGTTAGTATACCCATGTCTTTCCATATGTGCTGTTGCTTAGCCCTATTCCTCCCATTCCGTATATGCTTTTTACATTTTTATTGCCCAGATGTAGTACTTTGCATTTTTCCCTATTAAAATCCATTCTGTTATTTGCTGCCCACTGCTTCAGTTTATTTATATATTTTTGAATACTCTCTCTCTTTTCTCTAGTATTAGCTATCCCTCCAAGCTTTGTGTCATCAGCAAATTTAATCAGTGTACCCTCAATTCCTTCATCTAAATCATTGATAAAGATGTTGAACAATACAGGGCCCAGGACAGAGGCCTGTGGTACCCCACTTGAGACATTCTTCCAAATGGATGTGCAGCTATATACAACCACTCTTTGGGTTCGATCACTAATCCAGTTATGAATCCACCTAACAGTTGCCTTTTCCATTCCATATTTGGTCATTTTTTCAATAAGGATTGGGTGAGATACTTTGTCAAATGCTTTGCTGAAGTCAAGATATACTATATCTAGAGCATTTCCCTGATCCACCCAGTGATTCTGTCATAGAATGAAATTAAGTTAGTCTTACATGACTTATTAGTTACAAACCCATGCTGACTCAGTGAAGATCAGTTGATGTTACATATCCTTACTGAGAGAAACAGATGCAAAATAGGAATTTCAAAGTTCGGCCTTCTCTACATCCTGTCTTGACATTTCATCATTTTCATCCTGTAAAAATCCTATAGCATCTTTGAAATTTCTTTTACTTTTGACATATCCCCAAAATCTTTTTTTATTGCTTTTGACATCTCTTGCAAGCCTTAATTCATTGTCAGCTTTAATAATCTGATTCGTGCCTGCAGGTATATAACAGTACAAAAAAAACTTTAAAAATTTGTCTTGGTTACATTTCTTACCTATAAACTATTCTACGGTCTGGGTTGCGTTTCTTGGATACATAAAACCCCAAAAAAGCTTTTAAATATTTTGCTTTGTTACATTTCTTACCCATACGCTATTTTGTGGTCTGGGGTCCATTTATCTAATATATAACACTCAAAAAAGCAATAATATTTTTTTGCTGGGTTTAATTTTGCAGCCATAGAGAATTAAGTGGTCTTGAGTACATTTGTATGATATATAACACTCCCAAAAAGTGTTGAAAAATTTAGCTAGTTTACATTTATCACCAACACACTATTCTGTCTTCTGGGGTACATTTTTTACGATATTTAGCACTACAAAAATGTGGTAAATTTTTTTGCTGTGTTAAATTTCTCACCCATACACTACTCTGTCTTCTGGAACACATTTCGCTGGTAGGTAAATCTAAAAAAAAACCTGTTAAAAATGTATCGGTAGTATATTGGTCATCCATAGACTGACATATTTTTGGGTACATTTTGGTGGTATATAAGCCTCAAAAAACTTGTTCAAAATATATTGGTATTATATTGTTCATGCATAGGGTATTACATCTTCTTGGATACATTTTGTTGCTATATAATCTTAAAAAAACTTTTACTTAAATTTATTGTTATTATATTCCTTATCCATAGACTATTCCACAGTCTGGAGTACATTTCTGTGGTATGTAAGCCTCAAAAAACTTGTTAAAAAATGTTGCGGTATTTTATTGCTCACCTATGTACTATTCTGTGGTCTAGAGTACATTTCATTGGTATATGACACTCAAAAACTTGTTAAAAAATGTATCAGCATTATATTGCTCATCCATAGAGTATTACATCATCTTGGGTAAAGTTCGTTGCTATATAAGCCTAAAAAAACTTAATCAAAACTTTATTGGTATGATACTGCTCATCTATACACTATTCCATGGTTCGGAGTACATTTCATTGGTATTTAACCCTCAAAACATTTTAGGCTGTATGTATTCATTGCAGATTTGCTACATTTCTATTGCGCTGATTTGTGACAAAACCTAATGCAAAACAGGATGCCAGCAAAGAAAACTAATCTGCAGCATTTCAATTCTCTCTGATTTTTTGCCCTGCATTTTCATCTTTAAAATCACTGAAATCAATCAAAAAAGAAGCAAAAACACACAAAAACCTTGTTTTTGCAGCTCCGTTTTTCCTGCTAAAACCTTGCATTTTTGCAGCTCCGTTTTTCCTGCCAAGAGTTTCAGAAATGGTGCAGAAATTTTGCTCAGCATATTAAATTGCTCACCCATAAAGTATTCCATGGTCTGGAGTACATTTTGTCGGTATATAACCCTCAGAAGCTTGTTAAAAACGTATTGGTATTATATTGTTTATCCATAGGATATTACAAATTCTTGGATGAATTTTATTGCTATATAAGCCTCAAAAACTTTTTCAAAAGTTTAGGCTGTGTGCACTTGTTGGGGTAGAAAGAAACACCCAGAAACAATGAAAAATAGCAATTGTGCACAACTCCAAAAACTAGATTAAATACTAACAATGGAAAAAGAAACTCTGTATCATAGATGAAAGTATTCCCAATTGTAATTACACATAAATAAAGGAGGAATCTGAGCCCCTAATGGCTAAGGTGCATAAGGTATAAAGTGCTGCTATAAAGCATGCACATTAGACTTATTGAGAGAATAGAAGCAAGGACTTACATGGGTAAACAAGTTATAATGGAGGAACTCATGCCTCCCCAATGCATGTTTTATGTAGTCACTTCCTCAGGAGGCTCAGATTCCTCCTTTATTTATGTGTACTTACAATTGGGAATAGTTTGGTCTATAATACGGATAATCTCCTGTTTCTTTGCACTTGGTTTGGCAGTCTTTGGCATAATTCATACATTTTGTATTTTAACATGTAATATTTAATAAAAAATATGTTTTCATTGCCACAATTCTGTCTCTGAGCTCCTTGGCCAGTTCCTTTGACCTCATGATTCTCATTTGGTCAGACATGCACTGTGAGCTGTGAGGTCTTATATAGACAGGTGTGTGCCTTTCCAAATCAAGTCCTATCAGTTTAATTAAACACAGCTGGACTCCAATGAAGGAGTAGAACCATCTCAAGGAGGATCACAAGGAAATGGACAGCATGTGACTTAAATATGAGTGTCTGAGCAAAGGGTCTGAATACTTATGACTAGAGTTGAGCGACTTTTGGTTTTTTAGGGTCGCGTTTCATTTCATGAAACCCGACTTTTCCAAAAGTTGGGTCGAGCAAGATCGTCCGATTATAGGGAAAAGTCGGGGTCATCCCGAAACACGTAACCCAATGTAAGTCAATGGGGAATAAAAGTCGGCAGTGAGAGGAGGACAGGAAACACACCTACAGTGCCCATTTGAATGCCAAAAGCATCAATTCTTCTTACTTAAGCTTGTCAACCTTAATTAACTTCATAATACAAGTTACGCACTGAAAAATGGGGGTTATTTGGCAAAAGTTGTGGGGGGGTAGGGCTGGCTGCAGGTTTTCATGTGCCCTGGGCGAAAGAGCGCCCCTTTATCACATACCACAACTCATCATGCTCCGATACGGCAGAGAAATAGCGGTATAGTACAATGAAAAATACTTCACTTTTTACATCTCATGACGAGGCCCATCTATTTCTCCATACAGAATCATTGGTCCCATATAATGTTTGAAACAGTATATGATGAGCTCCACATAATGCTACAGTATATGTTGGTCCCCATGGATGAAGCTCCACTGTCTTATGGGCCCAAATAATGCTCCAAACATAATGGGCCCCATTTCTAATGCTCTAGTGTATAATGGGCCCTGTAAATGCTGCTCCAGTGTCTGATGTCCACCTTTGGAATGTTCCAGTGTATGGTGGGCCCCATCTATCATTCTCCAGAGTATAGTGCTCCCCAAAAATTGCTGTCCCAACATTGAAAACAATCAAATAAGTCTCCTCGCTAGGGAATCCCTGTACTTGTCTGGACTCCTCGTCGTCCCCATCTTCCATCTCACTGCACAGTATTTCAACTTTGCAAGTGCTGTGATCCTGAGCAAGCGGGGGGGCCCACTCGTTGGCGACGGCACTGGCACAGGGCCCCTGATAGTACGGTGGTGTGTCTGATGGCGGGTGGGCCGAACCTGCACTTTCATCTGCAGCTTCCTCTTTGTCACCGTGTAAGATGGAACTGTATATGGGAAGGGTAACCTGAGTTTCATCAGGGTCAGATTCAGGCCGTGTAGCGTGCGAGGGGAATGTAGTGGTCTGGGTCAATGTACCAGCAGATTCATCGAGCAGTGGCTGGGCATCAGTGCACTTGTGTCGCCCCCAGGAGTACGGTCGCCACAGTGGCATTACCTTCTTCCTAGGGAGTGTGATGTCATGCTTGGGAGCAACGAACGATCTCTCTAGCAGGTTAACTGATTGGGCAGCGTTATTCCCACGAGTCATGACCCTCCAAACAGCGTTCATTAAGGCAAAGTGTTTGTTTTACGTGGGCAGTATGGTTGCAAAGCTGAACCTTAAAGGAATGTCCAGAAGGGCACCACCAGGAGTGGAGCCTACGGTTAAATTCGACTCCACCTGGGAAACCTCAACCATGCCAGCTACAGAACAGATGCACACATTGCAAGCTTAATTCCGTTAACGAACGAGACACCGTCATGCCCCGCGGTCTGAGTCCGGCTTACTAGAGGGACACGTGAGGCTCTGGCACATGAGATTGGCCAATAACTGGTGTGTTATGCCCTTACATGTCCGTGGCTGCATGTGCGCTACACTGAAAAGGCCAGCTTTTGTCGCTTACAGGTGCAGATAACCCGCTGAACAACGTTAGTGATGGGGATCACTGATTACAATTATTACCCGCGAACAATGATTTCCCAGTAAGTGCAGGTCAACCCCAGTTCCGGAATTAGGCCTAACCGTCATTCCTGGAAAAATGAAAAACTTACGTGTGCAAACCACAGGTGCTGTAGCTTGCTTAACAGCTCGCCAGCCGTTCTCACGCCCAGTATGGATTACACGTGATTGCACAAAGGTGAGAAAGGGTACCGTATCCCCAGATAACATGTATGGATAGCGTACACATTCAAAATATATGTCTATACATCAGGAGGCAGGCTCAGACGGTGTTAGGCCCAGTATGGATTGCACATAATTGCAAAAAGGTTAGAAAGGGTACCGTATCCCCAGATAACATGTATGGATAGCGTACACATTCAAAATATATGTCTATACATCAGGAGGCAGGCTCAGACGGTGTTAGGCCCAGTATGGATTGCACGTGATTGCACAAAGGTTAGAAAGGGTACCGTATCCCATATCCCCGGATAACATGTATGGATAACGTACACATTCAAAATATATGTCTGTACATCAGGAGGCAGGCTCAGACGGTGTTAGGCCCAGAATGGATTGCACGTGATTGCACAAAGGTTAGAAAGGGTACCGTATCCCCGGATAACATGTATGGATAGCGTACACATTCAAAATATATGTCTGTACATCAGGAGGCAGGCTCAGACGGTGTTAGGCCCAGTATGGATTGCACGTGATTGCACAAAGGTTAGAAAGGGTACCGTATCCCTGGATAACATGTATGGATAGCGTACACATTCAAAATATATGTCTATACATCAGGAGGCAGGCTCAGACGGTGTTAGGCCCAGTATGGATTGCACGTGATTGCACAAAGGTTAGAAAGGGTACCGTATCCCCGGATAACATGTATGGATAGCGTACACATTCAAAATATATGTCTGTACATCAGGAGGCAGGCTCAGACAGTGTTAGGCCAAGTATGGATTGCACGTGATTGCACAAAGGTTAGAAAGGGTACCGTATCCCTGGATAACATGTATGGATAGCGTACACATTCAAAATATATGTCTATACATCAGGAGGCAGGCTCAGACGGTGTCAGGCACAGTATGGATTTGACGGCCCAGATTACACAGCGGAGGAGCAGGGAGAGGTAAAGATTGCAAATGCTGGGGCCCTGCCCAAGCAAGGGGGGCCCACTCGTGGGCGTCGGTACTGGCACTGGGCCCCTCATAGTACAGCGGTGTGTCTGACGGCGGGTGTGCACCACCACCGTCAGAGACACTTGATTGCACTATGAGGGACCCTGTGCCAGTGCCCGCACCCAAGAGTCGGCCTACCCACCTGTCTAGGGCAACGGCACTCGCACGGTGTCTTGCGCTAGGTGGTGACCCCGGCCATGGGGGGGGAGGCAGCACAGTTAGGGAGTTTTAGAAAGTGGCATATGTTGATGTTGGACATTCAGCTGATGCAAAAGGCGAAATAGGTGAAGTCCCAGGAAGAGGTGGACCAAAGCAAGCCATTTTTCTGTCACCCTATGTGTCATCAGGGGAAGGTGGGACAAAGTCCTTGGAAACCCATGCATGGTTCATTTTAATGAAGGTTAGATCATCCACATTTTGGGTTGACAGACGGGTCCTTTTTTCTGTCAGGATTGATCCAGCTGCACTGAAGACTCTTTCCGATAGCACACTTGCAGCTGGGGAAGCGAGCTCCTGTAAGGCATATTGGGCCAATTCAGGCCAGGTGTCCAGTTTAGTGGCCCAATAGTCAAAGGGGAATGACCTGTGTGGGAGAACATCGATATGGGAGGAAAAGTAGTTTGTAACCATAGTTGACAACTGCTGTCTCCTGTCACTTTCCATCGATGCAGTATTACCAGTTGTGTGAGCGGTATTTGAGAAATCAGTCCACAACATTGTCATGAAACCCCTGTCTCCAACGCCACTTCTGCTGTGTGCACCACGAACACCTCTGCCAAGCTGGCCCCGGCCCGTACGGCTCGTGTGAGAACCATCACCACTGCTGTGTGCTGGGAATGCCTCAAGCAACCGATTTACCAGAGTTGCTTGTTTATTAGCCAATATTAGGTCAAGGTTCTCCTGTGGCATGATGTTTTGTAATTTGCCTTGATAGCGTGGATCCAGGATGCTGGCCAACCAGTAGTCGTCATCGTTCATCATTTTGGCAATGCGTGGGTCCCTTTTTAGGATCTGCAAGGCATAATCTGACATGTGGGCTAATGTTCCCGGTGTCAATGATGCACTGCGAGTGCTGGTTGGAGGAGCAATTTCTGGCAAATCCACATCCCTCCAGTCACGCACAAACCCTGTACCAGACTTTGCCACGCCAACATTTTCACTTGCCCCACGAGATGCATCCTCCTCCCCTAAGTAATCATCCCCATCATCCTCCTCCTCCTCTTCTTCCTCCACCTCGTCCAGGAGAGGTCCATGAGCAGACAATGGCTGAATGTCATCAAGGATTCCCTTCTCCTCTTCCTCCTCATCATCATTGGCTGCAGACGCCTGCTCCTTAAGGTGCGTCAAAGTTTGCATGAGCAGACGCATAAGTGGGATGCTCATGCTTAGGATGGCGTCGTCTGCGCTTACCAGCCGTGTGCATTCCTCAAAACACTGAAGGAATTTACAGAGGTCTTTCAGCTTCGACCACTGCACACCTGTCAACTCCATGTCTGCTCTCAAAGTGCCTGGCCGTGTATCCTCCCACAAATGCATTATGGCCTGCCTCTGCTAGCACAGCCGCTCCAACATGTGCAGGGTGGAGTTCCACCTTGTTGCAATGTCGATAATGAGGCGGTGGTTGGAAGGTGGAGCAATCGCTGCAGCTTCTGCATACGAACGGAGTGTACAGGTGACCGGCGGATGTGCGCGCACAGTCTTCGCACCTTCTGGAGCAGGGCTGTTAACTCCGGATAATTTTTGAGGAAGCACTGCACCACCAGGTTCAAGGTGTGAGCCAAGCAAGGAATATGGCTGAGTTTTGAAAGGGCTATGGCTGCCACAAAATTACGGCCGTTATCACTAGCTACCTTGCCTGCCTCAAGATGTACACTGCCCAGCCATGACTCAGTTTGTCGCTTCAAGAACTCGGCCAGCACCTCGGTGGTGTGTCTGTTGCCCAAACACATCATCTGCAACACAGCCTGCTGACGCTTTCCACTAGCTGCTCGATAGGGGGACACATCGTGTGCAACAGTGGCTGCAGATGGAGTGCTCGTACGACTGCGCTCTGTGGACGAGCTTTCGCTTCTGGAGGAGGAGGAGGGTCGAACGCCTACAGCCAACTGTTTCCTATACCGTGGGCTATGCAGCACTGTCCCACCACCGCTGTCCCCTGTGGACCCTGCATCCACCACATTAACCCAGTGCGCAGTGATGGACACGTAACGGCCCTGGCCATGCCGACTGGACCATGCATCAGTTGTGAGGTGCACCTTTCCGCTCACTGACTGCTTGAGTACATGGACAATGCGGTCTTTCACATGATGGTGGAGGGCTGGGATGGCTTTGCGAGAGAAGAAGTGGCGACTGGGTAGGTCATAGTGTGGTACTGCATTGGCCATGAGTTCGCGGAAAGCTGTGCTTTCCACCAACCGAAAGGGCATCATCTCAAACGAGATTAGTTTGGCAATTTGGGCGTTCAAACCCAGTGTACGCGGATGAGAGACTGAGTACTTTCTTGACCTACTCATAGTGTCTGGGAGGGTGAGCTGGACTTGAGAGCTGCATATGGTTGAAGTAGCGGTGGACAGGGCGGACTGAGAGAGGGTTGATGATGGTGATGGAGTTGGTGTTCTTTCTGATGGCCTAGAATCAGTCTTTCGTTGATATAACAGTGGGATTCCCTGACTGCTGTGACCTTGCAACGACACCTCAACATTTGCTGCTGTGCTTACCGGTGGGCTTACAGTGGGGGAAACAATGTAGCGTTGCTGACTACCTTCGTTGTGATCAGTTGCACATGTGGCACTTGAGGTTTGGTGTTGTGTCCACGCTTGCAAGTGCATGCTGGTTAAATGTCTAAGCATGCAACTGGTATTCAAATTTTTCAGATTTTTCCCTCGGCTAAAGGTCTTTGCGCACTTCTTACAGATAACCTTGGCCTGATCATGAGGATTTTGTTCAAAAAAGTGCCACACTGCACTCTTCCTACTTTGGCAGACATTTTGCGGCCTAACACGCTGTGATCTTTTGACCCTCTGGACAAGCTGTCCAGCAACTCTTTGGATGTTTGAAACCTGTCTTTGGAGTGCTCCGGGCCTGCCAGATAACAGCTGTTGCGATGTCGATGTCTGCTGTGGATGCTCCTCATCTGAGCTATTGGAAGCAGCACCCTCTTCCCCCAATGGATGCCAATCTGGGTCAACAACTGGGTCATCCATCACCTCCTCTTCTATGTCATGTGCACCTTCCTCTGTGTCACCGTGTATGGTGGTATAGTGTGCGGGAAGGGGCACCTGAGTCTCATCAGGGTCAGAATCTGGCTCTGTACACTGCGAGGACAATGTAGTGCTCTGAGTGAATGTACCAGCAGAATCATCCATCAGCGGCTGTGCATCAGTGCACTCCATGTCAGATTCATCTTGGCCTGGGTAATTCACCATTTGACTTGATAATCCAGGCATGGTATGTGAAAACAGCTCCATGGAGTAATCAGTAGTATGGCCTGCGTCATCCTTCAATCTTGGTTGGGGTGAAGGACACAAGGAAAGGTGTGGTTCATGAACATGAGCCTCCAATGACGACTCAGTGCTTTTACTTTTTACAACTGAAGAAGAGGAGGCGATAGAGCTGGAGGCTGAGTCAGCAATGTAAGACAAAATTTTTCCTGATGCTCTGGCTTTAAAAGCGGTTTGCCAACTCCTAGAAAACTAAGCGTTCGAGGCCTTATGTAGCCAGACGATGACGCAGGGTCAGCACCTCCTGCATTCGGTCCTAATTTGCTCTTGCCACTACCATCAGATCCACCACCAACACCATCATTACCAGCTGCCAACCCCCGCCCAATTCCACGGCCTCTTCCACCAGCCTTCCTCATTTTTGGTAGAAATGTAGACAAAATCCAACAAACTATATAGTAATGTAAAACAAGGTGCAAGGTGTCTATAGGACAGGGGAGATTTTGAATTTCTGCAGACACTTGTGGACACTGGACACTTTTGGATTGTGTGAGGCCCAATGAATATCTGAACGCTGTGTCACAGGCTCGATGGCACAGCTGTGACCAAAGTGACTAGAGGATAAGTGAGATTTTGAATTTCAGCAGACACTTGTGGACACTGGACACTTTTGGATTGTGTGAGGCCCAATGAATATCTGAGCGCTATGTGACAGGCTCGATGGCACAGCTGTGGCCAAAGTGACTAGAGGATAAGTGAGATTTTGAATTTCAGCAGACACTTGTGGACACTGGACACTTTTGGATTGTGTGAGGCCCAATGAATATCTGAGCGCTATGTGACAGGCTCGATGGCACAGCTGTGACCAAAGTGACTAGAGGATAAGGGAGATTTTGAATTTCTGCACACACTTGTGGACACTGGACACTTTTGGATTGTGTGAGGCCCAATGAATATCTGAGCGCTATGTGACAGGCTCGATGGCACAGCTGTGACCAAAGTGACTAGAGGATAAGTGAGATTTTGAATTTCAGCAGACACTTGTGGACACTGGACACTTTTGGATTGTGTGAGGCCCAATGAATATCTGAGCGCTATGTGACAGGCTCGATGGCACAGCTGTGACCAAAGTGACTAGAGGATAAGGGAGATTTTGAATTTCTGCACACATTTGTGGACACTGGACACTTTTGGATTGTGTGAGGCCCAATGAATTTCTGAGCACTATGTGACAGGCTCGATGGCACAGCTGTGACCAAAGTGACTAGAGGATAAGTGAGATTTTGAATTTCAGCAGACACTTGTGGACACTGGACACTTTTGGATTGTGTGAGGCCCAATGAATATCTGAGCGCTATGTGACAGGCTCGATGGCACAGCTGTGACCAAAGTGACTAGAGGATAAGGGAGATTTTGAATTTCTGCACACACTTGTGGACACTGGACACTTTTGGATTGTGTGAGGCCCAATGAATATCTGAGCGCTATGTGACAGGCTCGATGGCACAGCTGTGACCAAAGTGACTAGAGGATAAGTGAGATTTTGAATTTCAGCAGACACTTGTGGACACTGGACACTTTTGGATTGTGTGAGGCCCAATGAATATCTGAGCGCTATGTGACAGGCTCGATGGCACAGCTGTGACCAAAGTGACTAGAGGATAAGTGAGATTTTGAATTTCAGCAGACACTTGTGGACACTGGACACTTTTGGATTGTGTGAGGCCCAATGAATATCTGAGCGCTACGTGACAGGCTCGATGGCACAGCTATGACCAAAGTGACTAGAGGATAAGGGAGATTTTGAATTTCTGCACACACTTGTGGACACTGGACACTTTTGGATTGTGTGAGGCCCAATGAATATCTGAGCGCTATGTGACAGGCTCGATGGCACAGCTGTGACCAAAGTGACTAGAGGATAAGTGAGATTTTGAATTTCAGCACACACTTGTGGACACTGGACACTTTTGGATTGTGTGAGGCCCATTGAATATCTGAGCGCTATGTGACAGGCTCGATGGCACAGCTGTGACCAAAGTGACTATAGGATAAGTGAGATTTTGAATTTCAGCAGACACTTGTGGACACTGGACACTTTTGGATTGTGTGAGGCCCAATGAATATCTGAGCGCTATGTGACAGGCTCGATGGCACAGCTGTGACCAAAGTGACTAGAGGATAAGTGAGATTTTTAATTTCAGCAGACACTTGTGGACACTGGACACTTTTGGATTGTGTGAGGCCCAATGAATATCTGAGCGCTATATGACAGGATCGATGGCACAGCTGTGACCAAAGTGACTAGAGGATAAGGGAGATTTTGAATTTCAGCAGACACTTGTGGACACTGGACACTTTTGGATTGTGTGAGGCCCAATGAATATCTGAGCGCTATGTGACAGGCTCGATGGCACAGCTGTGACCAAAGTGACTAGAGGATAAGTGAGATTTTGAATTTCAGCAGACACCTGTGGACACTGGACACTTTTGGATTGTGTGAGGCCCAATGAATATCTGAGCGCTATGTGACAGGCTCGATGGCACAGCTGTGACCAAAGTGACTAGAGGATGAGGGAGATTTTGAATTTCTGCAGACACTTGTGGACACTGGACACTTTTGGATTGTGTGAGGCCCAATGAATATCTGAGCGCTATGTGACAGGCTCGATGGCACAGCTGTGACCAAAATGACTAGAGGATAAGGGATATTTTGAATTTCTGCACACACTTGTGGACACTGGACACTTTTGGATTGTGTGAGGCCCAATGAATATCTGAGCGCTATGTGACAGGCTCGATGGCACAGCTGTGACCAAAGTGACTAGAGGATAAGTGAGATTTTGAATTTCAGCAGACACTTGTGGACACTGGACACTTTTGGATTGTGTGAGGCCCAATGAATATCTGAGCGCTATGTGACAGGCTCGATGGCACAGCTGTGACCAAAGTGACTAGAGGATAAGGGAGATTTTGAATTTCTGCACACACATGTGGACACTGGACACTTTTGGATTGTGTGAGGCCCAATGAATATCTGAGCGCTATGTGACAGGCTCGATGGCACAGCTGTGACCAAAGTGACTAGAGGATAAATGAGATTTTGAATTTCAGCAGACACTTGTGGACACTGGACACTTTTGGATTGTGTGAGGCCCATTGAATATCTGAGCGCTATGTGACAGGCTCGATGGCACAGCTGTGACCAAAGTGACTAGAGGATAAGGGAGATTTTGAATTTCAGCAGACACTTGTGGACACTGGACACTTTTGGATTGTGTGAGGCCCAATGAATATCTGAGCGCTATGTGACAGGCTCGATGGCACAGCTGTGACCAAAGTGACTAGAGGATAAGGGAGATTTTGAGTTTCAGCAGACACTTGTGGACACTGGACACTTTTGGATTGTGTGAGGCACATTGAATATCTGAGCGCTATGTGACAGGCTCGATGGCACAGCTGTGACCAAAGTGACTAGAGGATAAGTGAGATTTTGAATTTCAGGAGACACTTGTGGACACTGGACACTTTTGGATTGTGTGAGGCCCAATGAATATCTGAGCGCTATGTGACAGGCTCGATGGCACAGCTGTGACCAAAGTGACTAGAGGATAAGGGAGATTTTGAATTTCTGCACACACTTGTGGACACTGGACACTTTTGGATTGTGTGAGGCCCAATGAATATCTGAGCGCTATGTGACAGGCTCGATGGCACAGCTGTGACCAAAGTGACTAGTGGATAAGTGAGATTTTGAATTTCAGCAGACACTTGTGGACACTTGACACTTTAGGATTGTGTGAGGCCCAATGAATATCTGAGCGCTATGTGACAGGCTCGATGGCACAGCTGTGACCAAAGTGACTAGAGGATAAGGGAGATTTTGAATTTCTGCACACACTTGTGGACACTGGACACTTTTGGATTGTGTGAGGCCCAATGAATATCTGAGCGCTATGTGACAGGCTCGATGGCACAGCTGTGACCAAAGTGACTAGAGGATAAGTGAGATTTTGAATTTCAGCAGACACTTGTGGACACTGGACACTTTTGGATTGTGTGAGGCCCAATGAATATCTGAGCGCTATGTGACAGGCTCGATGGCACAGCTGTGACCAAAGTGACTAGAGGATAAGTGAGATTTTGAATTTCTGCACACACTTGTGGACACTGGACACTTTTTGATTGTGTGAGGCCCAATGAATATCTGAGCGCTATGTGACAGGCTCGATGGCACAGCTGTGACAAAAGTGACTAGAGGATAAGTGAGATTTTGAATTTCAGCAGACACTTGTGGACACTGGACACTTTTGGATTGTGTGAGGCCCAATGAATATCTGAGCGCTATGTGACAGGCTCGATGGCACAGCTGTGATCAAAGTGACTAGAGGATAAGGGAGATTTTGAATTTCTGCACACACTTGTGGACACTGGACACTTTTGGATTGTGTGAGGCCCAATGAATATCTGAGCGCTATGTGACAGGCTCGATGGCACAGCTGTGACCAAAGTGACTAGAGGATAAGGGAGATTTTGAATTTCTGCACACACTTGTGGACACTGGACACTTTTGGATTGTGTGAGGCCCAATGAATATCTGAGCGCTTTGTGACAGGCTCGATGGCACAGCTGTGACCTAAGTGACTAGAGGATAAGTGAGATTTTGAATTTCAGCAGACACTTGTGGACACTGGACACTTTTGGATTGTGTGAGGCCCAATGAATATCTGAGCGCTATGTGACAGGCTCGATGGCACAGCTGTGACCAAAGTGACTATAGGATAAGTGAGATTTTGAATTTCAGCAGACACTTATGGACACTGGACACTTTTGGATTGTGTGAGGCCCAATGAATATCTGAGCGCTATGTGACAGGCTCGATGGCACAGCTATGACCAAAGTGACTAGAGGATAAGGGAGATTTTGAGTTTCAGCAGACACTTGTGGACACTGGACACTTTTGGATTGTGTGAGGCCCAATGAATATCTGAGCGCTATGTGACAGGCTCGATGGCACAGCTGTGACCAAAGTGACTAGAGGATAAGTGAGATTTTGAATTTCAGCAGACACTTGTGGACACTGGACACTTTTGGATTGTGTGAGGCCCAATGAATATCTGAGCGCTATGTGACAGGCTCGATGGCACAGCTGTGACCAAAGTGACTAGAGGAAAAGGGAGATTTTGAATTTCTGCACACACTTGTGGACACTGGACACTTTTGGATTGTGTGAGGCCCAATGAATATCTGAGCGCTATGTGACAGGCTCGATGGCACAGCTGTGACCAAAGTGACTAGAGGATAAGTGAGATTTTGAATTTCAGCAGACACTTGTGGACACTGGACACTTTTGGATTGTGTGAGGCACATTGAATATCTGAGCGCTATGTGACAGGCTCGATGGCACAGCTGTGACCAAAGTGACTAGAGGATAAGTGAGATTTTGAATTTCAGCAGACACTTGTGGACACTTGACACTTTAGGATTGTGTGAGGCCCAATGAATATCTGAGCGCTATGTGACAGGCTCGATGGCACAGCTGTGACCAAAGTGACTAGAGGATAAGGGAGATTTTGAATTTCTGCACACACTTGTGGACACTGGACACTTTTGGATTGTGTGAGGCCCAATGAATATCTGAGCGCTATGTGACAGGCTCGATGGCACAGCTGTGACCAAAGTGACTAGAGGATAAGTGAGATTTTGAATTTCAGCAGACACTTGTGGACACTGGACACTTTTGGATTGTGTGAGGCCCAATGAATATCTGAGCGCTATGTGACAGGCTCGATGGCACAGCTGTGATCAAAGTGACTAGAGGATAAGGGAGATTTTGAATTTCTGCACACACTTGTGGACAGTGGACACTTTTGGATTGTGTGAGGCCCAATGAATATCTGAGCGCTATGTGACAGGCTCGATGGCACAGCTGTGACCAAAGTGACTAGAGGATAAGGGAGATTTTGAATTTCTGCACACACTTGTGGACACTGGACACTTTTGGATTGTGTGAGGCCCAATGAATATCTGAGCGCTTTGTGACAGGCTCGATGGCACAGCTGTGACCAAAGTGACTAGAGGATAAGTGAGATTTTGAATTTCAGCAGACACTTGTGGACACTGGACACTTTTGGATTGTGTGAGGCCCAATGAATATCTGAGCGCTATGTGACAGGCTCGATGGCACAGCTGTGACCAAAGTGACTAGAGGATAAGTGAGATTTTGAATTTCAGCAGACACTTGTGGACACTGGACACTTTTGGATTGTGTGAGGCCCAATGAATTTCTGAGCGCTATGTGACAGGCTCAATGGCACAGCTGTGACCAAAGTGACTATAGGATAAGGGAGATTTTGAATTTCAGCAGACACTTGTTGACACTGGACACTTTTGGATTGTGTGAGGCCCAATGAATATCTGAGCGCTATGTGACAGGCTCGATGGCACAGCTGTGACCAAAGTGACTAGAGGATAAGTGAGATTTTGAATTTCAGCAGACACTTGTGGACACTGGACACTTTTGGATTGTGTTAGGCCCAATGGATATCTAAGCGCTATGTGACAGGCTCAATGGCACAGCTGTGACCAAAGTGACTAGAGGATAAGGGAGATTTTGAATTTCTGCACACACTTGTGGACACTGGACACTTTTGGAATGTGTGAGGCCCAATGAATATCTGAGCGCTATGTGACAGGCTCGATGGCACAGCTGTGACCAAAGTGACTAGAGGATAAGTGAGATTTTGAATTTCAGCAGACACTTGTGGACACTGGACACTTTTGGATTGTGTGAGGCCCAATGAATATCTGAGCGCTATGTGACAGGCTCGATGGCACAGCTGTGACCAAAGTGACTAGAGGATAAGTGAGATTTTGAATTTCAGCAGCCACTTGTGGACACTGGACACTTTTGGATTGTGTGAGGCCCAATGAATATCTGAGCGCTATGTGACAGGCTCGATGGCACAGCTGTGACCAAAGTGACTAGAGGATAAGGGAGATTTTGAATTTCTGCACACACTTGTGGACACTGGACACTTTTGGATTGTGTGAGGCCCAATGAATATCTGAGCGCTATGTGACAGGCTCGATGGCACAGCTGTGACCAAAGTGACTAGAGGATAATTGAGATTTTGAATTTCAGCAGACTCTTGTGGACACTGGACACTTTTGGATTGTGTGAGGCCCAATGAATATCTGAGCGCTATGTGACAGGCTCGATGGCACAGCTGTGACCAAAGTGACTAGAGGATAAGTGAGATTTTGAATTTCAGCAGACACTTGTGGACACTGGACACTTTTGGATTGTGTGAGGCCCAATGAATATCTGAGCGCTATGTGACAGGCTCGATGGCACAGCTGTGACCAAAGTGACTAGAGGATAAGGGAGATTTTGAATTTCTGCACACACTTGTGGACACTGGACACTTTTGGATTGTGTGAGGCCCAATGAATATCTGAGCGCTTTGTGACAGGCTCGATGGCACAGCAGTGACCTAAGTGACTAGAGGATAAGTGAGATTTTGAATTTCAGCAGACACTTGTGGACACTGGACACTTTTGGATTGTGTGAGGCCCAATGAATATCTGAGCGCTATGTGACAGGCTCGATGGCACAGCTGTGACCAAAGTGACTATAGGATAAGTGAGATTTTGAATTTCAGCAGACACTTGTGGACACTGGACACTTTTGGATTGTGTGAGGCCCAATGAATATCTGAGCGCTATGTGACAGGCTCGATGGCACAGCTTTGACCAAAGTGACTAGAGGATAAGGGAGATTTTGAGTTTCAGCAGACACTTGTGGACACTGGACACTTTTGGATTGTGTGAGGCCCAATGAATATCTGAGCGCTATGTGACAGGCTCGATGGCACAGCTGTGACCAAAGTGACTAGAGGATAAGTGAGATTTTGAATTTCAGCAGACACTTGTGGACACTGGACACTTTTGGATTGTGTGAGGCCCAATGAATATCTGAGCGCTATGTGACAGGCTCGATGGCACAGCTGTGACCAAAGTGACTAGAGGATAAGTGAGATTTTGAATTTCAGCAGACACTTGTGGACACTGGACACTTTTGGATTGTGTGAGGCCCAATGAATATCTGAGCGCTATGTGACAGGCTCGATGGCACAGCTGTGACGAAAGTGACTAGAGGATAAGTGAGATTTTGAATTTCAGCAGACACTTGTGGACACTGGACACTTTAGGATTGTGTGAGGCCCAATGAATATCTGAGCGCTATGTGACAGGCTCGATGGCACAGCTGTGACCAAAGTGACTAGAGGATAAGTGAGATTTTGAATTTCAGCAGACACTTGAGGACACTGGACACTTTTGGATTGTGTGAGGCCCAATGAATATCTGAGCGCTATGTGACAGGCTCGATGGCACAGCTGTGACCAAAGTGACTAGAGGATAAGTGAGATTTTGAATTTCAGCAGACACTTGTGGACACTGGACACTTTTGGATTGTGTGAGGCCCAATGAATATCTGAGCGCTATGTGACAGGCTCGATGGCACAGCTGTGACCAAAGTGACTAGAGGATAAATGAGATTTTGAATTTCTGCACACACTTGTGGACACTGGACACTTTTTGATTGTGTGAGGCCCAATGAATATCTGAGCACTATGTGACAGGCTCGATGGCACAGCTGTGACAAAAGTGACTAGAGGATAAGTGAGATTTTGAATTTCAGCAGACACTTGTGGACACTGGACACTTTTGGATTGTGTGAGGCCCAATGAATATCTGAGCGCTTTGTGACAGGCTCGATGGCACAGCTGTGATCAAAGTGACTAGAGGATAAGGGAGATTTTGAATTTCTGCACACACTTGTGGACAGTGGACACTTTTGGATTGTGTGAGGCCCAATGAATATCTGAGCGCTTTGTGACAGGCTCGATGGCACAGCTGTGACCAAAGTGACTAGAGGATAAGTGAGATTTTGAATTTCAGCAGACACTTGTGGACACTGGACACTTTTGGATTGTGTGAGGCCCAATGAATATCTGAGCGCTATGTGACAGGCTCGATGGCACAGCTGTGACCAAAGTGACTAGAGGATAAGTGAGATTTTGAATTTCAGCAGACACTTGTGGACACTGGATACTTATGGATTGTGTGAGGCCCAATGAATTTCTGAGCGCTATGTGACAGGCTCAATGGCACAGCTGTGACCAAAGTGACTATAGGATAAGGGAGATTTTGAATTTCAGCAGACACTTGTGGACACTGGACACTTTTGGATTGTGTGAGGCCCAATGAATATCTGAGCGCTATGTGACAGGCTCGATGGCACAGCTGTGACCAAAGTGACTAGAGGATAAGTGAGATTTTTAATTTCAGCAGACACTTGTGGACACTGGACATTTTTGGATTGTGTTAGGCCCAATGGATATCTAAGCGCTATGTGACAGGCTCAATGGCACAGCTGTGACCAAAGTGACTAGAGGATAAGGGAGATTTTGAATTTCTGCACACACTTGTGGACACTGGACACTTTTGGAATGTGTGAGGCCCAATGAATATCTGAGCGCTATGTGACAGGCTCGATGGCACAGCTGTGACCAAAGTGACTAGAGGATAAGTGAGATTTTGAATTTCAGCAGACACTTGTGGACACTGGACACTTTTGGATTGTGTGAGGCCCAATGAATATCTGAGCGCTATGTGACAGGCTCGATGGCACAGCTGTGACCAAAGTGACTAGAGGATAAGTGAGATTTTTAATTTCAGCAGACACTTGTGGACACTGGACACTTTTGGATTGTGTGAGGCCCAATGAATATCTGAGCGCTATGTGACAGGCTCGATGGCACAGCTGTGACCAAAGTGACTAGAGGATAAGGGAGATTTTGAATTTCTGCACACACTTGTGGACACTGGACACTTTTGGATTGTGTGAGGCCCAATGAATATCTGAGCGCTATGTGACAGGCTCGATGGCACAGCTGTGACCAAAGTGACTAGAGGATAAGGGAGATTTTGAATTTCTGCACACACTTGTGGACACTGGACACTTTTGGATTGTGTGAGGCCCAATGAATATCTGAGCGCTATGTGACAGGCTCGATGGCACAGCTGTGACCAAAGTGACTAGAGGATAAGTGAGATTTTGAATTTCAGCAGACACTTGTGGACACTGGACACTTTTGGATTGTGTGAGGCCCAATGAATATCTGAGCGCTATGTGACAGGCTCGATGGCACAGCTGTGACCAAAGTGACTAGAGGATAAGTGAGATTTTGAATTTCAGCAGACACTTGTGGACACTGGACACTTTTGGATTGTGTGAGGCCCAATGAATATCTGAGCGCTATGTGACAGGCTCGATGGCACAGCTGTGACCAAAGTGACTAGAGGATAAGGGAGATTTTGAATTTCTGCACACACTTGTGGACGCTGGACACTTTTGGATTGTGTGAGGCCCAATGAATATCTGAGCGCTATGTGACAGGCTCGATGGCACAGCTGTGACCAAAGTGACTAGAGGATAAGTGAGATTTTGAAGTTCAGCAGCCACTTGTGGACACTGGACACTTTTGGATTGTGTGAGGCCCAATGAATATCTGAGCGCTATGTGACAGGCTCGATGGCACAGCTGTGACCAAAGTGACTAGAGGATAAGTGAGATTTTGAATTTCAGCAGACACTTGTGGACACTGGACACTTTTGGATTGTGTGAGGCCCAATGAATATCTGAGCGCTATGTGACAGGCTCGATGGCACAGCTGTGACCAAAGTGACTAGAGGATAAGTGAGATTTTGAATTTCTGCACACACTTGTGGACACTGGACACTTTTTGATTGTGTGAGGCCCAATGAATATCTGAGCGCTATGTGACAGGCTCGATGGCACAGCTGTGACAAAAGTGACTAGAGGATAAGTGAGATTTTGAATTTCAGCAGACACTTGTGGACACTGGACACTTTTGGATTGTGTGAGGCCCAATGAATATCTGAGCGCTTTGTGACAGGCTCGATGGCACAGCTGTGATCAAAGTGACTAGAGGATAAGGGAGATTTTGAATTTCTGCACACACTTGTGGACAGTGGACACTTTTGGATTGTGTGAGGCCCAATGAATATCTGAGCGCTATGTGACAGGCTCGATGGCACAGCTGTGACCAAAGTGACTAGAGGATAAGGGAGATTTTGAATTTCTGCACACACTTGTGGACACTGGACACTTTTGGATTGTGTGAGGCCCAATGAATATCTGAGCGCTTTGTGACAGGCTCGATGGCACAGCTGTGACCAAAGTGACTAGAGGATAAGTGAGATTTTGAATTTCAGCAGACACTTGTGGACACTGGACACTTTTGGATTGTGTGAGGCCCAATGAATATCTGAGCGCTATGTGACAGGCTCGATGGCACAGCTGTGACCAAAGTGACTAGAGGATAAGTGAGATTTTGAATTTCAGCAGACACTTGTGGACACTGGACACTTTTGGATTGTGTGAGGCCCAATGAATTTCTGAGCGCTATGTGACAGGCTCAATGGCACAGCTGTGACCAAAGTGACTATAGGATAAGGGAGATTTTGAATTTCAGCAGACACTTGTGGACACTGGACACTTTTGGATTGTGTGAGGCCCAATGAATATCTGAGCGCTATGTGACAGGCTCGATGGCACAGCTGTGACCAAAGTGACTAGAGGATAAGTGAGATTTTTAATTTCAGCAGACACTTGTGGACACTGGACACTTTTGGATTGTGTGAGGCCCAATGATTATCTGAGCGCTATGTGACAGGCTCGATGGCACAGCTGTGACCAAAGTGACTAGAGGATAAGGGAGATTTTGAATTTCTGCACACACTTGTGGACACTGGACACTTTTGGATTGTGTGAGGCCCAATGAATATCTGAGCGCTATGTGACAGGCTCGATGGCACAGCTGTGACCAAAGTGACTAGAGGATAAGGGAGATTTTGAATTTCTGCACACACTTGTGGACACTGGACACTTTTGGATTGTGTGAGGCCCAATGAATATCTGAGCGCTATGTGACAGGCTCGATGGCACAGCTGTGACCAAAGTGACTAGAGGATAAGTGAGATTTTGAATTTCAGCAGACACTTGTGGACACTGGACACTTTTGGATTGTGTGAGGCCCAATGAATATCTGAGCGCTATGTGACAGGCTCGATGGCACAGCTGTGACCAAAGTGACTAGAGGATAAGTGAGATTTTGAATTTCAGCAGACACTTGTGGACACTGGACACTTTTGGATTGTGTGAGGCCCAATGAATATCTGAGCGCTATGTGACAGGCTCGATGGCACAGCTGTGACCAAAGTGACTAGAGGATAAGGGAGATTTTGAATTTCTGCACACACTTGTGGACACTGGACACTTTTGGATTGTGTGAGGCCCAATGAATATCTGAGCGCTATGTGACAGGCTCGATGGCACAGCTGTGACCAAAGTGACTAGAGGATAAGTGAGATTTTTAATTTCAGCAGACACTTGTGGACACTGGACACTTTTGGATTGTGTGAGGCCCAATGAATATCTCAGCGCTATGTGACAGGCTCGATGGCACAGCTGTGACCAAAGTGACTAGAGGATAAGTGAGATTTTGAATTTCAGCAGACACTTGTGGACACTGGACACTTTTGGATTGTGTGAGGCCCAATGAATATCTGAGCGCTATGTGACAGGCTCGATGGCACAGCTGTGACCAAAGTGACTAGAGGATAAGGGAGATTTTGAATTTCTGCACACACTTGTGGACACTGGACACTTTTGGATTGTGTGAGGCCCAATGAATATCTGAGCGCTATGTGACAGGCTCGATGGCACAGCTGTGACCAAAGTGACTAGAGGATAAGTGAGATTTTGAATTTCAGCAGCCACTTGTGGACACTGGACACTTTTGGATTGTGTGAGGCCCAATGAATATCTGAGCGCTATGTGACAGGCTCGATGGCACAGCTGTGACCAAAGTGACTAGAGGATAAGGGAGATTTTGAATTTCAGCAGACACTTGTGGACACTGGACACTTTTGGATTGTGTGAGGCCCAATGAATATCTGAGCGCTATGTGACAGGCTCGATGGCACAGCTGTGACCAAAGTGACTAGAGGATAAGTGAGATTTTGAATTTCAGCAGACACTTGTGGACACTGGACACTTTTGGATTGTGTGAGGCCCAATGAATATCTGAGCGCTATGTGACAGGCTCGATGGCACAGCTGTGACGAAAGTGACTAGAGGATAAGTGAGATTTTGAATTTCAGCAGACACTTGTGGACACTGGACACTTTAGGATTGTGTGAGGCCCAATGAATATCTGAGCGCTATGTGACAGGCTCGATGGCACAGCTGTGACCAAAGTGACTAGAGGATAAGTGAGATTTTGAATTTCAGCAGACACTTGTGGACACTGGACACTTTTGGATTGTGTGAGGCCCAATGAATATCTGAGCGCTATGTGACAGGCTCGATGGCACAGCTGTGACCAAAGTGACTAGAGGATAAGTGAGATTTTGAATTTCAGCAGACACTTGTGGACACTGGACACTTTTGGATTGTGTGAGGCCCAATGAATATCTGAGCGCTATGTGACAGGCTCGATGGCACAGCTGTGACCAAAGTGACTAGAGGATAAATGAGATTTTGAATTTCTGCACACACTTGTGGACACTGGACACTTTTTGATTGTGTGAGGCCCAATGAATATCTGAGCACTATGTGACAGGCTCGATGGCACAGCTGTGACAAAAGTGACTAGAGGATAAGTGAGATTTTGAATTTCAGCAGACACTTGTGGACACTGGACACTTTTGGATTGTGTGAGGCCCAATGAATATCTGAGCGCTTTGTGACAGGCTCGATGGCACAGCTGTGATCAAAGTGACTAGAGGATAAGGGAGATTTTGAATTTCTGCACACACTTGTGGACAGTGGACACTTTTGGATTGTGTGAGGCCCAATGAATATCTGAGCGCTATGTGACAGGCTCGATGGCACAGCTGTGACCAAAGTGACTAGAGGATAAGGGAGATTTTGAATTTCTGCACACACTTGTGGACACTGGACACTTTTGGATTGTGTGAGGCCCAATGAATATCTGAGCGCTTTGTGACAGGCTCGATGGCACAGCTGTGACCAAAGTGACTAGAGGATAAGTGAGATTTTGAATTTCAGCAGACACTTGTGGACACTGGACACTTTTGGATTGTGTGAGGCCCAATGAATATCTGAGCGCTATGTGACAGGCTCGATGGCACAGCTGTGACCAAAGTGACTAGAGGATAAGTGAGATTTTGAATTTCAGCAGACACTTGTGGACACTGGATACTTATGGATTGTGTGAGGCCCAATGAATTTCTGAGCGCTATGTGACAGGCTCAATGGCACAGCTGTGACCAAAGTGACTATAGGATAAGGGAGATTTTGAATTTCAGCAGACACTTGTGGACACTGGACACTTTTGGATTGTGTGAGGCCCAATGAATATCTGAGCGCTATGTGACAGGCTCGATGGCACAGCTGTGACCAAAGTGACTAGAGGATAAGTGAGATTTTTAATTTCAGCAGACACTTGTGGACACTGGACATTTTTGGATTGTGTTAGGCCCAATGGATATCTAAGCGCTATGTGACAGGCTCAATGGCACAGCTGTGACCAAAGTGACTAGAGGATAAGGGAGATTTTGAATTTCTGCACACACTTGTGGACACTGGACACTTTTGGAATGTGTGAGGCCCAATGAATATCTGAGCGCTATGTGACAGGCTCGATGGCACAGCTGTGACCAAAGTGACTAGAGGATAAGTGAGATTTTGAATTTCAGCAGACACTTGTGGACACTGGACACTTTTGGATTGTGTGAGGCCCAATGAATATCTGAGCGCTATGTGACAGGCTCGATGGCACAGCTGTGACCAAAGTGACTAGAGGATAAGTGAGATTTTTAATTTCAGCAGACACTTGTGGACACTGGACACTTTTGGATTGTGTGAGGCCCAATGAATATCTGAGCGCTATGTGACAGGCTCGATGGCACAGCTGTGACCAAAGTGACTAGAGGATAAGGGAGATTTTGAATTTCTGCACACACTTGTGGACACTGGACACTTTTGGATTGTGTGAGGCCCAATGAATATCTGAGCGCTATGTGACAGGCTCGATGGCACAGCTGTGACCAAAGTGACTAGAGGATAAGGGAGATTTTGAATTTCTGCACACACTTGTGGACACTGGACACTTTTGGATTGTGTGAGGCCCAATGAATATCTGAGCGCTATGTGACAGGCTCGATGGCACAGCTGTGACCAAAGTGACTAGAGGATAAGTGAGATTTTGAATTTCAGCAGACACTTGTGGACACTGGACACTTTTGGATTGTGTGAGGCCCAATGAATATCTGAGCGCTATGTGACAGGCTCGATGGCACAGCTGTGACCAAAGTGACTAGAGGATAAGTGAGATTTTGAATTTCAGCAGACACTTGTGGACACTGGACACTTTTGGATTGTGTGAGGCCCAATGAATATCTGAGCGCTATGTGACAGGCTCGATGGCACAGCTGTGACCAAAGTGACTAGAGGATAAGGGAGATTTTGAATTTCTGCACACACTTGTGGACACTGGACACTTTTGGATTGTGTGAGGCCCAATGAATATCTGAGCGCTATGTGACAGGCTCGATGGCACAGCTGTGACCAAAGTGACTAGAGGATAAGTGAGATTTTGAATTTCAGCAGACACTTGTGGACACTGGACACTTTTGGATTGTGTGAGGCCCAATGAATATCTGAGCGCTATGTGACAGGCTCGATGGCACAGCTGTGACCAAAGTGACTAGAGGATAAGTGAGATTTTGAATTTCAGCAGACACTTGTGGACACTGGACACTTTTGGATTGTGTGAGGCCCAATGAATATCTGAGCGCTATGTGACAGGCTCGATGGCACAGCTGTGACCAAAGTGACTAGAGGATAAGGGAGATTTTGAATTTCTGCACACACTTGTGGACGCTGGACACTTTTGGATTGTGTGAGGCCCAATGAATATCTGAGCGCTATGTGACAGGCTCGATGGCACAGCTGTGACCAAAGTGACTAGAGGATAAGTGAGATTTTGAAGTTCAGCAGCCACTTGTGGACACTGGACACTTTTGGATTGTGTGAGGCCCAATGAATATCTGAGCGCTATGTGACAGGCTCGATGGCACAGCTGTGACCAAAGTGACTAGAGGATAAGTGAGATTTTGAATTTCAGCAGACACTTGTGGACACTGGACACTTTTGGATTGTGTGAGGCCCAATGAATATCTGAGCGCTATGTGACAGGCTCGATGGCACAGCTGTGACCAAAGTGACTAGAGGATAAGTGAGATTTTGAATTTCTGCACACACTTGTGGACACTGGACACTTTTTGATTGTGTGAGGCCCAATGAATATCTGAGCGCTATGTGACAGGCTCGATGGCACAGCTGTGACAAAAGTGACTAGAGGATAAGTGAGATTTTGAATTTCAGCAGACACTTGTGGACACTGGACACTTTTGGATTGTGTGAGGCCCAATGAATATCTGAGCGCTTTGTGACAGGCTCGATGGCACAGCTGTGATCAAAGTGACTAGAGGATAAGGGAGATTTTGAATTTCTGCACACACTTGTGGACAGTGGACACTTTTGGATTGTGTGAGGCCCAATGAATATCTGAGCGCTATGTGACAGGCTCGATGGCACAGCTGTGACCAAAGTGACTAGAGGATAAGGGAGATTTTGAATTTCTGCACACACTTGTGGACACTGGACACTTTTGGATTGTGTGAGGCCCAATGAATATCTGAGCGCTTTGTGACAGGCTCGATGGCACAGCTGTGACCAAAGTGACTAGAGGATAAGTGAGATTTTGAATTTCAGCAGACACTTGTGGACACTGGACACTTTTGGATTGTGTGAGGCCCAATGAATATCTGAGCGCTATGTGACAGGCTCGATGGCACAGCTGTGACCAAAGTGACTAGAGGATAAGTGAGATTTTGAATTTCAGCAGACACTTGTGGACACTGGACACTTTTGGATTGTGTGAGGCCCAATGAATTTCTGAGCGCTATGTGACAGGCTCAATGGCACAGCTGTGACCAAAGTGACTATAGGATAAGGGAGATTTTGAATTTCAGCAGACACTTGTGGACACTGGACACTTTTGGATTGTGTGAGGCCCAATGAATATCTGAGCGCTATGTGACAGGCTCGATGGCACAGCTGTGACCAAAGTGACTAGAGGATAAGTGAGATTTTTAATTTCAGCAGACACTTGTGGACACTGGACACTTTTGGATTGTGTGAGGCCCAATGATTATCTGAGCGCTATGTGACAGGCTCGATGGCACAGCTGTGACCAAAGTGACTAGAGGATAAGGGAGATTTTGAATTTCTGCACACACTTGTGGACACTGGACACTTTTGGATTGTGTGAGGCCCAATGAATATCTGAGCGCTTTGTGACAGGCTCGATGGCACAGCTGTGATCAAAGTGACTAGAGGATAAGGGAGATTTTGAATTTCTGCACACACTTGTGGACAGTGGACACTTTTGGATTGTGTGAGGCCCAATGAATATCTGAGCGCTATGTGACAGGCTCGATGGCACAGCTGTGACCAAAGTGACTAGAGGATAAGGGAGATTTTGAATTTCTGCACACACTTGTGGACACTGGACACTTTTGGATTGTGTGAGGCCCAATGAATATCTGAGCGCTTTGTGACAGGCTCGATGGCACAGCTGTGACCAAAGTGACTAGAGGATAAGTGAGATTTTGAATTTCAGCAGACACTTGTGGACACTGGACACTTTTGGATTGTGTGAGGCCCAATGAATATCTGAGCGCTATGTGACAGGCTCGATGGCACAGCTGTGACCAAAGTGACTAGAGGATAAGTGAGATTTTGAATTTCAGCAGACACTTGTGGACACTGGACACTTTTGGATTGTGTGAGGCCCAATGAATTTCTGAGCGCTATGTGACAGGCTCAATGGCACAGCTGTGACCAAAGTGACTATAGGATAAGGGAGATTTTGAATTTCAGCAGACACTTGTGGACACTGGACACTTTTGGATTGTGTGAGGCCCAATGAATATCTGAGCGCTATGTGACAGGCTCGATGGCACAGCTGTGACCAAAGTGACTAGAGGATAAGTGAGATTTTTAATTTCAGCAGACACTTGTGGACACTGGACACTTTTGGATTGTGTGAGGCCCAATGATTATCTGAGCGCTATGTGACAGGCTCGATGGCACAGCTGTGACCAAAGTGACTAGAGGATAAGGGAGATTTTGAATTTCTGCACACACTTGTGGACACTGGACACTTTTGGATTGTGTGAGGCCCAATGAATATCTGAGCGCTTTGTGACAGGCTCGATGGCACAGCTGTGATCAAAGTGACTAGAGGATAAGGGAGATTTTGAATTTCTGCACACACTTGTGGACAGTGGACACTTTTGGATTGTGTGAGGCCCAATGAATATCTGAGCGCTATGTGACAGGCTCGATGGCACAGCTGTGACCAAAGTGACTAGAGGATAAGGGAGATTTTGAATTTCTGCACACACTTGTGGACACTGGACACTTTTGGATTGTGTGAGGCCCAATGAATATCTGAGCGCTTTGTGACAGGCTCGATGGCACAGCTGTGACCAAAGTGACTAGAGGATAAGTGAGATTTTGAATTTCAGCAGACACTTGTGGACACTGGACACTTTTGGATTGTGTGAGGCCCAATGAATATCTGAGCGCTATGTGACAGGCTCGATGGCACAGCTGTGACCAAAGTGACTAGAGGATAAGTGAGATTTTGAATTTCAGCAGACACTTGTGGACACTGGACACTTTTGGATTGTGTGAGGCCCAATGAATTTCTGAGCGCTATGTGACAGGCTCAATGGCACAGCTGTGACCAAAGTGACTATAGGATAAGGGAGATTTTGAATTTCAGCAGACACTTGTGGACACTGGACACTTTTGGATTGTGTGAGGCCCAATGAATATCTGAGCGCTATGTGACAGGCTCGATGGCACAGCTGTGACCAAAGTGACTAGAGGATAAGTGAGATTTTTAATTTCAGCAGACACTTGTGGACACTGGACACTTTTGGATTGTGTGAGGCCCAATGATTATCTGAGCGCTATGTGACAGGCTCGATGGCACAGCTGTGACCAAAGTGACTAGAGGATAAGGGAGATTTTGAATTTCTGCACACACTTGTGGACACTGGACACTTTTGGATTGTGTGAGGCCCAATGAATATCTGAGCGCTATGTGACAGGCTCGATGGCACAGCTGTGACCAAAGTGACTAGAGGATAAGGGAGATTTTGAATTTCTGCACACACTTGTGGACACTGGACACTTTTGGATTGTGTGAGGCCCAATGAATATCTGAGCGCTATGTGACAGGCTCGATGGCACAGCTTTGACCAAAGTGACTAGAGGATAAGTGAGATTTTGAATTTCAGCAGACACTTGTGGACACTGGACACTTTTGGATTGTGTGAGGCCCAATGAATATCTGAGCGCTATGTGACAGGCTCGATGGCACAGCTGTGACCAAAGTGACTAGAGGATAAGTGAGATTTTGAATTTCAGCAGACACTTGTGGACACTGGACACTTTTGGATTGTGTGAGGCCCAATGAATATCTGAGCGCTATGTGACAGGCTCGATGGCACAGCTGTGACCAAAGTGACTAGAGGATAAGGGAGATTTTGAATTTCTGCACACACTTGTGGACACTGGACACTTTTGGATTGTGTGAGGCCCAATGAATATCTGAGCGCTATGTGACAGGCTCGATGGCACAGCTGTGACCAAAGTGACTAGAGGATAAGTGAGATTTTTAATTTCAGCAGACACTTATGGACACTGGACACTTTTGGATTGTGTGAGGCCCAATGAATATCTCAGCGCTATGTGACAGGCTCGATGGCACAGCTGTGACCAAAGTGACTAGAGGATAAGTGAGATTTTGAATTTCAGCAGACACTTGTGGACACTGGACACTTTTGGATTGTGTGAGGCCCAATGAATATCTGAGCGCTATGTGACAGGCTCGATGGCACAGCTGTGACCAAAGTGACTAGAGGATAAGGGAGATTTTGAATTTCTGCACACACTTGTGGACACTGGACACTTTTGGATTGTGTGAGGCCCAATGAATATCTGAGCGCTATGTGACAGGCTCGATGGCACAGCTGTGACCAAAGTGACTAGAGGATAAGTGAGATTTTGAATTTCAGCAGCCACTTGTGGACACTGGACACTTTTGGATTGTGTGAGGCCCAATGAATATCTGAGCGCTATGTGACAGGCTCGATGGCACAGCTGTGACCAAAGTGACTAGAGGATAAGGGAGATTTTGAATTTCAGCAGACACTTGTGGACACTGGACACTTTTGGATTGTGTGAGGCCCAATGAATATCTGAGCGCTATGTGACAGGCTCGATGGCACAGCTGTGACCAAAGTGACTAGAGGATAAGTGAGATTTTGAATTTCAGCAGACACTTGTGGACACTGGACACTTTTGGATTGTGTGAGGCCCAATGAATATCTGAGCGCTATGTGACAGGCTCGATGGCACAGCTGTGACCAAAGTGACTAGAGGATAAGGGAGATTTTGAATTTCTGCACACAATTGTGGACACTGGACACTTTTGGATTGTGTGAGGCCCAATGAATATCTGAGCGCTATGTGACAGGCTCGATGGCACAGCTGTGACCAAAGTGACTAGAGGATAAGTGAGATTTTGAATTTCAGCAGACACTTGTGGACACTGGACACTTTTGGATTGTGTGAGGCCCAATGAATATCTGAGCGCTATGTGACAGGCTCGATGGCACATCTGTGACCAAAGTGACTAGAGGATAAGTGAGATTTTGAATTTCAGCAGACACTTGTGGACACTGGACACTTTTGGATTGTGTGAGGCCCAATGAATATCTGAGCGCTATGTGACAGGCTCGATGGCACAGCTGTGACCAAAGTGACTAGAGGATAAGTGAGATTTTGAATTTCAGCAGACACTTGTGGACACTGGACACTTTTGGATTGTGTGAGGCCCAATGAATATCTGAGCGCTATGTGACAGGCTCGATGGCACAGCTGTGACCAAAGTGACTAGAGGATAAGGGAGATTTTGAATTTCTGCACACACTTGTGGACACTGGACACTTTTGGATTGTGTGAGGCCCAATGAATATCTGAGCGCTATGTGACAGGCTCGATGGCACAGCTGTGACCAAAGTGACTAGAGGATAAGTGAGATTTTGAATTTCAGCAGACACTTGTGGACACTTGACACTTTAGGATTGTGTGAGGCCCAATGAATATCTGAGCGCTATGTGACAGGCTCGATGGCACAGCTGTGACCAAAGTGACTAGAGGATAAGGGAGATTTTGAATTTCTGCACACACTTGTGGACACTGGACACTTTTGGATTGTGTGAAGCCCAATGAATATCTGAGCGCTATGTGACAGGCTCGATGGCACAGCTGTGACCAAAGTGACTAGAGGATAAGTGAGATTTTGAATTTCAGCAGACACTTGTGGACACTGGACACTTTTGGATTGTGTGAGGCCCAATGAATATCTGAGCGCTATGTGACAGGCTCGATGGCACAGCTGTGACCAAAGTGACTAGAGGATAAGTGAGATTTTGAATTTCTGCACACACTTGTGGACACTGGACACTTTTTGATTGTGTGAGGCCCAATGAATATCTGAGCGCTATGTGACAGGCTCGATGGCACAGCTGTGACAAAAGTGACTAGAGGATAAGTGAGATTTTGAATTTCAGCAGACACTTGTGGACACTGGACACTTTTGGATTGTGTGAGGCCCAATGAATATCTGAGCGCTATGTGACAGGCTCGATGGCACAGCTGTGACCAAAGTGACTAGAGGATAAGGGAGATTTTGAATTTCTGCACACACTTGTGGACACTGGACACTTTTGGATTGTGTGAGGCCCAATGAATATCTGAGCGCTTTGTGACAGGCTCGATGGCACAGCAGTGACCTAAGTGACTAGAGGATAAGTGAGATTTTGAATTTCAGCAGACACTTGTGGACACTGGACACTTTTGGGTTGTGTGAGGCCCAATGAATATCTGAGCGCTATGTGACAGGCTCGATGGCACAGCTGTGACCAAAGTGACTATAGGATAAGTGAGATTTTGAATTTCAGCAGACACTTGTGGACACTGGACACTTTTGGATTGTGTGAGGCCCAATGAATATCTGAGCGCTATGTGACAGGCTCGATGGCACAGCTTTGACCAAAGTGACTAGAGGATAAGGGAGATTTTGAGTTTCAGCAGACACTTGTGGACACTGGACACTTTTGGATTGTGTGAGGCCCAATGAATATCTGAGCGCTATGTGACAGGCTCGATGGCACAGCTGTGACCAAAGTGACTAGAGGATAAGTGAGATTTTGAATTTCAGCAGACACTTGTGGACACTGGACACTTTTGGATTGTGTGAGGCCCAATGAATATCTGAGCGCTATGTGACAGGCTCGATGGCACAGCTGTGACCAAAGTGACTAGAGGATAAGTGAGATTTTGAATTTCAGCAGACACTTGTGGACACTGGACACTTTTGGATTGTGTGAGGCCCAATGAATATCTGAGCGCTATGTGACAGGCTCGATGGCACAGCTGTGACGAAAGTGACTAGAGGATAAGTGAGATTTTGAATTTCAGCAGACACTTGTGGACACTGGACACTTTAGGATTGTGTGAGGCCCAATGAATATCTGAGCGCTATGTGACAGGCTCGATGGCACAGCTGTGACCAAAGTGACTAGAGGATAAGTGAGATTTTGAATTTCAGCAGACACTTGTGGACACTGGACACTTTTGGATTGTGTGAGGCCCAATGAATATCTGAGCGCTATGTGACAGGCTCGATGGCACAGCTGTGACCAAAGTGACTAGAGGATAAGTGAGATTTTGAATTTCAGCAGACACTTGTGGACACTGGACACTTTTGGATTGTGTGAGGCCCAATGAATATCTGAGCGCTATGTGACAGGCTCGATGGCACAGCTGTGACCAAAGTGACTAGAGGATAAATGAGATTTTGAATTTCTGCACACACTTGTGGACACTGGACACTTTTTGATTGTGTGAGGCCCAATGAATATCTGAGCACTATGTGACAGGCTCGATGGCACAGCTGTGACAAAAGTGACTAGAGGATAAGTGAGATTTTGAATTTCAGCAGACACTTGTGGACACTGGACACTTTTGGATTGTGTGAGGCCCAATGAATATCTGAGCGCTTTGTGACAGGCTCGATGGCACAGCTGTGATCAAAGTGACTAGAGGATAAGGGAGATTTTGAATTTCTGCACACACTTGTGGACAGTGGACACTTTTGGATTGTGTGAGGCCCAATGAATATCTGAGCGCTATGTGACAGGCTCGATGGCACAGCTGTGACCAAAGTGACTAGAGGATAAGGGAGATTTTGAATTTCTGCACACACTTGTGGACACTGGACACTTTTGGATTGTGTGAGGCCCGATGAATATCTGAGCGCTTTGTGACAGGCTCGATGGCACAGCTGTGACCAAAGTGACTAGAGGATAAGTGAGATTTTGAATTTCAGCAGACACTTGTGGACACTGGACACTTTTGGATTGTGTGAGGCCCAATGAATATCTGAGCGCTATGTGACAGGCTCGATGGCACAGCTGTGACCAAAGTGACTAGAGGATAAGTGAGATTTTGAATTTCAGCAGACACTTGTGGACACTGGATACTTATGGATTGTGTGAGGCCCAATGAATTTCTGAGCGCTATGTGACAGGCTCAATGGCACAGCTGTGACCAAAGTGACTATAGGATAAGGGAGATTTTGAATTTCAGCAGACACTTGTGGACACTGGACACTTTTGGATTGTGTGAGGCCCAATGAATATCTGAGCGCTATGTGACAGGCTCGATGGCACAGCTGTGACCAAAGTGACTAGAGGATAAGTGAGATTTTTAATTTCAGCAGACACTTGTGGACACTGGACATTTTTGGATTGTGTTAGGCCCAATGGATATCTAAGCGCTATGTGACAGGCTCAATGGCACAGCTGTGACCAAAGTGACTAGAGGATAAGGGAGATTTTGAATTTCTGCACACACTTGTGGACACTGGACACTTTTGGAATGTGTGAGGCCCAATGAATATCTGAGCGCTATGTGACAGGCTCGATGGCACAGCTGTGACCAAAGTGACTAGAGGATAAGTGAGATTTTGAATTTCAGCAGACACTTGTGGACACTGGACACTTTTGGATTGTGTGAGGCCCAATGAATATCTGAGCGCTATGTGACAGGCTCGATGGCACAGCTGTGACCAAAGTGACTAGAGGATAAGTGAGATTTTTAATTTCAGCAGACACCTGTGGACACTGGACACTTTTGGATTGTGTGAGGCCCAATGAATATCTGAGCGCTATGTGACAGGCTCGATGGCACAGCTGTGACCAAAGTGACTAGAGGATAAGGGAGATTTTGAATTTCTGCACACACTTGTGGACACTGGACACTTTTGGATTGTGTGAGGCCCAATGAATATCTGAGCGCTATGTGACAGGCTCGATGGCACAGCTGTGACCAAAGTGACTAGAGGATAAGGGAGATTTTGAATTTCTGCACACACTTGTGGACACTGGACACTTTTGGATTGTGTGAGGCCCAATGAATATCTGAGCGCTATGTGACAGGCTCGATGGCACAGCTGTGACCAAAGTGACTAGAGGATAAGTGAGATTTTGAATTTCAGCAGACACTTGTGGACACTGGACACTTTTGGATTGTGTGAGGCCCAATGAATATCTGAGCGCTATGTGACAGGCTCGATGGCACAGCTGTGACCAAAGTGACTAGAGGATAAGTGAGATTTTGAATTTCAGCATACACTTGTGGACACTGGACACTTTTGGATTGTGTGAGGCCCAATGAATATCTGAGCGCTATGTGACAGGCTCGATGGCACAGCTGTGACCAAAGTGACTAGATGATAAGGGAGATTTTGAATTTCTGCACACACTTGTGGACGCTGGACACTTTTGGATTGTGTGAGGCCCAATGAATATCTGAGCGCTATGTGACAGGCTCGATGGCACAGCTGTGACCAAAGTGACTAGAGGATAAGTGAGATTTTGAAGTTCAGCAGCCACTTGTGGACACTGGACACTTTTGGATTGTGTGAGGCCCAATGAATATCTGAGCGCTATGTGACAGGCTCGATGGCACAGCTGTGACCAAAGTGACTAGAGGATAAGTGAGATTTTGAATTTCAGCAGACACTTGTGGACACTGGACACTTTTGGATTGTGTGAGGCCCAATGAATATCTGAGCGCTATGTGACAGGCTCGATGGCACAGCTGTGACCAAAGTGACTAGAGGATAAGTGAGATTTTGAATTTCTGCACACACTTGTGGACACTGGACACTTTTTGATTGTGTGAGGCCCAATGAATATCTGAGCGCTATGTGACAGGCTCGATGGCACAGCTGTGACAAAAGTGACTAGAGGATAAGTGAGATTTTGAATTTCAGCAGACACTTGTGGACACTGGACACTTTTGGATTGTGTGAGGCCCAATGAATATCTGAGCGCTTTGTGACAGGCTCGATGGCACAGCTGTGATCAAAGTGACTAGAGGATAAGGGAGATTTTGAATTTCTGCACACACTTGTGGACAGTGGACACTTTTGGATTGTGTGAGGCCCAATGAATATCTGAGCGCTATGTGACAGGCTCGATGGCACAGCTGTGACCAAAGTGACTAGAGGATAAGGGAGATTTTGAATTTCTGCACACACTTGTGGACACTGGACACTTTTGGATTGTGTGAGGCCCAATGAATATCTGAGCGCTTTGTGACAGGCTCGATGGCACAGCTGTGACCAAAGTGACTAGAGGATAAGTGAGATTTTGAATTTCAGCAGACACTTGTGGACACTGGACACTTTTGGATTGTGTGAGGCCCAATGAATATCTGAGCGCTATGTGACAGGCTCGATGGCACAGCTGTGACCAAAGTGACTAGAGGATAAGTGAGATTTTGAATTTCAGCAGACACTTGTGGACACTGGACACTTTTGGATTGTGTGAGGCCCAATGAATTTCTGAGCGCTATGTGACAGGCTCAATGGCACAGCTGTGACCAAAGTGACTATAGGATAAGGGAGATTTTGAATTTCAGCAGACAATTGTGGACACTGGACACGTTTGGATTGTGTGAGGCCCAATGAATATCTGAGCGCTATGTGACAGGCTCGATGGCACAGCTGTGACCAAAGTGACTAGAGGATAAGTGAGATTTTTAATTTCAGCAGACACTTGTGGACACTGGACACTTTTGGATTGTGTGAGGCCCAATGATTATCTGAGCGCTATGTGACAGGCTCGATGGCACAGCTGTGACCAAAGTGACTAGAGGATAAGGGAGATTTTGAATTTCTGCACACACTTGTGGACACTGGACACTTTTGGATTGTGTGAGGCCCAATGAATATCTGAGCGCTATGTGACAGGCTCGATGGCACAGCTGTGACCAAAGTGACTAGAGGATAAGGGAGATTTTGAATTTCTGCACACACTTGTGGACACTGGACACTTTTGGATTGTGTGAGGCCCAATGAATATCTGAGCGCTATGTGACAGGCTCGATGGCACAGCTGTGACCAAAGTGACTAGAGGATAAGTGAGATTTTGAATTTCAGCAGACACTTGTGGACACTGGACACTTTTGGATTGTGTGAGGCCCAATGAATATCTGAGCGCTATGTGACAGGCTCGATGGCACAGCTGTGACCAAAGTGACTAGAGGATAAGTGAGATTTTGAATTTCAGCAGACACTTGTGGACACTGGACACTTTTGGATTGTGTGAGGCCCAATGAATATCTGAGCGCTATGTGACAGGCTCGATGGCACAGCTGTGACCAAAGTGACTAGAGGATAAGGGAGATTTTGAATTTCTGCACACACTTGTGGACACTGGACACTTTTGGATTGTGTGAGGCCCAATGAATATCTGAGCGCTATGTGACAGGCTCGATGGCACAGCTGTGACCAAAGTGACTAGAGGATAAGTGAGATTTTTAATTTCAGCAGACACTTGTGGACACTGGACACTTTTGGATTGTGTGAGGCCCAATGAATATCTCAGCGCTATGTGACAGGCTCGATGGCACAGCTGTGACCAAAGTGACTAGAGGATAAGTGAGATTTTGAATTTCAGCAGACACTTGTGGACACTGGACACTTTTGGATTGTGTGAGGCCCAATGAATATCTGAGCGCTATGTGACAGGCTCGATGGCACAGCTGTGACCAAAGTGACTAGAGGATAAGGGAGATTTTGAATTTCTGCACACACTTGTGGACACTGGACACTTTTGGATTGTGTGAGGCCCAATGAATATCTGAGCGCTATGTGACAGGCTCGATGGCACAGCTGTGACCAAAGTGACTAGAGGATAAGTGAGATTTTGAATTTCAGCAGCCACTTGTGGACACTGGACACTTTTGGATTGTGTGAGGCCCAATGAATATCTGAGCGCTATGTGACAGGCTCGATGGCACAGCTGTGACCAAAGTGACTAGAGGATAAGGGAGATTTTGAATTTCAGCAGACACTTGTGGACACTGGACACTTTTGGATTGTGTGAGGCCCAATGAATATCTGAGCGCTATGTGACAGGCTCGATGGCACAGCTGTGACCAAAGTGACTAGAGGATAAGTGAGATTTTGAATTTCAGCAGACACTTGTGGACACTGGACACTTTTGGATTGTGTGAGGCCCAATGAATATCTGAGCGCTATGTGACAGGCTCGATGGCACAGCTGTGACCAAAGTGACTAGAGGATAAGGGAGATTTTGAATTTCTGCACACAATTGTGGACACTGGACACTTTTGGATTGTGTGAGGCCCAATGAATATCTGAGCGCTATGTGACAGGCTCGATGGCACAGCTGTGACCAAAGTGACTAGAGGATAAGTGAGATTTTGAATTTCAGCAGACACTTGTGGACACTGGACACTTTTGGATTGTGTGAGGCCCAATGAATATCTGAGCGCTATGTGACAGGCTCGATGGCACATCTGTGACCAAAGTGACTAGAGGATAAGTGAGATTTTGAATTTCAGCAGACACTTGTGGACACTGGACACTTTTGGATTGTGTGAGGCCCAATGAATATCTGAGCGCTATGTGACAGGCTCGATGGCACAGCTGTGACCAAAGTGACTAGAGGATAAGTGAGATTTTGAATTTCAGCAGACACTTGTGGACACTGGACACTTTTGGATTGTGTGAGGCCCAATGAATATCTGAGCGCTATGTGACAGGCTCGATGGCACAGCTGTGACCAAAGTGACTAGAGGATAAGGGAGATTTTGAATTTCTGCACACACTTGTGGACACTGGACACTTTTGGATTGTGTGAGGCCCAATGAATATCTGAGCGCTATGTGACAGGCTCGATGGCACAGCTGTGACCAAAGTGACTAGAGGATAAGTGAGATTTTGAATTTCAGCAGACACTTGTGGACACTTGACACTTTAGGATTGTGTGAGGCCCAATGAATATCTGAGCGCTATGTGACAGGCTCGATGGCACAGCTGTGACCAAAGTGACTAGAGGATAAGGGAGATTTTGAATTTCTGCACACACTTGTGGACACTGGACACTTTTGGATTGTGTGAAGCCCAATGAATATCTGAGCGCTATGTGACAGGCTCGATGGCACAGCTGTGACCAAAGTGACTAGAGGATAAGTGAGATTTTGAATTTCAGCAGACACTTGTGGACACTGGACACTTTTGGATTGTGTGAGGCCCAATGAATATCTGAGCGCTATGTGACAGGCTCGATGGCACAGCTGTGACCAAAGTGACTAGAGGATAAGTGAGATTTTGAATTTCTGCACACACTTGTGGACACTGGACACTTTTTGATTGTGTGAGGCCCAATGAATATCTGAGCGCTATGTGACAGGCTCGATGGCACAGCTGTGACAAAAGTGACTAGAGGATAAGTGAGATTTTGAATTTCAGCAGACACTTGTGGACACTGGACACTTTTGGATTGTGTGAGGCCCAATGAATATCTGAGCGCTATGTGACAGGCTCGATGGCACAGCTGTGATCAAAGTGACTAGAGGATAAGGGAGATTTTGAATTTCTGCACACACTTGTGGACACTGGACACTTTTGGATTGTGTGAGGCCCAATGAATATCTGAGCGCTATGTGACAGGCTCGATGGCACAGCTGTGACCAAAGTCACTAGAGGATAAGGGAGATTTTGAATTTCTGCACACACTTGTGGACACTGGACACTTTTGGATTGTGTGAGGCCCAATGAATATCTGAGCGCTTTGTGACAGGCTCGATGGCACAGCTGTGACCAAAGTGACTAGAGGATAATTGAGATTTTGAATTTCAGCAGACTCTTGTGGACACTGGACACTTTTGGATTGTGTGAGGCCCAATGAATATCTGAGCGCTATGTGACAGGCTCGATGGCACAGCTGTGACCAAAGTGACTAGAGGATAAGTGAGATTTTGAATTTCAGCAGACACTTGTGGACACTGGACACTTTTGGATTGTGTGAGGCCCAATGAATTTCTGAGCGCTATGTGACAGGCTCAATGGCACAGCTGTGACCAAAGTGACTATAGGATAAGGGAGATTTTGAATTTCAGCAGACACTTGTGGACACTGTACACTTTTGGATTGTGTGAGGCCCAATGAATATCTGAGCGCTATGTGACAGGCTCGATGGCACAGCTGTGACCAAAGTGACTAGAGGATAAGTGAGATTTTGAATTTCAGCAGACACTTGTGGACACTGGACACTTTTGGATTGTGTTAGGCCCAATGGATATCTAAGCGCTATGTGACAGGCTCAATGGCACAGCTGTGACCAAAGTGACTAGAGGATAAGGGAGATTTTGAATTTCTGCACACACTTGTGGACACTGGACACTTTTGGAATGTGTGAGGCCCAATGAATATCTGAGCGCTATGTGACAGGCTCGATGGCACAGCTGTGACCAAAGTGACTAGAGGATAAGTGAGATTTTGAATTTCAGCAGACACTTGTGGACACTGGACACTTTTGGATTGTGTGAGGCCCAATGAATATCTGAGCGCTATGTGACAGGCTCGATGGCACAGCTGTGACCAAAGTGACTAGAGGATAAGTGAGATTTTTAATTTCAGCAGACACTTGTGGACACTGGACACTTTTGGATTGTGTGAGGCCCAATGATTATCTGAGCGCTATGTGACAGGCTCGATGGCACAGCTGTGACCAAAGTGACTAGAGGATAAGGGAGATTTTGAATTTCTGCACACACTTGTGGACACTGGACACTTTTGGATTGTGTGAGGCCCAATGAATATCTGAGCGCTATGTGACAGGCTCGATGGCACAGCTGTGACCAAAGTGACTAGAGGATAAGGGAGATTTTGAATTTCTGCACACACTTGTGGACACTGGACACTTTTGGATTGTGTGAGGCCCAATGAATATCTGAGCGCTATGTGACAGGCTCGATGGCACAGCTGTGACCAAAGTGACTAGAGGATAAGTGAGATTTTGAATTTCAGCAGACACTTGTGGACACTGGACACTTTTGGATTGTGTGAGGCCCAATGAATATCTGAGCGCTATGTGACAGGCTCGATGGCACAGCTGTGACCAAAGTGACTAGAGGATAAGTGAGATTTTGAATTTCAGCAGACACTTGTGGACACTGGACACTTTTGGATTGTGTGAGGCCCAATGAATATCTGAGCGCTATGTGACAGGCTCGATGGCACAGCTGTGACCAAAGTGACTAGAGGATAAGGGAGATTTTGAATTTCTGCACACACTTGTGGACACTGGACACTTTTGGATTGTGTGAGGCCCAATGAATATCTGAGCGCTATGTGACAGGCTCGATGGCACAGCTGTGACCAAAGTGACTAGAGGATAAGTGAGATTTTGAATTTCAGCAGACACTTGTGGACACTGGACACTTTTGGATTGTGTGAGGCCCAATGAATATCTGAGCGCTATGTGACAGGCTCGATGGCACAGCTGTGACCAAAGTGACTAGAGGATAAGTGAGATTTTGAATTTCTGCACACACTTGTGGACACTGGACACTTATGGATTGTGTGAGGCCCACTGAATATCACAGCGCTATGTCACAGGCAGAAATTGGCTAGTGTATCACAAACTACAAGGTGTATGTGGAATTGGGCAGAATAGGAATCTCCCTAGAGTGCAGGTCTGTAAGAACGGAACATGTCCTCGTTTTATTCTCACAGAGTGACACACTGATAGCTTCACTGTGGCTGTGATAACAGCCATTACACGGTACTGTGTGAGGAGCGTACACCGCTGTATGGTGTGAAAAAATGCACGCTCAGTACCTCAGCAGGACAAAAAAAAAAATTGGGATTGCTTTTAAAACAGCAGTTTGCGGAGCAGTGGGTATACAGCAATGCAGGAATGTCAGGAAGCCTTAGAAAGCAGCCCAACAACCACCACCACTGATACACCACTATATAGCCTCCCCTTGCACTGCACACACAGTGACTGGTGTGTTGTACAGGCAAAATCGCTAGCAGCAGAAGCAGTTTTTTTTCTTCTCAGCAGGAAAAAAAAAAAATTGGGATTGCTTTTAAAAAAGCAGTTTGCGGAGCAGTGGGTAAACAGCAATGCAGGAATGTCAGGAAGCCTTAGAAAGCAGCCCAACAACCAACACCACTGATACACCACTATATAGCCTCCCCTTGAACTGCACACACAGTGACTGGTGTGTTGTACAGGCACAATCGCTAGCAGCAGAAGCAGTTTTTTTTTCTTCTTCCTTGCCTAACGCTCTCCCTACAGAATCAGCAGCAACCTCTCCTTATGCTAAGATCGGCAGAAGTAAGATGGCGGTCGGCGTGCACGCCCTTTTATACCCCCTGTGACGCCTACCAAAGCAAGCCAATCACTTGCTTGCCCTTCTGAAAGATGGTGGTGACCAGTGCCTATGTCATCACGTTGCCCACAGTGTCTGTGGATCCTGATTGGCTGAAAAAGAGCACAAAACAAACTTTTGAAACGCGACTTTGGCGCGTAAGTCGCCGACCTCGTGGCCGACCTCATCCTAGGGTCGGGTTTCGTTTCATGAAACCCGACTTTGCTAAAAGTCGGCGACTTTTGAAATTTTTCGACCCGTTTCGCTCAACTCTACTTATGACCATGTGATATTTCAGTTTTTGTTTTTTAATAAATTTGCAAAAATTTCTATATTTCAGTTTTTTTCAATCAAGATGGGGTGCAGAGTGTACATTAATGAGAAAAAAATGAACTTTTTTGAATTTACCAAATGGCTGCAGTGAAAAAAAGAGTGAAAAATTAATAGAGGTCTGAATACTTTCCGTACCCACTGTATACGCCTCTTTGTCCATTGTTAATATTTAAACTTCTGTGCACTTGTTGCAGATTTGGTACCTTTTTTTTTCAAGTTTTTTCAACGTGGATTTGTGACAAAACCTGAAGTAAATAAGAAACCTAAAGTGTCATGCACACGTTAAGTTTTTTTGACAGAATATAGTCTGCAGCAATCTGCAACTTATCAATTCTCTGTGAGATTTTTGCAATGTGTTTTTCACGAATTGTCTTCACTCAAATCAATCAAAAGGACAGGGAAAAAAAGTACCAAAAATTTGTGTTTTTGCAGCTTCTTTTTTCCTGCCAAGAAATGCTGAAATGGTACAGAAATTTTACTCAATGTTTGAACATACTCTTATCGATATTATATTGCTTACCCATAGACTATTCCGTGGCCTGGAGTACAATTTCTTGGTGTATAACCCTCAAAAGTGCAAAGCCTTTAAGAGTCTAGGAGTACCAATACATGACAATTTGACCAGAATGTGTATGCGATGGTCTTTTATGTCTAATAAAGGGTGTATCTGAGTCCCTATTTTTCAGTTTTGGCTCCATCATAAATGAAACTGAAATTTCCTATTTTTTTAATAAAAAAATTAATTTAGGTTTACTTAAATTATTATTTTTTAAATCCTTTTTAAATTTTGTCCTATATACAAGTTATTATACAGGAAAAAAAGGTTTCCAAGGTTTCTTAACAATTTTTTCCTGTAAAATGCAATTTATCGTTGGTTTTGAATGTTTTATTGTCACTCCTTAAAGTGGAGTAAAAGTGTGACACCATTGTTCTCAGCAGCAATCTGGCAGACAAAGATGCTTCTAGGGGTCTTCCCCATGCTATTCTCTTTGCATTCAGCACTTTTTACATCCATTTGAATATTTTCACTACTCTCCAGACCTTTTTGCAGTGTCAACCAGAAAAAAGCTTAGGTTTCCCAAAGATTATTATTATACTCGTTACTCAAAATGAGCATGCAAGTGGTAGGAATAACGATTAGAGCAACGATCACCAGAGTATTTTAGTGCTCACTCATCTCTAGCCACAATAGTGTGATCACAGATATCCAAATATTCAGAATTGAGAGTCCTCAGTGGTTGATACCTTTTACAAAGATATACATCTTTCCTGTATGACAGATATCCATGCATGCACCATGCGACGCATGTTACACAAGTCTAGAACGGTGGCCGGAAAAAAGGTGAAGAAGTCTCAGCTTCAATATTGTCATAAGCATTGGCTCGAGTTTGCAAAATAGTACAAAAAGTCGACAGCAGAAGATGGGAATTGGGTGATTTGGTGCCATGAGACGAAAATGAAGAGACTAGCCTTTGATAGGTGGAAACTGGAGTGGAAGACACAAGGGAAAAATGGGCTAACAGATCAAGAAATTGAAGGAACTTTCAAGTTCAGTGGAGTAAGTCTGATGATATGGGTTTGCTTCACAGCCAAAGGCTTTGGATATTTGACCAGGATTGATGGTGGTCTCAATGATGAGCTATATGTGAGTATACTACAAGAGGAGTTACTTCGTACACTAAAGTACTATGAGTATGAAAAGGATGAAATAGTCTTCCAACAGGACAACGACCTGAAACATAGGTCAAGATTGGTGAAGAAATGGTTCAATGACAGTAAAGTAGAGGTGCTGGATTGGCATATACAGTTCTCAGACCTCAACCCAATCGAACAGAGAGATGAAGGAAAACCTGTTTACATACCCAAGTGAATCGATCAGTAGGCACCAACTTTGGAAGTTGTAGATCAGACCTGGGATCAGACTTTGGTCAGGACATGCTTGAATCCGATCGACAGCATGCCCAAAAGGATTCTTGCAGTGTTGAAAACCTAAGGTGCATTTACAAAATACTGACAAAATAGTCAAAATTACAATTTAGATTTTTAGCAGAAAAACACTAACAATGCAGTGACATGACAAGAATCTGCCTAGCTAGTTATATGAAAATTAGTTACAAGTCAAATTTATGCATGAGATAGTAAAGATGGTTGTCTTAAAAATTATAGTAATCTAACATTCAAAGCAGCAGTGGATTGTGAGACATGGATCCTGAAAGTCAAAGTTTCAAAACATTGTTACCCTTTAGCTTGTCAAAGTAGCTTTAAAGAGGTTAAAAGTAGCATATTATATAAACACGTTTGTACTCTTCTTTATATAAATCGCAAATTTAATTATTATGACATTTTGCTAATAGATTTAAAAAATGTATATAAGAAATATTATTAGTTTCTTGTGCTGATGAGGGGAATGTACACAGCCTCTTCCTGCCTCATTCAGCCTTTTTTTAAGCAATGAATAATAATGTGCTCTATGTATGCATACAGAGTAGTCAACCATCAGTCAGTCCTTAAAACAGCAAAAGAAATTTAACTTCAAAAATTAAAAAAATATAATTGACTTCTTACTTGTGAGTCTGCTGTGTTTCTATTGCTTCTAATAGCTGAGCTTTTACTGTCACTATCCATTTTTTGTGTGTTTGGGCTAAAATGTTGCTCTTAAATGTGGACAGGATCTGCTCATATGAGTCTGATGCCAATCCTCCCCTCTCTTTTGCTTCTTTGTACACGTAAAAAGAGAGTGGGTGATAAAGTTTAGGATCAAGTGTTGCTCCAATTTGTTGGTAACTTAAATTTGATATTGACATGTGAACACTGTTAATGAGGATGGCTGGTAGAGCCAATTTTGACTTTTCTGCTAACTAATGTGAAAATTCAAATAGCATCCATTCCCCTCAGTACAATATAAACATGCAGTGACTAAATGCAATAACTCCATTTTTTTGTTTTTTTTGGGGGGGGTATTTATGCCACTGATTGGATGATAAAAATGATCTATTGCCATGATTCTACAGGTCAACATGATTGTGGCAATATTAAGCTTGCATTGATTTCTTTTATATAATGCTGAGAAAAAAAATAAGAGGTTTAAGAAAAAATATTACTGTTTTGGCTTCAGGTCGCTAATATTTGAACAGTGCCTTCTCTCAACAGCAATTTTAAAATCTCTACACAGGTGTTTAATGGGATTTACTCGGCTCCTGTTACTGGCTACTTAACTCTCCAGTGTTTTGTTTCCATCCATTTTGGTGTGTTTTCTGGAGTACGTTTGGGGTCATTGTCCTGCTGGAAGACCCATGAGCAAGAACGCAAACCAGATTTCTGACACTGGGCATTACATTGCATCCCAAAATCCTTTGGCAATTTTCAGATTTCATGATACCTTGCTCACTGTCCAGGCACCCAGTGCAACCTTTCATTAATTTTTCTTTGACATCCATGACTCGGGAGATTAGCTACAGTGCCATAGGTTTTAAACTTCTTCATTATGTTGCGCACCATGGACAAAGGAAAAGAAAGATCTCTGGAGGTGGACTTGTAACCTTGAGATTGTTGATATTTTTCAACAAATTTGGTTCTAAAGTCCTCAGACAGTTGTCGTCTCATGTTTCTGCTCTCCATGCTTAGTGTGGCACTCACAAACACACAATGCAAAGATTGCATCAAATTTTCTCTTTTTTATCTGGTTTCATGTGTGATTTTCAGATGGTCCACACCTGTTTCTTGCCACAGGTGAGTTTGAACAAGTATCACATGCTTGAAACATAGTGAGTCACCCAAAATTTGGGAAAAATGCCAACAATTTTGTCCTGTCCATTGTTTGGATTTTGTGTGAAATTATGTCCAGTTTGCCTTTTTTCTGTTTTTGTTTGCAATGTTCCAATACACACAGGAAATAAACATGAGTATAACAAAATATCTGTAAATGCAATAAGTTTATGGGAGATAAATTTCAAGATTGCCAACACTTTCAGTTTGAAGGTGTGACATGTTTCTGACAGTTTCTGTTTGAAGTGAATCTGTCAGCAGGTGTTTGCTATGTAGCGTGGCATTTAAAAGTTTGGACAGCACTGGTCAAAATTACAGTTAGTGTGAACAGTAAAGCAAGTGGAAGATTAAATAACCTCCAAAAAGCCTAAAGTTAAAGATGACACATTTCCTTTGTATTTTAGGCTAAATATATATAGTTTTTCAACTTTCACATTTTAAACATTACAAAAAGTAAAATGGGTAGATTAAAAAGTTTTGGCACTCTAGGAGAGTTGAATGGTCAGATAACTTTGACTAAGGTGTCAAACCTTAATTAGCCTGCTAGGGTTGTGGCTTGCTCACCATCATTAGGAAATTCCAGCTTTGTAAAAACCCCAGCCTCCTCTACACACATGCCACTGTATTTTGAGAGCAGCATGATGTATGGGCTGTGACCCTAATTCTAGTGATGAGCCTCTTACTAGGCTGTGTTATTGTTTCAATAAAATTAGTGCTTTTTCAGCAGGAGATTATCATTCTAGGAGTAGGTGTCTTAATCCTCTTGTTGACTGTTCTGTGCAACCATGCCACCAAAACTGATTACACTATTCTACATATTTTTAAATGTAGTCAGATTCACATATCAAATGAGCCAATTCTTAATGATTTTGTCCTCCTGATTTCAAATCTGATTATGGCAATTTTTATTTGGCTCTTGTTTTCTGTGATATCAAAGAGTTTTTCTTTTTTTCCTACATATTATTAATGGAAGAAGCACAAAAAAAGTTGCATATTAGAATGCAAAACAATTGCACAGAATAAGTGCAATGACTCCCAAGCAAAAGAACCAACTCCAAGCAATACATGAACACAGGAGGAAACGGACTATAAAGGTTAAAGTAGTAATTTTCTTTAAAATTTCCAATTGATGTAAAAAAAAGTGTGTAGAAAAAACAGACAGATGATAGACAGCCATGAGTGCATGGAAAAACACACCAAATCAAGTGACATGTATGTAGAATATAATATGAGTAAGAATAGCATAACACCAGCACATAAATGCATGTATAAGTCAGACCAAGTGGGTATAAGTACAGGGTTCGGGAAGGCACATCTTACCACAAATGGAGAGACTAAGCCTAGCAGAAAATACCAGATGGCAGGACCCAGATGCGCGTTTCACCTTTGAAATACTGCTTTCACAAAGGGATGATGAGTGTATTCGCTGACATAACCATTCATCACCTTGTCAATGGGTCACACGATTACTCATGTGATCCTTAATGAACAACTGGAAGAGCTTCTCTGGTGCAGGTGAGCTGCGCCCACCACGTCCCACGAGCACATGCCCAGCCATCAAGCGTAAAGTGTATTTGCGAGGGCATATGAGGATTCACAGATCTTGATAATTCGCAGAAGGCATGTTTTTGCCGGACACGCACATGCACCAGAGTTCCATACAATTAGTGATGAGCGAGCAATAAAATGCTCGGGTGCTCGTTGCTCGGGTCAAACAAATTGGAATTCTCGGGTACTCGGACAGAACAACAAGCGCAATGTAAGTCTAGGGAGACCCGAGCATTTTTACAGAGATCCCTCTGGGGGTCTTTTCAAGGTCTAAAAATGTCAGAAAATGATGGAAACACTGCTCAAATGACATGGGAACATCATGGCAACTGCCCCTGGAAGCATTTCTCACTCCTTGGGCACAGCTCTAAACAATGTTGTCAGAGTTTCACGCCCTTTTTACAGGTGCACCAAAAAGCCTACAAAAACAAAACCAAAATGGATTTTGCTGGGAAATATGTTAAGGAACATAGTGTATGGGCTGGCGAACATTTCCCCTTTGGGGTGTACATATTTTTTGTATTTTGGTGATGGGCATCATGACATCCTTGCCAAAACATAGAGTGGCCAGAGCATGACTGAATACGTTCACCCTGGTGTTCAAGTGGTGGTGGATGGGGAGGTTGAGGAGAAGGAGGAGGACACCAAATCAGGAAGCGTACAGTATATCCATATTTGGTTGTGAAGAGGTGCATGGGAATACACCTCCCAAAAAAACACTACATTGGAGTTTATGCTTCGCTGTCATCATTTGGTGATGTCAAGAAGTCAGGCCAAATCCATCCCGTGTTCATTTTTATGAGTTAGCCTGTCTGCATTTTCCATAGAAAGGCAAATGCGCTTTCTGTGATAATGCCTCCAGCAACACTAAAAACCCGCCCGGACAAAACGCTATTAGCAGGGCAGGCCAGGACCTCCAAGGCGTAGAGAGCCAGCTCATGCAATGTGTCGAGCTTGGATACCCAATAATTAAAAGGCACTGAGGAATCACGGAGGACATTGGTATGGTCAGCAAGGTACTCCCTCAGCATCTTAGAGAAGATTGCATTCCTTGTGAGATTACCCCATACATCAGTGCATGGGTGATGGGAGGGTCTTAGAAAACCATCCCAGAACTTTGCCAGTGTTCACCTGCCTCTGCTGGAGTGGACTTGTGTCTGTCTCACCTGTCCTGCTTGGTTGGCCAATGAACTGTTATCTCTGTCGCCAGCATTTTGAGATGGGAATTTTTTTAATAATTCTGCAACAATGGCCCTGCACCATTTTAAAACACCTGTCTGCCTCTGGAGCAAGAGATTGAAAGCTATCCTTGTACCATAGATCTAAAAGTGTCACTAGCCAGTAATGACTGGTACGCAATATTTTGACAATACGAGAGTCACAGGAAAGGCAGCGTAACATAAAGTCAGCCATGCGTACCAGACTGGTAACAGGCAAGCCTTCCATGTCTTCACCAAAAGGACGACTGAGCAAGGTGTCCTCCTCCTCATCCTCCTCTTCTTCCCTGTCCTCAGGCCATCCATGCTGAACAGACGGTAAGACAGCCTTGGATTGTATTCCCGTGTATAGCACATGAAAGTAGCTCCTGTTCTTGCTCCTCCTCCTCTTTCTCATTGTCAACCAATCCACGCTGTGATGACATGAGGCTGGGCTGTGTGTAATCACCCTGTATGGTTCCTTGATCCATGTCCTCGTGCTCCGCATGCAATGTCTCATCTTTCATTGTGAGCAGAGAGCTTTTCAGAATGCAGATGAGTGGGATGGTGATGCTAATTATGCCGTGATCGCTGCTCACCATCTGGGTGGACTCATCAAAGTTTTGGAGGATGTTACATATGTCTGACATCCATGTCCACTCCAGAGGTCTTATGTGTGGAGTCAAACCTGAAAAACAAAGGCCTTGTTGATGCTGGTATTCAACAACTGTCCACTTCTGCTCACAAATCCTTTCTAACATATGCAGTGTAGAATTCCAACGTGTGGGACATCACACACCAGTCGGTGAGCTGGAATCTGCAATCACTGCTGAAGCACAGCAAGGGTGGCTGAAGCTGTAGCTGACTTTCTAAAATGTGCACACAGGTGGCGTACTTTAACCAGCAGATCCAGCAGCACCGGATAGCTTTTTAGAAAACGTTGAACAATGAGGTTCAGCACATGGGCCAGGCATGGTACATGTGTCAGTTTGCCTCGCCTCAAAGCCACCACCAGGTTCCTGCCATTGTCACAGACACCCATGCCTGGCTGGAGATTCAGCGGCGTCAGCCACACATCTGCCTGCTCTTTCAGAGCTGTCAACAACTCTTTAGCATTGTGCAGTTTGTCACCTAAGCATATTAGATTCAACACAGCCTGTTGCCACTTGGCTTTGGCAGTGCTGCAGTGCTTCCAGTTTGTGACAAATGTGCTCATTTTGGAGATGGAGGCTGAAGAGGAGGAGGTGCAGTTTCTGTACACTGTGGGGGCAACCCTGATTGTTGCAGGGCCCGCAATCCTTGGCCTCAGGAGGACGTGTTCCATCCCAAGGTCTGACTGGGTCCCGGCTTCCACTATGTTAACCCAGTGTGCCGTCAGGAAGATGTACCATCCCTGGCCACAAGCACTTGTGCATGTGTCCATGGTTAGGTGTATTTTCCCAGTAGCTGCATTGTTGAGGGCAGGGGTAATGTTGTGGGATATGTGCTTGTGTAATGCTGGGACAGCACAGCGGGAGAAATAGTGGTGGCTGGTGACTGAGTACCTTGCATAAAGATTCCATCTCCACAAGCCTTAAAATCAACATTTTGAGCACAAGCAGATGAGAAATATGATAATTTAGTACTCTGGCCTGTGCGGCGTTGGCTGCGTATTTCCACTTACTTTCCAATAACTGGGGTATGAACAACTGAAGGCTGCGCTGGGTCAAGGACGTGGACGTGCTTGATGATGGTGCTATTTGACTGTGGGCAACGGCAGGTGCAGGGCAGAAGGCATCTTTGCATGCACCGTGGACAGGGGATTGGCTTGCACGCACAACAGTGGAAAAAACAGTGGTGTCACCCGCAGACACTGTTCCTGGAGCCTGGGGTTGGGTCCACAAAGTCGGGTGCTTTGCTGCCATGTGCCTGATCATGCTGGTGGTGGTAAGGCTGGTAGTTTTGCTACCCCTGCTGATGATGGCATGACAGGTGTTGCAAATGGCCTGTTTGGGTTATCGGCATAGTCTTTAAAAAATATCCACACTCGGGAAGAAAAATCAGTTGGACTGGCAACTTCCATCAGGTTGGTGTTACGGGGAACGGTTGCACGCCTTCTGTCTGCAGCCACCACACTGCTTCTTCCTGCCTAAAGTGGTGCTATGCCTACCTCCCCCTGTGTGCTGCTGTCCTCGCTCTGCATGTCCTCCTGCCAGGTTGGGTCTGTTACTACATCATCCACCATCTCATCTCCACTTCCCTACCCTGGTCCTCCTCCTGACTTTCCGGCAAATATTTCTCTAAATCGTCCACCTCTTGTGACCATGGCTGCTCAAAGATTTGTGCATCGCTACATGGAATCTCATCTTGCCCCGGTTAAAGTGGACTGGGCGAGAGGCACGAATCTCCAAATGGAAAACTGAACAGCTCTGGTGGGAGGAAGAAAGATCAGGGTCAGGAAAATGCGGTCCAAATTCATGGCTACTGTGACTTGACCGTGTTGAAGACAGGGTGCTGGTGGTGGTGGATAAGTATCTGAAAGTATTATCCGCTTTCCAACCAACAACCTTTTCACACTGCTCGGGCTTCAATAATGCTGTCTTGCCGTGGTCCCCTAGGACTTTGGACACTTGGGTCCAGCCAGAAGATGTGGGTGTTTTTGGTGGACCAATTTCAACTTTCCCACCGATTCGGCCTGCACCAGTCCATCATGTCCACTTTCCCATCCCTTGCCATGCACCTTTGCCTATTGTAAATGGACTAGAATATTATACACGTTCACTACAAAAGGGTGATTTGGGAGGCAACTTGTATGTGATACGTGTTCTTGAAAACCACACTTTTACCTATCTGGACTTTAGGCAAAAATGTTTTTTGCCTTATCAGATTTAATAAGTACGTGAACAGACTGAAAAACAAAATGTTTTGGCCTAAACTGGCCAAACTTTGAGCACACGCAGATATCAACTGACACGGCAATACCACTACGAGAAATGTGTGCCCTGTATTTTTTTTATTTTTTGCTAACTACTGCTGTATATAAGTACAGTGACACCCAGGCCAAAAAGAGGAAAACAGGCCTAAACTGGCCAAACTTTGAGCACGTACAGATATGAGCTGCACGGAGATACCACTACGACAAATGTGTTTTTTTTTTTTTTTGCTAAATACTGCTGCATATAAGTACAGTTTCACCCAGGACAAAAAAAGAAAAACCACCGTAAACTGGTCAAACTTTGAGCACACACAGATATGAGCTGCACGGAGATACAACACTGAAAAATGTGTGTCCTGTATTTTTTTTTATCTTTTGGCTAAATACTGCTGTATTTAAGTACAGTGACAGCCAGGACAAAAAAGATAACCGTCGTAAACTGTCCAAACTTTGAGCACGCACAGATATGAGCTGGCACGGAGATACCATTACGATAAATGTGGTTTTTGTTTCTTTTTTTGGCTAAATACTGCTGTATGTAAGTACAGTGACACCCAGGACAAAAAAGAAAACTGCCGTAAACTGGCCAAACTTTGAGCATACACAGATATAAGCCGCCATGGCGAAACCACACCAAAAAATGTGTGGCCTGTATTTTTTATTTTTTGACAAATACTGATGTATGTAAGTACAGTGACACCCAGAACAAAAAAAGAAAACTGCCGTACACTGGCCAAACTTTGAGCATACACAGATATGAGCTGCAAGGAGATACCACACCGAAAAATATGTGGTCTGCATTTTTTTTTTTTTTTTGGCTAAATACTGCTGTATTTAAGTACAGTGACAGCCAGGACAAAAAAAGAAAGCTGCCGTAAACTGGCCAAACTTTGAGCACGTACAGATATGAGCTGGCACAGAGATAAAACTACAACAAATGTGTGTTTTTTTTTCTTGTTTGGGGGGTGTAAATACAGCTGTATATAAGTACAGTGACAAAAAAAGAAAACCGCCGTTAACTGGCCAAACTTTGAGCACGTACAGATATGAGCTGAAACGGAGATACCACGCCAAAAAATGTGTGGCCTGTATTCCAATTACACCTGGGGCTAGCTATATACGGCTAATATATCCTACAGGTAGCAGCAGCAGCACCAGAACACAGGAAGGGAATGGACCCTCTTGATGCATGCAATAATCTATATACACACATACAGTGCCTGCAGGCCTTGCACTGATGTGTATAGAGCGACGTACACTACCCTGCCTACCTAACACTGGAACCTATGTACTCTGGAAAAGTCCTTAGAAGAACTGTTGACTTAGCTGGATTTGAGAAGTTTAGGATGGTAGACCACACTCTGACTAATAAATCCCTAATTCTGACCCTATCTCAGGAGCAGCTCTCCCTACACTATCTCAATCTGGAGCTGAATGTGCCGAGCAGGGCATCATCCGGTCTCTTATACCCCTGATGATGCCAATCACTGTACGACCGCAACAAAGATGGCTGCAGCGTTTCATTGCCTGGCAGACAATCCCTGCATTGTGATTGGGTCTGTAAAGTCCACCAAAAATGCTGGGTGGAGACTCGAGTTCCTGTCGAGTAATCCCAGAAATGCTCAGTGCTCGCCGAGCACACCGAGTACCATGATACTCGGGCGAGTAACGAGTAGTGTCGAGCACGTTCGCTAATCACTAATCAGGAGTAATAATATGCCGATGTCGGATACTCTCCCATTGATGTGGGCTCTGGCACTGATCCCACATCTTTTCCGGCACATGTCAGCTGTTTTGGCAACAGAGCAACAAGCCCAGGGAAGGCAGACTGTGCCTACACTGTGACCTGGAGGCCCTGGAGGATGAGACCCACTTCCTGCTACACTGCACCAAATACTCAGCAGTGAGGGACACTCTCCTCAGGAGACTATCCAATCTCTTCCCGGATTTCAGCTCCATGAAGGAGGAAGAGAAAACATATATCCTGCTGGGAGAAGAAGAAAGCGTGGTGGAGATAACGCAATATGTGAGCGCATGCCATAACCTGCGAGAAAGACAAACATGATATGCCATGGACTTCCTTACCCCCACCCTGTACCCCATCCATAGTTCCTACAGTCCCCACCCATTATCCCCACAGTCCCTACTCCCTATTCCCTACTGGACAAATGCTTTGGCAAAACTAATGTTTATTTGGTCCTGCCAATAAAGCTTCTTTGAATTGAACTGAATGTTCCAGCTTTTTTGATAAAAAAATAAAGGTTTAATTATTTCTTTTAGACAGATATTGTAAACAGAACATTGTGTTTGTCTGTTATAGTAATAGTGTTTATCATTTCTTTAATGCAAACTCACACTTTAATTTATCTTTCCCATCCTTTTTATAGTGTTGCTTACCAAGGGGGTTGAAGTAAATGCACGGTACAGTGAAAAGCAACTGAGAAATTTATAGCTTTAATGCTTGGCTTTTTAATATGCATTGGTGGAAAATGGATCTATAAAATTTCATGTAGCATTAACTAGTACACTGGTACCAAGCAGACTGAACATTTTTTATGTGTACAATAAAAAAGGGAAAAAATAGCTTTATCTTTATATGATCACATTTTCTGTAGGAAAGGCTGATGTCTTCATATTTTCCTGGTGTAGTCTAGACATTAATGATGCACATATTGTACACATGATGTCTGCACAAACTATATATGTGTACGTAGTTTGTATATATATATATATATATATATATATACACACACACACACACACTACGTACACATATGTAGTTTGTGCAGACATCATGTGTACAATATGTGTATCATTAATGTCTAGACTACACCATATATGTATATACAGCATATAGCAATTCATTAAGGTATATTTGCAAGCAAATTTTGAAGGCACGTGGCAGGGACATTATTCCAAATTATTTCAAGAACTAGCCACAGATCGTCTGTGGACATAGGCTTACACAGATCTTTCTATAACTCACATAATCCCACACAGACTCAATGATGTGGGGGTCATATGATCACTTCTTGGACTCCCTGATGTTCTTTACGCAGAAGACACCTCTTAATTAGTGATGAGCAAGTATACTCATTGCTCGAGTTTTCTCGAGCATGCTCGGGTGTCCTCCGAGTATTTTGTTGTGCTCGGAGATTTAGTTTGATTTGACGTAGCTGCATGACTTGCAGCTGCTGAACAGGCTAAATACATTTGGAGGTTGCCTGTTTTTTAGGGAATTTCCACATGTATTCAGGCTGTCTAGCAGCCACAAATCATGCAGCTGCTTTGAAACAAACTAAATCTCCAAGCACGCCAAAATACTCGGAGGACACCCGAGCATGCTCGAGAAAACTCGAGAAACGAATATACTTGCTCATCATTACTCTTAATGACTTTGTATGTCTGGAGTCATTGTCATGCAGCAGAATAAATTTGGAGACATTCAGATACCTCCCTGATGGTACTGCATGAAGGATAAGTAGCTGTCTATCTGTATGTACTTCTGACTGAATACAGAGTATGTTTATAATGAGAAATTAACTAATAAGTTAAAATTGAAGTACACATTTCTGTATAAAACAAATTTTATTAATGTAATCAAATTAAAATGAAATGGTGCTATAAAAAGAAAGAAAAAAAGAGGTACACTAATCCATAGCATACAATGCGATAAAGGTAGTCCATACATACAGGCATTTTAACCCCTTCACCCCCAAGGGTGGTTTGCACGTTCATGACCGGGCCAATTTTTACAATTCTGACCACTGTACCTTTATGAGGTCATAAGTCTGGAACGCTTCCATGGATCCTGGTGATTCTGACATTGTTTTCTCGTGACATATTGTACTTCATGTTAGTGGTAAAATTTCATTCAAATAACTTGCGTTTATTTGTGAGAGAAATGGAAATTTGGCGAAAATTTTGAAAATTTCGCAATTTTCCCAATTTGAATTTTTATGCCCTTAAATCACAGAGATACGGCACACAAAAAACTTGATAACTAACATTTCCCACATGTTTACTTTACATCAGCACAATTTTGGAACCAAAATTTTTTTGTTAGGAAGTTATAAGGGTTAAAAGTTGACCAGTGATTTCTCATTTTTACAACACCATTTTATTTTTAGGACCACATCACATTTGAAGCCACTTTGAGGGGTCTATATGATAGAAAATACCCAAAAGTGAGACCATTCTAAAAATTGCACCCCTTAAGATGCTCAAAACCACATTCAAGAAGTTTATTAACCCTTTAGGTGCGTCACAGGAATTTTTTTGAATATTTAAAAGAAAAATGAACATCTAACTTTTTTTCACAAAAAAAATACTTCAGGTTCAATTTTTTTTATTTTACCAAGGGTAACAGGAGAAATTGGACTGCAAAAGCTATTGTGCAATTTGTCCTGAGTACACTGATACCTTATATGTGGGGGGGAACGACTGTTTCGGCGCATGGCAGAGCTCAGAATGGAGGAGCGCCGTTTGACTTTTTCAATGCAAAATTGGCTGGAATTCAGATCGGAGGTCATGTCACGTTTGGAGAGTCCCTGATGTACCTAAACAGTGGAAACCCCCTACAAGTGACCCCATTTTGGAAACTAGACCCCCAAGGAACTTATCTAGATATGTGGTGAGAACTTTGAACCCACAAGGGCTTTACAGAAGTTTATAACGTACAGCGGTACAATTAAAAAATCATATTTTTTCCAAAAAAATGATCTTTTCACCCCAATTTTTATTTTCCCAAGGGTAACAGGACCCTAAAAGTTATTGTGCAATTTGTCCTGAGTATGCTGATACCCCACATGTGGGGGTAAACCACTATTTGGGCGCATGGCAGTGCTCGGAAGGGAAGCAGCGCCATTTGACGTTTTTGCCTGGAATTGAGATCGGACATCATGTCGCGATTGGAAAAACCCCTGATGTACCAAAACAGTGGAAACCCCCCACAAATGACACCATTTTGGAAACTAGACCCCCTAAGGAACTTAACTAGATGTGTGGTGAGAACTTTGAACCCCCAAGGGCTTCACAGAAGTTTATAATGCCCAGGCATGAAAATAAAAAAATCGTATTTTTTCCACAAACATGATCAATTAGTCCCCAATTTTTTTATTTTCCCAAGGGTAACAGGAGAAATTGAACCCCAAAAGTTGTTGTCCAATTTGTCCTGAGTACGCTGACACCCCATATGTGGGAGAAAACTACTGTATGGACACACGTCGGGGCTCGGAAGGGAAGTAGTGACGTTTTGGAATGCAGACTTTGATGGAATGGTCTGCGGGTGTCATGTGCGTTTGGAGAGCCCATGATGTACCTAAACTATTGAAACTCCCCACAAGTGACCCCATTTTGGACACTAGACCCCCCCACGGAACTTATCTAGATGTGTGGTGAGCACTTTGAACCCCCAAGTGCTTCACAGAAGTTTATAACGCTCGGACGTGAAAATAAAAAAATCATTTTTTTCCACAAAAATGATATTTTTGCCCTCAATTTTTTATTTTCCTAAGGGTAACAGGAGAAATTGGACCCCAAAAATTGTTTTGCAATTTGACCTGAGTAGGCTGATACCCTACATGTGGGGGTAAAACACTGTTTGGGCGCATGGCAGAGCTTGGAAGGGAAGGCGCACCATTTGACTTTTTCAACTCAGAATTGGCTGGAATTGAGATCAGACGCCATGTTGCATTTGGAGAGCCCCTGATGTGCCCAAACAGTGGAAACCCCCAATTTTAACTCCAACCTGAACCCCAACACACCCCTAACCCTAATCTCAGCCCTAACCCTAACCCTAGCCCTAACCCTAGCCCTAACCCTAACCCTAACCCTAGCCCTAGCCCTAACCCTAACCCTAATGGAAAAATGGAAATAAATACATTTTTTTATTTTATTATTTTTCCCTAACTAAGGGGGTGATAACGGAGGGTTTGATTTACTATTTATGGAGGTTTTTATATTTGGCAGCTGTCGCACGCTAAAATACGCTTTTTATTGTAAAAATATTTTTTGCATCACCACATATTGAGAGCTATAATTTTTCCGTATTTTGACCAACCGAGTCATGTGAGGTCTTATTTTTTGCGGGACGAGTTGACATTTTTATTGGTACCATTTTCGGGCACATGACATTTTTTGATCGCTTTTTATTCCGATTTTTGGGGCGCAGAGTGAACAAAAAACAGCGTTTCATGAATATCTTTTGGGGGGGTGTGTTTACACTGTTCCGCGTGCGATAAAATTGATAAAGCGTTTTTATTCTTTCGGTCAGTACGGTTACAGCGATACCTCATTTAGGTCGTTTTTTTATGTTTTGTTGGTTTTATGCAATGAAAACTATTTTATATAAAAAATAATTATTTTTGCATCGCTTTATTCTGCGAGCTATAACTTTTTTATTTTTTTGCTGATGATGCTGTGTAGCAGCTAGTTTTTTGCGGGACAAGATGACGTTTTCAGCGGTACCATGGAGATTTATATGCGTCTTTTTGATCGCGCGTTATTGCACTTTTTGTTTGGCGGTATGATAATAAATCATTATTTTTTGCTTCGTTTTTTATTTTTATTTTTTAATGGGTTCGCTAAAGGGGTTAACTAATGGGACTGTTTTATAGGGCAGGTCGTTACGGACACGGTGTTACCTAATATGTGTACTTTTATTGTTTTTTTTTTTATTTCCAAAAACTGGATTTATTTGGGGGAATATTTTTTTTTTTCTCTAATTTATTTGGCGATTTTTTTAAATTTATTTTAACACTTTTTTTTTATCTTTTTTTAACTTTATTAAATAGTCCCAGGTGGGACATCACTGTCCTGTGACAGATCGCTGATCTGTCACATCACAGATCACTGTGAAAGATCAGCAATCTGTCACGGGCAGTGCAGAAGGCTTCCTCATGCCTGCGCTTTGCAGGCACTGAGGAAGCCAGCTTCCTGCAGGCCCCCGAAGGCCCCCGTCACCATCTTGGATTCGGGGGCCTGCAGGAAAGAAGCCCCCCGCAGCAGTGCTGCACATTGCGCTGCCGTGGGGGGCTCAGGGAAGCACGGAGGGAGCCCCCTCCCTGTCGACGCTTCCCTTTAACCCCCGGTACACCGCGATCATGTTTGATCATGGTGTGCAAGGGGTTAACGTGTCGGGGGCGGTCCATGACCGCCCCTGACACATTGTGCCGGGTGTCAGCTGTGATAATCAGCTGACACCCAGCCGCAATCAGCGGCGCTCACCAAGTGAGCGCCGCTGATCGCGGTAGACGTACTATCCCGTCCATGGGCATAGGGGCCCGGGTCCCATGGACGGGATAGTACGTCTGATGTCAGGAAGGGGTTAAAAATTCACTATGACCACCAGTCTCAGGTTAAAAAAATGCATAGAAATGGCAGCAGTGCTACTTTGCTGCTATATTAGCATAATGTGTTAGTGCTTGATCCAACTAAGCACAATGGCCTGATATGAGGTGACTACTGCTAAAAACACTCATATCAAGCAAACTTAAGCCCTTTCCGACATCGGGCGTAATAGTACGCCGATGTCGGACTCCATCCCTTTGATGTGGGCTCCGGCGATAAGACAACATCTTTCCCAAGACATGTCAGCTGTTTTGAACAGCTGACATGTGCCCGCAATAGCCACGGGTGGAAATGCGATCCACCCACAGCTATTAACCAGCCCCTGTCAAACTCTGACAGCGGCATTTAACAAGCGCTTCCGGCAATTGCACCGGAAATACACACACCAGTTACCCTCATCACATGATCACGGGTCTTCGGTGTGCCACATATTCTGCAACACTTTACATTACAGAGGGGACTTGTACAGAAAATAAAGACATTAAAAAGTAAACACATAATTTAACAGATAACAAGACGAGTGGTCGCACTGCTTGCAAGTTTACAATCTATGAGGAAATATGGGGGACATGAAAGGTTAAAGGTTAAAAGGGATTGAATTTTGGTCCATCTATCAATATAATAAATAGGATATCAAAATAACAGTGCATGGACCGGTCACTAGGAATGAGCAAACCTGAACAGGAAAGTTGGGGTTCGTACTTGAAACTGACTTTTTACTGTATGTCCGATTTGCAGTTTGAGTTTGCAAGTCTAATAAAAGCTTGTTGAAAGGCTGCAGCACAGCCAATCGACAAGCTTTTAGACTGTGGGCACTTGCAGAGCCATCACAACCATGCCAAGTATTGGCCTGAGCAGCACACGACCCAGCCTGAATAAAAGATCACGAGTGCCACTGCCATTATGCTCTCATTAGTGTAGTAATACGACACAGCTGCAGTGATTGACAGATTGTGACTGCGCAGTCTGCAAAAAAACCCTATGTGTACTCTGCAACCCTTATTTGTGCTAGCACTGTGCTAAAATCCGCTTTGTGTACTCTGCTCTGCTGTCTTCTTCCCATAAAAGCATGCTAATTTACACAGTCCATGCATATAGCTAGCTACCTTAATAATCAGTGCTGCTCTTTTAGTATATAAAAAGTTGCTGAAAGTTCCAGGTAGTAGAAATGAAGTTGACTGCACTCAATACATCATGTAAAAATCTTCTTAAATATGAAAATATATAAATAAACGGAGGGCATAGCAAAAATGTAAGAATAAGGGGTTCACCAATGATATACTCAGAAACACACTTGGAACAAAGAGAAGTAAAGCAGTATATCTAAGTTTGGGAACTCCACAATATGTATAAAAAAGGTTGATCTTTATTGCTTACTCAGCAAATGACACATATACAACACAGCAAAACAATAAAAACATTTAAAAGATACAAATCGATGCCATCATGTCACAATCATACAATAATGATATAATGACTCTCCCACAACAAAAAAAAACCCATATAACAGCAATGGATGTACAGTAAGTAAGTGACAAGCAGAGCACCTCAGGCACATAGATAATCAAGTATAGTCATAAGTGAATGAGTGAAGGGCCCTGCTTACAACAATAAAAGACGCTATTCACAGCACCATGTGAACCAAGGAATAGAGGCTAGGAATATATATAAAAGCCTCCAAATCACAAACCTCAAAAATGAAGTGTACAAGAGGGAGGCACAGAGTATATAAGCCTCTAAATCACAAACTCTAAAGAGAATAAACAGACACCTAAGATAAAAAATATCTAGTCATGGGAACAAGAGGGTCTATGAAAGCATGTAGGAATGATTGGTACCCCAATGCTGACATAAATAGGTCGTGCCATAGGATATAGAAGTGCTCGCTTTTTTTTCCTTAGCCCCCTTTGCGCCACCTCCATACACACATCCAGCAGCCGCAAAACTTGGATAAGTGACACGTGTCACTTATCCAAGCTTGTGCCTGCCGTTTTTCATTTTTTTCACCCCCCTTTGTGCCACCTAACTACAACCCTAACTGTTGATCCCTGCCCGATCTCTATTCATCCACCCCAATCCCCCAGCCCCCTCTTTTTACCCCCTTTGCGCCGTTTCCATGTGCACATTTAGCAGCTGCCGAATTTTGATAAGTGACGCAATTCACTTATCAAAGTTCGTGCCGGCTGTTTTCCATTTTTCTTTTTCACCTCCCCCCCTTTGCGCCACCCCTATGCACACATCCAGCAGCCACTAAATTTTGATAAGTGACGCCGTTCACTTATCATATCTAGGACCTGCTGTTTTAGACTTTTTTTCACAGGTATTTTGCTCCCCATTTCTTTTAGCTTTTTCTTACAGGATAGTGTGCACCAATCACTACCCCCCCACCACATACACAGTTATAAATAAAGTACAGCCAAGCACCATATTTACACAAAAAAATGTCCTGCCCATCACAATCCTCCCAACAGCGCTATTCAATGGAGGAGGCATATTCTTACCTTGCCTCCGACACTGATAGCAAGGATGACGATCTGACTTTTCTTTATTTTTCGGATTCTTCATCCTCTTCCTCTTCCCCCTCCTCATCTTCCTTCTCGGGTCCTGCAGAACTGCCACGCAGACACTCCAGGACAGAAGATGAGGCAGCGCCCACCATGCCCGCAGCTGATTCAGCAGACCCTGTGTGGACCTCGCCCCCTGAAAATTACGAGCCACTGATTCCTGATTTTGTGGCAGAATCAGGAATCAAGTTTGACACCACCGGCCTCACAGAAATTGACTTTTTCAAAGTCTTTTTCTCTGAGGATTTTGTTAAACTCATGGTGGAGCAAACTAATTTGTATGTTCGGCAATTTTTGGAGCAAAACCCGCGTTCATCCTATACTAACTGGTCTCCTGTGCACGCAGTTGAAATGACAAAGTTTTGGGGCCTGGTCCTCCACATGGGTATCCTGAAGAAGCCTGAAATTCGGCAACATTGGTGTTGTTGTTTTTTAACACAATGCTCCAGTGTTCTGAATGGTCATGGTCCGGACGCGTTTTCAGGCCATCCACAATTTTCTGCATTATAACGATAATGCACAGTGTCCTGCACGAGATGACCCCAACTTTGACCGTCTGTTCAAAGTTCGGCCTGTCATCGAACACTTCAACAAAAAGTTTGCTGAAGTGTACGTGCCCCAAAGGAACATCTGCGTGGTTGAGTCCTTGGTCCATTTTCAGGGCAGGCTCAGATTCCATCAATACCTGCCCAGTAAGTGGGCCAAGTACAGAATCAAACTCTATAAGCTGCATGAGAGTACCTCAGGGTACACCCACAGATTTAGAGTGTACAAAGGAAAGAACACCAGAATTGAACCCCCTGAGTGTCCTCCTGACCTGGGAGTGAGTGGGAAAATTGTGTGGGATTTGTTGCACCCACTGCTGGATAAAGGTTATCACCTCTACATTGATAACTTTTATACCAGTGTCCCACTCTACAAATCCCTCTCTGCGCGAGGTACCGCAGCTTGCGGTACTGTCCGCAAAAATCAGAGAGGCCTCCCGAAGACGCTACTTGGGCAGATGCTCTGAAAAGGTGAGAGCAGGGCCCAATGTAGCGACCACCTGCTGGTGGTCAAGTAAAAAGACAAGAGGGAATTCCTTCTCTTGACAACCATAAACGGTGATGGCAGCGCCCTCAGCACTGTACGGGGGACCTCTGCACAGGTCAGCAAACCTGAATGTGTGCTGGGGTACAATAAAAACATGGGGGGCGTTAATCGCTCCGATCAACTCCTCCAACCGTACAATGCTTTGAGAAAGGCCAAGGTGTGGTACAAAAAGCTGGCCGTGCACATTGTCCAATTGGCAATGCTCAACGCATTTCTGCTGTCACAATGTGCATGCCCCAGCGATACGTCGTAACTTAAGTTCCAGGAGGCAATGGTTAAGGCCCTGATGTTTGGCACTCTGGAAGGAGCAGGCCCCAGAACTTCCGGAACTGAATGTGCTCGTATTGTACCAGGTCAGCATTTCCCGGGGGAGGTCCCGCAAACTGGAAAAATAGGTAAATCGCAAAAAAGGTGCCGAGTGAGTTACAAAAACGGAATACGCAAGGACACCATTTATCAATGCGACACCTGCCCCGAAAAACCTGGCCTGTGTATGAAGGATTGCTTCAAATTGTACCATACCTCAAAGCACTACAAAATTACTTTACTGGAAACATTAGATTAGTTGGGGCACATCTAGATAAGTTCCTTGGGGGTTTAGTTTCCAAAATAATGTCACTTGTGGGGTTTTTTTACTGTCTAGGCACATCAGGGGCTCTGCAAATGGAAAATGACACCCGCAGACCATTCCATCTAAGTCTGCATTCCAAAACGTCACTCCCTTCCGATCCCCGACGTGTGCCTAAACAGTTTTTTCCCACATATGGGGTACAAGCGTACTCAGGACAAATTGGACAACAACTTTTGGGGTCCAATTTCTCCTGTTATGCTTGGGAAAATTAAAAATTGGGGACTAAACGATCATTTTTGTGGGCACAAAATAGGATTTTTTATTTTCACGCCTGGGCAGTATAAACTTTAGTGAAACACTGGGGGGGTTCAAAGTTCTCATCACATATCTAGATAAGTTCCTTAGGGGGTCTAGTTTCCAAAATGGGGTCACTTGTCGGGGGTTTCTACTGTTTAACCACATCAGGGGCTCTGCAAACGGAACATGACGCCCGCAGACCATTGCATTAAAGTCTGCATTTCAAAGCGTCACTTCTTCCCTTCTGAACCCCAACGTGTGCCCAAACAGTAGTTTTTTCCCATATATGGGGTACCAGCATACTCAGGACAAATTGGACAACAACTTTTGGAGTCCAATTTCTCCTGTTATGCTTGAGAAAATTAAAAATTGGGGACTAAACGATCATTTTTGTGGTCACAAAATAGGATTTTTTATTTTCACGCCTGGGCAGTATAAGCTTTAGTGAAACACCTGGGGGTTCAAAATTCTCACCACATATCTAGATAAGATCCTTAGGGGGTCTAGTTTCCAAAATGTGGTCACTTGTGGGGGGTTTCCACTGTTTGGGCACATTGGGGGCTCGTCAAACGCAACATGGCGTCCAATCTCAATTCCAGCCAATTTTAGGTTGAAAAAGTCAAACGGCGCTGCTTCCCTTCCGAGCCCTGCTGTGCGCCCAAACAGTGGTCCCCCCCACATATAGGGTATCAGCGTACTCAGGACAAATTGGACAACAACTTTTGGGGTCCAATTTCTCCTGCTACCTTTGGGAAAATAAAAAATTGGTGACTAAACGATCATGATTGTGGAAAAAATATGATTTTTTATTTTCACACCCGGGCATTATAAACTCCTGTGAAGCCATATGGGGTTCAAGGTGCTCACCACACATCTAGATAAGTTCCTTAGGGGGTCTAGTTTCCAAAATGGGGTCACTTGTGGGGGGTTTCCACTGTTTGGGCACATTGGGGGCTCGTCAAATGCAACATGACGTCCAATCTCAATTCCAGCCAATTTTAGGTTGAAAAAGTGAAATGGCGCTGCTTCCCTTCCGAGTCCTGCCGTGCGCCCAAACAGTGGTCCCCCCCCACATATAGGGTATCAGCGTACTCAGGACAAATTGGACAACAACTTTTGTGGTCCAATTTCTCCTGCTACCTTTGGGAGAATAAAAAATTGGGGACTAAACGATCATGTTTGTGGAAAAAATATGATTTTTTATTTTCACGCCCGGGCGTTATAAACTCCTGTGAAGCCCTAGGGGGTTCAAGGTGCTCAACACACATCTAGATAAGTTCCTTAGGGGGTCTAGTTTCCAAAATGGGGTCACTTGTGGGGGGTTTCCACTGTTTGGGCACATTGGGGGCTCGTCAAACGCAACATGGCATCCAATCTCAATTACAGCCAATTATAGGTTGAAAAAGTCAAACGGCGCTGCTTCCCTTCCGAGCCCTGCCATGCGCCCATACAGTGGTCCCCCCACATTTAGGGTATCAGCATACTCAGGACAAATTGGACAACAACTTTGGTTGTCCAATTTCTCATGTTACCCTTGGAAAAATTAAAAAATTGTTGCTAACAGATCATTTTTGTGACTAAAAAGTTAAATGTTAATTTTTTCCTTCCATGTTTCTTCTGCTCCTGTGAAGCGCCTGAATGGTTAATAATCTTTTTGAATGTAGTTTTGAGAAGCTTGAGGGGTGTAGTTTTTAGAATGGTGTCACTTTGGGGTATTTTCTGCCATACAGACCCCTCAAAGTGACTTCAAATGTGAGGTGGTCCCTAAAAAAATGGTTTTGTAAATTTTGTTGTAAAAATGAGAAATTGCTGGTCAACTTTTAACCCTTATAAATTCCTAACGAAAAAAAAATTGTTTCCAAAATTGTGCTGGTGTCAAGTAGACATGTTGGAAATGTTATTTATTAACTATTTTGTGTCACATAGCTCTCTGGTTTAAGGGTATAAAAATTTAAAGCATGAAAATCGCAAAATTTTCTAAATTTTCGCCATATTTCCATTTTTTTCATAAATAAATGCAAATTATAGCAAATAAATGTTATCACTAAAGTGAAGTACAATATAAGTAATAAAACAAACTGACGGCACATCTAGAACTAGTCTGAATAGGTGCATACCAAAAGGCAACTTACATATTAAATAGAAAATGGCAGCACACCAAATATGAAATATGGTGATTTTAATCGCATTCAATCACATGTTTGGTTCCTATCGTCCTATATATATACAGGCTTTATCATGTTACTAGCCAGAGGTCAGTTCACACCAGGCAGTCAGTATAGGGACCCATTCAATCTGAGATCACCTTGTCGCTGGTGAATGGGCTCACATCTTTTGGCCAAATTTTGTGCTAAGTATCTCATATGTTTTTCAAGATTACAAAAGCCGTTATGCTATTCATATTTCACTTATTTCATATTTGATATGCCTTATAAAAGCCATTATGAAATGTATTACTAAAGCCATTTTGCTATTCGTATTTCACATATTTCATATTTAGTGTGCTGCCATTTTCTATTTAATGTGAAGTACAATATGTCATGAGAAAACAACGTCAGAATTGCCTAGATCCGTTGAAGCGTTCTAGAGTTATTACCTCATAAAGGGACAGTGGTCAGAATTGTAAAAATTGGCCCGGGAATTATCGTGCAAACCACCCTTGGGAGTGAAGGGGTTAAAATCTTCCTATATATAGCCTTTATGGCAATAAGGAGTCCCCTTGAATTTTTTTCCATACAATTTGTGCATATATCATCGATTCGTCTATATCCTATGGCACGACCTATTTATGTCAGCATTGGGGTACCAATCATTCATACATGCTTTCATAGATCCTATGTTCATTGGTTGCGTTTTCATAAGCATCAGCTCTACTTAGGCGCTATTGTCAGATAGGCGCCTGTTCTATCCCTATTTCATTATATATGTATCAGGCAGTCTTTATGTGTATTTCTTCTACATGCTTTCATAGACCCTATGTTCATTGGTTGCGTTTTTATAAGCGTTAGCTCTGCTTAGGCGCTATTGTCAGACAGGCGTCTGTTCTGTCTCCATTTCATCATATATGCATCAGGCAGGCTTTATGTGTGTTATAATTATTAATGGTTGCCTCTATGAATATTATATGATGCTTCTGGACCATACTTCAATGCATTGTGTTCTCTATTTTTACTGCACAGGTGGGTCCAATTTTGTAATATTAATGCATTAACATCTTCTTGATAGATCTACCAATAAGCTGACTTCTGCGTAGGCATATTGTTTTCGGCAACACTATTTAATATGCTGGTCATTACTACTCCTTACTGACACTATTGGGACACTTGTGCTATCTTTGTTTTGTCATTACTGTGCAGGCGCCACCTTGCTTGGTAATCACATCCTGATTGACATGTCCTGGACGCATGCGCTATGACTCTGTTTTCTTTGTCTCTATGGCGCAGGCGCGACTTTGCTGAGTGATGTCATTTGAACAACTTTATTCATCCATGAACAACGCCGACAAGATGGCCACGACCATGCAGCGCTCTCTTTCTCGTGGGTTAGTACCTATATAATTAATTATATATCAGGTGTAATTGTATTATATAACGAGCTGACATACATACCTCTGCAGCGCTTTATCCTCCCTTGAAGAAGCCACATAGAGCGTGGCGATACACGTGGGGATACGCATGGGGTTGTGCTCACCCAACTCCTTTGCCTCATAGGTTATTTCCAGCACACATTTGGTGCCTTATACATCTACAATGCTGAATATTTTTTCTTCATGCACTTGCCGGTATAGGAGTTATTAACCTCTTATTCCCATGACTAGATATTTTTTATCTTAGGTGTCTGTTTATTCTCTCTGGAGGTTTGTGATTTAGAGGCTTATATACTCTGTGCCTCCCTCTTGTACACTTCATTTTTGAGGTTTGTGATTTAGAGGCTTTTATGTATATTCCTAGCCTCTATTCCTTGGTTCACATGGTGCTGTGAATAGCGTATTTTATTGTTGTAAGCAGGGCCCTTCACTCATTCACTTATGACTATATTCGATATCTATATGCCTGAGGTGCTCTGCTTGTCACTTACTTACATCCATTGCTGTTATATGGGTTTTCTTGTTGTGGGAGAGTCATTATATCATTATTGTATGATTGTGACATGATGGCATCGATTTGTATCTTTTAAATGTTTTTATTGCTTTGCTGTGTTGTATATGTGTCATTTGCTGAGTAAGCAATAAAGATCAACCTTTTTTATACATATTGTGGAGTTCCCAAACTTAGATATACTGCTTTAATTCTCTTTGTTCCAAATCTTCTTAAATATCTCACAGCAAGCAATAAAAATCATATGGGAAAAGAGTAGGCGAACAAAAGCATGCTTCGACCACTTCGCATCTACTGACCTGTTGGCCTGTTGAACTGTCAGCAGACATGAAATGGCCGTACCTTGCTGTTGTTTGCTTGTGATCTCCCCATCTTATTTTTATTGCTGGTTGTGAGACAAAAAACATGATTTTCCATGATGTGATGAGTGCCATCATCTATACTTCTACTACTTCTTACCTTTGTCATTGTTGAAGAGGTGTGGGTTTACATGGTATAAGCACATAAAGTATGTCTTTAAATCCTCCGATCCTTTACCTTGTCCCCTTTTCCCATTGCATAACCATTGGGTATGCCTCAGTAGTGTCCTTCCTTTCTATGAGTAGCATCATCCTTCATTATTTACGACATCCTCCTTTACTTATGTTTGCAGTGTTCTCTATTATTATAAGAGTCAGCAATAGATGTATCTGTTTGTAGTCTGTATCTATTTAACGTTTTTAGGGCATGGGGTGTATTAATTTTCAGCATTTTACCATAGGAATAGTGAAAGCTTTTGATTTTCAAGAATTTTTTTAAATAATTGAAAATACTGCCACATTTGTTAAGTGTTCATTCTGGAACCGAAAGAAAAGAGTTGAGCTGGAAATAAGGAGGATGGTATCATCAGTAAATGCAGTCACCATGTGTTCATATGACACAGTAGGGAGATATCAGATATTTTAGCTTAGATTTCTGGCCTGCAAGAGGGTTTCTATGCAAAGGAAATAAAGAACAGCTCTGATGTAATGTCTACATGAGACCATTGGGTCAATTACTGCAAGTCAACTAAAAAATTTTTCAGTGCTCAATTTGTGACTCCATGCAACTAATTTTGTGCAAGTCCCAATTTGTTAAAAAAAGCAAATTGTAACTCATTAGGCATGATAAAAATGGTTGCAACATATATTTATTTGTTCCATGCCTTAGTTAAGACAGCTGCCTGAAATATATGAGGTTTTGCAACTTTTATGGATAAATTTAATCATTAATGTTTCATTTCACATTAAAGGTTAACGATGCCTTTTTTCTCATCAATTTTTAGTTTTGAATTGTATAATATTACAAAAATGTCTACTTTTAATCAGAAACTTCCCAGTGCTCATGGCAATGATGAAAACGCTGAACACTTGCATGAACATTTCATGAGCACATCAGCAATGTTATATTAATTTGTTCTAATCAAACTGCATTCTACTTGTAAAAAATGTTACTTTTACAAAGTATCAAAATTATTCATTTTTTTACAGCAGTTCTGCACAAAGCTAATGTTTAGACAATCTACACTAAGAGAAGTATTATGTTCTGCTCCTAAGCAACTACAGTATGACCTGGCACTGTTTGGAGGAATTATATACATAGCTTAAAGAGGTATTCCCATTTCCAAGATCCTACCCCAATATGCAGTAGGTGTAATAATATCAAATGAGTGCAGTATCCATGGTTACAACTGCTAACAAATAACTCTCATTATTTTAGTGGTCAGAACCATGGATACCTACACTACTGCAATGATCTGCACATGAGGTAAGTGGCATTGCGAATCAAAAGAAGTATATTACATTTATAATTGGAGGTATATACTAATATTTTTAATATTACACCTACTACATATCGGGATAGGATCTTGGAGATGGACTCATAATGAGCTAAGTTTATTAAGTATCTTTCTTTAAACATTAAAATTTGATATTTGCTATTTTTATGTTTAGGTATGGTCAAAGTTAAAATTTATTAGACATATGTATGCCACATTTTAAGTAGCTGATATTTTTGGGAGAAACGGTGTGTTAGCCGTTGGGTTCCTGCCTCTGCACAGGAGGAATCTGGAGCCTTGCCCTCTGCGGTCTCCCATTCGTCTCCGGCCACAGAAGAGCCTGCTCAGCAAAGAAATGATTCCGGGTGTCTTGCTCAGTCTACTGCTGTTGGCTTGGTTACTGCTCCTGATTGGGGTTCAGTTATAGGAACCTGCAATAGCCAGCAGCAAGCAGCTCTTGGGACTAAGTCCTTCTTTCAGCCCACTGAGAATGCCCGTGGGAAGTCCTCTCATTGGAGGTCTGAGGTCAAATGCTCAGGTCCTATTGCTGCTCCCATTGGACCACTAGGAAGGTCCCGGAAGGATGTTGCTATAAAAGAGTCGCATGGCCACACTGCCATACACTAGTATAGACTCTTATTGTATATTGTGTGAGTGATGATGGAGGCATGTACAGTATCTGGTGACTGACTCATAACTCCCCTCCCTTGGATACGTATGTTATAGGGCTATAGAGTTAGAGTCGGTGCCTACTAGTGGCTTGGTCTGCACCACGGTGCTTCCACATCTCAGCACCTCACTCAGCGCCATATGGTGCCATTCAGAGCTGGGCACCTTCAGTACAGCATTAAGCGGCTGCCTCTGCCAGTGCAACGCCATGCGCAAGTCTAGCGCTTTCCTCCCATGTCTGGGTGGTTAGTAGCGTCTGTCAGAGCGGTGCAATTCACATGTAGTGCCCTTTAGTTATTTAATTTGTTTCTTCCTGGCACCACTGTTGTGGTGCCGAGCACTAGTGTGACTAGAGGGACTCTAACCCAGTGTCTCAGGGGTAGAGTCCTGTGGCTCTACACCAGTGCTCACATTGCCGAGCTCTGTGAGCATAAACAGGCTGCAGCATGTTTGGCGGTCAGGCGGCTCTGTGAAATAACAGAGTCCGCCTCTGTACATACCAGGTGAAGTTAACCCCGTGTGTTCCTCTATTGTACCTCCATATAACGCTCACCATTACCGAGCAGCAGTTACCATCTCTGCACGGTGGACCCCGGGCTGCAAATGCACCTAATTACCTTCCTTATTATTTGCTGCATTCCACTAGCCCGTAACACGGTGATAGGTCTAAAAAACATCTTGAAAATGCTCATGCTCTTAAAACAGATATTTTCCAAACTGTCATGATCATGATTTAATTAAAAAAAATTAAAATACAGTTTTTATACCACAAAGCAAAATAACTTTTCGAATAAGTAAAAGTGGTTACATAGATTGTAAAACAACTGTAACCCATATTAATAGGCAAAACAAACTGAGACCAGCAATACCTACACCCTCAAATATTAATATAATAAAAGTGTATCAATTAAAAGAGAATGTACAGTTAGGTCCATATATATTTGGACAGAGACAACATTTTTCTAATTTGGTTCTCGATATTGCCACAATGAATTTTAAACAAAACAATTCAGATGCAGTTGAAGTTCAGACTTTCAGCTTTCATTTGAGGGTATCCATATTAAAATTGGATGAAGGGTTTAGGGGTTTCAGCTCCTTAACATGTGCCACCCTGTTTTTAAAGGGACCAAAAATAATTGGACAGATTAAATAATTGTAAATAAAATGTTCATTTCTAGTACTTGGTTGAAAACCCTTTGTTGGCAATGACTGCCTGAAGTCTTGAACTCATGGACATCACCAGATGCTGTGTTTCCTCCTTTTTGATGCTCTGCCATGCCTTCGTTGCGGTGGTTTTCAGTTGCTGTTTGTTTGTGGGCCTTTCTGTCTGAACTTTAGTCTTTAACAAGTGAAATGCATGCTCAATTGGGTTGAGATCAGGTGACTGACTTGACCATTCAAGAATATTCCACTTCTTTGCTTTAATAAACTCCTGGGTTGCTTTGGCTTTATGTTTTGGGTCATTGTCCATTTGTAGTATGAAACGACGTCCAATCAGTTTGGCTGCATTTGGCTGGATCTGAGCACACAGTAAGGCTCTGAATACCTCAGAATTCATTCGGCTGCTTCTGTCCTGTGTCACATCATCAATAAACACTAGTGACCAAGTGCCACTGGCAGCCATGCATGCCCAAGCCATCACACTGATTCCGCCGTGTTTTACAGATAACGTGGTATGCTTTGGATCATGAGCTGTACCACACCTTCGCCATACTTTTTTCTTTCCATCATTCTGGTAGAGGTTGATCTTGGTTTCATCTGTCCAAATAATGTTCTTCCAGAACTGTGCTGGCTTTTTTAGATGTTTTTTTAGCAAAGTCCAGTCTAGCCTTTTGATTCTTGATGCTTATGAGTGGCTTGCACCGTGCAGTGAACCCTCTGTATTTACTTTCATGCAGTCTTCTCTTTATGGTAGATTTGGATATTGATACGCCTACCTCCTGGAGAGTGTTGCTCACTTGGTTGGCTGTTGCGAAGAAGTTTCTCTTCACCATGGAGATTATTCTGCGATCATCCACCACTGTTGTCTTCCCTGGGCGCCCAGGTCTTTTTGCATTGGAGAAAAGAATACACAAGACAAGGTGTATCGTGTCAGTATGATACTTCTCTGTCTTTAATCCAAAGTGAGCAGCTTTTATACAGATATTGTGTTATCTCATCGTGTTACATCATGGGTACATTTCTAAGTTACTATTTACCGTTCCCATGTCGCTACATATCACTATGTACGTTTCTGAGTTACTGTTTACTGTTCCCATATGCTACATAATCACCGTGTACATAAGTATTGTTCTTTAGCCCGATCCACCCTAGTCCACCCAGTATTGCGGTTTTACATGAAGCCTAGGTGGGTCATGCACAGAAATAATTCAGCAGAAAATCAGAAGTATCTTAAAGCAACATGATCCTAATATTCAGCAAAGCGTCTATATAGTGGTACAGTTTTGATTCTTGTATATATTCATGTGCAATATATTCTCCCCATAACAGTCCCTCCTTTGGAGATATGCAAAATCAAAATCCTAATCTCGTCGAACCTATCGATCTGTCCTCCCGGCCTACCTATCTCAACAATGCTGGAACCTAACTAACTAATCTTCACCGTATATACGAGACGACCCATCTCTAGTAGATGGACCCCCTCCTAACGGACTTTGCACAGGAGGAAGTCAGATCCTGGACTTTCCCTCGTTGGTTTGCTTCAAGCAGGCATATTCCGGAGGTGGTGTTTGCATGTTTTCATTGGGACATCCTTCATACAGGGGATCTTCGAAATCGGCATGCATGGTCATCACTGTGGTTTCCATAGTTTTCATCATCATTTTCTTAAGGCATGGAACTATGCAGCATAGAATTAAGGAAAATATGATCAAAGAACATAAAATAACTTTTGCAAACTTAATGGGTCAATAATTGCCTTTATGGCATCCCCAGTGTATTTTATAAACCGTTGTTGATTATTGTATAAATAGTTTATCCGCTTTGCATTCTTATTTACGGGGATGGTGGGTTTAAACACAACTATTGTCTCGTTCTCGACTTTGAATTTGTCAGGTGCTCCCTGTGTGCCCCCACTGGTATCTATGCTTCTTAGCCAAAATTTACCTTTTGTGTCACCATTTTCCCTCCCAAGTTTAGTACTTGAGCCTAGTACATATAACCCTTGCTCATTCTCTGAGGGGTTCTCAATGGTGAGGTACAGAACTATGCATCCCTCCTTGGGGCAGTGAGCGGCAGTGACAGGGAGTATTGAATCTGGAAGGCCAGTCTGACCCTTAAAATGGGCTTTGGACAGGGTCATGCGACTTAATAGGCTTATTCCCCATTTGTCCCTTCGCTGTAGGGCTTGGGCTGGTTGATGTCTCCAGTCACTTTCACCAGTGTGCCACCCAACAAGAGACTAATCCTCCCAGTTTGAACCTTCCCCTATTTCAGCAGTAGTGACACAGATGAATTGTGTATTTAACCCGATATGAAACTGTGCCATGGGGCCTAGACATTCTTATTGTGAGACAGTAGTCAAATTGATATGTTACTCTTGGGGTGGAGACATTATACCAGAATGTCAGTATACCCTTCTCATGAGTGACTACTCCTTGGTGACTGACTACCCCTTGAGCTAGGAAAAGGATAAGTGCCAGATGGATGAAGAGTGGCAGCCGCTACTGGACTCTGGATCCGGCATCTCCTTGCAGTGGGAAGCGAGGACCCATGGACTGCTGCGATAGTTGACAGGACTTGGAACAGGCTGTCATCTCTAGGTTCAAGGGTACGTCTGTTGAACCTCTTGGTGATGAGGACTCAGTCACCGGGCAGGATCAGGTGGGCTCCTATGTCCTCAGGATCTGGGATGGATGAACAGACTCGAAAATGCATTTTAGTCACATGTTTTTAAACTTAGTCTACATATAGGCAATTATAAAGAACAAAATATAATCCTAAACTGTGAATATTTACAAGTAGGATCTTATAGGGCTGAGTTTTGTTTGAGGCCTTAAATTTTCCTTGTTCATCCTTAGGCGTATTTCATCCTGTATAACTTCATCTTAGGTCCATTTCTTCTTTTCTTCCTTGGATACTTGTTTCTGGAGTGTCAGAACATCTTTTTCCAGGGTTATTCCTTTTCCTCTGTTTCCGTGTCAACCGGTATTACTGCTGCTTCTTTTGCTGTTACTTCAGCTAGTCTGTTGCCCACTGCTTCCCTTGAAGTGTCTCCAGTGTGTGTGCTTTTACTTTTACCACCGCAACTCTTCCTGGCATCAACAAGGACTCCATTAATTCTTGTATGGCTTTGTGGTGTCTGACCGGCGTTCCGTTAGCCGTGATGAAGTCTCTTTCCCTCCAGATTGATCTTGATAGCTTCATGTTGAGTGGACCTCTCGTATGCTTCTGTCAAGGCCTGCAGTCCTTTTGGATATAGGCAGTGGTTTTGCTGGCAGCAAGTTACTTCTGTGGCTACTGCTATACCAGTGTGCGAATGGCCTTCTTGGTCTGCATACCTTGGTCTATCCACAAAGAGCATCAGGTCAGGATCTTCCAGGTGTTCTCTTGCCTCATGACAGCAAGACAATTGCGTTCAGCCATTTCAGAGTCGACTACCTCTTCCACTAATGTGTCAGAGATGTGGTTTTCATCCTCCATCTTCCTCCCCCCTTTGGCAGAGGTAGAAGAGTAGCTGGATTATGGACAGCACATCTGGAGATGGTGACGTTGTCCGGGAGCAGAGTAGGGCATTGCAGACAGGTGCTTTGGGCCAGGATCTTCAACTGGTGACCCATAAAAATATCAGAAGCTTTGTCCAGCACAGGTGGGTTGCAAACACGGTTCTCATGCAAGTTGGGACTCCACGAGCCACTTGGTCAAGTCTTGGAGAGTAGAAGCCAGGAGGGCATTGTCTTCCTCCGTGAAGCTGTGTTAGGACTCCATTTACATGGTCAGGCTTCTTCATGACAAACAGACAAAACAGTTTGGTATAGCCTGGCAGTCCTAGTGCTGTGAAAATGTGATTGCAATTTAGCATATAAAACGCATTGATGCCTTCTTTGGTTAACCTTAAAACAGTTATAAAAAAGGTTGCATGTGTAGAAGAGCAGTATTGTCTTGGCTGTCTTCAGTCAGGGTCAGAGGTCATCCATATGTATTGTAAAACGAAGTGGCTGTGGGATGTATCCTCTTCCAGGTCTCCAGGACCGTGGTCATGGCTCGGGTGAACATAGAGAGGCTATACTGTGCCCCTTGAGGCATCATAGTCCAAATATATTGCTGGCCCTCGTGTGAAAACAAACAGGTACTGGCTTGCAGCATGTAGAAATAAACTGAAGAAAGCATTGGCCAGGTCAATCACCATAAACCATAGAAAAATAAATAGAATTGATAAAAAAAAAACATAGTGTGTGGGTTTGGTACCATAGATGTGTTCAGTACTATAACTTCATTGACAGCACATAAGTCATGTATTATCCATAACTTCATAGAAATAATTGCAAATTATGAAATGGAGGGTGAATATTGCAATATCCTTGGCAGCTGGGCTACTGGCTTCTGCCCCACCTTTACAAACTGGATTTTCAGCCTGCCAATATTGAGTCTGGGATCAGTGCCATTAGTTCAACGCCCACATGATCTACAGATGTGTCCTGTAAAAAAGAAAAGACTACATACTTCTTCAGCAAGTAGATCAATGTCCCTGATCACTCTTCTGATTGCATCGGGACCCACCAGGAATTTGAGAGGAGTATCCTCAACCTCTGTCTGGGTGAGAGATGTTGTTTCTCTATTGTATTTTTGTGGGGGGGGGGCTGCAAGAGTATACGTACTTTCATGGGTTGTGGAATCAGTATGCCAATACCCTATTAAAATCTGGAGCTCGGTATTGGTGGGTGTCAAGCTTCTTCCAAATGGGGACTAATTTGCATTTCAAATCTGAGATCCAGAAACTTTTTGTTACATCGGTGGAAGAAACTATCCACAGGTTCTCCTTTTCCCTGCATGACATCCTGGAGAATGGGGGGTCTGGCAAGCTGCTTACTAGGGTATACTGTCTTATAGATATTGACTGACTGCTCATTCTATCATCTGAATTCTGAGTATATCTGAAAAACATATGTATGTGTGCGTCTTGAAACAAATTCTCACGGGGTTATGAACAGTGGGATATGTGACTGTAAAAGCTGTATGTACTCCTTATGTCCAAGTAAAGGGGTCTTCAGTGAACATAGTGATGTCTAGCTATCTTGAACACAGTAATATAGGGAATTAACCAACAACTAACACCAGAGTATATCACAAATCTTGTGTATCCAGAAACTGCGTAGTATAAAAATACCTTATAAATTGTTAAAATTTCTGTTTCCTCAAAACTTTCGCTCTAAAACATTGCAAAGAAAACATCTCACAGAGAAATGTAGTGACATTAGTAAAACAATAACTAAAAAGTAACAATAGACCTCGGATCTCACAGAGATATCTGTACAAATCAAGCAATTACCATTCAAGTAATTCTCTTTCTACCTGAAACAACTAACCTTATAATTATAGTATACAGAAAAAAACCAGTTTATCCAATTCTCTAATTTCACAACATATATATATGTATACACACATAGAATGCATTCAAAAATTTTAACCACATGCTAGTACGCCTCCTGCCGGCAAATCATACACACTACAAAAGACAAAAGACAATGAATTTAAAACTGGTACTGACATCAAATACTGCGAATCCTTGACACCAAAACAATTCGCAATTTACCTATCCATATGCCAGCCTGATTTGTAGAGGGGAAAAATCTACACCTGGGCAAACCACACTTTTCAGGGAGAGAGCAATCACTCAGTCACATCAACACGGTAATTGAAATTACCCTTCCACCCATATAACTTATGAACCTATGCTGCAGCTAAAACACCATCACCTTAGCCAGGTGATGTCCGGTGGGAACCCCGCAAGAAGTCATCAACCACTTAGAGGTTGGAAAATCACTCAGAGTAATCAAGCCCCTACTCCCACTTGCCCACTGGGAGAGACACAGTTCAGACTTCTGCGATCATCGGTCAAGCCGAGAGCAGGACCGGAACCAGAGTGACAGTGAATTTGCTCAGTACGTCTCCCAATCTATATTTTTTCCTTTTCAGGCTGGCTGAGGTAACAATCACGTATGCAAACAACCAAAACAGCAAAGCAGAGAGGCAAAGCAGATAAGGCAGACAATTAAGGAAATCGTGACCAGGGTGGGTTTTTGGTGCTAGGACTTGTAGTAAATAGTGGTAATCACCTCTAGATAGGTGGTTGATATTTCAGCAGAGGGGGAAGAATAGTAATCACCTCTTTCCTTAAAAATATATATATATGCCGTGTCATTCACTTCACCGGGCCCAGTTTATACCGTGGGTGTATGGCCGGACGTGAGCACCTATATGTGTATATATATAATATATATATAACTTCTTCGACCGTCTAAGGTCGGAACCAGGGTGATAACCCAGTGGAAACATCCCCTTTGTACTCTGCTCTGTTTGTTTCTAGTAGCCCTAGTGCAGTTTGAAATAATTTTTAACAGATACTAGATGGATTCTAGACACACCCTCTGAATTGGTTAGACCGGACAATACACACAGACAATTAAGGAATTATATACCTGACCGGGTCCGTAGGCTCAGGACTTTCAAATGTGGTCAGTTTAAGGGTTCAGAGAAGACAGCCAACTATCTCCACCCAGCCGGACGTGAATACAGAAAGGGTAGGTAAGATGATATATTTTCTCACCAGGTCTCGAGCTGCAGTCTCGTCCCGCTGGAAAGACGTCCGTCCTGGGGGGAGATTTTGTTGCGGCTGTGATCGTCTGGTATCGTCCTGAGCCCCACTGTTTGATCGCCAACTGTTGATTCTGCCGCACTAGGGTGTGGCCCATCTTAATTGTCTGTGGCCAAATTGGATCTTTGGTAGGAATTATACGTGCACGGAGAAAAGAATACACAAGACAAGGTGTATCGTGTCAGTATGATTCTTCTCTGTCTTTAATCCAAAGTGAGCAGCTTTTATACAGATATTGTGTTATCTCATCGTGTTACATCATGGGTACATTTCTAAGTTACTATTTACCGTTCCCATGTCGCTAAATATCACTATTTACGTTTCTGAGTTACTGTTTACTGTTCCCATATGCTACATAATCACCATGTACATAAGTATTGTTCTTTAGCCCGATCCACCCTAGTCCACCCAGTATTGCGGTTTTACATGAAGCCTAGGTGGGTCATGCACAGAAATAATTCAGCAGAAAATCAGAAGTATCTTAAAACAACATGATCCTAATATTCAGCAAAGCGTCTATATAGTGGTACAGTTTTGATTCTTGTATATATTCATGTGCCATATATTCTCCCCTTAACAATAGTGGTTTCCTCCTATTTCTAGCATGTTTATTCCCATACGGTATATATTGTGCACAGGTCCTATTCAGAATGCTAATAAACGTCTCCCATTTTCTTTGTGCATTTTTATGTCTCAGGATATCGTCCCAGTTAATTCCACCAAAATCATCTCTCATCCGTTGGAAATTTGCTTTCCTGAAGTTTAGTGTCCTTGTAACCCCTCTACTACACATCTTATTAAAGAATACATGAAAACTTATTAATTTGTGATCACTATTACCCAAGTGACCCTCAACCCTTACATTTGATATGCGTTCTGGCCTGTTGGTTAATATTAGGTCTAGCAGTGCCCCCCCTCTTGTTGGGTCCTGAACCAGTTGTGAAATGTAATTGTCTCTCATAGTAGTCAAAAACCTATTACCTTTGCTGGAACTGCAGGTTTCGGTTCCCCAATGTATTTCAGGGTAGTTGAAGTCCCCCATAATAATGACTTCTCCTTGAGTCGCAGCTTCATCTATTTGCTTTATGAGGATATTCTCTGTTGCTTCCATTATTTTTGGAGACTTATAACAAACCCCTATCAGTAATTTATTATTTTACTCTTCGCCACGACAGCACCCACTTGGAGAGAGGGATCCGCCCATAGGAACAGGAAACCTACAGAGATAAAAGAGGGCGGTCCACCTCTCCCCCTCAGTTGGTTTCCTGTTCCTAAGGGGAATCACAGGATACACTACAGCCTTACCTGGGCCAAGGAACCGCCTGTGCAGTTGCTGCGAGAACGGCAAGGGTTCCGGTCCAGAGGCAGCGACGGGGGAGTGCTGGAATCCGGCTCCCTCCTCGGCTGGGATATAATACGAGCCAGAAACACCGGTACCGGGTGGCGCCGACCGGTGTTCGTCTGAAGAGAACATGACACCGGCAGGAGATCTATTCCGGTCCATGTGGGGGCGCAGGAACCGGAGAAAACGGCAGCCTCCGGCGTTCCTGAGGGGCTTCAGCGTCCAGGAGAACGCTCATACAGCGTGGCAGGAAGTGGTAAGGAGGAGCTTCCGGGTCACCGGAGGCTCCTCGGCTCACAGCGCATGCGCGGCTGGGCGGCACCACAGACGCAGGCGCTCCCCGCCCCCTCCAGAGAGAGAAAAAAATAAAAAAAAATGATGATGATTTTACTAGCCGAGCGGCGGCTAGAGGAGCGCTACTAATAAGCCGCAGATAGGCGCACCTGAAGAGGGAGGTACCAGGTATGAAGGGGCTTACAAAAGGCCGGGGGCAAAAGTATACGGCGTGCAATCATGTCTTCACCAAGGCAGGACACGCATCCCCAGGCAGGCGATGCAGCAGCAGCCAAGGACCACGCAAGACGAGGTTCCTCGGATGGTAGCCACAGAAGACACGCTAACAAGCCTCCTTCTCAGCCTCCTGAGCCGGTACCTACAGCTTCTCTGGGTGAGTGGACGTCGCTCTGCCTATCAAGCTGATGATATGTCTCTCTCTCTCTCTCTCTCTCGATCTCCCTCTCTCCTCCGTCATAATGTCCCCATCTCAGACTAAGAGGAAGGAAAAGTCAAAAAATAAAGAATGTGCCCTGTGTACATGTCCGCTACCGGACTCTTACACAAAAAGACTGTGCAAAAGATGCGTTAACGAAACGGCGAATCAGGCATCAACATCAGCCGTTGATATAAGGGCCATAATTAGAGAAGAACTACAGGCCTTAAACCAGTCTAGCAGGCCTACTAGTATCGAAACTACTAAGCCATCAGGGGCCGTAGACACCGATGAGGGCGAAATAGCCTCAGATGATTCCAATGCATCCACATCAGCGTCCTCCTCAGAGATGGAGAGCCATTGCTGTTTTCCTTTAGATAATATGGATAATTTAGTTAAATCAGTAAGGAATACAATGGGATGCACAGACACAAAGGAGCCACAAACGACTCAGGATATTATGTTTGCGGGGCTCACGGATAGGAAAAGGAGAGTTTTTCCGGTCATTCCAGCAATAAAAGCTCTGGTTAAAAAGGAATGGGAGAGACAGGACCAGAGAGGATATCTGCCCTCAACCTCAAAGAGAAGGTACCCCTTTAGCGACGAAGATTTGTCGACATGGGGTAAGGTCCCAAAGGTGGACGCAGCAGTGGCCTCCGCTTCAAAGCAAACGATCCTACCGGTAGAGGACACAGGGGTGCTAAAAGACCCTCTTGACCGCAAAGCAGACGCTGCTTTAAAAAGGGCATGGGAGGCGGCTACCGGTACGTTTAAATCGGCAATAGCCAGTACATGCACAGCTCGTTCTATGCTAGTCTGGATCGATCAATTAGACCAGCAGATAGACCAGAAGATCTCCAGAGACAAGCTACGTGCCGCCATACCACTAATCCGTGGCGCAGCAGCATATATAGCAGATGCTTCGGCGGATTCCTTACGCATGGCAGCCAGAACAGCAGGATTGGCTAATAACGCCAGACGTAGCCTATGGCTTAAAAGCTGGAGAGGTGACACCCAGTCCAAAACAAAGCTGTGTACCATTCCTTGCGAGGGTGAGTTCCTATTTGGGAAAGCCTTAGATGAAATCCTTATGAAGGCAAAAGAAAGGAAAAAAGGATTCCCTAACCCTCCTCTCCCATTCTATAGGAGGGCGTTTAGGAGAAGACCATTTGGTCGGGGAAGAACAGCAGAAAATCAAAACCGCTGGACCACAAAGGAAGGAAAAGGCAAAGGTGCCATATTTAGGGGATCCACCCTTCCGCAGGGACAGGAACTGAGGAACCAATCCCTCCAGTAGGAGGAAGGCTAAAAAATTTTCTTCGAGAATGGGAGAAAATTACGGCTAGCCCTTGGGTTCTGGGCATTATTAAAGAAGGGCTAAAGATAAAATTCCATCATGTACCCAGTAATTCATTAATTATAACATCCTTCAGCTCACCGGTTCAACAACAGGCCCTGGAAGCTGAAATTTGGAACCTACTGAACAAAAAAGTTTTGGTCCAGGTTCCTAAAGGGCAGGAAGGGAGAGGATTTTACTCCCCTCTCTTTCTGATATCTAAACCAGACGGATCATTCCGGACGATAATCAACCTAAAGAAATTAAATTCATTTATAATAAATCATAAATTTAAGATGGAATCCATAAGATCCACGATTAAACTTCTCTTCCCCAATTGTATGATGGCAGGCTTGGATCTGAAGGACGCTTATTATCATATTCCCATCCATTACAGATATCAGAAATATCTCAGAGTGGCGGTCCTCCTCGATGGCAAAATACAACATCTCCAGTTCACAGCCATGCCATTCGGCATTTCCATCGCACCACGAGTATTTTCAAAGGTGATGCTGGAAGTGATGGCTTTTTTACGCCAGAAAGATACACTAATAGTACCCTATCTGGATGATTTCTTGATAGTAGGAAATTCAATTCGACAATGTAATGAGCGAGTTGCTGATACAATCTTGTCCCTACAGGCCCTAGGGTGGATAATAAACTTCAAGAAGTCCAGAATCGAGCCGCAGTCTATCCAATCCTTCCTGGGTCTCGAGCTAGACTCCATATACCAAAAGTGTCTGCTGCCACAGGTAAAAATTTCAGCAATTAAAAAGAAGGTTAGGATAGCAATAGATCGACCATACATGTCCTTAAGGGAAGCAATGTCCCTTCTGGGATCCCTCACGGCTTGCATCCCGGCAGTTCGGTGGGCCCAGTTCCACACGAGGAAGCTACAACACCAAATTCTCATAGAGGAATCTCGTGTCCGGGGGAATCTGACAAAGAAAATCACGCTATCCCAGGGAGTCCTAACCTCCCTTGCATGGTGGCTAACGGACGATAACCTAGCGGGGGGAGTACCTTGGGTTATAACACCCTCCCGTATAATTATCACGGACGCTAGCCCCACAGGATGGGGAGCCCATATGGGGAATATTTTTGCCCAAGGCCTATGGGATATAGGCGAAGATAAGGATTCGTCAAATTTAAAAGAACTAAAAGCAGTCTATCATGCAATTTGTCATTTTCTTCCACAGCTGCAAGGGGAAAACGTAAGAATTAGAGTTGAGCGAAACGGGTCGAAAAAATTCAAAAGTCGCCGACTTTTGGCAAAGTCGGGTTTCATGAAACGAAACCCGACCCTAGGATGAGGTCGGCCACGAGGTCGGCGACTTATGCGCCAAAGTCGCGTTTCAAATGTTTGTTTTGCGCTCTTTTTCAGCCAATCAGGATCCACGGACACTGTGGGCAACGTGATGACATAGGCACGGGTCACCACCATCTTTCAGAAGGGCATGCAAGTGATTGGCTTGCTTTGGTGGGCGTCACAGGGGGTATAAAAGGGCGTGCACGCCGACCACCATCTTACTTCTGCCGATCTTAGTATAGGGAGAGGTTGCTGCTGATTCTGTAGGGAGAGCGTTAGGCAGGGAAGAAGACAAAAAAACTGCTTCTGCTGCTAGCGATTTGGCCTGCACAACACACCAGTCACTGTGTGTGCAGTGCAAGGGGAGGCTAGATAGTGGTGTATCAGTGGTGTTGGTTGTTGGGCTGCCTTTTAAGGCTTCCTGACAGGCTGGCATTGCTGTTTACCCACTGCTCCGCAAACTGCTTTTTTAAAAGCAATCCCAATTTTTTTTTTTGTCCTGCTGAGAAGAAAAAAAAACTGCTTCTGCTGCTAGCAATTTGGCCTGCACAACACACCAGTCACTGTTTATGCAGTGCAAGGGGAGGCTATATAGTGGTGTATCAGTGGTGTTGGTTGTTGGGCTGCCTTCTAAGGCTTCCTGACAGGCTGGCATTGCTGTTTACCCACTGCTCCGCAAACTGCTTTTTTAAAAGCAATCCAATCTCCCTTATCCTCTAGTCACTTTTGTCACAGCTGTGCCATCGAGCCTGTCACATAGCGCTCAGATATTCATTGGGCCTCACACAATCCAAAAGTGTCCAGTGTCCAAAAGTGTGTGCAGAGATTCAAAATCTCCCTTATCCTCTAGTCACTTTTGTCACAGCTGTGCCATCGAGCCTGTCACATAGCGCTCAGATATCAGTGGGCCTCACACAATCCAAAAGTGTCCACTGTCCACAAGTGTGTGCAGAAATTCAAAATCTCCCTTATCCTCTAGTCACTTTTGTCACAGCAGTGCCATCGAGCCTGTCACATAGCGCTCAGATATCAGTGGGCCTCACACAATCCAAAAGTGTCCAGTGTCCAAAAGTGTGTGCAGATATTCAAAATCTCCCTTATCCTCTAGTCAATTTTGTCACAGCAGTGCCATCGAGCCTGTCACATAGCGCTCAGATATCAGTGGGCCTCACACAATCCAAAAGTGTCCAGTGTCCAAAAGTGTGTGCAGAAATTCAAAATCTCCCTTATCCTCTAGTCACTTTTGTCACAGCTGTGCCATCGAGCCTGTCACATAGCGCTCAGATATCAGTGGGCCTCACACAATCCAAAAGTGTCCAAAAGTGTGTGCAGATATTCAAAATCTCCCTTATCCTCTAGTCACTTTTGTCACAGCAGTGCCATCGAGCCTGTCACATAGCGCTCAGATATCAGTGGGCCTCACATAATCCAAAAGTGTCCAGTGTCCAAAAGTGTGTGCAGATATTCAAAATCTCCCTTATCCTCTAGTCACTTTTGTCACAGCAGTGCCATCAAGCCTGTCACATAGCGCTCAGATATCAGTGGGCCTCACACAATCCAAAAGTGTCCACTGTCCACAAGTGAGTGCAGAAATTCAAAATCTCCCCTGCCCTATAGACACCTTGTACCTTGTTTTACATTGCTATATAGTTTGTTGGATTTTGTCTACATTTCTACCAAAAATGAGGAAGGCTGGTGGAAGAGGCCGTGGAATTGGGCGGGGGTTGGCAGCTGGTAATGATGGTGTTGGTGGTGGATCTGATGGTAGTGGCAAGAGCAAAATAGGACCAAATGCAGGAGGTGCTGACCCTGCGTCATCGTCTGGCTACATAAGGCCTCGAACGTTTAGTTTTCTAGGAGTTGGCAAACCGCTTTTAAAGCCAGAGCATCAGGAAAAAATTTTGTCTTACATTGCTGACTCAGCCTCCAGCTCTATCGCCTCCTCTTCTTCAGTTGTAAAAAGTAAAAGCACTGAGTCGTCATTGGAGGCTCATGTTCATGAACCACACCTTTCCTTGTGTCCTTCACCCCAACCAAGATTGAAGGATGACGCAGGCCATACTACTGATTACTCCATGGAGCTGTTTTCACATACCATGCCTGGATTATCAAGTCAAATGGTGAATTACCCAGGCCAAGATGAATCTGACATGGAGTGCACTGATGCACAGCCGCTGATGGATGATTCTGCTGGTACATTCACTCAGAGCACTACATTGTCCTCGCAGTGTACAGAGCCAGATTCTGACCCTGATGAGACTCAGGTGCCCCTTCCCGCACACTATACCACCATACACGGTGACACAGAGGAAGGTGCACATGACATAGAAGAGGAGGTGATGGATGACCCAGTTGTTGACCCAGATTGGCATCCATTGGGGGAAGAGGGTGCTGCTTCCAATAGCTCAGATGAGGAGCATCCACAGCAGACATCGACATCGCAACAGCTGTTATCTGGCAGGCCCGGAGCACTTCAAAGACAGGTTCCAAACATCAAAAGAGTTTCTGGACAGCTTGTCCAGAGGGTCAAAAGATCACAGCGTGCTAGGCCGTAAAATGTCTGCCAAAGTAGGAAGAGTGCAGTGTGGCACTTTTTTGAACAAAATCCTCATGATCAGGCCAAGGTTATCTGTAAGAAGTGCGCAAAGACCTTTAGCCGAGGGAAAAATCTGAAAAATTTGAATACCAGTTGCATGCTTAGACATTTAACCAGCATGCACTTGCAAGCGTGGACACAACACCAAACCTCAAGTGCCACATGTGCAACTGATCACAACGAAGGTAGTCAGCAACGCTACATTATTTCTCCCACTGTAAGCCCACCGGTTAGCACAGCAGCAAATGTTGAGGTGTCGTTGCAAGACCACAGCAGTCAGGGAATCCCACTGTTATATCAACGAAATACTGATTCTAGGCCATCAGAAAGAACACCAACTCCATCACCATCATCAACCCTCTCTCAGTCCGCCCTGTCCACCGCTACTTCCACCATATGCAGCTCTCAAGTCCAGCTCACCCTCCCAGACACTATGAGTAGGTCAAGAAAGTACTCAGTCTCTCATCCGCGTACACTGGGTTTGAACGCCCACATTGCCAAACTAATCTCGTTTGAGATGATGCCCTTTCGGTTGGTGGAAAGCACAGCTTTCCGCGAACTCATGGCCTATGCAGTACCACGCTGTGACCCACCCAGTCGCCACTTCTTCTCTCGCAAAGCCATCCCAGCCCTCCACCATCATGTGAAAGACCGCATTGTCCATGCACTCAAGCAGTCAGTGAGCGGAAAGGTGCACCTCACAACTGATGCATGGTCCAGTCGGCATGGCCAGGGCCGTTACGTGTCCATCACTGCGCACTGGGTTAATGTGGTGGATGCAGGGTCCACAGGGGACAGCGGTGGTGGGACAGTGCTGCCTAGCCCACGGTATAGGAAACAGTTGGCTGTAGGCGTTCGACCCTCCTCCTCCTCCACCTCCTCCAGAAGCGAAAGCTCGTCCACAGAGCGCAGTCGTACGAGCACTCCATCTGCAGCTGCCACTGTTGCACACGATGTGTCCCCCTATCGAGCAGCTAGTGGAAAGCGTCAGCAGGCTGTGTTGCAGATGATGTGTTTGGGCGACAGACACACCGCCGAGGTGCTGGCCGAGTACTTGAAGCGACAAACTGAGTCATGGCTGGGCAGTGTACATCTTGAGGCAGGCAAGGTAGTTAGTGATAACGGCCGTAATTTTGTGGCAGCCATAGCCCTTTCAAAACTCAGCCACATACCTTGCTTGGCTCACACCTTGAACCTGGTGGTGCAGTGCTTCCTCAAAATTTATCCGGAGTTAACAGCCCTGCTCCAGAAGGTACGAAGACTGTGCGCGCACATCCACCGGTCGCCTGTACACTCCATTCGTATGCAGAAGCTGCAGCGATTGCTCCACCTTCCCAACCACCGCCTCATTATCGACATTGCAACAAGGTGGAACTCCACCCTGCACATGGTGGAGCGGCTGTGCGAGCAGAGGCAGGCCATAATGCATTTGTGGGAGGATACACGGCCAGGCACTTTGAGAGCAGACATGGAGTTGACAGGTGTGCAGTGGTCGAAGCTGAAAGACCTTTGTAAAGTCCTTCAGTGTTTTGAGGAATGCACACGGCTGGTAAGCGCAGACGACGCCATCCTAAGCATGAGCATCCCACTTATGCGTCTGCTCATGCAAACTTTGACGCACCTTAAGGAGCAGGCGTCTGCAGCCAATGTTGATGAGGAGGAAGAGGAGGAGGGAATCCTTGATGACATTCAGCCATTGTCTGCTCAGGGACCTCTCCTGGACGAGGTGGAGGAAGAAGAGGAGGAGGAGGATGGGGATGATTACTTAGGGGAGGAGGATGCATCTCGTGGGGCAAGTGAAAATGTTGGCATGGCAAGGTCTGGTACAGGGTTTGTGCGTGACTGGAGGGATGTGGATTTGCCAGAAAGTGCTCCTCCACCCAGCACTCGCAGTGCATCATTGACACCGGGAACATTGGCCCACATGTCAGATTATGCCTTGCGGATCCTAAAAAGGGACCCCCACATTGCCAAAATGATGAACGATGATGACTACTGGTTGGCCAGCATCCTGGATCCACACTATAAAGGCAAATTACAAAACATCATGCCACAGGAGAACCTTGACCTAATATTGGCTAATAAACAAGCAACTCTGGTAAATCGGTTGCTTGAGGCATTCCCAGCACACAGCAGCGGTGATGGTTCTCACACGAGCCGTACGGGCCGGGGGCAGCTTGGCAGAGGTGTTTGTGGTGCACACAGCAGAAGTGGCGTTGGAGACAGGGGTTTCATGACAATGTTGTGGACTGATTTTTCAAATACCGCTCACACAACTGGTAATACTGCATCGATGGAAAGTGACAGGAGACAGCAGTTGTCAACTATGGTAACAAACTACTTTTCCTCCCATATCGATGTTCTCCCACACAGGTCATTCCCCTTTGACTATTGGGCCGCTAAACTGGACACCTGGCCTGAATTGGCCCAATATGCCTTACAGGAGCTCGCTTGCCCAGCTGCAAGTGTGCTATCGGAAAGAGTCTTCAGTGCAGCTGGATCAATCGTGACAGAAAAAAGGACCCGTCTGTCAACCCAAAATGTGGATGATCTAACCTTCATTAAAATGAACCACGCATGGGTTTCCAAGGATTTTGTCCCACCTTCCCCTGATGACACATAGGGTGACAGAAAAATGGCTTGCTTTGGTCCACCTCTTCCTGGTACTTCACCTATTTCGCCTTTTGCATCAGCTGAATGTCCAACATCAACATATGCCACTTTCTAAAACTCCCTAACTGTGCTGCCTCCCCCCCATGGCCGGGGTCAAAACCTACCGCACGACACCGTGCGAGTGCCGTTGCCCTGGACAGGTGGGTAGGCCGACTCTTGGGCGCGGGCACTGGCACAGGGTCCCTCATAGTGCAATCAAGTGTCTCTGACGGTGGTGGTGCACACCCGCCGTCAGACACACCGCTGTACTATGAGGGGCCCAGTGCCAGTACCGACGCCCACGAGTGGGCCTCCCTTGCTTGGGCAGGGCCCCAGCATTTGCAATCTTTACCTCTCCCTGCTCCTCCGCTGTGTAATCTTGGCCGTCAAATCCATACTGTGCCTGACACCGTCTGAGCCTGCCTCCTGAGACATATATTTTGAATGTGTACGCTATCCATACATGTTATCCAGGGATACGGTACCCTTTCTAACCTTTGTGCAATCACGTGCAATCCATACTGGGCCTAACACCGTCTGAGCCTGCCTCCTGAGACATATATTTTGAATGTGTACGCTATCCATACATGTTATCCAGGGATACGGTACCCTTTCTAACCTTTGTGCAATCACGTGCAATCCATACTGGGCCTAACACCGTCTGAGCCTGCCTCATGCTGTATAGACATATATTTTGAATGTGTACGCTATCCATACATGTTATCCAGGGATACGGTACCCTTTCTAACCTTTGTGCAATCACGTGCAATCCATACTGGGCCTAACACCGTCTGAGCCTGCCTCATGCTGTATAGACATATATTTTGAATGTGTACGCTATCCATACATGTTATCCAGGGATACGGTACCCTTTCTAACCTTTGTGCAATCACGTGCAATCCATACTGGGCCTAACACCGTCTGAGCCTGCCTCATGCTGTATAGACATATATTTTGAATGTGTACGCTATCCATACATGTTATCCAGGGATACGGTACCCTTTCTAACCCTTGTGCAATCACGTGCAATCCATACTGGGCCTAACACCGTTTGAGCCTGCCTCATGCTGTATAGACATATATTTTGAATGTGTACGCTATCCATACATGTTATCCGGGGATACGGTACCCTTTCTAACCTTTGTGCAATCACGTGCAATCCATACTGGGCCTAACACCGTCTGAGCCTGCCTCCTGAGACATATATTTTGAATGTGTACGCTATCCATACATGTTATCTGGGGATACGGTACCCTTTCTCACCTTTGTGCAATCACGTGTAATCCATACTGGGCGTGAGAACGGCTGGCGAGCTGTTAAGCAAGCTACAGCACCTGTCCAGACAAGTACAGGGATTCCCTAGCGAGGAGACTTATTTGATTGTTTTCAATGTTGGGACAGCAATTTTTGGGGAGCACTATACTCTGGAGAATGATAGATGGGGCCCACCATACACTGGAACATTCCAAAGGTGGACATCAGACACTGGAGCAGCATTTACAGGGCCCATTATACACTAGAGCATTAGAAATGGGGCCCATTATGTTTGGAGCATTATTTGGGCCCATAAGACAGTGGAGCTTCATCCATGGGGACCAACATATACTGTAGCATTATGTGGAGCTCATCATATACTGTTTCAAACATTATATGGGACCAATGATTCTGTATGGAGAAATAGATGGGCCTCGTCATGAGATGTAAAAAGTGAGGTATTTTTCATTGTACTATACCGCTATTTCTCTGCCGTATCGGAGCATGATGAGTTGTGGTATGTGTTAAAGGGGCGCTCTTTCGCCCAGGGTACATGAAAACCTGGAGCCAGCCCCCCCCCACATTTTGTAGCCAAATAACCCCCATTTTTCAGTGTGTAACTTGTATTATGAAGTTAATTAAGGTTGACAAGCTTAACAAAGAAGAATTGATGCTTTTGGCATTCAAATGGGCACTGTAGGTGTGTTTCCTGTCCTCCTCTCACTGCCGACTTTTATTCCCCATTGACTTACATTGGGTTTCGTGTTTCGGGACGACCCCGACTTTTCCCTATAATCGGACGATCTTGCTCGACCCGACTTTTGGAAAAGTCGGGTTTCACGAAACGAAACGCGACCCTAAAAAACCAAAAGTCGCTCAACTCTAGTAAGAATCCTTTCGGACAACACCACAGTAGTCGCGTATCTGAACAGACAAGGCGGAACTCGATCAGTCATCTTAATGTCTTCCGCAAGAAGGATTTTATCCCTAGCAGAAAAACATTTTTTGTCTCTTTCAGCCCTCCACATAAGGGGAAGAGACAATGTCCAGGCAGATTTTCTAAGCTGCCATACACTGCGACAAGGAGAGTGGTGTCTAGACCGGGGGATATTCACACGCATCGTGTCGCTATGGGGTCTACCCCAAATAGATCTCTTCGCCACCAGAGAAAACAGGCAGGTGCGAAGGTTCTCCTCTCTAAATATAACAGACAATCCGGAAATTCTGGATGCACTCCAGGCCCCGTGGCAATTCAAACTGGCATATGCTTTTCCACCAATTATACTACTACCACAGGTGATCAGGAAGATCAGAGCAGAAGAAGCACGGATAATCTTAATAGCACCATTCTGGCCCAGAAGGCCATGGTTTTCGTGCCTGCAAGCCATGTCAGTGACAGACCCGTGGGTGATCCCTTCAACCCCCAGGCTCCTCTCTCAGGGGCCATTCTTCCATCCTCAAGTGGACAATCTCCACTTGACGGCCTGGAACTTGAAAGGGAAATGTTAAGATCAAGGGGATTCTCGGAGGGATTAGTCAGTACACTCCTACTAAGTCGGAAAGTGGTAACGACAAAAATTTACACCAGAGCATGGAGAAAATTTCTAGAATCACACACGGGCCCTGATTCTGGAGAAATTCCAATCACAGCGATCCAGAGTTCCTACAGAGAGGAAAGGAATTAGGCCTATCTGTTAATACACTAAAAGTCCAGGTATCGGCTCTAGGGGCCCTCTATAGTTATAACGTGGCAGGCAATAGATGGATAAGCAGATTCATCTCGGCCTGTGAACGGAGCGAGCCAATGCACATACCTAGAGTTCCTCCTTGGGACTTAAACCTGGTTCTGGAGGCTCTAACACGTCCTCCCTTTGAACCATTAGACTCAATATCCCTTAAACACCTATCCTTCAAAACGGTACTGCTAGTTGCACTAACCTCAGCCAGAAGAGTTAGCGACATACAAGCACTCTCAATAGAACCTCCTTTTCTGTTGACATTTCAGGATCAGCTAATATTAAAACCAGATCCCTCATACTTGCCAAAGGTAGCAGGGAAGTTTCATAGATCGCAAGAGATCCACCTCCCTTCATTTTTTAGTAACCCTTCTTCTCCAGAGGAAGAAAAGTTCCATACACTAGACGTTAGAAGAGCTGTGTTACAATACATCGAGAGGTCTAGCAGCTGGAGGAAGAGTAGGGCTCTGTTTGTTTCCTTCCAGGGCCAAAAGAAGGGATATGAAGTCACAAGAGGTACTCTGTCTCGGTGGATCAGAGACGCGATCAGTCTGGCATATTCCGAGAGCAATGAAAATCCTCCGGAGGGTATCAAAGCACATTCCGCCAGAGCTATGGCTTCCTCTTGGGCAGAAAGGGGAGACGTCGCAATCGAATCTATATGTAAGGCGGCAACCTGGTCTACACCCTCTACCTTTTATAATCACTATAGGCTTGATTTATCATGCTCATCTGACCTAGCCTTTGGTAGAGCGGTCCTCGGCACGGTGGTCCCTCCCAGGTGAAGGTCTCTGAAAGTCTCTCCAAGTGGGTGCTGTCGTGGCGAAGAGTAAAAAGCCGGATTACTTACAGGTAATGCTCTTTTAATGAGTCCACGACAGCACCCGTTCACTAACCCTCCCTAGAAGTTAACATTATGTATATACACCTTCTTAGTTGTAAAGTTAATAAAATTAGAATATTGGACAATAAAATGGAATAATAATTGGCGGTCCTCCTGGTACTCTGAAATCCAACTGAGGGGGAGAGGCGGACCGCCCTCTTTTATCTCTGTAGGTTTCCTGTTCCTATGGGCGGATCCCTCTCTCCAAGTGGGTGCTGTCGTGGACTCATTAAAAGAGCATTACCGGTAAGTAATCCGGCTTTTTTCCCCCCTCCCCTTATCTCCACCCACAGGGACTCTACATTTTCATTAGACTCATATATATTATCACGAAGGATGGGTTTTAAGGATGATTTTACATATAAACACACGCCTCCCCCTCGCTTATTTGTTCGGTCATTTCTGAACAGACTATAGCCCTGTAAATTAACCACCCAGTCGTGGCTCTCGTCCAGCCATGTCTCAGATATCCCCACCATGTCATAATTATGTTCCAACAACATTAACTCCAATTCCTCCGTTTTGTTGGCGAGGTTTCTGGCATTAGTATACATGCACTTTATGTATCTCTCTGTACCTCTATTCTTTCTTAAATTATTAACTGTTCTAACCCCACCCCCCCATGCCACCCCCACCCCCAATGTCATTATTTGTGCCCAGGTCTCTATCTGCACTGTCTTCCCCTCCTATAAAAGGAATACCCTCCCCCCCGTCCCTAGTTTAAACACTCCTCCAACCTTCTAGCCATTTTCTCCCCCAGCACAGCTGCACCCTCCCCATTGAAGTGCAGCCCGTCCCTAGCGTAGAACCTGTAGCCAACTGAGAAGTCGGCCCAGTTCTGCAGGAACCCAAACCTCTCCTTCCTACACCAATTCCTGAGCCACTTATTAACCTCCCTAATCTCCCGTTGCCTCTCTGGTGTGGCACGTGGTACAGGAAGTATTTCCGAAAATACCACCTTGGAGGTCCTTGCTTTAAGCTTACAGCCTAATTCCCTGAAATCATCTTTAAGGACCTTCCACCTACCTCTATCTTTGTCATTTGTGCCAATGTGCACCATGACCGCTGGATCCTCACCAGCCCCTCCCAGTAATCTGTCAACCCGATCAGCGATGTGTCGGACTCGAGCGCCAGGTAGGCAGCACATCGTTCGACGATCCCTGTCTTTGTGACAGATTGCCCTATCTGTTCCCCTAATAATTGAGTCTCCCACTACCAGAACCTGCCTGGCCTGCCCTGCTCTCCTATTTCCCCCCTTACTGGAGCAGACACTCCTCCGGCTTTCAGAGGACATGCCTTGCTGCAGCAGTGCTACTCCTGCACTAACACTCCCCTCATCTGCCAACTTAGCAAACTTATTGGGGTGTGCCAGATCAGGACTAGCCTCCCTGGTGCTCTTCCCTCTACCCTGCCTTCTAACTGTCACCCAGCTAGCTGCTTCATTGTCCTGCAGCTCCAACCTAGCATTCCCCCCTCATCTATCCCATTGAGCGTCTGCTCAGTGAGCAGAAGACTCCTTTTCATATTGTCTATGGATCTCAGTGTTGCCAGCTGCACATTTAGATCCAGTATCTGGGCTTCCAAATGCACAACGTGCTCACATCTTGCACAGCAGTATGCACCCTCGACCGGCTGTTCAAGGATTTCATACATGTGGCAAGACGTGCATTGGATGGCATTGGCAATAGTGGAGCACATCCTAATGGGGATTGCACCAGACAATAAGATAAGCAAAAATAAATTAAAAAAAAAAAAAAAAAGAAAAGTATTAATATAGTATAACAGCAATTCAGTAAGAGCTCCCTTGGAAACTCCCTGAATCCAAAGTCACTGAATCTCAAGTCACACACTTACCACAGTTCGCACTTACGCTAAGGTCACACCCAGCTCGTTCACACTCGCTCAGGCAGAAGATTTAAAAGAGGTTTTTTTTCCCTTTTACCAGCACACCACCTTGCTGCTCAATGCACTTCCAAAAGGAGTTGAGCCCCAACCAGCTGCCTCTTATAAACCCTTAATTACTGTATGAACTCCCACCCTTAATTAACCCCTTGTGAATATAGTTACACCTCAAGATTTAAATGCAATATAGTTAACCCTTAAAAACACAGATAGTAAAATAAGAGATTAACCCTGTAGAGAGAAAAAATAGGTTAAACAAGCCCCCAAGCCCCCCAAAAATTGAACAGGTAGAAAGCACTCAGCAACCTACAATTCAGCAACTCACACAGGTATTTGTTATAGGTTTCCCAAATACCTCTTCACTGAATCTCAAGTCACACACTTACCACAGTTCGCACTTACGCTCAGGTCACACTCAGCTCGTTCACACTCGCTCAGGCAGAAGATTTAAAAGAGGGTTTTTTTCCCTTTTACCAGCACACCACCTTGCTGCTCAATGCACTTCCAAAAGGAGTTGAGCCCCAACCAGCTGCCTCTTATAAACCCTTAATTACTGTATGAACTCCCACCCTTAATTAACCCCTTGTGAATATAGTTACACCTCAAGATTTAAATGCAATATAGTTAACCCTTAAAAACACAGATAGTAAAATAAGAGGTTAACCCTGTAGAGAGAAAAAATAGGTTAAACAAGCCCTCAAGTCCCCCAAAAATTGAACAGGTAGAAAGCACTCAGCAACCTACAATTCAGCAACTCACACAGGTATTTGTTATAGGTTTCCCAAATACCTCTTCACTGAATCTCAAGTCACACACTTACCACAGTTCGCACTTACGCTCAGGTCACACTCAGCTCATTCACACTCGCTCAGGCAGAAGATTTAAAAGAGTTTTTTTTTCCCTTTTACCAGCACACCACCTTGCTGCTCAATGCACTTCCAAAAGGAGTTGAGCCCCAACCAGCTGCCTCTTATAAACCCTTAATTACTGTATGAACTCCCACCCTTAATTAACCCCTTGTGAATATAGTTACACCTCAAGATTTAAATGCAATATAGTTAACCCTTAAAAACACAGATAGTAAAATAAGAGATTAACCCTGTAGAGAGAAAAAATAGGTTAAACAAGCCCCCAAGCCCCCCAAAAATTGAACAGGTAGAAAGCACTCAGCAACCTACAATTCAGCAACTCACACAGGTATTTGTTATAGGTTTCCCAAATACCTCTTCACTGAATCTCAAGTCACACACTTACCACAGTTCGCACTTACGCTCAGGTCACACTCAGCTCGTTCACACTCGCTCAGGCAGAAGATTTAAAAGAGTTTTTTTTTTTTTTCCCCCTTTTACCAGCACACCACCTTGCTGCTCAATGCACTTCCAAAAGGAGTAGAAAAACATATGAGATACTTAGCACAAAATTTGGCCAAAAGATGTGAGCCCATTCACCAACGACAAGGTGATCTCAGATTGAATGGGTCCCTATACTGACTGCCTGGTGTGAACTGACCTCTGGCTAGTAACATGATAAAGCCTGTATATATAGGACGATCGGAACCAAACATGTGATTGAATGCGATTAAAATCACCACTTGATGAAGGGTGGAGTGCTCAGTCAGAAAACCAGTATACAAGTAATAGAAAAAACTGACGGCACATCAAGAACTAGTCTGAATAGGTGCATACCAAAAGGCAACTTACATATTAAATAGAAAATGGTAGCACACCAAATATGAAATATGTGAAATACGAATAGCAAAATGGCTTTAGTAATACATTTCATAATGGACGGTCACCAGAAAGGGATAAATTAACGGAACTGAAGGAGTAGGCAGGAGTCCAGGTGTAAACCAGGAGGGCGGCAGAGATACAAAATCGGTAGACAATAGCAGAGTCAAAATCCAGGCCAAGGTCAAAGTCTTAAACCAGGAGGGCAATAGCGGTACAAAATCGGGAGACAGTAGCAGAGTCAAAATCCAGGCTAAGGTCAGAGTCAGCAATAGTAAATAACACACTAGCACACTTGGGAAACGAAGACTATATCTGCTGGCCTGCAAGAAAGGCCCCAAGTTATTTGAAGGATCAGGCTATCCCTCACAGGCTCACAGTCTGATGATGTCATTTGGACCGCTCCCAGGACCAGGCCAGATGGTGATGCACCAACACTTTCATGACTGACAGAGGAGCGGAGCCTGCGCCCACCAGATGCCTGCGCAGTAGCTCTTTCTCTGTCACCACCACCCACGGGTGAACCACAGCACCTCCTAGTGGCCAAGGCAGGAACAGCTGTCCCTGAGTCTGACGGCGACGTGACAGTCCGGTGAATTCCAGTGGCCTGGACCGGAACAGCAGTCCTCGCGTCTGATGGCGACTTGACAGTCCGATGCCTCCCAGTGGCCGAGGCAGGAACAGCAGTCCCTGTGTCTGATGGCGACGTGACAGTCTGGTGCCTCCCAGTAGCCGAGGCAGGAACAGCAGTCCCTGTGTCTGACGGTGGCGTAACAGTACCCCCCTTCTAAGAGGGGCCTCTGGACCCTCAAAACCTGGTTTGTTAGGGTGAAGGAGGTGAAATTTCCTGATTAACTGAATGTCACCAGCAGGGACCCAGGACCTCTCCTCTGGACCGTAGCCCTTCCAGTGCACCAGATACTGCAGGACCCTCTCACTAAGCAGGAATCAAGGATACCCTGGACTTTGTATTCCAAGGCACCCCCGACAAAAACAGGAGGAGGAGTGGACTGGACAGGATGAATTGGGGAGCGGTACAATTTGAGGAGAGACTGGTGGAAAACATTTGGCAGTTTGAATGACTGAGGGAGTTTCAGATGAAAAGCTACTTGGTTAATCACCTCAATAATTTCGTACAGACCAATGAACCTGGGACTCAGTTTGGCAGACGGCACTATATCATAATTCCTCTCAGTGGAAGAGAATTTTCTGGAAAAGAAGGCACATGGACGAAGTTGAGTGAGGGATGCCGTGCCTTGTGATAGCACTGCTCCTACTCCAACCTAAGAGGCATCAACCTCTACAACAAAGGGGTGGTCTAGATCAGGCTGAATCAATATTGGGTTAGAAGCAAAACATTCTTTTAACCCCTTCACCCCCAAGGGTGGTTTGCACGTTCATGACCGGGCCAATTTTTACAATTCTGACCACTGTACCTTTATGAGGTCATAACTCTGGAACGCTTCCATGGATCCCGGTGATTCTGACATTGTTTTCTCGTGACATATTGTACTTCATGGTAGTGGTAAAATTTCATTCAAATAACTTGCGTTTATTTGTGAAAAAAACGGAAATTTGGCAAAAATTTTGAAAATTTCGCTATTTTCCAACTTTGAATTTTTATGTCCTTAAATCACAGAGATACGGCACACAAAAAACTTGATAACTAACATTTCCCACATGTTTATTTTACATCAGCACAATTTTGGAACCAAAATTTTTTTTGTTAGGAAGTTATAAGGGTTAAAAGTTGACCAGCGATTTCTCACTTTTACAGCACCATTTTATTTTTAGGACCACATCACATTTGAAGCCACTTTGAGGGGTCTATATGATAGAAAATACCCAAAAGTGACACCATTCTAAAAACTGCACCCCTTAAGGTGCTCAAAACCACATTCAAGAAGTTTATTAACCCTTTAGGTGCGTCACAGGAATTTTTTGAATATTTAAAAAAAATGAACATCTAACTTTTTCACAAAAAAAATACTTCAGGTTCAATTTTTTTTATTTTACCAAGGGTAACAGGAGAAATTGGACTGCAAAAGTTATTGTGCAATTTGTCCTGAGTACGCTGATACCTGATTTGTGGGGGGGACGACTGTTTCGGCGCATGGCAGAGCTCATAATGGAAGGAGCGCCGTTTGACTTTTTCAATGCAAAATTGGCTGGAATTCAGATCAGACGCCATGTCACGTTTGGAGAGTCCCTGATGTACCTAAACAGTGGAAACCCCCCCACAAGTGACCCCATTTTGGAAACTAGACCCCAAAAGGAACTTATCTAGATATGTGGTGAGAACTTTGAACCCACAAGGGCTTTACAGAAGTTTATAACGTACAGCGGTACAATTAAAAAATCATATTTTTTCCACAAAAATGATCTTTTCACCCCAATTTTTATTTTCCCAAGGGTAACAGGACCCTAAAAATTATTGTGCAATTTGTCCTGAGTACGCTGATACCCCACATGTGGGGGGTAAACCACTATTTGGGCGCATGGCAGAGGTTGGAAGGGAAGCAGCGCCATTTGACGTTTTTGGCTGGAATTGAGATCAGACACCAAGTCGCGATTGGAAATCCCCTGATGTACCAAAACAGTGGAAACCCCCCACAAATGACACCATTTTGGAAACTAGACCCCCTAAGGAACTTATCTAGATGTGTGGTGAGAACTTTGAACCCCCAACGGCTTCACAGAAGTTTATAACATACAGCCGTACAATTAAAAAATCATATTTTTTCCACAAAAATGATCTTTTCACCCTCAATTCTTAATTTTCCAAGGGTAACAGGACCCTAAAAATTATTGTGTAATTTGTCCTGAGTACGCTGATACCCCACATGTGGGGGTAAACCACTATTTGGGAGCATGGCAGAGCTCGGAAGGGAAGCAGCGCCATTTGACGTTTTTGGCTGGAATTGAGATCGGACACCATGTCGCGATTGGAAAACCCCTGATGTACCAAAACAGTGGAAACCCCCACAAATGACACCATTTTGGAAACTAGACCCCCTAAGGCTAGTTTCACACTAGCGTTTTTGAGCGCAGGGACGGCCTGCGCACGGCCGCCGCTAAGCCCCGCCCCATGCCGCGCCTCTGCCGGTAGCTCCGCCTACCGGCGCATGACGCTGCATGCGCCCTGCGTCCCCTATCTTTATCACTGGGGTCGCATGCCGTGCGCAGTATGCGTTTGGCGGCGCATGCGTCCTTTTGACGGTGCGCCGACCTGCGCCAAACGCAACCTGCTGCAGTTTGGTTGCGCCGGCGCACCGTCAAAAAGGCGCATGCGCCGCCAAATGCATACTGCGCACGGCCTGCGCCCCCAGTGATAAAGATAGGGGACGCAGGGCGCATGCAGCGAGAGGTGCGGCAGGGGGCGGGGCTTAGCGGTGGCCGTGCGCAGGCCGTCCCTGCGCTCAAAAACGCTAGTGTGAAACTAGCCTAAGGAACTTATCTAGATGTGAGGTGAGCACTTTGAACCCCCAAGGGCTTCACAGAAGTTTATAATGCCAGGGCATGAAAATAAAAAAATCGTATTTTTTCCACAAACATGATCAATTAGTCCCCAATTTTTTTATTTTCCCAAGGGTAATAGGAGAAATTGAACCCCATAAGTTGTTGTCCAATTTGTCCTGAGTACGCTGACACCCCATATGTGGGAGAAAACTACTGTATGGACACACGTCAGGGCTCGGAAGGGAAGTAGTGACGTTTTGGAATGCAGACATTGATGGAATGGTCTGTGGGTTTCATGTTGCCTTTGGAGAGCCCCTAATGTACCTAAACAGTGGAAACCCCCACAAATGACCCCATTTTGAAAACTAGACCCCCTAAGGAACTTATCTAGATGTGAGGTGAGCACTTTGAACCCCCAAGGGCTTCACAGAAGTTTATAATGACAGGGCATGAAAATAAAAAAATCGTATTTTTTCCACAAACATGATCAATTATTCCCCAATTTTTTTATTTTCCCAAGGGTAACAGGAGAAATTGAACCCCAGAAGTTGTTGTCCAATTTGTCCTGAGTACGCTGACACCCCATATGTGGGAGAAAACTACTGTATGGACACACGTCAGAGCTCGGAAGGGAAGTAGTGACGTTTTGGAATGCAGACATTGATGGAATGGTCTGCGGGTGTCATGTTGCCTTTTGAGAGCCCCTAATGTACCTAAACAGTGGAAACCCCCACAAATGACCCCATTTTGAAAACTAGACCCCCTAAGGAACTTATCTAGATGTGAGGTGAGCACTTTGAACCCCCAAGGGCTTCACAGAAGTTTATAATGCCAGGGCATGAAAATAAAAAAAATTGTATTTTTTCCACAAACATGATCAATTAGTCCCCAATTTTTTTATTTTCCCAAGGGTAACAGGAGAAATTGAACCCCAAAAGTTGTTGTCCAATTTGTCCTGAGTACGCTGACGCCCCACATGTGGGAGAAAACTACTGTATGGACACACGTCGGGGCTCGAAAGGGAAGCAGTGACGTTTTGGAATGCAGACTTTGAGGGAATGTTCTGCGGGTGTCTTGTTGCCTTTGGAGAGCCCCTAATGTACCTAAACAGTGGAAATCCCCCACAAATGACCCCATTTTGGAAACAAGACCCCCTAAGGAACTTATCTAGATGTGTGGTGAGCACTTTGAACCCCCAAGGGCTTCACAGAAGTTTATAATGCCAGGGCATGAAAATAAAAAAAATCGTATTTTTTCCACAAACATGATCAATTAGTCCCCAATTTTTTTATTTTCCCAAGGGTAACAGGAGAAATTGAACCCCAAAAGTTGTTGTCCAATTTGTCCTGAGTACGCTGACACCCCATATGTGGGAGAAAACTACTGTATGGACACATGTCGGGGCTCGGAAGGGAAGCAGTGACGTTTTGGAATGCAGACTCTGATGGAATTGTCTGCGGGTGTCATGTGCGTTTGGAGAGCCCCTGATGTACCTAAACTATTGAAACTCCCCACAAGTGACCGCATTTTGGACACTAGACCCCCCACGGAACTTATCTAGATGTGTGGTGAGCACTTTGAACCCCCAAGTGCTTCACAGAAGTTTATAACGCTCGGACTTGAAAATAAAAAAATCATTTTTTTCCACAAAAATGATATTTTTGCCCCCAATTTTTTATTTTCCTAAGGGTAACAGGAGAAATTGGACCCCAAAAATTGTTTTGCAATTTGTCCTGAGTAGGCTGATACCCCATATGTGGGGGTAAAACACTGTTTGGGTGCATGGCAGAGCTTGGAAGGGAAGGAGCACCATTTGACTTTTTCAACTCAGAATTGGCTGGAATTGAGATCAGACGCAATGTTGCATTTGGAGAGCACCTGATGTGCCCAAACAGTGGAAACCCCCAATTCTAACTCCAACCTGAACCCCAACACACCCCTAACCCTAATCTCAGCCCTAACCCTAACCCTAGCCCTAACCCTAGCCCTAACCCTAACCCTAGCCCTAACCCTAATCCCACCCCTAACCCTAACCCTAATGGAAAAATGGAAATAAATACATTTTTTTTATTTTATTATTTTTCCCTAACTAAGGGGGTGATAACGGGGGGTTTGATTTACTATTTATGGCGGTTTTTATGTTTGGCAGCTGTCGCACGCTAAAAGACGCTTTTTATTGTAAAAATAGTTTTTGCATCACCACATATTGAGAGCTATAATTTTTCCGTATTTTGACCCACCGAGTCATGTGAGGTCTTATTTTATGCGGGACGAGTTGACGTTTTTATTGGTACCATTTTCAGGCACGTGGCATTTTTTAATCGCTTTTTATTCCGATTTTTGGGACGCAGAATGAACAAAAACCAGCGTTTCATGAATTTCTTTTGGGTGAGTGCGTTTACACCGTTACGCGTGCGGTAAAATTGATAAAGCGGTTTTATTCTTCGGGTCAGTACGTTTACAGGGATACCTCATTTAGGTCGTTTTTTTATGTTTTGTCGGTTTTATGCAATGAAAACTATTTTATATAAAAAATAATTATTTTTGCATCGCTTTATTCTGCGAGCTATAACTTTTTTATTTTTTCGTTGATGATGCTGTGGCGGCTCGTTTTTTGCGGAACAAGATCACGTTTTCAGCGGTACCATGGATATTTAAAAGCGTCTTTTTGATCGCGCGTTATTACACTTTTTGTTTGGCGGTATGATAATAAATCATTATTTTTTGCTTCATTTTTTATTTTTATTTTTTAAGGGGTTCGCTAAAGGGGTTAACTAATGGGACAGTTTTATAGGGCGGGTCGTTACGGACGTGGTGATACCTAATATGTGTACTTTTATTGTTTTTTTTTTTTTATTTCCAAAAAATGGATTTATTTGGGGGAATATTTTTTTTTTTTTCCTAATTTATTTGGCGATTTTTTTTAAAATTATTTTAACACTTTTTTTATTTTTTTTTTAACTTTATTAAATAGTCCCAGGTGGGACATCACTGTCCTGTGACAGATCGCTGATCTGTCACATCACAGATCACTGTGACAGATCAGCAATCTGTCACAGGCATTGAAGAAGACTTCCTCTTGCCTGCGCTTTGCAGGCACTGAGGAAGCCAGCTTCCTGCAGGCCCCCGAATCCAAGAAGGAGCCCCCCGCGGCAGCGCTTCACATTGCGCTGCCGTGGGGGGCTCAGGGAAGCACGGAGGCAGCCCCCTCCCTGCCGATGCTTCCCTTTAACCCCCGGTACACCGCGATAGTGTTTGATCGCGGTGTGCAAGGGGTTAACGTGTCGGGGGCGGTCCGTGACCCCCCCTGACACATTGTGCCGGGTGTCAGCTGTGATAATCAGCTGACACCCGGGGGCGATCAGCGGCGCTCACCACGTGGGCGCCGCTGATCGCGGTAGACGTACTATCCCGTCCATGGGCATAGGGGCCCGGGTCCCATGGACGGGATAGTACGTCTCATGTCAGAAAGGGGTTAAAACAGAAAATGTCTTAAGTGCCTCAGGCTTCCAATTAACCACATCTGTCCCTTTCCGGTTCAAATCCGTGAGTGGTTTGGCGATCTCCGAAAAACCTTTAATAAATTTGCAATAATAGTTAGCTAACCCTAAGAATCGCTGCAGTTCTTTAAGAGACTTGGGTTGTACCCATTCCTTAATGGGTTGGATCTTGGCAGGATCCATGCGAAACCCTTTAGCTGGCACAATGTACCCCAGAAACTGTACCTCCTCAGCCATAAAAATGTATTTCTCTAGTTTGGCGAATAGAGAATGTTCTCTAAGTCTCTGGAGAACAGAGCAGACATGTTTGACGTGCGTCATAAGGTCAGCAGAGTAGATCAGGATGTCATACAAATAAATGACTACATATATTCCACAGATGTCTCTGAAGATATCGATCACAAAAGTCTGAAACACGGCAGGTGCGTTACTGTGCCCGAACGGCATTACGAGGTACTCAAAGTGGACAAGGGGGTGTGTTAAACGCGGTCTTCCACTCATCTCCCTTTCTTATACGGACAAGATTATGTGCTCCACAGAAGTCAAGCTTAGTAAACCAACGGGCTCCCTACAGCTCATTAAAAAGATCAGGGATGAATGGAAGCGGATACTGTTTTTTTACAGTGATTGCGTTAAACTCACTGTAATCAATGCAAGGTCTGAGACCACCATCTTTCTTTTCCACAAAAAAGAACCCAGCTCCAACAGGTGAGGTGGATGGTCTAATAAACCCCTTATGTAAACTGTCTGCTATGTAGTCTTTTATGGCCTGACGCTCTGGACCAGAGAGATTAAATATTCTCCCCTTTGGGAGACGAGAATCTGGTATCAAGTCTATGGGGCAATCATATTCTCTATGAAGGGGTAATTTCTCTGATTCCACTATGGAAAAAAACATCCTCATAATCTCTAAATGCATAAGGTACAAAGGGAGGTTTGATTTTAACTTGGTTCACTGATAGCGATATACAGTTGTCCTGACACTGTGGGCTCCAGTGCACAATGTCACCAGAAAGGGATAAATTAACGGAACTGAAGGAGTAGGCAGGAGTCCAGGTCTAAACCAGGAGGGCAATAGCAGTACAAAATTGGCAGACAGTAGCAGAGTCAAAATCCAGGCTAAGGTCAGAGTCAGCAATAGTAAATAACACACTAGCACACTGGGGAAACAAAGACTATATCTGGTGGCCTGTAAGACAGGCCCCAAGTTATTTGAAGGATCAGGCTATCCCTCACAGGCTCACAGTCTGACGTCATTTGGACCGCTCCCAGGACCAGGCCAGATGGTGATGCACCAACACTTTCATGACTGACAGAGGAGCGGAGCCTGCACCCACCAGATGCCTGCGCAGTAGCTCTTTCTCTGTCACCACCACCCACAGGTGAACCACGGCACCTCCTAGTGGCTGAGGCAGGAACAGCTGTCCTTGAGTCTGACGGCGACGTGACAGTCCGGTGAATCCCAGTGGCCTAGACCGGAACAGCAGTCCTCGAGTCTGATGGCGACTTGACAGTCCGACGCCTCCCAGTAGCCGAGGCAGGAACAGCAGTCCCTGTGTCTGACGGTGGCGTAACAGTACCCCCCTTCTAAGAGGGGCCTCTGGACCCTCAAAACCTGGTTTGTTAGGGTGAAGGAGGTGAAATTTCCTGATTAACCCTTTGACATGAATGTCACCAGCAGGGACCCAGGACCTCTCCTCTGGACCGTAGCCCTTCCAGTGCACCAGATACTGCAGGACCCTCTCACTAAGCGGGAATCAAGGATACCCTGGACTTCGTATTCCAAGGCACCCCCGACCAAAACAGGAGGAGGAGTGGACTGGACAGGATGAATTGGGGAGCGGTACAATTTGAGGAGAGACTGGTGGAAAACATTTGGCAGTTTGAATGACTGAGGGAGTTTCAGACGAAAAGCTACTTGGTTAATCACCTCAATAATTTTGTACAGACCAATGAACCTGGGACTCAGTTTGGCAGACGGCACTTTAAGCCTAATATTCCTGGTAGAAAGCCAGACTTTGTCTCCAACTCCCAGGTGCAACCCTTTGGATCGTCGTGTGTTAGCAGCCGAAGCTTGTCTAACCTGAGGCCCTTTCAAGTTTGTGTTCACTTCTGACCAAATCGTCTTTAACTGATGTATAGATCTTTCTACCCCAGGGAGCTCTGACATTTTAGCAGAGAATGAACCAAAGCGTGGGTGCCGCCCAAGATTACAGAAAAAAGTGGTAGTATTGATGGACTCCTGGTATTGATTATTCTGGGTGAACTCTGCTAATGGCAGATGTTCCACCCAATCGGACTGATGCTCAGACACATAACAACGGAGATATTGTTCCAGAGCTTGGTTGGTGCGCTCGGTTTGACCATTGGTTTCAGGGTGATAGGCAGAGGAGAAGGACAATTCAATGCCAAAGCGTTTGCAGAACGCCCTCCAAAATTTCTAAATGAACTGGGTACCCCTGTGGGACACAATATACACAGCAGCACCATGCAGTCGTACAATATGAATAATGAACAGTTTGCTTAGGGTTTCGGAATTAGGTAGTCCAGTCAGAGGAACAAAATGACACTGCTTACTGAACCTATCCATCACCACCCAGATACAGGTCTTCCCTTCTAAGGGCGGTACGTCAGTAATAAAGTCCATGGAGATGTGGGTCCATGGACCCTCAAGGGTAGGCAAGGGCTGGAGCCAGCCAGCAGGGCGATTATGGGGAGACTTAGCGCGAGCACAGATTTCACAAGCCAGTACATAGTCCTTACAATCCTTTACTACAGTTGCCCACCAAAAATTCCTGGTCACCAGTCTGATGATATTATTGATACCTTGATGCCCTGCAAGGACAGAATCATGCGATTCCTTCAGATCTTGCACGCGGAATATTGCCGGAACAAACAATTTTTGGGGAGGCATAGTGTCAGGGGCTTGTTCTGGGGATCTACGGATCTCCTCCAGAAGATACAAAGACACAGCCGAAACAACAATCCCGTTGGCCAATATTGGAGCTGGTTCTGAGTCCTCAGCCTGTGATGGTCAAAAACTTCGAGAAAGGGCATCAGCCCTTACATTTTTAATACCTAGTCGAAAAGTGATCACAAAATCAAATCTCGAGAAGAACAAAGCCGGCCTTGCCTGCCTAGGATTCAGTCTTTTTGCTGACTCCAAGTAGGTCCGGTTCTTGTGATCCGCGATCACGGTGATCTTATGTTTCGCACCTTCGAGGCAGTGGCTCTATTCCTCGAAGGCCCATTTTATTGCCAACAATTCCTGATTCCCTATATCATAATTCCTCTCAGTGGAAGAGAATTTTCTGGAAAAGAAGGCACATGGACGAAGTTGAGTGAGGGATGCCGTGCCTTGTGATAGCACTGCTCCTACTCCAACCTCAGAGGCATCAACCTCTACAACAAAGGGGTGGTCTAGATCAGGCTGAATCAATATCGGGTTAGAAGCAAAACATTCATTTAAAACAGAAAATGTCTGAAGTGCCTCAGGTGGATTAACCACATCTGTCCCTTTCTGGTTCAAATCCGTGAGTGGTTTGGCAATCTCCGAAAAACCTTTAATAAATTTGCAATAATAGTTAGCTAACCCTAAGAATCGCTGCAGCGCTTTAAGAGACTTGGGTTGTACCCATTCCTTAATGGGTTGGATCTTGGCAGGATCCATGCGAAACCCTTTAGCTGGCACAATGTACCCCAGAAACTGTACCTCCTCAGCCATAAAAATGCATTTCTCTAGTTTGGCGAATAGAGAATGTTCTCTAAGTCTCTGGAGAACAGAGCAGACATGTTTGACGTGCGTCATAAGGTCAGCAGAGTAGATCAGGATGTCATACAAATAAATGACTACATATATTCCACAGATGTCTCTGAAGATATCGTTCACAAAAGTCTGAAACACGGCAGGTGCGTTACTGTGCCCGAACGGCATTACGAGGTACTCAAAGTGGACAAGGGGTGTGTTAAACGCGGTCTTCCACTCATCTCCCTTTCTTATACGGACAAGATTATATGCTCCACGGAAGTCAAGCTTAGTAAACCAACGGGCTCCCTACAGCTGATTAAAAAGATCAGGGATGAGTGGAAGCGGATACTGTTTTTTTACAGTGATTGCGTTTAACTCACGGTAATCAATGCAAGGTCTGAGACCACCATCTTTCTTTTCCACAAAAAAGAACCCAGCTCCAACAGGTGAGGTGGATGGTCTAATAAACCCCTTATGTAAACTGTCTGCTAAGTAGTCGACGAGAATCTGGTATCAAGTCTATGTGGCAATCATATTCTCTATGAAGGGGTAATTTCTCTGATTCCACTATGAAAAAAACATCCTCATAATCTCTAAATGCATAAGGTACAAAGGGAGGTTTGATTTTAACTTGGTTCACTGATAGCAATATACAGTTGTCCTGACACTGTGGGCTCCAGTGCACAATATCACCAAGGTGCCAGTCTATGACCAGATTATGTTTACGCAACCATAGCATACCCAAAATAACTGCGACTGATAAATTATCAATCACAAAAAATGACACATGTTCAGTATGTAGTGTCCCCACTGACATTGCAATTTCTGCAGTAACAAACTCTACTCCACCCTGGACAATAGATGTGCCATTAATCACAGTGGTTTTAATAGGGGCATTAAGCCTTAGCAGTGATAAACCAAGATTCCTTGCTTCCAGGAAATCCATGATGTTTCCCTCAGAACCACTAACCACATAAGCCTCCAAACACAGAGATTTCTTAAGGTATGACAGAGAGGTGGGTAAAAAAACTTTAGCCGCATCTGCGGGCAGTACCTGGGCCCCTGGGCAGGCATGACCAGAGCTGCCCAGGGGCTGACATCCCGAGAGTGAAGACTTCTGATGTCCAGCATTTTCTCTGAAGTCTCCAGACTGCAACATGCTTGTAAAGGAGAATGGGAGTGTTCCTCCAGGCTGTGCCAAAGAATCAGCTCAGGCAGCGAGGCAGGAGAGCAAAAAAAAAAGTTCAGGGATAATGCTTTTATATATACGCTGGAAATGCAAAAATGAATTTTGGGCCAGATATAATGTGACGACCGTCTCGTACGAGTCTGGACTGCAATTGAGACAGAACCCCGAGCAACCCCGAGACCCTTTACCCCTATATAGGGATCTGGAATTACAGCAGAGCCCAGGAGTTAGCTGTCTGTATAAAAGCAGTGGACCAGAGCAGGACGGTCGCGAGAAAGGGATAAATTAATGGAACCGAAGGAACCGAAGGAGTAGTCAGGAGTCCAGGTCTAAACCAGGCGGGCAGCAGAGGTACAAAATCGGCAGTTAGTAGCAGAGTCAAAATCCAGGCCAAGCTCAGAGTCTTAAACCAGGAGGGCAATAGAGGTACAAAATCGGCAGACAGTAGCAGAGTCAAAATCCAAGCTAAGGTCAGAGTCAGCAATAGTAAATAACACACTAGCACTAGGGAAACCAAGACTATATCTGGCGGCCTGCAAGACAGGCCCCAAAGTATTTGAAGGATCATAGTGGAAAAAGACAGCAGGATGGCACTCACCGTTCACTTGAAATGATTCACTTTATTTCATATTGACAGAGCATAGGCATCGGCACGGGAGAGATGTAAAAAGACGGATGACAGCCGTTTCATGCACAATGCACTTCAACAGGTCCTATTTGAAGGATCAGGCTATCCCTCACAGGCTCACAGCCTGATGACATCATTTGGACTGCCCCCAGGACCAGGCCACATGGTGATGCACCAACACCTTCTTGACTGGCAGAGGAGCGGAGCCTGCACCCACCAGATGCCTGCGCAGGAGCCCCTTCTATGTCACCATCACCCACGAGAGAAGCACGGCACCTCCTAGTGGCCCAGACAAGAACAGCCATCCCCGAGTCTGATGGTGACGTGACAGTCCGGCGCCTCCCAGTGGCTGAGGCAGGAACAGCAGTTCCTGGGTCTGATGGCGGCATGACATTACCCTTGTGAAAATAAAAAATAGCTGGCTAAAATATAATTTATGAGGAAAAAAATGTTTTTTTTATTTTCACGGCTCTGCGTTTATAAACTTCTGTGAAGCACTTGGGGGCTCAAAGTGCTCACTACATATCTAGATAAGCTCCATGGGGGTCTAGTTTCCAAAATGTGGTCACTTGTGGGGGGTTTCTACTGTGTATGCACATCAGAGGCTCTGCAAATGCAACATGACGCCAGCAGAACATTCCATCAAAGTCTGCATTCCAAAATGGTGCTCCTTCTCTTCTAAGCTCTCCCATGCGCCCAAACAGTGGTTCCCCCCCTACATTTGGCGTATCGGTATACTCAGAACAAATTTCACAACAATTTTTTATAGTCCAATTTCTCCTGTTAGCCTCGTGAAAATAAAAATGGCGGGCTAAAAAATCTTTTTTGAGGAAAAAAATATATTTTTTATTTTCACTGCTGTGTGTTATAAACTTCTGTGAAGCACTTGGGGGCTCAAAGTGCTCACCACATATCTAGATGAGTTCCTTAAGGGGTCTAGTTTCCAAAATGGTGTCAATTGTGGTTTTTTTTTTTTACTGTTTAGGCACCCAGTGGCTCTCCAAATGCGACATGGTGTCCGCTAATGATTGGAGCTAATTTTCCATTCAAAAAGTCAAATGGCGCCCTTTCCCTTCCAGGCCCTGCCATGCGCCCAACCAGTGGTTTATGACCACATATAAGGTATCAGTGTACTCAGGAGAAATTGCCTAACAAATTTTACAATCCATTGTATCCTGTTGCCCATGTGAAAATGAGGCTAATAGAAAATTTGTGAAAAAAGTATTTTTTTTATGGATCAATTTGTTTAGCACCTGGGGGTTCAAAGTGCTCACTATGCATCTAGATAAGTTCCTTGGGGGGGTTTAATTTCCAAAATGTGGTCAGTTGTGGGGGAGCTCCAATGTTTAGGCACACAGGGGCTCTCCAAACCTGACATGGCAACTGCTAAATATTCCTGCATATTTTCCATTCAAAAAGTCAAATGGCTTTAATTCCCTTCTGAGCCCTGCCATGCACCCAAACAGTTGTTTATGACCACATATGAGGTATCAGTGTACTCAGGAGAAATTGCCCAACAAATTTTAGGATCCATTTTATCCTGATGCACATGTGAAAATAAAAAAAATTGATGCTAAAAGAAAATTTTGGTTGGAAAATTAAAATGTCAATTGTTTCCTTCCACGTTGCGTTCGTTCCTGTGAAGCACCTGAAGGGTTAATAATCTTCTTGAATGTAGTTTTGAGTAGCCTGAGGGGTGCAGTTTTTAGAATGTTGTCACTTTTGGGTATTTTCTGCCATATAGACCCCTCAAAGTGACTTCAAATGTTCGGTGGTCCCTAAAAAAATGGTTTTGTACATTTTGTTGTAAAAATGAGAAATCACTGGTCAACTTTTAACCCTTATAACTTCCCAACAAGAAAAAAATGTGGTTCCAAAATTGTGCTGATGTAAAGTAGACATGTGGGAAATGTTATTTATTAACTACTTTTTGTCACATAACTCTGGTTTAACAGAATAAAAATTCAAAATTTGAAATTGCAAAATTTTCACCAAATTTCTGTATTTTTCACAAATAAACACAAAAATTATCAACCTAAGTTTACCACTAACTTTTAGCCCAATGTGTCACGAAAAAAAAAATCTCAGAATCGCTAGGATCCATTGAAGCGTTCCTGAGTTATTACCTCATAAAGGGACACTGGTCAGAATGGCAAAAAATGGCCTGGTCATTAAGGTCAAAATAGGCTTGGTCATGAAGGTTTTAAAGAAAAACTGGTTTGGCAATCAATTTCTTTTAAATCCAACAAAAAGTCACCAGAATCCTTGATGTAAAATGGTGTTTGTGGTAACAAAGGTTTTAACTCCTTCCTGACATCCGACGTACTAACCCGTCCACGGTACCCGGGCCCGTATGACCGTGGACGGGATAGTACGTCGGGCCCTTTAATGCGATACCGCGACTAAAGTCGCGGTGATCGCATTAAAATTCCGACGCCATCTCACCTTACAAAAGATGGCGTCGGCATCCCGGGCTGCGATCCCGCCCCCCGGCATCCAGAGCGCTGTGATTGGCTGTTCAATTCTGAACAGCCAATCGCAGCGTTTCTCATTGTTTCAGCCAATCAGCTTGGCTGAAACAATGATGTCCTAGGCTGGGATCGAGTACTGATGTACTCCAGGCACCGGCAAAAAGCACCTGGATTGGCGCGATCGCCGATCTGATCGATCGCGCCAATCGCAGTGCACAGCGGCGCTATTTCGCCGCTGTGCCCTGCCAGTACCGGCCAGGATCGGTGCTATATTAGCACCGATCCTAGGCTGGAGCCTGATGCAGGCCCAGCAGGGCCTGCAGGAGTTGGCTGGCACGATCGATTAGATCGGCGATCGCGCCAACCACAGGGCACAGCTGCAGTCACCATGTGACTGCTCTGTGCCCTGCTGGTGACCTGGGCATGACCTGCCTAGTAATCGGAGCTGTGAGCTCCGATTCTAGGCAGTTGCCATGGTCACCAGGCAGATCAGGGATTGGTGGGATCGATGTAATCATTCGATCCCACCAATGACAGGTCACATCAGCTATGTGACCGCTCTGTGACCTGCCCCCTGACCTGCCTCTGACCTGTCTGACCTGTCTGCAGGGGTCCTCACTCTAGCAGAGGATTCCTGCAGTGAGGTCGGACGCAGCAAGAGCTCCTGTGCTGGGTATTGTGGTGCCACAGCTTGTAGCATCACAATCCCTGCAGAAGAAAGAAGAAAGAAAACTACAACTGTAAGTGCTAATTGATCCCTGATCCCCTGCCCAATCTATCTTCACCCCCCAATCTATCTTCACCCCCCCAATCTATCTTCATCCCCCATCCCCCCTCCACCACCCCTCTTACCCCCCTTCACCCCCCTTTTACCCCCCTTCACCCCACTTTTGCACCACCTCCGTGCGCAGCCGGGCGAGCGTTGATCGGTGATGCAGTTCACCGATCAACACTCGATCTCGCTTTTTTTCCTTAGCCCCCTTTGCACCACTTCCGTACACCCATCCCGCAGCTGCAAAAGTTGGATAAGTGACACACGTCACTTATCCAAGCTTGTGCCTGCCGTTTTTCATTTTTTTCACCCCCCTTTGTGCCACCTAACTACAACCCTAACTGTTGATCCCTGCCCAATCTCTCTTCATCCACCCCAATCCCCCCATCCCCCTTCCCCCTATTTTTACCCCCCTCCACCCCACTTTTGCGCCACCTCCGTGTGCAGCCGCCGAGCGTTGATTGGTGACGCAGTTCACCGATCAACACTCGAGCTCGCTTTTTTTCCTTAGGCCTTCCGTACTCACATCCCGCAGCTGCGAAACTTGGATAAGTGACACAGTTCACTTATCAGAGTTTGTGCCTGCCATTTTCCTTTTTTTTTCCACCCCCCCCTTGCGCCACCCCGTACGCACATCCAGCAGCCTAGTTTTGATAAGTGACACTTATCAGCTAGGGCCTGCTGTTTTAGACTTTTTTCCACAGCTTTTTCTTTACAGAAAGTTTACAGCAATCACTCCCCCCTCACGTACACATACAGTTTTCAATAAAGTGTACACCCAAGCACCATATTTACACAAAAATGTCATCAAATTCATCCCAGCAGCGCTATTCAGTGGAGGAGGCATATGCTTTACTTGCCTCCGACACTGATAGCGATTTGGATGACGATCCGACTTTTCTTTATTTTTCGGATTCTTCATCCTCTTCTTCTTCTTCCCCCTCCTCATCTTCCTCCTCGGGTCCTGTGGAACCGCCACGCAGATGCTCCAGGACAGAAGATGAGGCAGCGCCCACCATGCCCGCAGCTGACCCAGTACTCCCCGTATGGACCTCGCCCCCCCGAAAATTACGAGCCACTGATTCCTGATTTTGTGGCAGAATCAGGAATCTAGTTTGACACCACCGGCCTCACAGAAATTGACTTTTTCAAAGTCTTTTTCTCTGAGGATTTTGTTAACCTCATGGTGGAGCAAACTAATTTGTACGCTCGTCAATTTTTGGAGCAAAACCCGCGTTCAACATTTTCAAACTGGTCTCCTGTAGACGCAGTTGAAATGATGCAGTTTTGGGGCCTGGTCCTCCATATGGGGATACTGAAGAAGCCGGAAATTCGGCAATATTGGAGTGTTGATATTTTATACAACACTCCAGTGTTCCGAATTGTCATGGCCCGGACGCGTTTTGAGGCCATCCACAAGTTTCTGCATTATTCTGATAATGCAGAGTGTCCCGCACAAGATGACCCCAACTTTGACCGTCTGTTCAAAGTTCGGCCGGTCATCGAACACTTCAACAAAAAGTTTGCTGAAGTGTACGTGCCCCAAAGGGACATCTGCGAGGATGAGTCCTTGGTTCACTTCAAGGGAAGGCTGCGATTCCGTCAATACCTGCCCAGTAAGAGGGCCAGGTACGGAATCAAACTCTATAAGTTGTGTGAGAGTACCTCAGGGTACATCCACAAGTTTAGAGTTTATGAAGGGAAGGACACCCGGATTGAACCCCCTGAGTGTCCTCCTTTCCTGGGAGTGAGTGGGAAAATTGTGTGGGATTTGGTGCACCCACTGCTGGATAAAGGTTATCACCTCTACACTGATAACTTTTATACCAGCATCCCACTCTACAAATCCCTCTCTGAGCGACGTACCGCAGCCTGCGGTACTGTCCGCAAAAATCAGAGAGGCCTCCCGAAGACGCTACTTGGGCAGATGCTCCGAAAAGGTGAGAGCAGAGCCCAATGTAGCGACCACCTGCTGGTGGTCAAGTACAAGGACAAGAGAGATGTCCATCTATTGACCACCATACACGGTGATGGCAGTACCCTCTGCACTGTACGGGGTACCTCTACACAGGTCCGCAAACCGACATGTGTAGTGGGGTACAACAAAAACATGGGGGGAGTTGATCTCTCCGATCAACTCCTCCAACCGTACAATGCATTGAGGAAGGTCAAGGCGTGGTACAAAAAGCTGGCCGTTCACATCGTCCAAATGGCAATGCTCAACGCATTCCTGCTGTCACAATGTGCATGCCCCAGCGATACGGTGTACCTTCATTTCCAGGAGGTAGTGGTTAAGGCCCTGATGTTTGGCGCTCAGGAAGGAGCGGGCCCCAGTACTTCTGGTACTGAAGGTGCTCGTATTGTCCCAGGTCAGCATTTTCCGGGGGTGGTCCCGCCAACCCCAAGAAAAGGTAAGCCGCAAAAAAGGTGTCGAATGTGTTACAAAAAAGGAATATGCAGGGACACCACTTATCAATGCGACACCTGCCCTGAAAAACCTGGCCTGTGCATGAAGGATTGCTTCAAATTGTACCACACCTCCATGCACTACTAATTTACATTAGATTAGTTGGGGGCACATATAGATTTGTTCTTTGGGGGTCTAGTATCCAAAATGATGTCATATGTGGGTTTTTTTCCTGTTTAGGCACATCAGGGACTCTGCAAATGGAACATGACGCCAGCAGACCATCAAAGTCTGCATTCCAAAACAACACTACTTCCCTTTCGAGCCCCGACGTGTGCCTAAACAGTTTTTTCCCACATGTGGGGTACCAGAGTACCCAGGACAAATTGGACAACGACTTTTGGGGTCCAATTTCTTCTGTTACTCTTGGGAAAATTAAAAATTGGGGACTAAACGATCATTTTTGTGGTCACAAAATAGGATTTTTTATTTTCACGCCTGGGCATTATAATCTTTAGTGAAATACGTGGGGGTTCAAAGTGCTCGCCACACATCTAGATAAGTTCCTTAGGGGGTCTAGTTTCCAAAATGGGGTCACTTGTGGGGGGTTTCTACTGTTTAGGAACATCAAGGGCTCTGCAAATGGAACATGACGCCCGCAGACCATTCCATCAAAGTCTGCTTTCCAAAACGTCATTACTTCCCTTTCGAGCCCTGACGTGTGCCCAAACAGTAGTTTTCTCCCACATGTGTGGTATCAGGGTACTCAGGACAAATTGGACAACAACTTTTGGGGTCCAATTTCTCCTGTTACTCTTGGGAAAATTAAAAATTGGGGACTAAATGATCATTTATGTGGGAACAAAACAGGATTTTATATTTTCACGCCTGGGCATTATAATCTTTAGTGAAACACTTGGGGGTTCAAAGTGCTCACCACACATCTAGATAAGTTCCTTAGGGGGTCTAGTTTCCAAAATGGGGTCACTTGTGGGGGGTTTCCACTGATTAGGCACATCAGACGCTCGTCAAACGTGACATGGCGTCCGATCTCAATTCCAGCCAATTTTAGGTTGAAAAAGTCAAACAGGGCTCCTTCCCTTCTGAGCCCTGCCATGTGCCCAAACAGTGGTTCCCCCCCCCCAACATATTGGGTATCAGCATACTCAGGACAAATTTGACAACAACCTTTGGGGTCCAAATTCTCCTGTTACCCTTGGGAAAACAAAATATTGGGGACTAAATGATCATGTTTGTGGAAAAAATATGATTATTTATTTTCACGCCTGGGTGTTATAAACTTCTGTGAAGCCCTTGGGGGTTCAAAGTGGTCACCACACATCTAGATAAGTTCCTTAGGGGGTCTAGTTTCCAAAATGGGGTCAGTTGTGGGGGGTTTCCACTGTTTAGGCACATCAGACGCTCGCCAAACGCGACATGGCGTCCGATCTCAATTCCAGCCAATTTTAGGTTGAAAAAGTTAAATGGGGCTCCTTCCCTTCTGAGCCCTGCCATGTGCCCAAACAGTGGTTCCCCCCCACATATTGGGTATCAGCGTACTCAGGACAAATTTGACAACAACCTTTGGAGTCCAAATTCTCCTGTTACCCTTGGGAAAACAAAATATTGGGGACTAAATGATCATGTTTGTGGAAAAAAATATGATTTTTTATTTTCACGCCCGTGTGTTATAAACTTCTGTGAAGCCCTTGGGGGTTCAAAGTGGTCACCACACATCTAGATAAGTTCCTTAGGGGGTCTAGTTTCCAAAATGGGGTCACATGTGGGGGGTTTCTACTGTTTAGGCACATCAGACGCTCGTCAAACGCGACATGGTGCCCAATCTCAATTCCAGCCAATATTAGGTTGAAAAAGTCAAACGGGGCTCCTTCCCTTCTGAGCCCTGCCATGTGCCCAAACAGTGGTTCCCCCCCACATATTGGGTATCAGCGTACTCAGGACAAATTTGACAACAACTTTTGGGGTCCAATTTCTCCTGTTACCCTTGGGAAAATAAAAAAATTGTTGCTAAAATATTATTTTTGTGACTACAAAGTTAAATGTTCATTTTTTCCTTCCACGTTGCTTCTGCTCCTGTGAAGCACCTGAAGGGTTAATAATCTTCTTGAATGTGGTTTTGAGTAGCTTCAGGGGTGCAGTTTTTAGAATGTTGTCACTTTTGGGTATTTTCTGCCATATAGACCCCTCAAAGTGACTTCAAATGTGAGGTGGTACCTAAAAAAAATGGTTTTGTAAGTTTTGTTGTAAAAATGAGAAATCGCTGGTCAAATTTTAACCCTTATAACTTCCTAACAAAAAAAATGTTGTTTACCAAATTGTGCTGATGTAAAGTAGACATGTGGGAAATGTTATTTAGTAACTATTTTGTGTCACATATTTCTCTGTTTTAAGGGAATACAAATTCAAAGTTTGAAAATTGCAAAATTTTCAAAATTTTCGCCATATTTCTGTTTTTTTCATAAATAAATGCAAGTTATAGCAAAAAATTTTTACCACTAAAGTGAAGTACAATATGTCTTGAGAAAACATTCTCAGAATCACCTGGATCCGTTGAAGCATTCCAGAGTTATAACCTCATAAAAGGACAGTGGTCAGAATTGTAAAAATTGGCTCGGTCATGAACGTGCAAACCACCCTTGGGGTGAAGGGGTTAATAACCAATCCACATATTGAAACAAAGCTTCTGTAAAGGAGTTAATCCCAGATATTATGGGGCATCCTGAGTTTTTTTAATAAACTTGTGAATCTTTGGTATGCTATACCAATGAGTAATTTCTGGAAATTCAGGTAGTAGATTTTCTGCTTTTTTCATGGTCAGAACTCCCTTTTCTATATACTTCCTAAAGAATGTCCTTAATTTATCTTTAAATTTCTGAGTTGGATTATTATCTAAAAGGAGATATGTTTCTGTGTAATGTAATTGTGATAGAGCTTCATCTAAATAATATTTTCTGTCTAATATTACAAGATGGTCTCCTTTATCCGCCCTTCTAAAAACTATATCATCTCATTTTTGTCATATAGATCTCTGGGTTCCATGTTAGATAAATTTATTAGGTGGGCGATAGCAAATGGCTTCAACATCCTTAATCACCAGATCTTGGAACAGGTCGATAACATTACCCAGGGAAATAGGAGGCATATAACTAGAACCTACTCCTCCTTTAAATGGCTCTTTTGGAGGTAAAGAAGTATTTTTATTCACTACAGCCTGTGAATTATCTGTGAACTCAGAGATACTCAATAACATAGCAGTGTCTTCAGTATGTGTTACATCAGTTGGTGGATATGCCATAAATCCTAAAGACCCTATCGAATTCGGTCTATCATTTTTAAGGCAGGATATTTTCTTTTTTTACATTAGCAAAGGACTTATGTAGATGAAGCTTCCTAACACTCTTAAATAAATCAATTTTGAAAACAGTCAGATCAAATTTTTCTGGTATGCAAAAATTGAGTCCCTTGGATAATAAAGAGATGTGATCAGCTGTCAATGTACTTTTAGTTAAATTCAAAATTTGTAGCTCATTATTGATAGATGTTATTTCCTCCAGGAAACTTGCTTGCATTTTTTCCATGGATTTGCGTTTTCTATCACCTCATCTGATCTTCGCTCTAAAGGGACCAACAATCCTGTAATAGTTAAAGAGTTATCCTGATGTTCTATTTGTTCCTCAGCTGCACTGGACTCTGAATTAGTAATCCAGCCACCCATACTAGATTTTTTCTTTTTATTATTTTGGAGGTATGTTTTTTATTAAAAAATGCTCGTTTTTTATTTGTATTCCAGGAAAAAATGTCACCAGTGTCAAAATCTTTCTTCTCTCAAGAATTTCTATTTTTTTCTTCTGTTTGGTCTCAATTTGAACCAATAATAATTTTCTCTCCAGTTTTTCAGAAAGTTTTTATTTTGATTTTTTGTGGGCCGGGTTGATAGCTATCCAAGAAGTTTAATTTCTCCTTGCATAGTTTGAAATGCTAAGCATGCCGAGGTGGATAGCTCTAACTTTGATTTTTCCAACTGTTCACAAAGTAACAAGTATTTTTCATTTTGTCTTGTTACCAGTTGTAAAAGATTATGTGAGCACTGTAAATTAATTTGTTCCCATTCTTTTTGAAAACCGGGATCATCCTTAAATTGAGATATTTCTTTAACCCCTTAACGACCGCCGATACACCTTTTAACGGCGGTAATTAAGGCCACTTAAACCACAGCGCCGTTAATTCAAGGTGCTGTGGAGAAAGTAAATAGCGCCCCCCAGTGTTGGATTTTTTCTGGGGTCTCGGCTGCTGGGGGTAGCCTATCTAGATAGTAACATAGTAACATAGTTTTGAAGGCTGAAGGAAGACCTTATGTCCATCTACTTCAGCCTATTTTTAGTGCAGCTGTTCTGCATTGTTGATCCTGGGGAAGGCAAAAAACCCACAGAGTAGAAGCCAATTTTCTCCATAGGGAAAAAAAATTCCTTCCCCTAAGCTGGGTCAACCGTCTACCTATAATATTCTGTTATTCGTAACCTTCTATATTGTTACTCACAATCAAAGCATCCATTCCTTTCTTAAATTCATTCAGTGAGTTGGCCATCACCATTTCCTCAGGAAGAGAATTCCAGAGCCTCACTGCTCTTACCGTGAAGAACCCTCTTCTATGCTGGTGCAGAAATTGTCTTTCCTCCAAATGAAGAGAATGCCGCCTTGTTCTTGTCACAGTCCTTGGTACAAACAGTTCATTGGAGAGATCTCTGTATTGCCCTCTGATATACTTGTACATATATGTTAAGTCTCCCCTAAGTCTTCTCTTTTCTAGAGTAAATAGACCTAATTTTGATAACCTTTCTTGGTATTGTAGTGAACCAACTCCAGTTATCATTTTAGTAGCCTGCCTTTGAACCCTTTCAAGTTCAGTAATGTCTTTCTTGAGCACTGGGTCTTCGGGGGTCTAGTTTCCAAGATGGGGTCACTTGTGGGGGGTTTATACTGTTTAGGCACATCAAGGGCTCTGCAAACACAACATGAAGCCCGCAGACCATTCCATCAAAGTCTGAATTCCAAAATGGCACTCCTTCCCTTCCAAGCTCTCCCATGCACCCAAACAGTGGTTCCCCCCACATATGGGGTATCAGCGTACTCAGGACAAATTGCACACCAACTTTTGTGGTCCAATTTCTCCTGTTACCCTTAGGAAAATAAAAAATAACGGGCTAAAAATCATTTTTGAGGAAAAAAAAAGATTTTTAATTCAATATGGCATCCGATCTAAATTCCAGCCAATTCTGCGTTGAAAAAGTCAAACGGCGCTCCCTCCCTTGTGAGCTCTGCCGTGCACTGAAAAAGTGGTTTACCCCCACATTTTGGGTATCAGCATATTCAGGAGAAATTGCACAACAAATTTTGTGGCTCATTTTCTCTTTTAACACTTGTGAAAATAAAAAAAATTGGTTCTTAAGTAAATTTTTTGCAAAAAAAGTTAAATGTTAATTTAGTTCCTGTGAAGCACGTAAAGGGTTAATAAACTTCTTGAATGTGGTTTTGAGGACCTTGAGGTGTCTAGTTTTTAGAATGGTGTCACTTTTGGGTATTTTCTGTCATGTTCACCCCTCAAAATGACTTTAAATATGATGTGGTCCGTAAAAAAAATGGTTTTGTAGATTTTGCTGTGAAAATGAGAAATCACTAGTCAACTTTTAACCCTTATAACTTCCTAAAAAAAACATTTTGTTACCAAAATTGTGTTGATTAGTGTTGAGCGATACCATCCGATACTCTAAAATATCGGATCGGATGGTATCGGCTCGATACGAAAAAAGTATTGGGTATCGCCGATTCCGATACCAGAAGTCCCATTCAGGTCTATGGGACTTCCGGTATCGGAATAAGAAAAACCCTTTTCTGTCCTTGTACAGCCTCTTGGGGGGTGTATGGACCTTCCGGGGGTCTGTGCCGACTGCCCAGGGGTCTATGAGGACTGCTGGGGGTCTGTACCGGCATGCCGGGGGGCTGTTCCGGCCTGCCGGTGGTCTGTACCGACTGTCCGGCGGTCTGTGCAGGCTGTGGGGGTCTGTACAGGCCTGCCGAGGGGCTGTGCCGGCCTGCCGGTGGTCTGTACCGACTGTCCGGGGGTCTGTGCTGGCCTGCCGGGGGGCTGTGCTGGCCTGCCGGTGGTCTGTACCGACTGTCCGGGGGTCTGTGCAGCCTTCAGGGGTCTGTGCAGGATCGTCCGATGGGACTACAAGTCCCATCGGGCGATGCCTGCTACCATGACGGTGATTGAAACATTACTCAATGATGGGACAGTAGTAGTCCCATCATCCGGCTAATGTGTTGAATGTACAAAAAAAAAATACATACTACATACATACTACATACATGCAACATAAAAACTACATACATACTACATATATACTACATGCATGCAACATGCATACTACACACATGCTACATATATCCTACATGCATGCAACATGCATACTACATATATACTACATACATACTACATATATACTACATGCAACATGCATACTACATATACTACATATATACTACATGCATGCAACATACATACTACATACATGCTACATACATACTACATATATACTACATGCAAGCAACATGCATACTACATATATACTAGAATCATAGAATCATAGAATCGTAGAGTTGGAAGGGACCTCCTGGGCCATCTGGTCCAACCCCCTGCTCAAAGCAGGATTCGCTAAATCATCCCAGTCAGATGTCTGTCCAGCCTCTGTTTGAAGACTTCCATTGAAGGAGAACTCACCACTTCTCGTGGCAGTCTGTTCCACTCATTGATCACTCTGTCAAAAAGTTTTTTCTGATATCTAATCTGTGTCTCCTCCCATTCAGTTTCATCCCATTGCTTCTAGTCTTTCCTTGTGCAAATGAGAATAAAGTTGATCCTTCTACAATGTGACAGCCCTTTAGATATTTGTAGACAGCTATTAAGTATCCTCTCAGTCTTCTCTTTTGCAAACTAAACATTCCCAAATCCTGCAACCTTTCCTCATAAGACAGGGTTTGCAGACCGGTCACCATTCTGGTCGCTCTTTTCTGAACTTGCTCCAGTTTGTTGATGTCTTTTTTAAAATGTGGTGCCCAAAACTGGACACAATATTCCAGATGAGGTCTGACCAAAGAGGAGTAGAGGGAAATAATGACTTCATGTGATCTAGACTGTATGCTTCTGTTAATACATCCTAGAATTGCATTTGCCTTTTTTGCTGCTGCATCACACTGTTGACTCATATTCAGTCTGTGATCTATTAGTATACCCAAGTCTTTTTCACATGTGCTGTCACTTAGCCCTATTCCTCCCATTCTATATATGCTTTTTTCATTTTTATTGCCCAGATGTAGTACTTTGCATTTCTCCCTGTTAAAAACCATTCTGTTAGTTGCTGCCCACTTCTCCAGTTTATTTAAATCTTTTTGAATCCTCTCTCTCTCTTCTCTAGTATTAGCTATCCCTCCTAGCTTTGTGTCATCAGCAAATTTAATCAGTTTACCCTCAATTCCTTCATCTAAATCGTTGATAAAGATGTTGAACAATACAGGGCCCAGGACAGAGCCCTGTGGTACCCCACTTGAGACATTCTTCCAACTGGATGTGCAGCCATTTACGACCACTCTTTGGGTCCGATCACTAAGCCAGTTATGAATCCACCTAACAGTTGCCTTGTCCATTCCATACTTAGTCATTTTTTCAATAAGGATTGTATGAGAGACTTTGTCAAATGCTTTGCTGAAGTCAAGATATACTATATCTACAGCATTTCCTTGATCCACCCAATCAGTGATACCATCATAGAAGGAAATTAAGTTAGTCTGACATGACTTATTAGTTACAAACCCATGCTGACTCTGTTTAATCACTTCATTCTTATCCAGGTATTGACATACATGTTGTTTAATAATTTGTTCAAAGATCTTTCCTGGTATAGAAGTCAGACTCACTGGCCTATAGTTGCCTGGGTCCACCTTCTTCCCCTTTTTGAAGATAGGAACAACATTTGCTCTTCTCCAGTCTTCTGGCACTTCTCCTGTTCTCCAAGAATTTTCAAAGATTATGGAGAGGGGTTCAAAAATTTCTTCTGCTATCGCCTTCAGTACTCTGGGGTGTAATTCATCTGGACCTGGAGACTTGAATTCATTTAGGTTAGCTAAGTGTTTCCTCACTATCTTTCTGTTTATAGATATCCTGGATTCTTCTATTTCCTTAATAGGACAGTGAATAACAGTTGATGTTGCATTTCCTTTCTGAGAGAAAACAGATGCAAAATAGGAATTTAAAAGTTCAGCCTTCTCAACATCCTGTCTTACCATTTCATCATTTTCATCCTGTAAAAATCCTATAGCATCTTTGACTTTTCTTTTACTTTTGACATATCCCCAAAATCCTTTATTATTGCTTTTGACATCTCTTGCAAGCCTCAATTCATTTTCAGCTTTAGATAATCTGATTTGTGCCCTGCAGGTTCTGCAGACAGCATTATATTCTTCTTTAGATATGCCTCCCTCTTGGAATTTTATAAACATTTTTTTCTTCCTTTTTAGCATGTGCTTAAGTTCTGTGTTCATCCATCCTGGTTTCCTTAAATGCTTCCTATTCTTCCCTCTTTTCGGAATTGTTAACAACTGTGCTTTGAGAATTTCATTTTTCAAGATTTCCCATCCTTCCTGGACATTTTTGTCTTTAAGGATATCCAGCCATTGGATCCCTCCATTTCTCTTTCTGAATCCCTTAAAATCTGCCTTTCTGAAATCTAACCTTGACGTCTGAGTCTTCACAGGTCTTCAGCCTATAGTTATCCAAAATTCTAAAATAGCATGGTTGCTACCTCCTAGGGTCCCAGCCACTTTTACCTCCTCAACCATTTCCTCCCTGTTTATAAGGATTAGATCCAAGGTAGCAGTTCCCCTTGTTTTCTCCCTTACCTTTTGGAAGATAAAGTTGTCAGCAAGAGAGGATAAGAATTTCCTCGATCTGTTAGTTTTGCCTGAGAGAGATTCCCAACAAATGTCTGGATAGTTGAAATCTCCCATGACAACTATGTCATATTTTTTGGAGAACTTGGACATTTGATGCATAAAGAGTTCATCCATATCTTCAGCTTGCACAGGCGGCCTGTATTAAATGCCTACAATGGTGTCCTTTCCATTGTTCTGTCCTTATATTCTTACCCAAACAGTTTCCACAGAACTCCCAGTCTCTGAAGCTTCAATCTCTGTGCAGATATACGCGTTTCTAACATACAATGCGACACCCCCTCCTCTTTTATCAAGTCTGTTTCTTGCAAATAAGTTGTATCCTTCTAGTCTTGTATTCCAATCATGTGTATTGTCCCACCAAGTTTCAGTGATTCCAATGACATCATATTTCTTTTCCTGTGTTAGTAGTTCCAATTCTCCTTGTTTGTTGCCCATGCTTTGTACATTAGTATAGAAACATTTTAGTTTGTGATTGGTTTCTCTTTCACCAATATTTTTATTAATTAGATTCTTTCGTCTTTGTTCTTCCTTTCCACTTCTAATAGCAGAGTTCTCAATAGCATTTGTCAGGTGTATGGCTTTTTCTGGTCTTTTGCTTCCCTTCCCATGTTGTTCTAGTTTAAAGCTCTCCTTACAAGTGTAGCAAGGCGACTTCCAAATACATGCTTTCCAGTCTTCGTAAGGTGCACCCCATCTCTAGCAAGTAGTCCATCGTATAAGTATTTCACTCCGTGATCCAGAAATCCAAATCGTTGCTGACGGCACCATCGACGTAGCCAGTTGTTCACCTGCAGAATCTTATTCCACCTCCTTGTTCCATGGCCATCCACTGGGAGGATGGAAGGGAAGACCACCTGCGCTCCCAGTTCTTTCACTTTCTTGCCTAAGTCTTCAAAGTCTCTGCAGATGGTTTCCAGGTCGTTTCTTGCGGTGTTATTTGTCCCCACATGTAGTAGCAAGAATGGGTAGTCATCTGTAGGTTTGAAGAGTCCTGATATCCTGTCAGACACATCTTTAATTTTTGCACCTGGAAGACAGCACATTTCTCTTGAAGTTATATCCGGTCTGCAGATAGCGGCCTCTGTTCCTCTCAACAGGGAATCCCCCATGACCACCACTCTCCGTTTCTTCTTCACAACATTTTTCTTTCTCCATCCAGGAGGACTCTGAAGGCGTACAAGGTTGCTGTTTGTTGGCAAAGTCTTATCCTGATGTATTTCTTCATCGTTTTTCTGCGTGAGAGCCTGGTACTGGTTCCTGAGAAGTATGGGTGCTGACTGCCTCCTGATCCTTCTGCTTCTCTGGGTCACATGTCTCCATTCCTCTGTTTCTTCAGGTGCACTTCGAATTTCTTCTCTTTCTGTAACATGAAGAGATAATTCTGCTCTGTCCAAGAACTCTTCACCTTCCTTAATGATCTTCAACGTAGCTAACCTCTCTTCGAGATTTTGCAACTTTTCCTCCAACAGGGACACAATCTTGCATTTGTGGCATGTGAAGTTTGGCTTTTCCACTGGTAAATCTGTGAACATGTAGCAAGAAATGCAGCTCACCAAATGGCTCCTGGCCTCTTCCATCTAGAGATTTCTTAAAAACGATGAAAGATGAGCCAAAATTCGGCGCGCGGTTTTCCGATTTCCTCTTTTCAGCTGCAACGGCCAAAACCCAGTGAAGGTTGAGCTCGCGGAGACTCTTCACTTATCCCAGAAGGCACTGGGAATATGCAAATGATCTCCTCAAGACTCTTCCCCTACATACATGCTACATACTACATATATAGTACATGCAACATGCATACTACATATATACTACATATATACTACATGCATACTACATACATATCACATGCATGCAACATACATACTACATATATACCACATATATACTACATGCATACTACATATATACCACATGCATGCAACATACATATATACTACATATATACTACATATATACTACATGCATGCAACATATATACTACATGCATACTACATATATACCAAATGCATGCAACATACATACATACATACAACATATATACTACATGCATGCAACATGCATACTACATATATACCACATATACACTACATGCATGCAACATACATACAACATATATACTACATGCATGCAACATGCATACTACATGTATACCACATATATACTACATGCATGCAATATATATATATATATATATATATACTACATGCAATATGCATACTACATATATACCACATGCATGCAACATACATACTACTTATATACCACATGCATGAAACATACATACAACATATATACTACATGCATGCAACATGCATACTACATATATACTACATATATACCACATGCATGCAACACACATACATACAACATATATACTACATGCATGCAACATGCATACTATATATATACCACATATATACTACATGCATGCAACATACATACATACAACATATATACTACATGCATGCAACATGCATACTACATATATATCACATATATACTACATGCATGCAACATGCATGCTACATATATACCACATATATACTACATGCATGCAACATACATACTACATATATACCACATGCATGCAACATACATACTACATATATACCACATGCATGCAACATACATACATACAACATATATACTACATGCATGCAACATGCATACTACATATATACTACATGCATGCAACATACATATATACAACATATATACTACATGCAACATACATACTACATACATACTACATGCATGCAACATACATATATATACTACATATATACTACATGCAACATACATGCTGCATATATACTACATGCATGCAACATACATACTACATACTACATATATACACTACATGCATACTACATATATACCACATGCATGCAACATACATATATACAACATATATACTACATGCATGCAACATGCATACTACATATATACCACATATATACTACATGCATGCAACATACATATATACTACATATATACCGCATGCAACATACATACTACATATATACTACATATATACTACATGCATACTACATATATACTACATGCATGCAACATACATACATACTACATATATACCACATATATACTACATCCATACTACATATATACCACATGCATGCAACATACATATATACAACATATATACTACATGCATGCAACATACATATATACAACATATATACTACATGCATACTACATATATACCACATATATACTACATGCATGCAACATACATATATACTACATGCAACATACATACTACATATATACCACATGCATGCAACATGCATACTACATATATACTACATATATACTACATGCATGCAATATACATATATACTACATGCATGCAACATACATACTGCATATATACCACATGCATACTACATATATACTACATGTATGCAACATACATACTACATATATACCACATATATACTACATCCATACTACATATATACCACATGCATGCAACATACATATATACAACATATATACTACATGCATGCAACATACATATATACAACATATATACTACATGCATACTACATATATACCACGTATATACTACATGCATGCAACATACATTTATACTACATGCAACATACATACTACATATATACCACATGCATGCAACATGCATACTACATATATACTACATATATACTACATGCATGCAATATACATATATACTACATGCATGCAACATACATACTACATATATACTACATATATACTACATGCATACTACATATATACTACATGCATGCAACATACATACTACATATATACCACATGCATACAACATGCATACTACATATATACTACATGCATGCAACATACATATATACTACATACAATACATTCATACAATACATATATATAGACATACAGTACATATAACATAGAGTACATACTCACCATCACTTGTCACTTTGATCCCCGAAGCCATTGTCATCTGTGGAGTAAATATTAAAATAACAAGCCACCAATATACTTACCCCTGATCCGCAGAGGTCCACGAGTGTCCCACGACGATCTTGCATGGAGAACAGCAGCATCAGCTGATGCTACCGTTCTCTACGGGCTCCAGGAAACCAATGGCGGGAGGTAGGTATCCTTCCGCACGGTATTCCTCCACCACTGTAAAAAAAAAGTCCCTAGTCTCATTTTATGGCATTGCTGTGTGAGAAATTTCCCACGCAGCTTTTGCCATAAAGTGAGACTAGGGACTTTTTTTTTACAGTGGCGGAGGAATACAGTGCGGAAGGATACCTACCTCCCGTCATTGGATTCCTGGAGCCCATAGAGAATGGTAGCATCAGCTGATGTTGCTGTTCTCCATGCAAGATCATCGTGGGACACTCGTGGACTTCTGCGGATCAGGGGTAAGTATATTGGTGGTTTGTTATTTTAATATTTATTCCACAGATGACAATGGCTTCGGGGATCAAAGTGACAAGTGATGGTGAGTATGTACTCTATGTTATATGTACTGTATGTCTATATGTATGTATTGCATGAATGTATTATATGTAGTATATATGCATGTTGCATGCATGTAGTATATATGTAGTATGCATGTTGCATGCATGTGGTATATATGTAGTATGTATGTTGCATGCATGTAGTATGTATGTTGCATGCATGTAGTATATATGTATATTGCATGCATGTAGTATATATGTAGTATGCATGTGGTATTTATGTAGTATGTATGTTGCATGTAGTATATATGTATGTTGCATGCATGTAGTATATATGTTGTATATATGTAGTATGCATGTTGCATGCATGTAGTATATATGCTGTATGTATGTTGCATGCATGTAGTATATATGTTGTATGTATGTATGTTGCATGCATGTAGTATATATGTGGTATATATGTAGTATGCATGTTGCATGCATGTGGTATATATGTAGTATGCATGTTGCATGCATGTAGTATATATGTAGTATGTATGTATGTTGCATTCATGTAGTATATATGTAGTATATATGTAGTATGCATATTGCATGCATGTGGTATATATGTAGTACGTATGTTGCATGTAGTATATATGTTGTATATATGTATGTTGCATGCATGTAGTATATATGTTGTATATATGTAGTATGCATGTTGCATGCATGTAGTATATATGTTGTATGTATGTATGTTGCATGCATGTAGTATATATGTGGTATATATGTAGTATGCATGTTGCATGCATGTAGTATATATGTTGCATATATGTATGCTGCATGCATGCGGTATATATGTAGTATGCATGTAGTATATATGTAGTATGTACGTAGTATGTATGTTGCATGCATGTAGTATATATGTAGTATGTATGTTGCATGTAGTATATATGTAGTATATATGTATGTTGCATGCATGTAGTATATATGCGGTATATATGTAGTATGCATCTTACATGCATGTGGTATATATGTAGTATATATGTAGTATGCATGTTGCATGCACGTGGTATATATGTAGTATGTATGTTGCATGCATGTAGTATGTATGTATGTTGCATGCATGTAGTATATATGTAGTATGCATTTTGCATGCATGTGGTATATATGTAGTATGTATGTTGCATGTAGTATATATGTAGTATATATGTATATGTTGTACAGTGGGGCAAAAAAGTATTTAGTCAGTCAGCAATAGTGCAAGTTCCACCACTTAAAAAGATGAGAGGCGTCTGTAATTTACATCATAGGTAGACCTCAACTATGGGAGACAAACTGAGAAAAAAAAATCCAGAAAATCACATTGTCTGTTTTTTTTTCCTTTTATTTGCATATTATGGTGGAAAATAAGTATTTGGTCAGAAACAAGCAATCAAGATTTCTGGCTCTCACAGACCTGTAACTTCTTCTTTAAGAATCTCCTCTTTCCTCCACTCATTACCTGTAGTAATGGCACCTGTTTAAACTTGTTATCAGTATAAAAAGACACCTGTGCACACCCTCAAACAGTCTGACTCCAAACTCCACTATGGTGAAGACCAAAGAGCTGTCAAAGGACACCAGAAACAAAATTGTAGCCCTGCACCAGGCTGGGAAGACTGAATCTGCAATAGCCAACCAGCTTGGAGTGAAGAAATCAACTGTGGGAGCAATAATTAGAAAATGGAAGACATACAAGACCACTGATAATCTCCCTCGATCTGGTGCTCCACGCAAAATCCCACCCCGTGGGGTCAGAATGATCACAAGAACGGTGAGCAAAAATCCCAGAACCACGCGGGGGGACCTAGTGAATGAACTGCAGAGAGCTGGGACCAATGTAACAAGGCCTACCATAAGTAACACACTACGCCACCATGGACTCAGATCCTGCAGTGCCAGACGTGTCCCACTGCTTAAGCCTGTACATGTCCGGGCCCGTCTGAAGTTTGCTAGAGAGCATTTGGATGATCCAGAGGAGTTTTGGGAGAATGTCCTATGGTCTGATGAAACCAAACTGGAACTGTTTGGTAGAAACACAACTTGTCGTGTTTGGAGGAAAAAGAATACTGAGTTGCATCCATCAAACACCATACCTACTGTAAAGCATGGTGGTGGAAACATCATGCTTTGGGGCTGTTTCTCTGCAAAGGGGCCAGGACGACTGATCCGGGTACATGAAAGAATGAATGGGGCCATGTATCGTGAGATTTTGAGGGCAAACCTCCTTCCATCAGCAAGGGCATTGATGATGAAATGTGGCTGGGTCTTTCAACATGACAATGATCCAAAGCACACCGTCAGGGCAACGAAGGAGTGGCTTCGTAAGAAGCATTTCAAGGTCCTGGAGTGGCCTAGCCAGTCTCCAGATCTCAACCCTATAGAAAACCTTTGGAGGGAGTTGAAAGTCTGTGTTGCCAAGCGAAAAGCCAAAAACATCACTGCTCTAGAGGAGATCTGCATGGAGGAATGGGCCAACATACCAACAACAGTGTGTGGCAACCTTGTGAAGACTTACAGAAAACGTTTGACCTCTGTCATTGCCAACAAAGGATATATCACAAAGTATTGAGATGAAATTTTGTTTCTGACCAAATACTTATTTTTCACCATAATATGCAAATAAAAGGAAAAAAAAACAGACAATGTGATTTTCTGGATTTTTTTTTCTCAGTTTGTCTCCCATAGTTGAGGTCTACCTATGATGTAAATTACAGACGCCTCTCATCTTTTTAAGTGGTGGAACTTGCACTATTGCTGACTGACTAAATACTTTTTTGCCCCACTGTATATATGTAGTATGCATGTTGCATGCATGTAGTATATATGTTGTATGTATGTATGTTGCATGCATGTAGTATATATGTGGTATATATGTAGTATGCATGTTGCATGCATGTGGTATATATGTAGTATGCATGTTGCATGCATGTGGTACATATGTAGTATGTATGTATGTTACATTCATGTAGTATATATGTAGTATGCATATTGCATGCATGTGGTATATATGTAGTATGTATGTTGCATGTAGTATATATGTTGTATATATGTAGTATGCATGTTGCATGCATGTAGTATATATGTTGTATGTTTGTTGCATGCATGTAGTATATATGTGGTATATATGTAGTATGTATGTTGCATGCATGCGGTATATATGTAGTATGCATGTAGTATATATGTAGTATGTATGTAGTATGTATGTTGCATGCATGTAGTATATATGTAGTATGTATGTTGCATGTAGTATATATGTAGTATATATGTATGTTGCATGCATGTAGTATATATGCGGTATATATGTAGTATGCATGTTACATGCATGTGGTATATATGTAGTATATATGCAGTATGCATGTTGCATGCACGTGGTATATATGTAGTATGCATGTTGCATGCATGTAGTATATATGTATGTTGCATGCATGTAGTATATATGTAGTATATATGTAGTATGCATGTTGCATGCATGTGGTATATATGTAGTATGTATGTTGTATGTAGTATATATGTATATGTTGTATATATGTAGTATTCATGTTGCATGCATGTAGTATATATGTTGTATGTATGTATGTTGCATGCATGTAGTATATATGTGGTATATATGTAGTATGCATGTTGCATGCATGTGGTATATATGTAGTATGCATGTATGTTGCATTCATGTAGTATATATGTAGTATATACAGTATGTAGTATGCATATTGCATGCATGTGGTATATATGTAGTATGTATGTTGCATGTAGTATATGTGTTGTATATATGTAGTATGCATGTTGCATGCATGTAGTATATATGTTGTATGTTTGTTGCATGCATGTAGTATATATGTGGTATATATGTAGTATGCATGTTGCATGCATGTAGTATATATGTTGCATATATGTATGTTGCATGCATGCGGTATATATGTAGTATGCATGTAGTATGTATGTAGTATGTATGTTGCATGCATGTAGTACATATGTAGTATGTATGTTGCATGTAGTATACATGTAGTATATATGTATGTTGCATGCATGTAGTATATACTGTATGTAGTATGTATGTAGCATGAATGTAGTATGTATGTTGCATGCATGTAGTATATGTGTAGTATGTATGTAGCATGCATGTAGTATGTATGTAGCATGTAGTATGTATGTAGTATGTTTTTTTTTTACATTCAACACATTAGCCGGATGATGGGACTACTACTGTCCCATCATTGGCTAATGTGTCAATCACTGTCATGGTAGCAGGCATCACCCGATGGGACTTGTTGTCCCATCAGACGATGCCTGCACAGATCCCCGCAGCCTGCACAGACCCCCGGACAGTCGGCACAGACCACCGGCAGGCCGGCACAGCCCCCCGGCAGGCCGGTACAGACCCCCGGGCAGTCGGCACAGACCCCCCGGAAGGCCCGAACTGACGGCGCATCATGATGCGCACAGACCGTGCATCATGATGACGTCATTTCGGCAGCCAATCAGAGCCACAACAGTGGCTCATTGCATAATGGGAACTTCCGATTCCGATTTCCGATATTGAAAAAATATCGGTACTCGGTATCGGAATTCCGATACAGTGAATATCGGCCGATACCCGATATTTGCAGTATCGGAATGCTCAACACTAGTGCTGATGTAAAGTAGACATGTGGGAAATGTTATTTATTAAGAAATTTGTGTGATACATCTCTCTGATTTAAGGGCATAAAATTTATAGTTTTAAAATTGCAAAATTTTCTAAATTTTCGCCATATTTCCACTTTATTCATAAATAAACACAAGACATATCGAAGAAATTTTACCACTAACATGAAGTAAAATATGTCATAAAAACATCTCAGAATCAGCGGGATCCGTTAAAGCGTTCCAGAGTTATAACCTCATAAAATGACAGTGGTCAGAATTGTAAAAATTTGCCTGGTCATTAAGCTGTAAACTGGCTCTGTCACTAAGGGGTTAAACAAGCAGAGTCCCCTGGATTGGTAATTAAAACATTTGTTACCACAAATACCATCTTACATCAAGGATTCTGATGACTTTTTGTTGGATTTAAAAGAAAATGATTGCCAAACCACTTTTTCTTTAACATTAATTGATGTAGAAAATCTATACACCCGAATTCCTCAAAATAAGGATATTGACGCGATACATAAAATTCTAGTGAACACTCATAAAGACCACGATTTAGTCACCTTTATCCTTGTATTTTCGCTAACCTATTCTTGGCGGTTTTTGAAGAACAATACATAACAAGCATTGCTAATCCTTTTATAAAACATTCAAATGTTTTTGATATTTGTGGATGATATCGTTATAATATGGGATGGTTCTAAGAGGATTTTGATGGCTTTGGCTAGTTTCAGACTAGCGTTTTTTGCAAGCAGTGCACGCCGCCGCTAAGCCCCGCCCCCTGCCCACCCCCTCCGGTCATCTCCGCCTAGTATCGCACACGGCTGCATGCGATCTGCACACCCTATCTTCAGCATAGGGTGCGCAGACAGTGTGCTGACCGTGCGCTAGTAGAATTTTCCGTGCGCTGCATCCTTTTGACGGTGCTCCGAGCGCACCAAAATGCAACATGGTGCGTTCGGCGTACACTGGCGCATCGTCAAAAGGGCGCAGCACACACAAACTTCTACTAGCGCATGGTCAGCGCACGGTCTGCGCACCCTATGCTAAAGATAGGGTGTGCAGATCGCATGCAACCATGTGCGATACTAGGTGGAGATGACCGGAGGGGGCGGGCAGGGGGCAGGGCTTAGTGGCGGCGTGCGCTGCTGGCAAAAAATGAAATCAACACGGAAAATGTGTGATTCACTTCCTGCACATGCGGGAGAAGCATAATCCTAACCCAGATTTACTACGCTTGGCTGGTCTTGAAATAGTTAAAAATCCTTCATAGGGAGGTAATCACAACAAAGTGTTAATGAGGCATGAAGCCAGATGGATAATAAAGGCAAATGCCCAGTGTCCCATTCAACTGAATGATAGACTTGATCTATCAGTATTTTGCTAAAACTATTCTGCAATAGTTAAGTATTACGTTTTTAATGTATATGTTTCTATGTTTCACAAAAAAAAATTATTTGAATATTTTTATATGTATCTAGTTGTCAAAAACCTTTTTAAAGGATATGATATCATGTAATCACACACCTGGACCCCTTGAAGTGATTACCGCGTGAAATGGCCGTCGTCCATCTTCCTTTCCCGCATACCGTTACACACCTGCTGTTCCTGTGGGCCTTGTTTTAACCTTATAATGGTATAATAAAGGACTCCATTTTTTACTGCATTTGGGTGAGTGCCGAATTTCTTTTTATGCTATGTATGTATACTCCCCATTAGATGCTCGATAGGTGCTGTCCACATGTGCAGCATATTAAAAAGGACACAAAGAAAATTATGTATAGGGAAAGTGTACAAGAATGTGTAAAAATCATGTGCCAAAAAGTGTATTTAATGGTAATAACACCATGTGTAAGTGTATATAAAAAAGGGGGAACAAAATGATACCAAACAATATTGGTTGTGATAATAAAACACACATAATATGAAAAATCCAATGATTAAGTGTGCAGAAAACCAAATAAATCAGTGAAAAAAGGGCACATATATGTGCTGACCCACACTAAGACAAAATAAAGCCCAAAAGCAATAAGATGGGTATATACCTTAAAGGTCTGCAGGTACAAGTAGAGTGCCGACTCTGACACATGTTTCGGATAAAATCTTTAGTCAGAGGGCGGAGTACTACCTGAACTGGATGGTTTAAGAATACGATGTTGGACCCCGATAGGAGGGAGCCTAAGCCGAGGTGGCGCATGTGCCACCAAGAGGACCTGGAAGTTCACAGCGTGCACGTCACATGACCTAGCAACACGGAAGAGAAAACTCAGCGTTGCCAAGACCATATAGATGCGAGATGCGGACAGAACAGTGCACAAGTGGTGCATGCGCACAGCTCTGGCCAAATCTTATGAGCTGTAAAGATCACTGGATACGAGGAACAATAATTCTAAGGTTATAACCTGAGAGATAATTATAAAAGGTTAGAGAGTGTATGTGTAACATATGTGGCCATGGAGGAAGGGGAAAAAGAGGGGAAAAGAAAAGAGAAAAGGGAAAGAGGGAAAAGTGTGAAATAAAATAAAATGGGAGACGATACACTGTGGATAAGTGATAAAAAAATAAAGTAAATAAAAATTAAAAAATAATAAATACAGAAAAATAATAATACAAATAGGTGTTATTACCATTAAATACACTTTTTCACACATGATTTGTACACATTCTTGTGCACTTTCCCCTATATATAATTTTCTTTGTATCCTGTTTAATATGCTGCACATGTGGACTGCCCCTCTCGAGCATCTAATGGGAATTATATATACATAGGGAACACACATATCTATGTATCATATTTTGAATTTTTGTTTATTTCTGAGATATTTATGTATGTTCCCAGATAATTTTATAATCTTATAAATATATATATATATATATATATAGTACAGACCAAAAGTTTGGACACATCTTCTCATTCAAAGAGTTTTCTTTATTTTCATGACTATGAAAATTGTAGATTCACTCTGAAGGCATCAAAACTATTAATTAACACATGTGGAATTATATAATTAGCAAAAAAGTGTGAAACAACTGAAAATATGTCTTATATTCTAGGTTCTTCAAAGTAGCCACCTTTTGCTTTGATTACTGCTTTGCACACTCTTGGCCTTCTCTTGATGAGCTTCAAGAGGTAGTCACTGGAAATGGTCTTCCAACAGTCTGGAAGGAGTTCCCAGAGATGCTTAGCACTTGTTGGCCCTTTTACCTTCACTCTGCGGTCCAGCTCACCCCAAACCATCTCGATTGGGTTCAGGTCTGGTGACTGTGGAGGCCAGGTCATCTGGCGTAGCACCCCATCACTCTCCTTCTTGGTCAAATAGCCCTTACACAGCCTGGAGGTGTTTGGGGTCATTGTCCTGTTGAAAAATAAATGGTCCATCTAAACGCAAACCGGATGGAATAGCATGCTGCTGCAAGAAGCTGTGGTAGTCATGCTGGTTCAGTATGCCTTCAATTTTGAATAAATCCCACAACAGTGTCACCAGCAAAGCACCATCACACCTCCTCCTCCATGCTTCACTGTGGGGACCAGGCATGTAGAGTCCCTCCGTTCAACTTTTCTGCACTGCACAAAGACACGGTGGCTGGAACCAAAGATCTCAAATTTGGACTCATCAGACCAAAGCACAGATTTCCACTGGTCTAATGTCCATTCCTTGTGTTCTTTAGCCGAAACAAGTCTCTTCTGCTTGTTGCCTGTCCTTAGCAGTGGTTTCCTAGCAGTTATTTTACCATGAAGGCCTGCTGCACAAAGTCTCCTCTTAACAGTTGTTGTAGAGAAGTGTCTGCTGCTAGAACTCTGTGTGGCATTGACCTGGTCTCTAATCTGAGCTGCTGTTAACCTGCGATTTCTGAGGCTGGTGACTCGGATGAACTTATCCTCTGCAGCAGAGGTGACTCTTGGTCTTTCTTTCCTGGGGCGGTCCTCATGTGAGCCAGTTTCTTTGTAGCGCTTTATGGTTCTGCCACTGCACTTGGGGACACTTTCAAAGTTTGTCCAATTTTTTCAGAGTGACTGACCTTCATTTCTTAAAGTAATGATGGCCAATCGTTTTTCTTTACTTGGCTGCCTTTTTTTCTTGCCATAATACAGTCTATTCAGTAGGACTATCAGCTGTGTATCCACCAGACTTCTGCACAACACAACTGATGATCCCAACCCCATTTATAAAGCAAGACATCCCACTTATTAAACCTGACAGGGCACACCTCTGAAGTGAAAACCATTTCCGGTGACCACCTCTTGAAGCTCATCAAGAGAATGCCCAGAGTGTGCAAAGCAGTAATCAAAGCAAAAGGAGACTACTTTGAACCTAGAACATAAGACATATTTTCAGTTGTTTCACACTTTTTTGCTAATTATATAATTCCACATGTGTTAATTCATAGTTTTGATGCCTTCAGAGTGAATCTACAATTTTTATAGTCATGAAAATAAAGAAAACTCTTTGAATGAGAAGGTGTGTCCAAACTTTTGGTCTGTACTGTATGTATATATATATATATATATATACACTATTTTTGGCCTGCTCTCCCTCTTTTTAATCTTTTTACTATTATATATTCATTTTTGATACTTGCTTTTATTCTATTTTCCAAGTATGGGCACATTTTGCTATAGTGCTACCATTTACCTGTCTGGCCTATGCTATTATTAGTGGTTCAGTCCCTCTGTCCTTGTTCACATTTACGTCACTTGACAAGTGGAAAGGTTTTAAATACAAGAGTTAGGACTGTCCCACAAGGGTTGCCGTGACGTGGCGGGATGGCTTCTACATTATTTTGATCAAATTTATGTTAACTAAATACCCTTATTATTATTACTACCATCATGCAACTTTTGCATTTTTTACTTTTTATTTTAGGATATTTGTTTTGTGTTTTGTTTTTGGTTTTCTCTGTGTAAAGGTCATGTGTTCATATGCATTTACATTTTGCATACACATTAATTTACTTTTTCAGCTCAGACCCAGTTTCTCATTTACCTTTTGTGTCTAATAAAGGTAATTTTATTGAAATAAGTAAGTTGTATTTCATCTTTTTTGCACCTTAAGTTTGGGTTATTTCTGTTCGGTATCTCTGTAACCCATATTAATCAGAGCTATTTTACTGTTTTTTCAATCTTTGTATAAAAATAAACACATTTTTCTACATATTTACACCTGCCATTCACTGAAACAAGCTATCCTCCTACAGTGCCACTTCCTGCTGCGAATGTGAAATAACCAAGGTGACTGATAAGGTTTTATTATATAAAAGATTGAATCAAATAGAAGAATCTGCTGTCAACATTTTAGTTACGAATATGAAAAATACATTTGAAAAGTGAACATCGCAGCTATGAAAATGACAATAATTTAAGTCTATTTATTGTATGCAATCTTTACTGTTGTAACTCTAGTTATAGTGAAAAATAATTAAGAAAAAAGAGCTGCAAGACATTACATATTTAGGCTATGTGCCCACGTAGCGTTTTATTCCGGACACTAAAAAACCGGACTCCTTCCCAGAAATCGCGCGGTTTTTTCTGCGCGATTTCACCGCGATTTTACCGCGATTATGATCACGATTTTGCCGCGATTTTCACGTGCGATATTCAAGCACTTTCCAAGCGATTTGAAGCATCGCTTTTGAAGTGATTGACAGGTTGGTCACACTCGTCAAACATAGTGTTTGACAAGTGTGACCAGGTTTTTACTATTGAGGCTGCCTATGCAAAAACGCTTAAAAATCGCTACGTGGGCACACAGCCTAAGTCAGTTTTAAGTAACCAAATACCGAATGCATAATGAACTTAACACTGATAATTTAAAGCGTTGAATGTTCTGGTAACAAATAAACACTTAAGCCCAATCTTAATTTGCAAAAGGGGTATAACAGTAATAATCAGAAAGAGTGTCATTTAAAAATGAAAACTACGGAGCTATTTTCTACTGAAAAGTGAAATGTTCTTTCTTTGAATATTTAGTATATATATATATAATAAAATCATACTGTTAGGGTTATTATTATTATTATTATTTATTGTTATAGCGCCATTTATTCCATGGCGCTTTACATGTGAGGGGGGTATACATAAAAACAAGTACAATAATCTTAAACAATACAAGTCATAACTGGTACAGGAGGAGAGAGGACCCTGCCCGCGAGGGCTCACAATCTTCAAGGGATGGGTGATAATACAGTAGGCGAGGGTAGAGCTGGTCGTGCAGCGGTTTGGTCGATCGGTGGTTACTGCAGGTTATAGGCTTGTCGGAAGAGGTGGGTCTTCAGGCTCTTTTTGAAGGTTTCGATGGTAGGTGAGAGTCTGATATGTTGTGGTAGAGAGTTCCAGAGTAGGGGTGATGCGCGAGAGAAATCTTGTATGCGATTGTGGGAAGAGGAGATAAGAGGGGAGTAGAGAAGGAGATCTTGTGAGGATCGGAGGTTGCGTGCAGGAAAGTACCGGGAGACGAGGTCACAGATGTATGGAGGAGACAAGTTGTGGATGGCTTTGTATGTCATGGTTAGGGTTTTGTAATGGAGTCTCTGGGCAATTGGGAGCCAGTGAAGGGATTGACAGAGGGGAGAAGCTGGGGAATAGCGGGGGGACAGGTGGATTAGTCGGGCAGCAGAGTTTAGAATAGATTGGAGGGGTGCGAGAGTGTTTGAGGGGAGGCCGCAGAGCATGAGGTTGCAGTAGTCAAGGCGAGAGATGATGAGGGCATGGACTAGGGTTTTTGCAGATTCTTGGGTGAGGAATGAACGGATGCGTGAAATATTTTTGAGTTGAAGTCGGCAGGAAGTGGAAAGGGTTTGGATATGTGGTTTGAAGGAGAGATCAGCATCAAGGATTACTCCGAGGCAGCGAGCTTGTGGGACTGGGGAGAGTGGGCAGTCATTTACTGTAATTGATAGGTTCGTAGGGGGGGTCACGTGAGATGGGGGAAAGATGATGAATTCTGTTTTGTCCATGTTGAGTTTCAGATATCTAGTGGAGAAGAAGGATGAAATAGTGGACAGACATTGAGGGATTCTGGTTAGTAGGGAGGTGATATCTGGTCCAGAGATGTAGATCTGTGTGTCATCAGCATAAAGATGATACTGAAAGCCATGAGATTCTATGAGCTGTCCCAGGCCAAAGGTGTAAATAGAGAACAGCAGGGGCCCTAGGACTGAACCTTGTGGGACTCCGACAGATAGGGGGCGAGGTGAGGAGGTGGTGTGTGAGTGGGAGACGCTGAATGTCCGGTCTGTTAGGTATGATGAGATCCAGGAGAGGGCCAAGTCTGTGATGCCGAGGGATGAGAGGGTCTGTAATAATAGGGAATGGTCCACTGTGTCAAAGGCAGCCGACAGGTCCAGGAGGAGGAGGACAGAGTAGTGTCGCTTGCTCTTGGCAGTTAAGAGGTCATTGGTGACCTTAGTAAGGGCAGTTTCAGTGGAGTGGTGTGACCGGAAGCCAGATTGTAAGCGGTCGAAGAGGGAGCAAGAAGAGAGATGGGAGGACAGTTCAAGGTAGACGTGTTGTTCCAGTAGCTTGGAGGCGTATGGGAGAAGTGATATAGGGCGATAGCTAGATACAGAGGATGGGTCAAGAGAGGGCTTTTTGAGGATAGGTGTGATGGAGGCATGTTTAAAGCTTGAGGGGAAAACACCAGTTGTTAGTGATAGGTTGAAGAGATGGGTTAGGGTTGGGATGAAGACTGTGGTGAGGTTTGGGATGAAGTGGGATGGGATCGGGTCGAGTGCACAGGTGGTGAGATGTGATCTTGAGAGTAGAGTGGAGAGTCGATCTTCTGTAATGGTGGAGAAGTTGGTTTTGAAGGTGGAGGGCTGGGAAGTCGGGAGGAAGGGCTCTGGGGGTTGTTGACCAAAACTGTCCCTGATGTTATCAATTTTCTGCTTGAAAAATGAGGCAAAGTCTTCAGCTGAGATGAGTGGGGAGAGAGGAGGTGCTGGGGGGCGGAGGAGAGAATTGAAGGTGTTGAATAACTGTTTAGGGTTGTGAGACAGGGAGGATATGAGAGATGAGAAGTAGGTTTGTTTAGCTGTGGCGAGTGTGGTCTTGAAAGTAGTGAGGGACTGTTTGAATGCGATGAAATGCTCGTTGGAGTGGGATCTTTTCCATCTGCGCTCAGCAGCCCTGGAAGCTCGCCTCAGCTCTTTGGTCAGGCTGGTGTGCCAGGGCTGTCTGTTGATTTTGCGAGTTTTGGTATGTGTAAGTGGGGCAGCGGATTCCAAAGCTACAGCTATTGTGGTGTTATATAGAGCGGCAGCGTCATCCGCATTGTGTAAGGAACTTATATCTGTAAGAGGGAGGAGGGATTCGGAGAATGAGTGTAGGTCAAGGTGTTTAAGATTCCTGCGAGGGTGTGAAAGTTTGTGGGGTGGGGATTGTAGACATGGAGTGAAGAGGGAAGAGAATGTGAGCAGGTTGTGGTCAGAGAGAGGAAGAGGTGAGTTAGAGAGGTTAGATAGGGAGCAGAGGCGGGTGAAGATGAGGTCCAGTGTGTGGCCATCTTTGTGGGTGGCTGTAGAAGACCATTGAGTGAGGCCGAAGGAGGAAGTGAGAGATAGAAGTTTAGTGGCAGCTGAGAGGGAAGTGTCAATGGGGATGTTGAAGTCGCCCATGATGATAGTAGGGATGTCCGCGGAAAGGAAATGAAGTAACCAGGTGGTGAAGTGGTCAAAGAAGGTGGTGGCTGGCCCTGGGGGGCGGTAGATGACAGCCAGTTGGAGGTTGGAGGGGGAGTAGATGCGCACAGAGTGCACCTCAAAGGAAGGGAGGGTAACAGAGGGTGGCAGTGGGATTGGGGTGAAGGAGCAGGTATCTGACAGGAGAAAACCAACTCCTCCACCATGTTTGCTGCTGGGGCGGGGGGTGTGAGAAAGGTGGAAGCCGCCATACGAAAGTGCAGCAGGAGAGGCTGTGTCAGAAGGGGTGAGCCAGGTTTCGGTGATGGCGAGGAAGGAGAGTTTGGTAGTAACAAAAAGATCATGGATGTAGGAAAGCTTGTTGCAGACAGAGCGAGCGTTCCACAGAGCTCCTGTTAGTGGGACTGGGGAAGCGGGGGCTGGGTGAATGGGTATAAGGTTGGAGAGGTTACGGAAGGTTGTGATAGAGCGTGGATGGGAGGTAGAAATGACTGTGGGAATGTGGTGAGGAGGACCAGGATTTGGAGAGATATCACCAGCAGTGAGAAGGAGCAGAGAAAGTGTTAGCAGGTGGGAGCAGGAGAGGGCATGAGGGGGCTGTCTGTGTTTGGAGACAGAGGATTGTATGTTAAGGAACAGTTTTGAGGCGGAGGTGAGGTGGATGGGGAGGATTGAAGAAGAGATGAACAGTTCCTTACTAGGAGTAGGGATTAGGGGAATTAGCAGAAAGTGAAGGATTATTGGGGTGAAAGTGAAAACAAACAGAAACATTGTTTACAATGACTGTGTCCAGTTACCTTCAGTTCCCTTCTGGTTCACTTCTGGTTTTAATTCTTAAATTAATCTTCACACTTCTAGCACACACTTATAGCAATCACAATGCAGACTGAAGTCTATGCAGACTTGTACTCTGCAATATATGTACAACTAAGTGCAGTCAGGTGTGAAGCAGAGAGGAGTGGTCCCTGCTCATCTTGGCCAGACAATTAAGAGTGGACCAGATGTATATGATCAAGCCAGAGTAAACAAGGTCATAAATAACACTGGGGTAAGCTGGGGTTAGCTGAAAGGCATACCATGTGAATGCTAGGTGCAGAGGCAAGTCTATGTGCAAAGCTGGGTGACGCACTGTGTGTCCTTCATAGACAGACAGCAGGAGAGCAGGAGAGCTGGGTGGATGGACATACCATGTGAATGCTAGGTGCAGAGGCAAGTCTATGTGCAAAGCTGGGTGACGCACTGTGTGTCCTTCATAGACAGACAGCAGGAGAGCAGGAGAGCTGGGTGGATGGACATACCATGTGAATGCTAGGTGCAGAGGCAAGTCTATGTGCAAAGCTGGGTGACGCACTGTGTGTCCTTCATAGACAGACAGCAGGAGAGCAGGAGAGCTGGGTGGATGGACATACCATGTGAATGCTAGGTGCAGAGGCAAGTCTATGTGCAAAGCTGGGTGACGCACTGTGTGTCCTTCATAGACAGACAGCAGGAGAGCAGGAGAGCTGGGTGGATGGACATACCATGTGAATGCTAGGTGCAGAGGCAAGTCTATGTGCAAAGCTGGGTGACGCACTGTGTGTCCTTCATAGACAGACAGCAGGAGAGCAGGAGAGCTGGGTGGATGGACATACCATGTGAATGCTAGGTGCAGAGGCAAGTCTATGTGCAAAGCTGGGTGACGCACTGTGTGTCCTTCATAGACAGACAGCAGGAGAGCAGGAGAGCTGGGTGGATGGACATACCATGTGAATGCTAGGTGCAGAGGCAAGTCTATGTGCAAAGCTGGGTGACGCACTGTGTGTCCTTCATAGACAGACAGCAGGAGAGCAGGAGAGCTGGGTGGATGGACATACCATGTGAATGCTAGGTGCAGAGGCAAGTCTATGTGCAAAGCTGGGTGACGCACTGTGTGTCCTTCATAGACAGACAGCAGGAGAGCAGGAGAGCTGGGTGGATGGACATACCTGTCGGAAGAATAGAGATGCTTGTTAGAGTGCGATGGTGGCAGGTAGCAGGGCACAGTCTGTATTCATCCTTCTGGTTTTAATTCTTAAATTAATCTTCACACTTCTAGCACACACTTATAGCAATCACAATGCAGACTGAAGTCTATGCAGACTTGTACTCTGCAATATATGCCCTGGGTAGGGTTGGCCGAACACACTAAATAAAATATTATAATGAAGTGTGTTTGCAACTCGGGGTCCACCATGCAGAGGTGTAAAACTGAAGCTAATGTGAACAATGGCGGCGGTACACTGCATGCATTCACAAAACGCACACTGGGTTAAATGCACACAGTGTGAACGGAACACAAAAGTACTGCGCTCTGTTACTCCTCAGAGCGGTACAATGCTACAGATCACCTAAGGCTAAGCACACTGCGTTAAATGTCATGCAGTGTGAACTGAACATAAATAACTTGCCCTGTTACTCCACCGAGCGGTAAAGAAGCATTGTGTCAGAACACATGGATAAACTGTGCCCTATGTACAGCACGTGCTAACAAGTGTGTACCACAGTGCATGGCTAGACTGTGTTCTGTACTGCAAGTGATAGCTAATAGATTCATGCCACAGCACGTGGCCTGGCTGTGCCCTGTAAACAAACTGGAGTGTGCACCATCAAGTGGCCTGACTGTGCCCTGGGTAATAACTGATGCGTGACATGACGTGTGCCCATACTGTGCCCTGTGTCGAGGATATCCTGCCTCACTAGGAGCAACTAATGCATACACTCTCTGCACACACTCACAGACACAGGCCATTAGAGGCAGAGCCAAAGACCCAAGTACACACAACAAAAATATGAATGTGATCATAGAGCGCCGATGGGCGCCTCAGAGATCCTTTTATAGACTAGGCCAGTGAGAAAGGACCTTACACGCTGGCCAATCTAGACTCACTACAGGACCTAAGCAGCTGATGCCCGACCACCAATGGGAGGTCGCCACCTCATTGGCATGCTCTGTAAGGTGAATCCTGGTCTTAGCTTCAGGAGAGACTGCTCACCACTGAGTATTGCCAGTAACTATAGCTGCATCTGAAGAGGTAGCAGTAACCAAGGGCACAGCCCAAGTCTGACCAAGATGCTGAGACAAATGTCTTTGCTGAGCAGCATTCACTGCGGTCGAGACTGAATGGGGGACTGCAGAAGAAGATAAGGTTTGGGATCCCAACTGTGCAGAGGGAGAATCCTGGTGCCTAACACATATATTATTATTCATTTTTATAGCATCATTTATTCCATGGCGCTTTACGCATCAAAAAGGGGCATACATAGACAAGTACAATAAACATGAGCAATACAAGGCACACACAAGTATAGAAGGAGAGAGGACCCTGCCCGCCATAGCTCACAGTCTACATGGGATGGGTGAGGATACACTAGGAGAGGGCAAAGCTGGTCATTTAGTGGTTCAGTAGATTGAGGATCACTGCAGGTTGTAGGCTTGTTGGAAGAGGTGGGTCTTCAGGTTCCATTTGAAGGTTTCCATGGTAGATGAATGTCTGATGTGTTGGGGTAGAGAGTTCCAGAGTATGGGAGAAGTCTTGTATGCGGTTGTGGGAAGAAGAGATAAGAGGGAAGTAGAGAAGGAGATCTTGAGAGGATAGAAGGTTAGGTGTAGGTAAGTACTAGGAGACCATGTCACAGATGTATGGAGGAGAAAGGTTGTGGATGGCTTTGTATTTCATAGTTAGGGTTTTGAACTGGAGCCTCTGGACAATGGAAAGCTAGTGAAGGGCTTGACAAAGAGGAGAGTGTTGTGAGTTCATTTTCCCCTCCGTCACTGAGGCCTGGTGAGCTCCCTATTCTATCCTATCCTATTCTATCACGGAGTGAACTACTTATACGATGGACTACTTGCTAGAGATGGGGTGCACCTTACGAAGACTGGAAAGCATGTATTTGGAAGTCGCCTTGCTACACTTGTAAGGAGAGCTTTAAACTAGAACAACATGGGAAGGGAAGCAAAAGACCAGAAAAAGCCATACACCTGACAAATGCTATTGAGAACTCTGCTATTAGAAGTGGAAAGGAAGAACAAAGACGAAAGAATCTAATTAATAAAAATATTGGAGAAAGAGAAACCAATCACAAACTAAAATGTTTCTATACTAATGCACAAAGCATGGGCAACAAACAAGGAGAATTGGAACTACTAACACAGGAACAGAAATATGATGTAATTGGAATCACTGAAACTTGGTGGGACAATACACATGATTGGAATACAAGACTAGAAGGATACAACTTATTTGCAAGAAACAGACTTGATAAACGAGGAGGGGGTGTCGCATTGTATGTTCGAAATGCGTATATCTGCACAGAGATTGAAGCTTCAGAGACTGGGAGTTCCGTGGAAACTGTTTGGGTAAGAATACAAGGACAGAACAATGGAAAGGACACAATTGTAGGCATTTACTACAGGCCGCCTGTGCAAGCCGAAGATATAGATGAACTCTTTATGCATCAGATGGCCACGTTCTCCAAAAAATATGACATAGTTGTCATGGGAGATTTCAACTATCCAGACATTTGTTGGGAATCTCTCTCAGGCAAAACTAACAGGTCAAGGAAATTCTTATCCTCTCTTGCTGACAACTTTATCTTCCAAAAGGTAAGGGAGAAAACAAGGGGAACTGCTACCTTGGATCTAATCCTTATAAACAGGGAGGAAATGGTTGAGGAGGTAAAAGTGGCTGAGACCCTAGGAGGTAGCGACCATGCTATTTTAGAATTTTGGATTACTAGAGGTGGAAGACCTGTGAAGACTCAGACGTCAAGGTTAGATTTCAGAAAGGCAGATTTTAAGGGATTCAGAAAGAGAATTGGAGGGATCCAATGGCTGGATATCCTTAAAGACAAAAATGTCCAGGAAGGATGGGAAATCTTGAAAAATGAAATTCTCAAAGCACAGTTGTTAACAATTCCGAAAAGAGGGAAGAATAGGAAGCATTTAAGGAAACCAGGATGGATGAACACAGAACTTAAGCACATGCTAAAAAGGAAGAAAAAAATGTTTATAAAATGGAAAGAGAGAGGCATATCTAAAGAAGAATATAATGCTGTCTGCAGAACCTGCAGGGCACAAATCAGATTAGCTAAAGCTGAAAATGAACTGAGGCTTGCAAGAGATGTCAAAAGCAATAATAAAGGATTTTGGGGATATGTCAAAAGTAAAAGAAAAGTCAAAGATGCTATAGGATTTTTACAGGATGAAAATGATGAAATGGTAAGACAGGATGTTGAGAAGGCTGAACTTTTAAATTCCTATTTTGCATCTGTTTTCTCTCAGAAAGGAAATGCAACATCAACTGTTATTCACTGTCCTATTAAGGGAATAGAAGAATCCAGGATATCTATAAACAGAAAGATAGTGAGGAAACACTTAGCTAACCTAAATGAATTCAAGTCTCCAGGTCCAGATGAATTACACCCCAGAGTACTGAAGGAGATAGCAGAAGACATTTTTGAACCCCTCTCCATAATCTTTGAAAATTCTTGGAGAACAGGAGAAGTGCCAGAAGACTGGAGAAGAGCAAATGTTGTTCCTATCTTCAAAAAGGGGAAGAAGGTGGACCCAGGCAACTATAGGCCGGTGAGTCTGACTTCTATACCAGGAAAGATCTTTGAACAAATTATTAAACAACATGTATGTCAATACCTGGATAAGAATGAAGTGATTAAACAGAGTCAGCATGGGTTTCTAACTAATAAGTCATGTCAGACTAACTTAATTTCCTTCTTTGACGGTATCACTGATTGGGTGGATCAAGGAAATGCTGTAGATATAGTATATCTTGACTTCAGCAAAGCATTTGACAAAGTCTCTCATACAATCCTTATTGAAAAAATGACTAAGTATGGAATGGACAAGGCAACTGTTAGGTGGATTCATAACTGGCTTAGTGATCGGACCCAAAGAGTGGTCGTAAATGGCTGCACATCCAGTTGGAAGAATGTCTCAAGTGGGGTACCACAGGGCTCTGTCCTGGGCCCTGTATTGTTCAACATCTTTATCAACGATTTAGATGAAGGAATTGAGGGTAAACTGATTAAATTTGCTGATGACACAAAGCTAGGAGGGATAGCTAATACTAGAGAAGAGAGAGAGAGGATTCAAAAAGATTTAAATAAACTGGAGAAGTGGGCAGCAACTAACAGAATGGTTTTTAACAGGGAGAAATGCAAAGTACTACATCTGGGCAATAAAAATGAAAAAAGCATATATAGAATGGGAGGAATAGGGCTAAGTGACAGCACATGTGAAAAAGACTTGGGTATACTAATAGATCACAAACTGAATATGAGTCAACAGTGTGATGCAGCAGCAAAAAAGGCAAATGCAATTCTAGGATGTATTAACAGAAGCATACAGTCTAGATCACGTGAAGTCATTATTTCCCTCTACTCCTCTTTGGTCAGACCTCATCTGGAATATTGTGTCCAGTTTTGGGCACCACATTTTAAAAAAGACATCAACAAACTGGAGCAAGTTCAGAAAAGAGCGACCAGAATGGTGACCGGTCTGCAAACCCTGTCTTATGAGGAAAGGTTGCAGGATTTGGGAATGTTTAGTTTGCAAAAGAGAAGACTGAGAGGAGACTTAATAGCTGTCTACAAATATCTAAAGGGCTGTCACATTGTAGAAGGATCAACTTTATTCTCATTTGCACAAGGAAAGACTAGAAGCAATGGGATGAAACTGAATGGGAAGAGACACAGATTAGATATTAGAAAAAACTTTTTGACAGTTAGAGTGATCAATGAGTGGAACAGGCTGCCACGAGAAGTGGTGAGTTCTCCTTCAATGGAAGTCTTCAAACAGAGGCTGGACAGACATCTGACTGGGATGATTTAGCAAATCCTGCTTTGAGCAGGTGGTTGGACCAGATGGCCCAGGAGGTCCCTTCCAACTCTACGATTCTATGATTCTATGATTCTATGATTCTATGATTCTAGTGAAGGAAGGTAGTAAGCCTGATTATCAGACACCTGGGACTAATGAAGACGATTGGCTGAGTGGAGTCACTGACTGGATTTAAGGCAGCCTACGCCCTTTCTGCCCTGCGGGTGATTTCTCTGTGGACTCTTGGACACCAGTCTGATTCCTGCTCTCCTAAAGCTAAGTTTTCTGTTTTGCCTTTTTGCATCTAAGATTTGTTTTTGTTTTTCTTGCTTTTTGGATTCTGCCACTCCCTGCTGGAGTGTGCAGTGTTCCGTGAGCTCTGTCTTCTGAAGGTACCTGAGTGCTGATTTAGTTTTTGAAGCTTAGTTGCTTCAGGGCCATTTTTATATCAGCTTGTTGGCTTTTGTCCCTGATAGGGTTTTGGCAGATTGCAGACAGCAGCCTTCCTATCCGTTCCTATCTAGGTAGTTTTTGGGCCCCGTCTTTGCTCAGCCTGTCTTTCTGTCTGTGTAAGTGTTTTCATCTTGCTTCACCGTCATTATATGTGGGGGGCTGCCTATTGCTTTGGGGTCTGCTCTGGGGCAGTTAGATTTCCCCTTTCCTTCTTTAGGCCTATGTATCTCTCTGGCTGTGATCGAGGGGTCTAGGTCATCGTAGGAACCCCCCACGGCTACTGCTAGTTGTGTTGATAGGTTCAGGGGTCTACAATCTGATAGTTGCCAACTTCTCTGGTTTTCAGGACTTAGCTAGCATTTCTGTTTTTGCCTCCTACGGTGACTCAATCATAACAGAATCACCCGCCCAACTGCAGATCCTAGGGTACTCAATAGCAGGAAAGAATTGTGTTTAAAAAAAAAAAAAGACTGTATATTCTTTCCTCTATATCTCTGAGGCCATAGGGGGAATTTTTTTTTTCTCTCAATGGAGATAAAGCAAGTGTCTGATCGTGTGGAGCAGCTCGCTGCTGAAGTGTGAGGAATTTCCGCCTATCTTGCTCGTTCACATGCTGTTGAACCAAAGATCCCCACACCTGATGTATTTTTTGGGGATCGATCTAAATTTTTGAGTTTCAAAAATAATTGTAAATTATTTTTTGCTTTGAAGCCTAACTCGTCAGGGAGCCCCGCGCAGCAGGTTAAAATTGTCATCTCTTTGCTGCGCGGCGATCCCCAGGATTGGGCGTTTTCTTTGAAACCAGATGACCCTATTCTGACTAATGTGAACGCATTTTTTCAAGCCTTGGGGTTGCTGTATGACGAACCTAATGCTATTGATCAGGCTGAAAAGACCCTGTTAGCATTGAATCAGGGTCGAGAATCTGCAGAGTTGTACTGTCAAAAGTTCCGAAAGTGGGCGGTCCTTACTACCTGGAATGATAGTTCCTTGGCTGCTCTCTTTCGGAAGGGTTTGTCAGAAGCCGTAAAAGATACTATGGTGGGATTTCCTGTTCCCTCTGGTCTGGACGATTCTATGTCTTTAGCCATTCAGGTTGATCGGCGTTTACGTGAACGCAGGATTACACGAGAGGTGTTGCCACCGGTTGAACAGACGTCTGAACCTATGCAATGTGATAGAGTTTTGTCTAAGGCGCAACGTCAGGAATTCAGAAGGCGTAATAAGCTGTGTTTTTTCTGTGGAGATGCCTCACATGTTATTTCTGTTTGTCCTAAACGTGAGAAACGCTTTGCACACACGTTTTCTGTTGGTGGGGTTCAGCCTAAGTTTCTTTTGGCGATTACTCTGATCTGTTCCCTGTCCACATTTTCCGCCAAGGCTTTTGTGGATTCGGGAGCAGCGCTAAACCTAATGGACTTGGATTTTGCTAAACATTGTGGATTTCCGCTGACACCTCTGCAGATGCCTATCCCTTTGAGGGGGATTGATGCTACCCCTCTGGCTAAAAATAAACCTCAGTTTTGGACCCAGTTGGTCATGCGGGTCACCCCAGACCACCAAGAAAATTGCAGATTTTTGGTGTTGCATGGTCTGCATGATGCCGTTGTTCTGGGGTTTCCCTGGTTGCAGATTCATAATCCAGTTTTGGATTGGAAGTCTGTGTCTGTGGTGAGTTGGGGTTGCCGGTGTACCTTTAGTGAGGCTCCGGTTTTTTCCACCTCTCCTCAGTCGCATGAGGTTCCTGACTATTTGGCGGACTACTATGATGTATTTAGTGAGAATGAGTCTGCGTCCTTGCCTCCTCATAGGAGTTATGACTGTGCTATTGAACTAAACCCGGGGTGTAAATTTCCTAAGGGTCGGCTCTTCAATTTATCTGTACCCGAGCACGAGGCTATGCGGTCCTATATTAAGGAGGCGTTGGAGAAGGGTCATATTAGACCATCCTCTTCACCCTTAGGTGCCGGGTTTTTTTTGTGGCCAAGAAGGATGGTTCTTTAAGGCCTTGTATTGATTATCGTGCCCTCAATAAAATTACTATTAAATATCAGTATCTGTTACCCCTGATCTCGGATCTATTCTCTAGAGTCAGAGGTGCTTGCTGGTTTACCAAGCTTGACCTCAGGGGGGCGTATAATCTTATCCGCATTAAGCAGGGGGATGAATGGAAGACGGCATTTAATACTCCGGAGGGACATTTTGAGTACCTGGTGATGCCTTTTGGGCTCACTAATGCCCCTTCTGTCTTCCAGTGCTTCATGAACGATATTTTCCGAGACTTTGTCAATAAATTTTTGATTATCTATTTGGATGATATTTTGATCTTCTCCAAGGATTGGGATTCTCATGTGGAACATATTCGGACTGTATTCCGGATCTTGAGAGAGAATTCTCTGTATGTCAAAGGATCAAAATGCCTTTTTGGAGTACAGAGAATTTCTTTTTTGGGATTTATTTTGTCTCCGTCAACTATTGAAATGGACCGGGCCAAGGTACAGGCCATTTATGATTGGGTTCAGCCCACTTCTTTGAAGGCAGTCCAGAAGTTTTTGGGTTTTGCTAATTTTTATCGGAAATTTATAGCAAAATTTTCTAGTATTGCCAAACCATTGACTGACTTGACCAGGAAGGGTGCGGATGTGTTGAATTGGTCTCCGGAGGCTGTTGCTTCCTTTCAGGAGCTGAAGCGTAGATTTACCTCCGCCCCGGTTCTGCGGCAACCTGATGTCTCACTCCCGTTCCAGGTAGAGGTGGATGCTTCTGAGATTGGTGCAGGAGCGGTGTTGTCCCAAAAGGATCCGGTAACATCTAAAATGAATCCCTGTGCTTTCTTTTCCCGTAAGTTCTCTTCATCTGAACGTAACTATGATGTGGGGAATCGGGAACTGTTGGCCATGAAATGGGCATTTGAGGAGTGGAGACATTGGTTGAAGGGAGCCAAACATCAAGTTGTGGTCCTCACTGACCACAAAAATTTGATTTACCTAGAGTCGGCTAAACGCTTGAACCCTAGACAGGCTAGGTGGGCCTTGTTTTTTACACGTTTTGATTTTGTGGTCTCTTTCCTTCCTGGAACTAAGAATGTCAAGGCAGACGCCCTCTCTAGGAGTTTCTTTGCTGATTCTCCTGTGGTGACCAGGCCTGCCACCATCTTAGGCGAAGGGGTAGTTCTTTCTGCCATCTCGCCCGATTTGAGACTTGCTCTGCAAGAGTTCCAGGAGGACAAACCTGAGCGTTGCCCCAGTGGAAAGTTGTATGTTCCTGACCAGTGGAAGAAGAGAGTGATGTCTGAAGTTCATTGCTCTGCATTGGCTGGTCATCCAGGTATTTTTGGTACTAGAGATCTGGTGAGTCGCTCTTTTTGGTGGCCCACCTTGTCTCATGATGTCAGGAATTTTGTGCAGTCCTGTGGGACTTGCTCCCGGTCTAAATCTTGTTCTCGCTCTAGTGGGTTGTTGATGCCTTTGCCGGTCCCCAGGAGGCCATGGACCCATATTTCAATGGATTTCATCTCTGATATGCCGGTCTCTCACAGAATGACTGTTATTTGGGTGATTTGTGATAGGTTCTCTAAGATGGTTCATCTTGTACCACTCCCTAAGTTGCCATCTTCCTCTGAGTTGGTGCCTCTGTTTTTGCAACAGGTGGTTCGCTTGCACGGGATTCCTGAGAACATTGTATCTGACAGAGGAGTTCAATTTGTGTCTAAATTTTGGAGGACGTTCTGTTCCAAGTTGGGAATTCAGTTGTCCTTCTCCTCTGCTTTTCACCCTCAGACCAATGGGCAGACAGAGAGAACAAACCAGACCTTGGAGTCATATTTGAGATGTTTTATTTCCGCTGATCAGGATGATTGGGTTTCATTTTTGCCCTTGGCTGAATTTGCTTTAAATAATAGAGCTAGTTCTGCCACTTTGATGTCACCTTTTTTTTGTAACTTTGGTTTTCACCCTCGATTTTCTTCAGGGCAGGTGGAGCCTTCTGCCTGCCCAGGTGTTGACACTGTGGTGGAGAGAATGCACCAGATCTGGGACCAAGTGGTGGATAAGTTATCTCTCTCCCAGGAAAAGGCCCAGCGGTTTTCCAATCGACATAGGACCATTGGTCCCCAGTTTAAGATTGGTGATATGGTGTGGTTATCATCAAAAAATATTGCTATGAAGGTGGCTTCTCCTAAGTTTAAGCCTAGATTTATTGGACCTTACAAGATTTTGGAGATTATTAATCCGGTCTCTTTTCGTTTGGCTCTTCCTGTCACATTTAAGATCCATAATGTGTACCATAAGTCCTTGTTGAAGAGGTTTGTTGAGCCAGTTGTGCCTGAGGTGGCACCTCCGGACCCTGTATTGGTTGAAGGTAACTTGGAATATGAGGTAGAGAAAATTCTGGATTCCCGTCTGGCTAGACGGAGACTCCAGTGTTTGGTTAAGTGGAAGGGTTATGGTCAGGAGGATAATTCCTGGGTCTCTGCCTCTGATATTCATGCCAAAAGATTGGTGCGTGCCTTTCATCGGGCTCACCCTGATCGCCCTGGTAGCGTTGTTGAGGGTTCGGTGACCCCTCCTCAAGGGGGGGTACTGTTGTGAGTTCATTTTCCCCTCCGTCACTGAGGCCTGGTGAGCTCCCTATTCTAGTGAAGGAAGGTAGTGAGCCTGATTACACCTGGGACTAATGAAGACGATTGGCTGAGTGGAGTCACTGACTGGATTTAAGGCAGCCTACGCCCTTTCTGCCCTTTTCTGGGTGATTTCTCTGTGGACTCTTGGACACCAGTCTGATTCCTGCTCTCCTAAAGCTAAGTTTTTTGTTTTGCCTTTTTGCATCTAAGATTTGTTTTTGTTTTTCTTGCTTTTTGGATTCTGCCACACCCTGCTGGAGTGTGCAATATTCCGTGAGCTCTGTCTTCTGAAGGTACCTGAGTTGATTTAGTTTCTGAAGCTTAGTTGCTTCAGGGCCATTTTTATATCAGCTTGTTGGCTTTTGTCCCTGATAGGGTTTTGGCAGATTGCAGACAGCAGCCTTCCTATCCGTTCCTATCTAGGTAGTTTTTGGGCCCCGTCTTTGCTCAGCCTGTCTTTCTGTCTGTGTAAGTGTTTTCATCTTGCTTCACCGTCATTATATGTAGGGGGCTGCCTATTGCTTTGGGGTCTGCTCTGGGGCAGTTAGATTTCCCCTTTCCTTCTTTAGGTCTATGTATCTCTCCGGCTGTGATCGAGGGGTCTAGGTCATCGTAGGAACCCCCCACGGCTACTGCTAGTTGTGTTGATAGGTTCAGGGGTCTGCAATCTGATAGTTGCCAACTTCTCTGGTTTTTAGGACTTAGCTAGCATTTCTGTTTTTGCCTCCTACGGTGACTCAATCATAACAGGAGAGGCTGGGGAATAATGGGGAGACAGGTGGAATAGTCTGACAGCATAATTTAGGATAGATTGGAGTGGTGGAAGAGTGCAAGAGGGGAGGCCAGAGAGTGGGAGCTTGCAATAGTCAAGGCGGAAGATGATGAGGGCATGCACAAGTGTTTTTGCAGATTCTTGGTCAAGGAATGTAAGGATCTGGGAGACATTTTTGATTTGGAGTCAGCAGTAGGAGGCAAGGGCTTGGATATATGGCTTGAAAGAGAGGGCAGAGTCAACGATTACCACGAGGCACCGACCATGCCGGACTGCAGAAAGTGAGCAGCCATTGACAATGATGGATAGGTCTGATGGAGGGCAAGAGTGAGATGGGGAAAGATAATTAATTCTGATAAATACATATACACTGGCACTTAGGCTACTTTCACACTTGCTTTTTTTTGCAGCGCGTTTTTCCTGCAAAAAAACGCATGGAAAAAATGCATACAAACGCATACAAATGCTGCGTTTTTTTCAAGCATTTTTATGAGCATGCATGAAAAAAACGCAGCGTTTTTATGCGTTTGTATGCGTTTTTAGTGTGTTTTTACCGCGTTTGCGTTTTTTTCCAACATTAGTTGGCCCCTCACACTAACCCAAACCATGACTTTACTAACCCTAACTCTAACCCTAACCCTGACCCTAACCCTAACCCTTAACCAAACCATACCCTAACCCTAACCCTGACCCTAACCCTTACCCAAACCATACTAACCCTAACCCTAACCCTTAACCAAACCCTACCCAAACCCTAACCCTAACCCTAAACCCTAACTAACCCTAAACCCTAACCCTTAACCAAACCATACTAACCCTAACCCAAACCTTAACCCTAAACCCCCTTAACTAACCCTAACTATAACCCAAACCCCTAAATTCCATTGTCTAACTAATGGTCAACAAAAAAACGCATGCGCAAAAAAACGCATACATGAGCATGGCAATGCGCACATATGCGCACCCATACACTTATAATGGGTGTCTTGCTGTAAAAAAACGCATTGAGCGCTCATGCTTTTTTTGAGGCAAGTCGGACGCCCAAAAAATGCAACAGGATGCATTTTGTGCGCACACCACAAAAAAACGCATGCGCGGAAAAACGCATACAAACGCATGTGTATGCGCACATAAGCACATCCCATGCAAAATATAGGGGGAAAAAAGCATGCGTTTTTTAGCGCTAAAATCCAGCGCAAAAAAACGCAAGTGTGAAACCAGCCTTACCTCCTCGAAAAAGGAAATAAAATGGATCTCAGCTGCAACTGGTGAAATCAACAGGCTCTGTGCCAGCTCCTATAAAAAGGCAAAGTTAAGTAAATAATGGATCACTGTGTAAATGCTGAGATAGATTGAATACTGTATACTCATGCAATGAATGAGTTGGTATGGTATACCAGAGTATATCAACCAGACTAACAATGTAATGGAATCGGGGTAAAGAAAAATATCAAACATACAAATATACTCACACATATAACCAAGGAATGCATCGGGAAGTGGAGGATGGGGTTAAACCAAGGTAGGAGAAGAAAGGGAATTATCATACACTCAAAACCTAGCAAAAGTCACAGGTAAAACCACCAAGCAGCTTCTCCAACAATAACCAACATCAACCTCCAGCCATGCAGTTTAAGCTACCTCTGACAATTAGCCAGGGCCCAGATTTTATAGGAGATGGGAGTGGCTAACAGTGCACAGCTGAGAAACTTAATACTCAAGGAGCCCTCAACAGAGCATATTAACTAGAGCACTGCCAAAATAAATCTACTCCATTTAACAATAAGCTGAAGTATTTCTAATCAGTGGAGTAGGAGAAATCAGATGCTGCGGTCTTCTGGCTCCTCTTTGTCTCAGTGACAGGAAATTTCCACAAGTTGAATAAAAATGACAACCTACAATATGCATATCTGCACAGAGAGAAGCCTCAAAACTTCTAGAACAAGGCAATTTGGAGTGATGAGACCAAAATTGAACTTTTTGGCCACAACCATGCAGATTACATTTGGAGAGAGGTCAACAAGGCCTATGATGAAAGAAACACCATTCCTACTCTAAAGCATGGAGGTGGATTGCTGATGTTTTGGGGATGTGTGAGCTACAGAGGCACAGGAAACTTGGTCAAAGTTGAATGAAAGATTAATGCAGCACGTTATCAGCAAATACTGGAGGCAAATTTGCAATCATCAGCCCTGAAGTGCGCATGGTATGTACTTGGACATTCCAACATGATGGCAATCCAAAACACAAGGCAAAGTTGACCTGTCGTTGGCTACAGCAGAACAAAATGTAGGTCATGGAGTGGCAATCTTAGTCTACTGACCTCAATATCATTGAGCCACTCTGGGGAGATCTCAAGTGCGCAGTTCATGCTAGACAGCCCAAGAATTTACAGAAACTGGAGGCTTTTGCCAAGAAGAGTGGGTAGCTTTACCATCTGAGAAAATAAAGAACCTCATCCACAATACCACAAAAGACTTCAAGCTGTCATTGAAGTTAGAGGGGTCAATACATGGTATTAACCCCTTAGTGACAGAGCCAAATTTTAAAAATCTGACCAGTGTCATTTTATGTGGTAATAAGTCTGGAACACTTTGAGAAATTCCAGTGATTTTGAGACTGTTTTTTCGTGACACATTATACTTTAAGATCATGGTAAATTTAGGTTGATATGTTTTATGTTTATAAAAATATCAGAAATTTGACAAAAATAGCAATTTTCAAACTTTGAATGATTATCCCTTTAATTCAGATAGCCATACTATAGCAAAACATTAATAAATACTATTTCCCACATGTATGCTTTACTTCAGCACCATTTGTAAAATGTTATTTTATTTTACTAGCATTTTAGGAGGTTGAAACATGTATCAGTAATTTTTCATTTTTTCATGGAAATTTACAAAAAGTTTTTTAGGGTTCTCTCCAGGTTTGAAGTGACTTTGGGGGTTCTATGTATTGGAAAACCCCCAAAATTGATAGCATTTTAAAAACAGCACCCCTTGACATATTGCAAACTGCTGTCAGGTAGTTTATCAACCCTTCAGGTGCTTTTCAGGAATTAATACAACATGGCATGATAGGATTGAAAAAATTGATTTTTACCACCTAAATGTCACTGAGGGAGAAGCCACACTCTTTTAAACATTTATTTGATATAGTCACTATTGGCAGCAGCATCTAAGGGGTTAAATAGATATGGATGGTGGCAACACTGATCATGGCTGATGCAGCAAATTGTCTACTATAGTTTACAGCTGACAGATGCTGGATGGTCACCTGTAGGCGGAAGATATTCTCATATCTCAGGTCAGTTAAAAGACTTATTGACGGCCATTAAGGGGTTAAGAAATAGGGTATGTAAACTTTTGGTCAGGGTCATTTGGACATTTTGGGTTGTCATTATGATTTCAAAGAGAAAACACAGTAGTTTGACAATAAATGCTTCACCCACCCACTAACCATGAGAGAAGAAAAAGTTTTGGTGTTATCATTCATATTCTCTGAAAAAGGGCCAAGAAAGCAAAAATTATCCTGGGGTATGTAAACTTTTGAGCACAACTGTATATATTAAGCTATTGACACATTAGTGCAATAAATAGTAACAAGTGAAAAATAATCAGAAACATTTGACTAATGCAGGTAATGTTCATAAGTATGGATAGATATGTCTATACAGAAAAATGGTTCATTAATGCATCATAAAGGGAAAGTAGTGTAATATAGTGAGCCACATGATGGATGGACAAAAATCCAATATGATAAAATAAATTGTACAAGTGTGTTCACATGTTATTGGTATCAATGGTTTAAATCAAATTTCATACACATACTAACTTCTATAGCTGTAGCATTCAATAAAGTGATTGTGCAGTAATAAATAAAGCTACAATTGGTATGCAAATATAGCGATCAATAGTATATAAGCAATAGAACCTATACGAAAAACAATTACATAACTGGAAATTATATAACACTATATTGGATCAAACTAAAACACTACAGTAATAAAGTGCTACTGCATGAAAAAGGTACTACTGTATAAAGATATCAAGTAGTTTGATAAGTGTATATAAACCTCATTTGCATACTACTTGATGTCTTTATGCAGTACAGTCATGGCCAAAAGTTTTGAGAATGACACAAATATTATATTTTCACATGATCTGCTGGCCTCTGGTTTTTATGTGTGTTTGTCAGATGTTTTTATCACATACAGAAATATAACTGCAATCATATTATGAGTAGCAAAAGGTTATATTGACAGTTAGAATGAGTTAATGCAGCAAGTCAATATTTGCAGTGTTGACCCTTCTTCTTCAGGACCTCAGCAATTCTCCCTGGCATGCTCTCAATCAACTTCTGGATCAAATCCTGACTGATAGCAGTCCATTCTTGCAAAATCAATGCATTTATTTTGTCTGAATTTGAAGGTTTTTGTTTGTCCACCCGTCTCTTGATGATTGTCCACAAGTTCTCAATGGGATTAAGATCTGGGGAGTTTCCAGGCCATGGTCCCAAAATCTCTATGTTTTGTTCCCTGAGCCATTTAGTTATTACCTTTGCTTTATGGCAAGGTGCTCCATCATGTTGAAAAAGGCATTGTTGATCGCCAAACTGCTCTTGGACGGTTGGGAGAAGTTGCTCTTGGAGGACATTCTGGTACCATTCTTTATTCATGGCTGTGTTTTTAGGCAAGACTGAGAGAGAGCCCATTCCCTTGGCTGAGAAGCAACCCCACACATGAATGGTTTCAGGATGCTTGACAGTTGGCATGAGACAAGACTGGTGGTAGCGCTCACCTGGTCTTCTCCGAATAAGCCGTTTTCCAGATGTCCCAAACAATCGAAAAGGGGATTCATCAGAGAAAACGACTTTACCCCAGTCCTCAGCAGTCCACTCCCTGTACCTCTTGCAGAATATCAGTCTGTCCATGATGTTTTTCCTGGAGAGAAGTGGTTTCTTTGCTGCCCTCCTTGAGACCAGGCCTTGCTCGAAGAGTCTCCGCCTCACAGTGCGTGCATATGCACTCACACCTGCCTGCTGCCATTCCTGAGCAAGCTCTGCACTGCTGGTGGCTGATCCCACAGCTGAAACACTTTTAAGAGACGGTCCTGGTGCTTGCTGGTCTTTTTGGGCGCCCTGGAGCCTTTTTGGCAACAAGGGAACCTCTCTCCTTGAAGTTCTTGATGATGCGATAGATTGTTGACTGAGGTGCAATCTTTCTAGGTGCGATACTCTTCCCTGTTAGGCCATTTTAGTGCAGTGCAATGATGACTGCACGTGTTTCTTTAGAGATAACCATGGTTAACATAAGAGAAACAATGATGCCAAGCACCAGCCTCCTTTTAAAGTGTCCAGTGGTGTCATTCTTATTTAATCATGACAGATTGATCTCCAGCCCTGTCCTCATCAACACCCACACCTGTGTTAATGGAGCAATCACTGAAACGATGTTAGCTGGTCCTTTTAAGGCAGGGCTGCAATGATGTTGAAATGTGTTTTGGGGATAAAGTTCATTTTCTAGGCAAATATTGACTTTGCAAGTAATTGCTGTTAAGCTGATATCTCTTTATAACATTCTGGAGTATATGCAAATTGCCATTAGAAAAAATGAAGCAGTAGACTTTGTAAAAATTAATATTTGTGTCATTCTCAAAACTTTTGGCCATGACTGTAGTACCTTTTTCATGCAGTAGCATTTTATAACTGTCCTGTTATAGTTTGATCTCCCATCAGCCGCTCCTGCTCTCATAGTTATTAACAGCAGCAGGCATCAGCTGATGGGAGCAGTAGTCCCATCAGCTGGCACCAGTAACTGGAGGTAAACTATATGTTGGATCACAGCTGCATGCTCACACTGTTATTTGAATCACGGCTGTCTGAACATCAGTAATAATTTTATCGCCGCAGTGTTTGCCACGCTGTCATGCACATGACAGCATGACAAACACTTGGTTTTCAGGGGGCCAGACCCAAACAGTAACACAAACAACATGAAGGAGGAGCAGCATCCGGATGCTGCTCCTCCTTCATGTTGTTTGTGAGATACTGATCCTGTTGGGTCCTGGGATTTCTGGAGCATGCATTCCATTTTTCTATCTGTGTGCTGTTGGCTGCATCTACATGTTCCAAACAGTAACACAGACATACTGATGAAGTTCGTGTTGGGTGTCTATGCCAGAACACGAGGTTTTACGTAGGGATGCCGAACTTTGCTGTTTGAGTTCGCTCGTCTATAACCATGTGACATCTATACTGCAAGCCCTGCTTGCAGGAAAAAATGAACTTTATTCCTCCCGGCAGCCTTACTCTTTCATTCGCAGGGGTGGCGCCAGCATGATTTCAGTTCCTGTTTGGTTTATAGTGAGCAGCAGCTGTAACCAAGCCCCTGGAACTGACTTGAAGAAGGAAACTCGTGTTTCCGAATCACGTCGGAAAGATGTTTGGTCCTCATCACACCCTGTACTTGCTGTGGTCACACGGGCATCACGTGCCAACTGACATCACGCAGGTCCTACACTTGCTATCAGGATGTTGCTACAGTGTCCATTTTAGGACATGATCACATATCAAAGGCAAACATCAGAAATACTCTGTCTGATTGACACTGTACATGAGATAAGCACAGTGATTTTACGATAATGCAGGTAGAGATGCTGCTTGCCATTTAAAATAGCTGTCCAAGGTATGGACATTATTGATGGATGGTTTGGTGACAAGAGTCTTCTTTAGTGATAATTTCCTCTCTTATGAAGCAACTGAGAAAAATGGTAATGGCCTGTTCAGTTGTCACTGAAACTCAGCGTCATTCTCAGAAAGCTGCCAGACATTTCCCATCTTTTATTAAATATTTTTTTTCCTTGTTTTAGTATGCTGTTGTATTTTTCCCTTAAGTTAACTGTATTATTTCACTTAGCCACTGTGTGTTAACTTATGTATTCTCACTTTAAATGTAAACCAGAGCTATGTTGAGATTCTATGGAACTTTTTCATAGTCTTTTGCTGTCCATATTGCCACCTGTTAATCATCTAACACTAGGGGAGATGACAAGAAATGCAATGCTCAAAAAATAAAGAGAACACTAAAATAAGACATCCTAGATAGGACTGAATAAAATATGCCAGTTTCAAATTTTTGTTCATTACATAGTGGAATGCATTGATAACAATGAAACATAAAAGTGCTCAATGTACCATATATACTTGATTATAAGCTGACCTGAGTATAAGCCGAGGAACCTACTTTTGCCACGGATAACTACAGTAGGTAAGCTTATTGACTCGAGTATAAGCCAGGTAGGCATTGTCCCCTCATCCCTGTCCTGGTATGCATGGCTCCCCCATCCCTGTCATTGTATGCATGGCTCCCCCATCCCTGTCATTGTATGCATGCCTCCCCATCATTGCCATTGTATGCATGCCTCCCCCATCCCTGACATTGTATGCATGCCTCCCCCATCCCTGTCATTGTATGCATGCCTCCCCGTCCCTGTCATTGTATGCATGGCTTCCTGTCCTTCAATCAAAAAATGCAGGGAAAAATGCACTAAAATGCATGTTTTTGCATCTGCATTTTACCTGCCAAGAGATGCAGAATTGGAGGAGAAATTATACTCAACGTGTGCACATACCTGTATTGGTATTAAACTGCTCACCCATAGACAATTCCATGGTCTGGAGAACATTCCGTTGCTATAAAATCCTCAAAACCTTGTTAAAAAATTATCAATATTATGTTGCTCACCCATAGACTATTCAGTGGTCTGGAATACATTTCCTTTGTATACCCTTTACGAGTCTAGGAGTACCAATACATGCCAATTTGTGTATGAGAGCCACCTTTATGTCTAATTGAGGGTGTATCCAAGTCTCTAATTTATGGCAGTTTTTGCTCTTTCATAAATTACACTGAAATTTACTTTTTTTAATAAAAAAAAATCAATTTTGAATGACTTAAAATATTATATATTTTTTAGATCCCTTTTAAATATTGCTGATATACCAGTTATGATACAGGGAAAAAAAGGTTTCTTAACATTTTTTTCCCTGTAAAATACAATTTCTCGTCAGTTTGGTATGTTTTGTTGTCACTTCTTAAAGTGGAGAAAAAGTAGGACATCATTGTTCTGAGCAGGGATTTGGGAGTCAGAGTTGCTTCCAGGGGTCTTCCCCATGCTGTTCTCCTTCCATTCATCACTTTTCCCATCATTTTGAACATTTTCACTGCCCCTCAACCTCTTTGTAGGATCTGTCGGAAAAAATTTTGGCTTTCTCATTGACTCCCATTATTCTCGTTACTGGAAACGAGCATGCGGGTATCAGTAATTGCTGGGTCAAGCAACGAGCACCTGAGCATTTTAGTGCTCTCTCATCTCCATTGGTCACTCCAAGATGATAGTACTTTGAAGGCTCAATAAACGATTTAGTGACAACAGTACAATCTTGACGATAAAATAATAAAAATGCAAATTTTCTATAAGCCTGCATGAAAGGTGTCAAAATTAATTACAACCTCTTTATGGATGTTGCATATTAGAGCCAATCAGCGAATTTAAGCATCATATTTGTTTTCAGAGCCACAAAATTACTTATTTTCAATTGTTTTCGTCTCTGAATCAATTTGGGAGTAGAAAAATGTAATTATTCAGAAACACAAAATATAATTAATAAAATCTAAAAATGTCAAATCAATTTATTAAATGCCTATACATAAGAATCATGAATCAAATACATTAATAAACATAAAAATTAAAAAAGCTATTTTTCTGAATCTTCTGCAAACATTTTAAAAACTATTATTATAGATTTTTAAAAACTCTCAATGCAGTTTTTTGTACTAGCTCCCATCACACAAAAATAATAGATGAATACGATTCAGAATATAATGATAATTTTGATAAGGTCAAAGGGGAATTTTAATACCTGTCTGTGTATTTGAGATGTTTTTGCAGTGTATAGATTATTTTTTTTCTCTTTATTTATTTATTTTATTTTTATTTTTTTAAAGAACAGGTCAGACAATTATAGATTTCATTAAGGTTATTTTCACTCTTGGGCAAATCGGTTGGCATTTTAATTACATAGAATTAGTGAAGCAACTTTGATATATTTTGGCAGAATGTCAACTTGCTCTTTCCAAATGAACTGCAATGATGTTTGAGGTGTGCCAAAAGAAAAGAGACTTATTGAAAACTTGCATACTAAATTTATGCTTAAGAAACTTTAAAAGATATATATTAGTTCACTATAGCAGAAATTCAACTAAGAACCATATGACATAAATGAATGGCATTGCTAGCTTGAATTTAATTCCCAGTGCCATACATTTATGACACTGTGATTGCAGGAAACACTGCTTTCTATAATAATTCCTGCAATGTAAGGGAAAAAGTTCTCTTCACTGGTTGATAGTCAGCCCTGGTGATGTTTATCAGTTTTAATGACAAACCCAGGGTTTATTCTAGGCCTAGTAGATTATCCCGAATGACAGTATTTTTAGTGCATACTTTACACATTTTACATGTACAGTTAGTAATGCCTCAGGACACACAGGTAAATAGACTGCTCAAAACAATAAAGGGAACACTTAACACAATGTAATGCAAAGTCAATCAAACTTCTGTGAAACCAACCTGTCCACTTATGAAGCAACACTCATTGCTAGAGTTGAGCGAAACGGGTCGAACAATTTCAAAAGTTGCCGACTTTTGGCAAAGTCGGGTTTCATGAAACGAAACCCGACCCTAGGATGAGGTCGGCCACGAGGTCGGCGACTTACGCGCCAAAGTCGCGTTTCAAAAGTTTGTTTAGCGCTCTTTTTCAGCCAATCAGGATCCACGGACACTGTGGGCAACGTGATGACATAGGCAGGGGTCGCCACCATCTTTCAGAAGGGCATGCAAGTGATTGGCTTGCTTTGGTGGGCGTCACAGGGGTTATAAAAGGGCGTGCACGCCGACCGCCATCTTACTTCTGCCGATCTTAGCATAGGGAGAGGTTGCTGATTCTGTAGGGAGAGCGTTAGGCAGGGAAGAAGACAAAAAAACTGCTTCTGCTGCTAGCGATTTTGCCTGTGCAACACACCAGTCACTGTGTGTGCAGTGCAAGGGGAGGCTATATTGTGGTGGATCAGCGGTGTTGGTTGTTAGGCTGCCTTCTAAGGCTTCCTGACAGCTGCATTGCTGTTTCCCCACTGCTCTGCAAACTGCTTTTTTAAAAGCAATCCCAATTTTTTTTTTGTCCTGCTAAGGTACTGAGCGTGCATTTATTCACACCATACAGCGGTGTACGCTCCTCACACAGTACCGTGTAACGGCTGTTATCACAGCCACAGTGAAGCTATCTATGTGTCACTGTGGAAGGATAAGTGGAGGACTTGTTCCGTTCTTACAGACCTACACTCTAGGGAGATTCCTATTCTGCCCAATTCTACAATTCACTTTTTTCACACCTGTGCCATCGAGCCTGTGACATAGCGCTCTGATATTAAGTGGCCTCACACAATCCAAAAGTGTCCAGTGTCCACAATTGTCTGCAGAAATTCAAAATCTCCCTTATCCTGTAGTCACTTTTTTCACACCTGCTGCATCGAGCCTGTGACATAGCGCTCTGATATTCATTGGGCCTCACACAATCCAAAAGTGTCCAGTGTCTGCAGAAATTCAAAATCTCCCTTATCCTGTAGTCACTTTTTTCACACCTGCTGCATCGAGCCTGTGACATAGCGCTCTGATATTCATTGGGCCTCACACAATCCAAAAGTGTCCAGTGTCCACAAGTGTCTGCAGAAATTCAAAATCTCCCTTATCCTGTAGTCACTTTTTTCACACCTGTGCCATCGAGTCTGTGACATAGCGCTGTGATATTCAGTGGGCCTCACACAATCCAAGTGTCCAGTGTCCACAAGTGTCTGCAGAAATTTAAAATCTCCCTTATCCTGTAGTCACTTTTTTCACACCTGTGCCATCGAGCCTGTGACATAGCGCTGTGATATTCAGTGGGCCTCACACAATCCAAGTGTCCAGTGTCCACAAGTGTCTGCAGAAATTCAAAATCTCCCAGAAATTAAAAATCTCCCTTATCCTGTAGTCACTTTTTTCACACCTGTGCCATCGAGCCTGTGACATAGCACTGTGATATTCAGTGGGCCTCACACAATCCAAGTGTCCAGTGTCCACAAGTGTCTGCAGAAATTCAAAATCTCCCTCATCCTGTAGTCACTTTTTTCACACCTGTGCCATCGAGCCTGTGACATAGCGCTGTGATATTCAGTGGGCCTCACACAATCCAAGTGTCCAGTGTCCACAAGTGTCTGCAGAAATTCAAAATCTCCCACAAATTCAAAATCTCCCTTATCCTGTAGTCACTTTTTTCACACCTGTGCCATCGAGCCTGTGACAAAGCGCTCTGATATTCAGTGGGCCTCACACAATCCAAGTGTCCAGTGTCCACAAGTGTCTGCAGAAATTCAAAATCTCCCTTATCCTGTAGTCACTTTTTTCACACCTGTGCCATCGAGCCTGTGACAAAGCGCTCTGATATTCAGTGGGCCTCACACAATCCAAGAGTGTCCAGTGTCCACAAGTGTCTGCAGAAATTCAAAATCTCCCTTATCCTGTAGTCACTTTTTTCACACCTGCTGCATCGAGCCTGTGACATAGCGCTCTGATATTCATTGGGCCTCACACAATCCAAAAGTGTCCAGTGTCTGCAGAAATTCAAAATCTCCCTTATCCTGTAGTCACTTTTTTCACACATGCTGCATCGAGCCTGTGACATAGCGCTCTGATATTCATTGGGCCTCACACAATCCAAAAGTGTCCAGTGTCCACAAGTGTCTGCAGAAATTCAAAATCTCCCTTATCCAGTAGTCACTTTTTTCACATCTGTGCCATCGAGCCTGTGACATAGCGCTGTGATATTCAGTGGGTCTCACACAATCCAAGTGTCCAGTGTCCACAAGTGACTGCAGAAATTTAAAATCTCCCTTATCCTGTAGTCACTTTTTTCACACCTGTGCCATCGAGCCTGTGACAAAGCGCTGTGATATTCAGTGGGCCTCACACAATCTAAGTGTCCAGTGTCCACAAGTGTCTGCAGAAATTCAAAATCTCCCAGAAATTAAAAATCTCCCTTATCCTGTAGTCACTTTTTTCACACCTGTGCCATCGAGCCTGTGACATAGCGCTGTGATATTCAGTGGGCCTCACACAATCCAAGTGTCCAGTGTCCACAAGTGTCTGCAGAAATTCAAAATCTCCCAGAAATTCAAAATCTCCCTTATCCTGTAGTCACTTTTTTCACACCTGTGCCATCGAGCCTGTGACATAGCACTGTGATATTCAGTGGGCCTCACACAATCCAAGTGTCCAGTGTCCACAAGTGTCTGCAGAAATTCAAAATCTCCCTTATCCTGTAGTCACTTTTTTCACACCTGTGCCATCGAGCCTGTGACATAGCGCTGTGATATTCAGTGGGCCTCACACAATCCAAGTGTCCAGTGTCCACAAGTGTCTGCAGAAATTCAAAATCTCCCAGAAATTCAAAATCTCCCTTATCCTGTAGTCACTTTTTTCACACCTGTGCCATCGAGCCTGTGACATAGCACTGTGATATTCAGTGGGCCTCACACAATCCAAGTGTCCAGTGTCCACAAGTGTCTGCAGAAATTCAAAATCTCCCTTATCCTGTAGTCACTTTTTTCACACCTGTGCCATCGAGCCTGTGACATAGCGCTGTGATATTCAGTGGGCCTCACACAATCCAAGTGTCCAGTGTCCACAAGTGTCTGCAGAAATTTAAAATCTCCCTTATCCTGTAGTCACTTTTTTCACACCTGTGCCATCGAGCCGGTGACATAGCGCTGTGATATTCAGTGGGCCTCACACAATCCAAGTGTCCAGTGTCCACAAGTGTCTGCAGAAATTCAAAATCTCCCAGAAATTCAAAATCTCCCTTATCCTGTAGTCACTTTTTTCACACCTGTGCCATCGAGCCTGTGACATAGCACTGTGATATTCAGTGGGCCTCACACAATCCAAGTGTCCAGTGTCCACAAGTGTCTGCAGAAATTCAAAATCTCCCTTATCCTGTAGTCACTTTTTTCACACCTGTGCCATCGAGCCTGTGACATAGCGCTGTGATATTCAGTGGGCCTCACACAATCCAAGTGTCCAGTGTCCACAAGTGTCTGCAGAAATTCAAAATCTCCCACAAATTCAAAATCTCCCTTATCCTGTAGTCACTTTTTTCACACCTGTGCCATCGAGCCTGTGACATAGCGCTCTGATATTCAGTGGGCCTCACACAATCCAAGAGTGTCCAGTGTCCACAAGTGTCTGCAGAAATTCAAAATCTCCCTTATCCTGTAGTCACTTTTTTCACACCTGCTGCATCGAGCCTGTGACATAGCGCTCTGATATTCATTGGGCCTCACACAATCCATAAGTGTCCAGTGTCTGCAGAAATTCAAAATCTCCCTCATCCTGTAGTCACTTTTTTCACACATGCTGCATCGAGCCCGTGACATAGCGCTCTGATATTCATTGGGCCTCACACAATCCAAAAGTGTCCAGTGTCCACAAGTGTCTGCAGAAATTCAAAATCTCCCTCATCCTGTAGTCACTTTTTTCACACCTGTGCCATCGAGCCTGTGACATAGCGCTGTGATATTCAGTGGGTCTCACACAATCCAAGTGTCCAGTGTCCACAAGTGACTGCAGAAATTTAAAATCTCCCTTATCCTGTAGTCACTTTTTTCACACCTGTGCCATCGAGCCTGTGACAAAGCGCTGTGATATTCAGTGGGCCTCACACAATCTAAGTGTCCAGTGTCCACAAGTGTCTGCAGAAATTCAAAATCTCCCAGAAATTCAAAATCTCCCTTATCCTGTAGTCACTTTTTTCACACCTGTGCCATCGAGCCTGTGACATAGCGCTGTGAAATTCAGTGGGCCTCACACAATCCAAGTGTCCAGTGTCCACAAGTGTCTGCAGAAAATCTAAATCTCCCCTGTCCTATAGACACCTTGTACCTTGTTTTACATTACTATATAGTTTGTAGGATTTTGTCTACATTTCTACCAAAAATGAGGAAGGCTGGTGGAAGAGGCCGTGGAATTGGGCGGGGGTTGGCAGCTGGTAATGATGGTGTTGGTGGTGGATCTGATGGTAGTGGCAAAAGCAAAATAGGACCGAATGCAGGAGGTGTTGAGCCTGCGTCATCGTCTGGCTCCATAAGGCTTCGAAGGCTTAGTTTTCTAGGAGTTGGCAAACCGCTTTTAACGCCAGAGCATCAGGAAAAAGTTTTGTCTTACATTGCTGACTCAGCCTCCAGCTCTATCGCCTCCTCTTCTGAAGTTGTAAAAAGTAAAAGCACTGAGTCGTCATTGGAGGTCCATGTTCATGAACCACACCTTTCCTTGTGTCCTTAACCACAACCAAGATTGAAGGATGATGCAGGCCATACTACTGATTACTCCATGGAGCTGTTTTCACATACCATGCCTGGATTATCAAGTGAAATGGTGAATTACCCAGGCCAAGATGAATCTGACATGGAGTGCACTGATGCACAGCCGCTGATAGATGACTCTGCTGGTACATTCACTCAGAGCACTACATTGTCCTCGCAGTGTACAGAGCCAGATTCTGACCCTGATGAGACTCAGGTGCCCCTTCCCGCACACTATACCACCATACACGGTGACACAGAGGAAGGTGCACATGACATTGAAGAGGAGGTGATGGATGACCAAGTTGTTGACCCAGATTGGCATCCATTGGGGGAAGAGGGTGCTGCTTCCAATAGCTCAGATGAGGAGCATACACAGCAGACATCAACATCGCAACAGCTGTTATCTGGCAGGCCCGGAGCACTCCAAAGACAGGTTCCAAAAATCAAAAGTGTTGCTGGACAGCTTGTCCAGAGGGTCAAAACATCACAGCGTGCTAGGCCGCAAAATGTCTGCCAAAGTAGGAAGAGTGCAGTGTGGCACTTTTTTGAACAAAATCCTCATGATCAGGCCAAGGTTATCTGTAAGAAGTGCGCAAAGACCTTTAGCCGAGGGAAAAATCTGAAAAATTTGAATACCAGTTGCATGCTTAGACATTTAACCAGCATGCACTTGCAAGCGTGGACACAACAGCAAACCTCAAGTGCCACATGTGCAACTGATCACAAAGAAGGTAGTCAGCAACGCTACATTGTTTCCCCCACTGTAAGCCCACCGGTTAGCACAGCAGCAAATGTTGAAGTGTCGTTGCAAGGCCACAGCAGTCAGGGAATCCCACTGTTATATCAACAAAATACTGAATCTAGGCCATCAGAAAGAACACCAACTCCATCACCATCATCAACCCTCTCTCAGTCCGCCCTGTCCACCGCTACTTCCACCAAATGCAGCTCTCAAGTCCAGCTCACCCTCCCAGACACTATGAGTAGGTCAAGAAAGTACTCAGTCTCTCATCCGCGTACACTGGGTTTGAATGCCCACATTGCCAAACTAATCTCGCTTGAGATGATGCCCTATCGGTTGGTGGAAAGCGCAGCTTTCCGCGAACTCATGGCCTATGCAGTACCACGCTATGACCTACCCAGTCGCCACTTCTTCTCTCGCAAAGCCATCCCAGCCCTCCACCATCATGTGAAAGACCGCATTGTCCATGCACTCAAGCAGTCAGTGAGTGGAAAGGTGCACCTCACAACTGATGCATGGTCCAGTCGGCATGGCCAGGGCCGTTACGTGTCCATCACTGCGCACTGGGTTAATGTGGTGGATGCAGGGTCCACAGGGGACAGCGGTGGTGGGACAGTGCTGCCTAGCCCACGGTATAGGAAACAGTTGGCTGTAGGCGTTCCACCCTCCTCCTCCTCCTCCTCCAGAAGCGAAAGCTCGTCGTACGAGCACTCCATCTGCAGCTGCCACTGTTGCACATGAGGTGTCCCCCTATCGAGCAGCTAGTGGAAAGCGTCAGCAGGCTGTGTTGCAGATGATGTGTTTGGGCGACAGACACACCGCCGAGGTGCTGGCCGAGTACGTGAAGCGACAAACTGAGTCATGGCTGGGCAGTGTACATCTTGAGGCAGGCAAGGTAGATAGTGATAACGGCTGTAATTTTGTGGCAGCCATAGCCCTTTCAAAACTCAGCCACATACCTTGCTTGGCTCACACCTTGAACCTGGTGGTGCAGTGCTTCCTCAAAAATTATCCGGAGTTAACAGCCCTGCTCCATAAGGTGCGAAGACTGTGCGCGCACATCCGCCGGTCGCCTGTACACTCCGTTCGTATGCAGAAGCTGCAGCGATTGCTCCACCTTCCCAACCACCGCCTCATTATCGACATTGCAACAAGGTGGAACTCCACCCTGCACATGGTGGAGCAGCTGTGCGAGCAGAGGCAGGCCATAATGCATTTGTGGGAGGATACACGGCCAGGCACTTTGAGAGCAGACATGGAGTTAACAGGTGTGCAGTGGTCGAAGCTGAAAGACCTCTGTAAAGTCCTTCAGTGTTTTGAGGAATGCACACGGCTGGTAAGCGCAGACGACGCCATCCTAAGCATGAGCATTCCACTTATGCGTCTGCTCATGCAAACTTTGACGCACCTTAAGGAGCAGGCGTCTGCAGCCAATGTTGACGAGGAGGAAGAGGTGGAGGGAATCCTTGATGACATTCAGCCATTGTCTGCTCAGGGACCTCTCCTGGACGAGTTGGAGGAAGAAGAGGAGGAGGAGGATGATGATGGGGATGATTACTTAGGGGAGGAGGATGCATCTCGTGGGGCAAGTGAAAATGTTGGCGTGGCAAGGTCTGGTACAGGGTTTGTGCGTGACTGGAGGGATGTGGATTTGCCAGAAAGTGCTCCTCCAACCAGCACTCGCAGTGCATCATTGACACCGGGAACATTGGCCCACATGTCAGATTATGCCTTGCGGATCCTAAAAAAGGGACCCCCGCATTGCCAAAATGATGAACGATGATGACTACTGGTTGGCCAGCATCCTGGATCCACGCTATAAAGGCAAATTACAAAACATCATGCCACAGGAGAACCTTGACCTAATATTGGCTAATAAACAAGCAACTCTGGTAAATCGGTTGCTTGAGGCATTCCCAGCACACAGCAGCGGTGATGGTTCTCACACGAGCCGTACGGGCCGGGGGCAGCTTGGCAGAGGTGTTCATGGTGCACACAGCAGAAGTGGCGTTGGAGACAGGGGTTTCATGACAATGTTGTGGACTGATTTTTCAAGTAATGCTCACACAACTGGTAATACTGCATCGATGGAAAGTGACAGGAGAAAGCAGTTGTCAACTATGGTTACAAACTACTTTTCCTCCCATATCGATATTCTCCCACACAGGTCATTCCCCTTTGACTATTGGGCTGCTAAACTGGACACCTGGCCTGAATTGGCACAATATGCCTTACAGGAGCTCGCTTGCCCAGCTGCAAGTGTGCTATCGGAAAGAGTCTTCAGTGCAGCTGTATCAATCCTGACAGAAAAAAGGACCCGTCTGTCAACCCAAAATGTGGATGATCTAACCTTCATTAAAATGAACCATGCATGGGTTTCCAAGGATTTTGTCCCACCTTCCCCTGATGACACATAGGGTGACAGAAAAATGGCTTGCTTTGGTCCACCTCTTCCTGGGACTTGACCTATTTCGCCTTTTGCATCAGCTGAATGTCCAACATCAACATATGCCACTTTCTAAAACTCCCTAACTGTGCTGCCTCCCCCCCCATGGCCGGGGTCACCACCTAGCGCACGACACCGTGCGAGTGCCGTTGCCCTGGATAGGTGGGTAGGCCGACTCTTGGGCGCGGGCACTGGCACAGGGTCCCTCATAGTGCAATCAAGTGTCTCTGATGGTGGTGGTGCACACCCGCCGTCAGACACACCGCCGTACTATGAGGGGCCCAGTGCCAGTACCGACGCCCATGAGTGGGCCCCCCTTGCTTGGGCAGGGCCCCAGCATTTGCAATCTTTACCTCTCCCTGCTCCTCCGCTGTGTAGTCTGGGCCGTCAAATCCATACTGTGCCTGACACCGTCTGAGCCTGCCTCCTGATGTATAGACATATCTTTTGAATGTTTACGCTATCCATACATGTTATCCGGGGATACAGTACCCTTTCTCACCTTTGTGCAATCACGTGTAACCCATACTTGGCGTGAGAACGGCTGGCAAGCTGTTAAGCAAGCTACAGCACCTGTGGTTTGCACACGTAAGTTTTTCATTTTTTTCAGGAATGACGGTTAGGCCTAATTCCGGAACTGCGGTTGTCCTGCACTTACTGGGAAATCATCGTTCGCGAGTAATAATTGTAATCAGTGCTCCCCATCACTAACGTTTTTCAGCGGGTTATCTGCACCTGTAAGCAACAAATGCTGGCCTTTTCAGTGTAGCGCACATGCAGCCACGGACATATAAGGGCATGACACACCAGTTATTGGCCAATCTCATGTGCCAGAGCCTCACGTGTCCCTCTAGTAAGCCGGACTCGGACCGCGGGGCATGACGGAGTCTCGTTCGTTAACGGAATTAAGCTTGCAATGTGTGCATCTGTTCTGTAGCTGGCATGGTTGAGGTTGCCCGTGTTGAGTCAAATTACGCCGTAGGTTCCACTCCTGGTGGTGCCCTTCTGGACATTCCTTTAAGGTTCAGCTTTGCAACCATACTGCCCACGTAAAACAAACACTTTGCCTTCATGAACGCTGTTTGGAGGGTCATGACTCGTGGGAATAACGCCGCCCAATCAGTTAACCTGCTATAGAGATCCTTCGTTGCTCCCAAACATGACATCACACTCCCTAGGAGGAAGGTAATGCCACTGTGGCGACCGTACTCCTGGGGGCGACACAAGTGCACTGATGCCCAGCCACTGCTCGATGAATCTGCTGGTACATTCACCCAGACCACTACATTCCCCTCGCATGCTACCCGGCCTGAATCTGACCCTGATGAAACTCAGGTTACCCTTCCCATATACAGTTCCATCTTACACGGTGACAAAGAGGAAGCTGCAGATGAAAGTGCAGGTTCGGCCCACCCGCCATCAGACACACCACCGTACTATCAGGGGCCCTGTGCCAGTGCCGTCACCAACGAGTGGGCCCCCCCTGCTTGCTCAGGATCACAGCACTTGCAAGGTTGAAATACTGTGCAGTGAGATGGAAGATGGGGACGATGAGGAGTCCAGACTAGTACAGGGATTCCCTAGCGAGGAGACTTATTTCATTGTTTTCAATGTTGGGACAGCAATTTTTGGGGAGCACTATACTCTGGAGAATGATAGATGGGGCCCACCATACACTGGAACATTCCAAAGGTGGACATCAGACACTGGAGCAGCATTTACAGGGCCCATTATACACTAGAGCATTAGAAATGGGGCCCATTATGTTTGGAGCATTATTTGGGCCCATAAGACAGTGGAGCTTCATCCATGGGGACCAACATATACTGTAGCATTATGTGGAGCTCATCACATACTGTTTCAAACATTATATGGGACCAATGATTCTGTATGGAGAAATAGATGGGCCTCGTCATGAGATGTAAAAAGTGAAGTATTTTTCATTGTACTATACCGCTATTTCTCTGCCGTATCGGAGCATGATGAGTTGTGGTATTATGTGTTAAAGGGGCGCTCTTTCGCCCAGGGCACATGAAAACCTGGAGCAAGCCCTACCCCCCCACAACTTTAGCCAAATAACCCCCATTTTTCAGTGCGTAACTTGTATTATGAAGTTAATTAAGGTTGACCAGCTTAAGTAAGAAGAATTGATGCTTTTGGCATTCAAATGAGCACTGTAGGTGTGTTTCCTGTCCTCCTCTCACTGCCGACTTTTATTCCCCATTGACTTACATTGGGTTTCGTGTTTTGGGACGACCCCGACTTTTCCCTATAATCGGCCGATCTTGCTCGACCCAACTTTTCCAAAAGTCGGGTTTCACGAAACGAAACTCGACCATAAAAAAACAAAAGTCGCTCAACTCTACTCATTGCGAATCAAATTTCTCCCCTTGTTGTGTAAATGAAACAGACAACAGGTAGAATTGATAGGCAATTAGCAAGACAACCTCTATAAGCAAGTGGTTTTGCATGGGATGACCAAAAACCATTTCTCTATTCTGATCATTTTTGGATGTTGTTTTGGTCACTTTTGCAGTTTGACATTGCTCTCACCCCTAGAGGTACTGTACAGTAGGATGAGGTGGTATCTACAACCTTCAGAAGTTGATCAGGTAAGGCATCTCATTCAGGATCACACATCAGTGTGAGCTGTGGTAAAAATGGTAGCTGTGTCAGCACAGTGTCCAGAACAAGGATCATATACCAGGACACAGGCCAGTACACCAAAAAATTTGGCGGGGGCTATAGGAAAGCAAAATTCCAGCAGCAGGGAACAGCCCTCTATATGCTAGCCAGAGGTATCATCACTGCCATTAGGCACCAGAATGAGTTTCTCAGGCCCATTGTGAGACCATATGCAGGAGCAGTGGACCCTTCTGATGCATGACAATGCTACACCTCATGTGTCTGAAGTGTGTCAGGAGTTCCTCAATGATAAAGGCCTGCCTGTCTTTCAGACCTGAATACAATTGAACACATCTGAGACATCTTGTCTTGTTCCATCCACCAAAGCCACATTGCACCACAGACTGTCCAGGGATTGACTGATGCTTTAATCCAGGTTTCGGAGGAGATTTTGCAGGAGAACATCCACCGCCTCATCAGGAGCATGGTCAAGCATTGTAGAAAGGTAAAACAGGCACATGAAGGCCACACACACTACTGAGCATCATTTCCTTGTATTGAGGCATTTCCACTGAAGTTGGATCAGCCTGTAATTTGATTGTCTACAGTGATTTAAAGTATCATTCCAAACCCAGACCTCTATAAGATATTAATTTCAATTTACCGTATATACTCGTGTATAAGCCAAGTTTTTCAGCACCGTTTTTTTTTGCTGAAAATGCCCCCCTCGGATTATACATGAGTCATTGTCCCAGAAAGCTGGTGGGGGGAGGGGGAGTGGTAGAGCCACAGGTCACAGAGGCAGGAGCTGGCGGCTGTGGCTAATGCTTGTGCCTCTGCTGTAACAGTGCACTGTGTCAGCTGCAGCCACCGGCTTCCAGCACACATCATACTCACTTACCTGTGTGCCCTTGTTGCTGGCACTGCATCTTGTTCTGGCCACTAGAGCCTGAAGCATTTCCTGCTGAGTGATCATGTGGCCCCGCTCATTAAGGTAGTGAATATGCATGGCTCTCCACTCCCATAGACGTGGAGCACATATTCATTATCGTAATGAGCGGGGCCACGTGATCGCTTGGCAGTAAGAGCTGCAAGCACCGGTGGCCAGAACAAGATGCAGTGCCAGCAGCCAGGGCACTCAGGTAGGTGAGTAGGATGTTTGTTAGTTTTTTTAATAGCAAACATGCAAACAGGGATGAGGGATAAGGAGCCATGCATACAGGGACAGGATGGGGGAGACATACTGTACATGCAATGACATGGACAGGGGAGGCATTCATATCAGGAAAGGGACAGAGGAGGCATGCATATGAGGACAGGGATGGGGGAGACATGCATAAAATGACAGGGACGGGAGGAGGCATGCATACCAGGACAGGGACAGGGGAAGCATGCATACCAGGTCAAGGACAGGGAGCCTTGCATACAATGACAGGGAAGGGGAGGCATGCCTACAATGACAGGGATGAGGAGGCATGCATACAATGACAGGGATGGGGGAGGCATGCATACAATGTCAGGGATGGGGGAGGCATGCATACAATGTCAGGGATGGGGGAGGCATGCATACAATGGCAGGGATGGGAAGGCATGCATACAATGACAGGGATGGGGTAGGCATACATACAATGACAGGGATGGGGGAAGCATGCATACAATGACAGGGATGGGGGAGCCATGCTTACCAGGACAGGGATGAAGGGACAATGCATACCCGGCTTATACTCGAGTCAATAAGCTTACCTAGTTATCCGTAGCAAAAGTAGGTGCAATTATTATGCTGCAGATTGTTTTCTGCATCAAACTTGCATGTCAAAAATACTCAACATGTGCGTGACACTTTGTCACAAATGAGCGCAAAAAATGAACAAAAACACACCAAATCTGCATAGTGCGCACACAATCTAAATTTTTCAAAATGTTTTTTGAGGTTTATATACAAACAAAATGTACTCCAAACCACAGAATAGTCTATGGGTGAGCAATATAATACTGATAAATTTTTAAACAAGCTTTTTGAAGCTTATGTACCACTGAAACCTATCCAAGATATGTAAAATTCTATGGATGAGCAATATAAAACCGACACATTTTAAACAAGTTTTTTGATGGTTATATACCAAAGAAATGTACCCAAGAAGATGTAATACCGTATGGATGAGCAATATAATGTCAATAAATTTTTAAACAAGTTTTTTAGGGTTATATACCAAGGAAATGTACTCCAGACCACTGAATAGTCTATGGGTGAACAATATAATACCGATAAATTTTTAAACAGGTTTTTGGAGGATTATATACCATCAAAATGTAATCAAAACCACTAAATAGTCTATGGATGCGCAATATAATAACAATAAAAATTTGAACAAGTTTTTTTAAGGGTTATATACCAACAAAATGTACTCCAGACCATGGAATAGTCTGTGGATGAGCAATATAATAATGATAACATTTAGAAAAAGTTGTTTAAGGTTTATAGAGCAAAACAATGTACCTAAGAAATTTAATATCCTATGGATGAGCAATATAATACCAATACATTTTGAACACGTTTTTTGAGGCTTACATACTGCCAACATTTACCCAACAATATGTAAAAGTCTATGGATAAGCAATATAATACTGATGCATTTTTCAACAAGTTTTTTGAGGGTTACCTACCAATGAAATGTACCCAGGAACATGTAATAGTGTGTGAATGGGCAATATAATACCAATAAATTTGTGAACAAGTATTTTTGAGGGTTATATAGCAACAAAATGTTTCCCAGAAGATAGAATAGTGAATGGGTGAGAAATATAGCACAGCAAAAAAATGTAATGCTTTTTTGAGTTTTATATATATGATAAAAAATGTACCCCAGAACAAGGAATAGTGTTTTGGTGAGAGATGTAGCAAAGCTACATTTTTATAACACTTTTTGGGGGTATTATATGTTATAGAAATGTACCCAAGACTACATAATACTCTATGGTTGCAAGATGTACCCCAGCAAAATTTGTTAACACTTTTTCCCCTGGTCATCCCTCAAGACAGCATGACAGGAGGTAGTCCTACTCATCCTCTAAGGACAGTGAACACACAAGAGGTTAAAAGCCCCCTCTTCCACCTCACTGTCAATGTTTTTCACGTCCCTAGCAAGACAGAGCACAGTAAGAGAAGGAGCGCCAGAGCGCAAAGTACTTACCTGAGGAGCTCAGTGGGACTGGGGGGACTATATCTCTACCCTTATCACTGTCAAGAGGTTCCAAGGCTGATACCTCACTGGGCAAGGTTCTAAAAGCCTGTCTGTTGAGCAGGACAGAGATCCCAACTTCTCCACTTCCCTCTTTGGTGGGTTCTCGGCTCCACGCTGCTGCCAGATGCTGGATTTCTGGCAGCACATACTGGTGCCTTCCAATGACGCATGTGCATTCCAGCATGGTGCACACTTTCGGTTTGGAGTGGCACTTCCGATCAGGGCACTGCAGCGTGCATTACCACCAGGAATGCAAGAAAAGGATATGATGATAATATGTAGGCCACCTGGACAAGGTAAGACCCACTCAGGATAGCTACAAGGAATGATCATATCAATATGGAACAGACCTCCATCTGGTCTAGACAGGAAGATAAGAATTTCAGCAAGCCTAAAAAATTCCCTATCTTGATGGACATCAGAGAAGAAACTCAGGGAAAGCGTACCAAGGATCCTTTTTCCCTTCATCTGTATCACCACCAATGCAAGCCTGAAAGGATGAGGTGCAGAACTGGAGAGATGTTACCTGCAGGGTACATGGTCACCGGAAGACTAGAAAAAATCCTCCAATTACAGAAAGCTAAAAGCTGTAGTGGAGACACTACAATAATGCAGAGACACGATCAGAGATCATCATGTGAATTTTTTTACGGACAACATTATGGAGTTTTCCTTTCTGCATCTCCAGGGAGGTCCGAGAGGCCATCTCTTACAGGCCTTAGCAGAACAAATATTTTTGTGGGCAGAAAGGAACATTCTGTCCATCTCAGCAGTTTACTTGAAAGGTTCTGAAAACAGAGTAGCAGACTTTCTTAGCTTTCTCAGCAGGGAAAAGCTGTGGTCCTCTGAATGGGAGTTGAATCTAGAAGTTTTCTGCCAGCTAACCGATAAGTGGGGGGTTCCGCATATAGATCTGTTTGCAACCCAGAAGAATTGAAAGGTGGCAAGGTTCTTTTCCATAGATACAAGAGACAACCCAGAAGACATGGATGCGCTATCTCTAAGGTGGGAAGCGGATATTCTGTATGCATTTCCCCCTTTTCCCCTTATACCAAGCATCCTGAGGAAGATCCAGTAAGATCAAGCCACTGTAATATTGGTGACCTGCTTCTAGCCTAAGAGAAGTTTGTTTCCAGTGTTACACTACATGGTACTGGAGGATCCTGTTCCTCTTCCGGACAGATGTGACCTGCTGTCCCAGAGTCCCCTCTGGCATCAAGTTTTGTGCTTTCTACACCTGACAGCTTGGATCCTGAGAGGCAGATCCTAAGCTCTAAGGGAATATCGGATAAGGTAATAACCAGTATGCAGGCAAGTAGAAAAACGGTGTTGTAATGAGTGGAAGCAGAGGCAGAGATGGTGAAGTTCATATTCATTTTTATTTTTTAAGTGGAACCTCGGGACCACGGTCCGGGGGGCTCTGAAGGGGGCGTGACTAGTGAGCCCCGGGCACCCGTAGTAAAGCCCCTCGGGCAGGACCAGAATGGAATACCCGGAGGACACAGGTGCTACCTCCAGTTAGACCCCGAACACGTGGCAGCTGTCCCAGCGGGACCAAAAGGGATAACAAAAGTTACAGCAGAGTCCGTTATGCGTTGAGTCCTGGATCCGGTTAATTGGTAAGGAGTCGGTTCCAGTGACCTTCACACAGTCCTTGGACTCGTATGTCTGTAGGAGGAACGGGATGGCTTAGGCCCAGATGGTTGCTGATATAACCAGGTAACACAGGATACTGATATGCTGTGGAAACAGAGAGCATTAGACAATGCACAGAGACTGCAGATGCAGCGCAGACAGGTTAGCATGAGAACCGGATGTAGCAATGATAGATACTCGTTGCTCCAGCACTCTCCCTATGGAGGAGAGGCCAGAAATAGCAGCCAGTGCGTTGCCATTGGTTGATTGCATTTTTTGAATCATTCAGGCCACCCCTTTAAGAAGGCAAGAGAGCGGGCGGGCGTGCCCTAATAGCCTTAGCTACAGATCTCCTCACAGGATGCCAGGAGGAGGAGGCAGGAGGGAGGACAGAATGCTGAGCAGCAGCATGAGAAGCTCGAGGTGAGTGCCCAGAACGGAGAGCAGCAGCAGACCTGAGTGCAGCGCCAGGACGGGGACCGGGTGTAACAGTATCCCCCTCTTTACACCCCCTCTTCTTCAAGCCTGCGTAGAACCGTTTAAGGAGAAGAGGAGCCTGGATGTTCTCCCTAGGTTCCCAAGATCTCTCCTCAGGACCAAAACCCTTCCAGTCCACCAGGTAGTAGGTCTTGCCCCTTACCTTTTCTTACGGCCAGGATATGTTTTACCTCAAAAACATCATCCTCCGAGACAGGGTCAGGAGTGGTACCCGGATCCTTAAAGAAGGGACTCAAAACTACTGGTTTGAGGAGAGAAGCATGAAAGGAGTTAGGCACACATAAGGAAGTGGGCAACTTCAGCTTGTCCGAGACTGGATTGATCTGTCTAAAGATCTCAAATGGTCCGATGAACTGGGGACCCAATTTGTAGGATGGCATCTTTAACCGGATGTACTTAGAAGAGAGCCATACCTTGTCTCCGGGACGAAAGATAGGTGCATCCAAACATCTCTTGTCCGCATGCCTTTTTATACGCTGGAAGGTGTTCTCCAGAGCAGTTGTGGTATCCCTCCAAACCTTAGAAAAATCTTCGGAGAAAGTATCGGCAGCTGGAACGCCAGATGATCCGGAGATGGGAAGAGGTATTCCGGGATGCAATCCGAAGACAATCTGAAAGGGAGACTTTCCAGAAGATTCACTTACTTGATTGTTGTAAGAAAATTCGTCCCAGGACAGTAAGTCTACCCAGTCGTCATGATGGGCATTGACAAAGTGACTCAGGAATCCAGCCAGGATTTGATTTGTCCTCGCCACTTGTCCATTGGACTGGGGATGGTACGCAGAGGAAAAATCCAGTTCAGTTCTTACCAGTTTACAAACTGCTCTCCAGAATCTTGATGTGAACTGGACTCCTCTGTCGGACACGATGTGGAGAGGGAAACCATGGAGACGGAAGATGTGTCGGATGAACAGGTCCGCCAACTCAGGAGCAGTTGGAAGACTGGGTAGTGGAACGAAGTGAGCCATTTTAGAGAAGTGATCCACCACTACCCACACCACAGAACAGCCAGATGAGATCGGGACATCTGTGATGAAGTCCATTGCAATATGTTGCCAGTGGGCAGACAGAATTGGAAGAGGCTGAAGTCTACCTGAAGGTAGATACTTGGCCATCTTGTTACGAGCACAGGAAGGACAGGCTGTGACGTACTCCAGAATGTCCTTAGCCATGGCAGGCCACCAGTAGTACTGGGAGATGAGTTGCAGAGTCATTCTCTGGCCGGCGTGACCAGCCAACTTGGAGGAGTGACCCCACTGAAGGACACGAGTACACTCAGAAGCTGACACGAAAGTCTTCTCGGGAGGCAGCCGGGAAAGATCAGTAGAAGCAACCGCGACTTACCTTGTGGGTTCAATGATGTGCTGCGGTTCTTCTTCTTGATCAGGAGGTAGAAAGGCTCTGGAAAGTGCGTCTGCTTTGACATTTTTGTCAGCTGGGCGAAAATGAAGAACAAAGTTAAAACGAGCAAAAAACAAAGCCCAGCGGGCTTGACGAGGATTCAGCCTTTGTGCAGTTTGGAGGTAAGCAAGGTTTTTGTGATCGGTGTATTCGACTACCTGATGAAGAGCTCCTTCTAGAAGATGCCTCCACTCCTGCAGAGCCAATTTGATAGCCAACAATTCCCGATCTCCAACAGAATAATTCCTCTCTGCGGAAGAAAAAACCTTGGAAAAAAAGCCACAGGAATGCATTCGCCCGGAGGATGATATCTGGGTTAGTACAGCTCCCGCACCTACTGAAGAGGCATCGACCTCAAGAAAAAATTGTTCATTGGAGTTAGGACGATGAAGAACAAGTGCGACAGCAAAGGCCTTTTTGAGAGAAACAAAGGCCTCCTCAACCTCAGGAGGCCATTCCTTCAGATTTGTACCTTTCCGGGTTAGAGCTGAGATGGGCGCCACTCGGGTGGAGAAGTTAGGAATGAATTGCCTGTAGTAGTTGGCGAAGCCCAGGAATCGCTGTATGGCCTTCAACCCAGACGGATGAGGCCACTTGAGTACAGCCAATAACTTCTCTGGATCCATTTTTAATCCTGTGGAGGAAACAATGTAACCGAGGAAAGGCAAAGAGGATTGTTCAAAGAGGCACTTTTCCAACTTGGCATACAGTCTGTTCTCCCTGAGCCTCTGTAAGACCAGGCGCACTTGTCTGCAATGCGATACCAAGTCAGTAGAAAAAATCAGAATGTCATCTAGGTAGACAACAACACAGGTATAAAGCAGATCCCTGAAAATGTCATTGACAAACTCTTGGAAAACAGCGGGAGCATTGCTTAGACCAAACGGCATTACCAGGTACTCGTAGTGGCCATCACGGGTGTTGAAGGCTGTTTTCCATTCGTCTCCATCTCTGATTCGGATCAAATTGTAAGCCCCTCTGAGATCCAGCTTGGTGAATATCCTGGCCCCTCTGAGACGGTCAAACAGTTCTGAAATTATAAGCAAAGAGTACCTGTTTTTACCGTGATCTGGTTCAGCCCTCAGTAGTCGATACAGGGCTGCAGGGATCCGTCCTCTTTCTTCACGAAGAAGAAGCCTGCTCCTGCTGGTGACGATGATTTTTCGGATAAACCCTCTGGCCAAGTTCTCCTGGATGTAGTCCGACATAGCCTGAGTCTCTGCCTGGGAAAGAGGGTAAACTCTCCCATGGGGAGGAGATGTTCCAGGAAGAAGGTCTATTGGACAGTCATATGACCTGAGGGGAGGAAGTTTTTCAGCCTCCTTTTTCCCAAAGACATCTGAGAAGGACCAGTAAGCGGATGGTAATCCAGGCAGGGTAGCAGGTTGGACCGGGGGTGAAGCTGGTTCAATCCGGGTTAAACAACGGTCCGAGCAGGAATCTCCCCAACGTAGAATTTTGCCTGTTCTCCAATTAAGGACTGGTTCATGTTTCTGAAACCAAGGCAAACCTAGAAGCAAGAGGTGAGACAAACCAGGGTACACATAAAAACGGATTCTTTCAGAATGCATAAGACCTTCCCGGAGTTCCACTGGCTCAGTCTGGAACTGGACGGGTTCGGTCAGAGACTGGCCATCGACAGCGGTTACCTGCAAAGGGTTGGGAAGAGCCTGAACTGGTAAGTGGTAGCGATCCACAAGTGTCTGCTGGATAAAGCTTCCGGCGGCTCCAGAGTCCAACAGACAGAGTCCAGAAAATTTTATTGCTCCGCAGGTCACAGAGACTGAGATCTGCAACGAAGGAGAGGAATGTTCTCTACCTAGGGTGGCCTCTCCTACCGAGCCTAGGCACAGGACTTTTCCAACTTCTTTGGAAAGGAGCGGATCAGGTGTTCGGAACTACCACAGTACAGACAGCTTCCGTTTTTGCGACGCACCTCCTGGCGGCGGCTGGCCAGACTTACTCGATCTACCTCCATAGTTTTGGGAGAAGAGGATGAGGTAGACGTCTTGGAAGAATTAGAATCCAGGTGGTAGGACCTCCTGTCATGCTTAATCTCCATAGAACGCTCCTGAAAACGCAGGTCAATCCGGGTCGCCAAGGAAATCAGGTCATCCAAGATGGTAAGCCTGTCCTGTCTGCCAGCTCATCCTTAATTTTTCCAGATAGGCCCTCCCAGAAGGTAGCCAGCAAGGCCTCATTGTTCCAGGATAACTCAGACGAGAGGGTGCGGAACTGAACAGCATACGGAGCCACCGTGAGGGTTCCTTGGTGTAAGCGACAGGACAGAAGCGGTCGACGCGACCCGGCCAGGTTCATCAAAGGTCCTGCAAAAAGTTTCTAGGAAAGAATGAAGATCATTAACCAGTGGGTCTCCTCTCTCCAGTAACGGATTCAGCCAGGCGAGAGCCTCTCCTGCTAGATGTGACATAATGAAGTCCACTTTGGCACGGTCAGAAGCAAACATATGCCCCAAGATTTCGAAGTGTAGGGTACACTGATTGAGAAAACCCCGACACTGAGTTGGATCACCATGGAAGCAGGTAGGAGCTGCCAGGTGGGGGCCCTTGCTTGTCATGACAGCAGGTACCTGGGTGTTGCTAGGTGAATCAGGAGCAGCCGGGTTCTGCAGAGAATCCATGCGGGTGGACAGGTTACGTAGATACGTCATGATCTTATCCTGTTGATCTCTTAAACGGGTCACCTCTTGGCACAACTCCAACGTCGGAGGCCTCTGGGGTCCAGAGGATTCCATGGCAGGAGCAATCTGTAACGAATGGAAGCGGAGGCAGAGATGGTGAAGTTCGCATTCGTTTTTATTTTTTAAGTGGAACCTCGGGGCCACGTTCCGGGGGCTCCGAAGTGGGCGTGACTAGTGAGCCCCGGGCACCAGTAGTAAAGCCCCTCAAGCAGGGCCAGAATGGAATACCCGGAGGACACAGGTGCTACCTCCAGTTACACCCCGAACATGTGGCAGCTGTTCCAGCGGGACCAAAAGGGATAACAAAAGTTACAGCAGAGTCCGTTATGCGCTGGGTCCTGGATCCGGTTAGTTGGTAAGGAGTCTGTTCCAGTGACCTTCACACAGTCTTTGGACTCAGATGTCTGTAGGCGGAACGGGTTGGCTTAGGCCCAGATGGTTGCTGATATAACCAGGTAACACAGGATACTGATATGCTGTGGAAACAGAGAGCATTAGACAATGCACAGAGACTGCAGATGCAGTGCAGACTGGTTAGCATGTGAACCGGATGTAGCAATGATAGATGTTCGTTGCTCCTGCACTCGCCCTATGGAGGAGAGGCCAGAAATAGCAGCCAGCGCGCTGCCATTGGTTGATTGCATTTTTTGAATAATTAATACCGCCCCTTTAAGAAGGCAAGAGAGCGGGCGGGCGTGCCCTAATAGCCTTAACTACAGATCTCCTCACAGGATGCCAGGAGGAGGAGGCAGGAGGGAGGACAGAATGCTGAGCAGCAGCATGAGAGGCTCGAGGTGATTGCCCATAACAGAGAGCAGTGGCAGGCCTGGATGCAGCACCTGGATGGGGGCCTGGTGTAACAGCAGCAGACCTGAGTGCAGCGCCAGGATGGGGACCGGGTGTAACAGGTGTCTTCACCAATCTAATCCAAGATATGGAAGAAATTCTGCTGTTATGCAGGAGAATTTACTTCAGACTCATCCCATACAGACATTCCCAAATTCCAGGAATTCCTCCAGAGAGAATTCAAGAAGGGACTGAGGCCTAGCACGCTAAAAGTACAGATTTCTGCCCTTAGTGCCTTTATGGACTTCCCTCTAGCAGACCACCCATGGGTTGCAAAGTTTACTTGAGCCATTACTAGGTAAAGACCCACACAATCAGAGAGACTGTTCCACCATTGAACCTAAACTTAATGTAAAGGAACTGTCACACTTAGCGATGTACCAGCGATCCCGACCAGCGATATGACGCTGTCAGGATCGATGGTACATCGCTAAGTGGTCGCTAGTGAGCTGCCACACAGGCAGATCTCACTAGCGACATCGCTGGGGACGGGGGTCGCTACTTACCTGTCACACTAGGCGATCCTGCGTCCTCCCGCCCACGTCCACGCTCGTCGCTCGTCTCTCCACAGGAAGCGCCGCAGGAAGCTGACGACGAAAAAACAGTCCTGGACGTTCTCGCGCGATCAGCGATAACCAGCGGGGGAGCGGTCATAGGTAAGTATCAGACACAGCGATATCGCTAGCAATATCGCTATAACGTCACTAGTTATAGCGATATTGCTAGCGATATCTCTTAGTGTAACAGGCCCTTTAGAGACACTATGCAGATCTCCCTTTGAACTCCAGGAAGAATCTATTCTTAACGTTCTCTCCATGAATACTTCATTTATTTTGGCAGTCACCTCTGCAAAAAGATTAGGTGAAATCCAAGCACTGTCAGCAAGGAATCCCTATCTACAGATCCTAAAGGATCGTTTGATATTTAAGCTTGACCCTTCTTTCCTGCCAAAGGTAGTATCAAAGACAAATTTGAGCCAGGAGATCATTCTTCAATTATTCTTTCAGCTCCTGAAGAATGAGAAAGAAAGGCTATTGCACACACTGGACGTAAGATGAGCAGTGCTGCACTATGTGGAGGTCACAGCTCCATGGAGGTAGGATTCAAACTTGTTCAAACAGTATCGAGGGAAGAATAAGGGCAAGAAGGCCTCAAAGTCAACTTTATCCAGGTGGATTACATCAACCATATCTTGAGCATACAAATCAGAAAAGAGAGAGCCCCCACTTAGCAGTAAAGCTCACTCCATGAAAGCGATTTCCATATCCTGGGCTGAAAGAGCAGGGGCTTCCATAGACCAAATCTTCTGGGCCACAACTTGGTCAAATATAACAACTTTCTGTGGAAACTACAAGGTAGATGAAATGTAGGGTCAGCAGTTATTTAACGGATGGAAGGTCCTTCCCTAAAATACCATGGATTTGGTATTTCTCCTGCTGTAATGTCATGAGGGACATCCTGGGGAAAATAGGAATTAGTCCTACCGGTAATTATATTTCCAGGAGTCCATCATGACAGAACCATTACATTCCCTCCCCTGAATTCTGAAAGCTGATGTGAGTTTAACATTTGTATGTAAGAAGGGGGTGCTTTTAACCTCTTGTGTGTTTCCTGTCCTTAGAAGATGAGTAGGACTACCTCCTGTCGTGCTGTCTTGATGAAATTCAGGAAACATAATTACCAGTAGGACTAATTCCTATTTTTCAAGTGTTATATATGAAAGAAATGTACCTCAGATGAGAGAATAGTGTATGGGTAAAAAATGGAACCCAGCAAAATATTTAAATGTTTTTTTGGAGTGTTATATATACAAGAAATGTAACCCATACCACAGAATAGTGTATAGGTAAGAAATGTAAACAAGCCTAATTTTAAAAGGACATAATCTATGGATGAGTAATCTAATCCAGAAATATTTTTCAACAATTTGTGTGAGTTTTACATACCACCTTTATGCAATAATTTGAAAGTTAGTTGATTTACTTATGTACATTCGTAAAAGCATTGCAGATAGTGTAAAGCAAGGCAAAAATGATAAGGAATCAATCATAGACCCTTAAAAGGCAACAACTGGCAGACCTCATTCAAATATTAAATATTAAAAATATTTTATGCTGTGCTGTCATCTGTTGGTGTGGAAAAGTGTGGACTAATCCAAGCTTTGTTCATTTTATGAGAATGAGCATGTCAGCATAGAGGGACAGTTCATGTTGGTATACAGCTTTGAGTCCCAATAGTTGAAAGTCGCAGAGGAAGTAGGGAGTATGCTGGTTTTGTCAGCCAGGTATTGCTTGACCATCTTTAAAAACTTTTCTCTTCATATTAAAAATAGCCGGTCATCAGGCCCTGTACGCTGGGCTGGTTTCATGAATTTGGCCCAAGCCTTTGACAGTGTACCCTTACCTCTGCTTTGTATCTCACTTACTTCTCCTCTTTGGTTAGGCAAGGAAACTTGCCCTCTGCCACTATCATTTTATGATGAGAATAACTTCAACATTTTTTCCACAAAGGTCTTCTGGTAAAACACCATTTTAAAAGAACTCTCCACCTCAGGAAGAAGAGATGCAAAGTTCTCTTTACAGTGTGGGTCTAGCAGGGTAAATAACCAGCACTGTTTTTTTTGCCAAGATGAATGTAATGGGAGAGTCACAGGAAAGGAAGCAGTACATAAAGTTGGCCATATGTGTCAAGCTACACACAGTAAACACTTCCCTGTCTTCACCATGATGATGACTCTTCATCTCCTCCTCCCTCTCTTCCTCATTTCCATCTTCAGCACATTCATTAGCCACTTTTGCACTAGCCATTAGATCCTGTTCCTCCTCTTCCTTCTCATCAGCATCCACCTCCGCATTGATACCCAATCTGCTCTGTATAAATGAGATGAGACTGGGCTGGTTTAAATCACTCTGTGTTATGTCTTCCTCCATCCCCACCTGGTCTGCATGTAAAGCTTCATGTTTAATTGTGAGCAGTGACTGTTGAAGTAGACACAGTAGTGGGATAGTTGCTCTGACTATGGCATAATCACCTCTCACCATCTTTGTGGAGTCCTCAAAGTCTTGAAGAACTGCAGAAATGTTAGACATCCATGCCCACTCTTCAGTTGTTATGTGTTTAAGGCTGTTGCAGCTGATTCTAAACCACTGGCCTCTTCTGCTTGCAATGCCTTGCCAACATATGCAGTGTGGAGTTCCAGCATGTGGTCATCTCACCCACCAGTTGGTGTGCTGGTACTTTACACAAGAGTGGAGTCAGCTATAGCCGATTTGCGAAAATGAGTGGTGATGCATCTTTCCTTGACCAGAAGTTCCGGACAAATAAGGGTATGTTTTCATAAACAGCTGAACTACTAAGTTGAGCATAAGCATGAATCATGGTAAGTTTCACAGCCATCACCAGTTAACGCCCATTATCAAACATGACTATGCCTAGTTGAAGGTTCAGCTGCAAGAATTCTAGATCTGTCTGGTCTATTATTCATTTAAGTAACTATGCCATGATGTGTGGTTTGTCTACTAGACAAATTAGCTTCAGTAGAGCCTGCTGCTACTTGGCTGAGGCTGTGCTGCAGAGATTTCAGCTTCCTTCTGATGTGGTTGGTGTGATCAGAGATAGCACATCAGAAATAGAGGATGAGGAGGAACAGGAGCAGATGCAAGAACTGCTTTAGGATATGGAGGACACCCTGATAGAAGAAAAAGCAGCAATCCTCAGTGTCGAGAGTACATGCGCTGTGCCAGGATGTTACTCGGTCCCAGCCTCCTCATCAGGGAAATGTAGCGTCCGTGTTGCAAGTGCTTGTCCATGTGTTGATCATTAAGTGGCCAATGCCAGGAAGTGCGTTTGTAAGGGCAAGAGTCATGGTCCTTGACACAAGCTGGTACAAGGCGTAAATGCCACACTGAGTGAAAATGTATTGGCTGGGGACCAAGTACCTAGGAATGTCTGCCACCATGAGTCGGTGTAAATGTTGTGTTTACCAGCCTATATGGCAACATTTCCATGGCAAGCAGCCTGAAAATGTGCCCGTTTAGCATTTGAGCGGTTGGGTGGCTGGGAACTTTCTTTTTCATTCCAAGGCCTGGGGTAGGGATAGCTGAATGCTATGCTGGGACAACGATTTAGAAGTGCCTGATGATGGTACGTCACAATGTACAAGGATAGGTGGAGGGCAGAAGGCATCTGAGCCAGTGTTTTGGACAGGGGTTTGGGAAGCACCTAGCACAGAGGAAGAGGCAGTGGGGTCACCAGATGCCACTGATCGAGGACCCAGGCGTTCAGCCCACTGTGTCAAGTGCTTAGATGACATGTGCCTGATTATGTTGGTGGTGGTTAGGTTCTTAGTAGTCATACACTGCTGATCTTGACATAGCACATATTGCCAATGGCCATTTTTTAATCTCAGAACACTCAGGTCCCAAACTAGGGAACACCAAATTGTTTGCTACAGGCATAATCATACCTGCTCTATATCCTCAGCAGCTGTGAGAACCATCATCAGCACATCCAAGTCCCTTAACGCAGGCTTTACACATTTTTTAATTGTTAGGTCTCTTGAAACCAATTTTTTTTAATAAAATAAAAAAATTGGTCACCTATGCCAATCAAAGTGGTTGTGGGGAGTTTACGCCACTGTAATGTAACAGAAAGAATGCAAAAGTGTATGAAGGACAGTCAAATTCAGTCCATAAAAATGTTTCACATTTTTTTTTTTCAGTTTTAGAAATTACAAAAATGTGCCTAGATCATGTAATACTGTATGGCTGAGAAATCTAACCCTGCAAAATTTTTAAAAGCTTTTTCTTACTTTTATATAGCACAGAAATTTGCTCCAAACTACGGAATAGTATATGGCTGAGAAATGTGGCCCAGGGAAATGTTTCAACTATTTTTTGGTTTGTTATATAACCCAAAATTGCCTCAAAGCATGTAATACTTGATGGATCAAAATATATTATATATTTCCAGCACCCACAAAAAAATCTTCAGCTTTATATTTGCCAACAAAGTGCAGTAGCGTAATCCCTGTCTACCAACTGGATTTTGTATCTCTCCCTGCTCCTGTGACTCTCCCTCCCTATGATAGATGCAGATTATATGTTATACAAACAGCAAAGCAGACCAATTAGCCCTTACAAGGGCTTTTAGTATGATCTTTTAGCTTCAGCACCAGCATCAAGACTACAGGCCTCTGATTTGTTATACTGTGTACACAGGCCTACACAAATACTCTCTCCCCACAATACGGATTGTCACAGAGCTGTGCAATGGCATCAGTGTGTTGAGCCAGGTGGCGCCTGTCCTTTTATAATCTGTGATGATGTCATATGGCCAAGCAATCACTGTATGCTGCAAACAAGATGGCTACTTCATTGTGGTAACTCACAAGCCATAGTCTAAATCTATTTAGCTGTGTAACAGGTTTCACAGATGATAGGTGGATATTCGAGTTTGAACACCCTGAGTAATGAGCACATTCGAGCATTGTGATACTTGAGTATCAACCGATTATCACTGAGCAGGTTTGCTCATCCCTAGTGACCAATCAAAAAAATTGCCAACTCAGCATCGATGACATAATCCTAATTACAGTTGTATCATCTATTTTTATAAATGCTCTCTGTAAATTATACAGTTTTAGGATTTCTTAGCTTAGTTTCTTAGCATATTGACATGTTTCTATGTTTTTTTCAGATATACCTCATTCTTGCATTTACAGAAAGGATAGTACTTGTTACATTTGCTGTGATAAAATCACGGTTAAAGTACTGGAAGGGAGATATGTGTCACTGAGGTTTTCAGCCTCCATGATATGAACCTAGGAAAATACTCCAGCACACTAAGTGCTGAGTGGGTTTAATCAGCCATGTTAATGGTTAGATTTACAGAACATCTGTATAGTGGGTGGGAGCCACCATTGATACATCTGACACCGAACGTACAGAGAATTCCAGTGGTTTTAAGGGAAGAGGAGGGCAGAGTAGATCAAGATGGCGCCCACCAAGAAATCAATACAGGCAAAGGGGAAGGGGAAGGGGAGCACAGCATCTGTCCTTAGGTCCCTCCTCATCTGCATCACAATCTTTTTTGGACAGAGGCCCTGCAGTGGGCTACGATCTGAGGAAAAGACCATAATTGATCAGGGTCAGATCATAAATCTGTCATCACACAATCTGTCTGGGGATGAATGTCTTGTTTTGCAGAAAGGTCTCAATTTTGTGCCGACAAATAAATATAACTGCTTCAACTGGGTTAAGGATCTTAATTTGTTTGGTCGTAACCTTAAGTGGAAACTCTTTTTCAAGCAGCATGATCGTGAACAGTGCCTCAGGCTTGGTTTATCAGAAGAGGACATGGAGGGTCTTGATGCCCTGACCAGCCTCCTGAGGGAGAATGAACAGCAGCGGGGGGTTGGTCCGCTCACCACCTTGAAAAATAGGAGTACCAGAATGCCACCCAATAAGGAGGTAACAAGTATTGATATATTTATTAAGATGGTGGAGGATGATTTACGGAAAATTCCTTGTGTCAATCGTGATGGCATTTTCAATCTTTCACATGCTGAGAATATAGCCCTTGAAGGGCTGGAAAAGAACGCTAATATAATAATTAAGGCCTCTGATAAAGGTGGAAATCTGGTGGTGTTGGATCACGACAAATATCGTGCGATGTGCTATTCTTTGTTAAATCTTGATGATACATATGAGGTGTTGCATGGCGACCCGACTGAGGAATATAAGAAAGAATTATTGATAATCTTGGATGAGGCAAGGCTTAATAAGCTAATATCGCATAATGAGTTTCAGTTTTTGTTACCTAAGTCGCCTGTGATTGCAACGTTTTATGCATTACCAAAAGTGCACAAAGGGCTGGATCCATTAAAGGGTAGACCTATTGTCTCAGGCATAGACTCTTTGACCCAGAACAGTGGTGTCTATTTGGATAGGATTCTAAGGCCGTTTGTGGCAGCACTTCCCTCATATGTACGTGACACATCGCACCTACTAAATATACTTGAAGGGGTTACGCTTGAAGAAAACACCATGCTAGCATCCATTGATGTGGAGGCACTATACAGTTGTATCCCACATAGATGGGGACTTGAAGCAGTTACTCATTTTCTGCAAACTAGAGCAGTAGAATGTCGGGCACACAACCTATTTATTAAGGATTTGCTGAAATTTGTCCTTACTAGGAATTATTTTCTTTTTGACTCCAAATACTTCCACCAGCTCAGGGGGACTGCAATGGGGAGCCCCTGTGCCCCCAGTTATGCAAATATCTTCCTGGGCTGGTGGGAGGAGACTGTCATATTTGGTGATGAGGATGAGTGGTGGATTCCATTCCTCAGCCTCTGGGCCAGATATATTGATGATATATTGATATTATGGTCTGGCCCAGAGGCTGAATTTAACCGCTTCATCGAGCTTATTAACGTTAACACAGTGGGACTTAAATTTACATATGAATGTCATATGCACAGCATTAATTTCCTTGACTTGACGATTACTAAAATGGCTGATGGAGGTATTAGTACTTGCACTTATAGGAAGCCAACCGCCACTAATAATCTTTTGAGATGGACAAGCCATCACCCAGAGCCATTGAAGAAGGGGATCCCTAAGGGGCAGTTCCTGAGGATCCGAAGGAACTGCTCTGATTTAAATTCTTATAGAAGACAATCTAAGGACCTATATAATAGGTTTAAGATGAGAGGGTACCCCCCACAGATATTGGACAGACTGCAACATGAGGCGTTACTAAGTGATAGACATTCTTTGCTTCAGAAAAAAGGACCCAGGAATGATACAAATGAAAATATTGTAAGGCTTATTGGAACTTATGATGCTCAGGCGGATAAAGTATATCATGTCCTTAAAAAACATTGGGGTATCTTACTAGCTGACCCCAACTTGAGAGGTCTTGTAACACAGAAACCAAGTGTTACATATAGAAAGGGGAGGTCTGTTGGAGATAGGCTTGTCCATAGTTTCTATCAAAGGCCAAAAGGGGCGGCTACATGGCTAGATAGGAGACCCCTTGGTTTTTTTAAATGCGGTAATTGCTCCAGGTGTAAATATATGTTGCAATGTAAGACCTTTACAAGCTCATACAATGGGAGAACCTTCTACATTAGAGATTTTGGCAATTGTAGATCTACATGTCTGGTTTATAAAGCCACATGCACATGTCCCAGGGACTATGTGGGTAAGACCACTAGGGAATTCAGGGTTAGGGTGGGGGAGCATTTGGGGGATATCAAAAATAAGAGAGATACCCCGGTCGCAAGACATATGAATTTAGTACACCAAGGTTGTGTGAGCGACATCTCCTTCACTATGATTGAACTAATAAAGCCGAAAGTGAGGGGAGGTAACCTGGATAATATAATCCTGAGAAGAGAATGTGAGTGGATTTTCAGGTTACAGTCCCTGTTCCCAGATGGGATGAATGAGTGCATGTCATATACCTGCTTTATATAATGGACAAAAAGTATACCTGATATGGTGACTGTTCTCTAATATATATATGTATTCTGGATTAATGGGGGTTTTTTATTTTGAAGGGCATATCTGAGGATGCCTTTTAGGCATACACTGCATTGAAAAGCGGTATATATCTATTATTTGTTTCTGATGTTTATCTTTATATAGAATTTTTCATCCCCAATATTGTCTTCCTAATAAATAGTCACTTGGCGGTATTCTAGTATATATGAGTGATAGAATCATAAACTCTATACTTTTGAATACTCTGTACCATTTGCTCTTTTTCGTTGTGCCCCGCCATTTGATACATGTACCCTTTGCTCCTCCCTCCCTCTGAGGGTAAAATGAATGCTGGTATTGGAGCTTAACTAAATCTGCCGAAACCGGAAGTCCCGGTGCCATTTTGGATGCGCCCAAACCGGAAGTCCCGGCGCCATATTGGATGCGCCCAAACCGGAAGTCCCGGCGCCATTTTGGATGCGCCCAAACCGGAAGTCCCTGGCGCCATTTTGGATGCGCTCCAGTGTGGAGCGCACGCCGGGGCTTCATCTACCTGTTATATATCTGAGGCGTTTTGATGACGTGGGACGCTGGCGCCATCCTGGAGCACACGTGGGGCCTCTATTCACCCGCTATGTATCGTAGGCGGTTGTGATGGTTTGACGCTGAGGGCGGCTACTATTTACGGTATCATGTGGAGATATTTGGGCTATCACTACCTTCTCATATGTGATTTGCCCACCTGATAATGGGTGGGGCTGATTTGTGGCTTTGTATCATGGGGGTTATTTAAATCCACTCATTCTTGACCACCGGTACTATCATGCATCATCTGGGTATCATATATGGATATGACGTTTATTGATTCCTCCTGATGAACCGCTACAGGCGGGGAAACGCGTCGGGGTTGACCTACACATGATAAGTGACTTTGTTTATTATATTATGATTCAGAGTATACCCTTGAGAGGGGTTAGTTTGTATTATCTGTCCATTGGACATATCAGTTTGTCACATATGATCATGATGTGGAGGTATTAGATTTTTTATCGTTTATAGTATCCTGGGGTCCTACTTTAGCCTGAGGCAACTCTAATGTTCATTTCTATAATATCAGATGGGCATACCTACACATGACAAGCAATTTATTGGTTAATGTACCCCTATGTGGGGGTTCTATTGGGACAATATCAATTGTTTGAGGTTTTGCTCGAGCTTAGGGCATTCTGAAGTTTCATTTCTGCACTATCAGATTATTGTTTTCCCTCCTGTCTGAATAGGGACTGGTAGGGGAGTGAGGGATAGTCCACGTTGAGTGGGGGCACCAACTCTCGTTTTTAGGGTGCCAACCTCCATGGCTAGGAAGGTATCAGTGAGCCTTATAGTAGGGCTATGTAGCATCCCAGCCTAGGTCTGGTTAATTTTGGCATTGACCATTTTTTCACTGGGATAGGTGTTTTTTAATGTATTAAATAAATAATTCGTTTTAAGGGATTTATATGTTTGCACTATTTCTGATTCCTATGAGATATATATTTCATACGTTCGACTTTTGAGGCTATGTCCCGAGATCACCTTACTGAGCATGTCCGTGATATGTGGCGTCTTTCCATTGGTAGTCAGACGCTGGCTACTCTGGTGATGTGCAGCTCTGGATTGGCCCATGGGCGATGTCATGGCTGGTTGGGTGTGAGTGTTTGGGGTGGAGCTTTGGGTTTAAAAGGCTCTCAGCATGCTAGTATCATTTAGGTTCATTGATTGTGTGTAGATACGCTGTCACCCTGTCTGCACGTGTGTGTATTTGTCTGCCTCTTGAGTCTGAGCTTCCTATGGTTTATTCCACTTGGCTTAGCATCTGTCTTGTTCATGTGTGCAGTTAGCACAGTTCAGTAACAGAGCAAGCCCAACCTATGTGCTGTACTTCTCTGTGAAGTCAACAGGGTTTTGTACATAGCATCATTTGAGTTACTTCTCTTGACTTAGCATCTGTTTAGTTCTTGTGTGCAGTTAGCACAGTTCAGTTACAGAGCAAGTTCACCCCTTTTGCATTACCTTTCTGTGAATTTAACAGAGCTGGGTATTCTGTGTTCTTTTCATACTGTGTGGAATTAACGCAGTCTGATTAAGGTGAACGCTCGCTGCTTCGTTCCCCCATTGTTCACACTAGCAGCAGCTAAACATCTCTGCACTGTGGACCCTGTGTTGTGATTGCATTTTATTTTTATTTAGTGTAATCTGCCAACCCTAACACAGCGCTTCTTTGTCTACCTCTATGTTCAACCGAGTGAGCCGATGTACCACACTGTGGAGTAGTCATTTATAAAGGTGAAACCTGACTGCTATGATAAGGAAAACCTACAAGACATATTTTAGTTGCCAAATAGGAGATTAGAATAAGAGTTGGGCTCCACATATATGTTGCAATAGATGTGCATCACATCTTACTGAATGGTTGAATTGGAAGAGGCAATCTATGCCTTTTGCAATCCCAATCATCTGGAGATAGCCAACCGATAAGACTACCAATTGCTATTTCTGCATGATGCCCCCATTGGGAAAGGAGTTTCAAGTAAGAAGAAGTGGACTTTACAGTATCCAAACATTTAGTCTGCAATATTCCCAGTGCCACATGCAGAAGAACTGCTGGTTCCAAAACTACTAAAGACATTTTCAGTTGAGTCAAGTGAAAAAGAAGTGGGTGCATGATGTCATGAAGCATTTTCATCCCAGAATTTCTGTCAGCAACTACAAATGAACCACTTTTTATAACACAGAGTGAACTGTATGATATTCTTACAAATTTGAATCTGCCTAAGAGTAATGTTGTGCTTGGGTTCCAGGCTACAACAGTGGATTCTCCTGGCAGGCGATGTTAGCATTTCTTTGTTCCACAGCCATGATAAAGATCTTGTCCAATAATTTTTCATGGAGGGCGATCTTGCTGCATGCAACAACATCAACAGTTTAATGGGTGATCCAGAGGAATGGAAGATCTTCATCGATTTATCCAAAACAAGCCTAAAATCCATCTTTCTGCATAATGGCTATGCATAATCTTCAATTCCATTTGATTAAGCAGTCCACATGAAAGAAACCAATGACAAACATGAAACAGATGTTGAAGTGCCTAAACTATGAATAACACTTGTGGCCCCTTTGTGAATGCTTAAAGGTAGTTGCCCTCTTACTTGGTCTCCATGGTGGATACACAAAGAACTTCTGCTTTCAGTGTGAGTAGGATAGTCGTACAAGTGAATATCAGTCAAATTAAAGAGACTGTCCTCTTCAACATTAATTCCAGCCAGGAAGTTAAAATGTCCAGCATCCAGCACTTGTTGCCCCACATTAGATTTTATTGCCACCATTGCTTAGTTGGGCCTAATGAAGAACTTTGTAATGGAAATGGATAAAATTGCCAAAGCATTCAAATATATAATTAATAGTGATGAGCAAGTATACTCATTGCTTGAGTTTTCCCGAGCATGCTCAGTTGATCGCCAAGGCTGAATACATGTGGGGATTGCCTGTTTGTTAGGAATTCCACACATGTATTCAGGCTGTCCAGCAGCCGCAAATCATGCACTTGTGTCGACAAACATTAAATCTCTGAGCACGCCAAAATACTTGGCGATCACCCGAGCATGCACAGGAGAACCCGAGCAATGAGTATACTAGCTCATCACTAATAATTAATAGTGATGAGCGAGTATACACGTTGCTCGGGTTTTTCCGAGCAGGATCGGGTGCCCTCGTGTATTTTAGCATGCTCGGAGATCTAGTTTGTTTCGAAGCAGCTGAATAATTTATGGCTGCTGGACAGGCTGAATACATGGGCGGAATGCCTGATTGTTAGTGTGAATACATGTGGGGATTCCCTGTCTAGTAGCTGTAAATGATGCAGCTACTTAGACAAAAACGAAATTTCCGAGCACACCAAAATACTCGGAGGAGACTCGAGTATACTCGCTCATTACTAATAATTAGCAAATTCACAAGATTAAGTGAAGCAAAGATACAGGAAGAAGTTGTTAATTGGGCATTATATTCACAAGCTTCTTAAAGATGAGACAAGAGACAAGTTAAAGAAGAGTTGTCATTGAATTAGGACAAAATTTTTTTAAGTTAAAAGCCTGAAATCTTCCAACCTTGTATTATATGAAAGGCCATCCATTCTAATAATATATTTTCCTGCCTTTGAACTAACTCTATCTTCTGAATATCCTTTTTAAAATGTGGAGCCCAAAACTGAATCCCATATTCTAGATGTGACTTCACAAGTGATATATGAAGGGATAAGAATCCATTGGGATCACTAGATTTTATCTCTCCTGTTCTGTATTCTCGAGTATACTCCCATTTAATAATATATTCAGCAATGGGAATAATTTTTCCTAGGTGCATTACTCTATCAACATTAAATCTAATTTGGCAAGTGTTTGCCCTTTCAGACATCTTATCCAAATCATTTTGCAATATTGTAATGTCGAGGTCAGGAGGTCAGATTTTAATATCCTACATAGTTTGATGCCATCAGCAAAGACTGACACTTTACTCTCAATCTCATCCACAAGGTCATTAACCCTTTAATCCCATATGACGTACTATCCCATCCATGTGCCCTGGGACTTAATTCCCTGGGACGGGATAGTACGTCATAGCGATCAGCGGCGCCCACGTGGTGAGCGCCGCTAATCGCGGCCGGGTGTCAGCAGATTATCACAGCTGGCACTCAGCACAATGTGTCAGGGGCGGCACGTTAACCCCTTGCTCACCGTGATCAAACATGATCGCAGTGTACCGGGGCTTAAAGGTGAAGCATCAGCGGGGAGGGGGCTCCCTCCGTGCTTCCCTGAGCCCCCCACGGCAGCGAATGTGCAGCGCTGCTGTGGGGGGCTCCTTCCCTACAGGCCCCCGAATCCAAGATGGCGATGGGGACCTTCGGGGGCCTGCAGGGAGCCGGCTTCCTCAGTGACTGCAAAGCGCAGGCATGAGGAAGCCTGCTGCATTGCCTGTGACAGATCGCTGAGCTGTCACAGTGATCTGTGATGTGACAGATCAGCGATCTGTCACAGGACAGTGATGTCCCACCTGGGACAATGTAATAAAGTTAAAAAAAAAAGTGTTAAAATAATTTAAAAAAAATCGCCAAATAAATTAAAAAAAAAAATATTCCCCCAATAAATTCATTTTTTGGAAATAAAAAAAAACAATAAAGGTACATATATTTGGTATCACCGCATCCGTAACGACCAGCCCTATAAAACCGTCACATTAGTTAACCCCTTTAGCGAACCCCTTAAAAAATAAAAATAAAAAGCGAAGCAAAAAATAATGATTTATTATCATACAGCCGAACAAAAAGTGCAATAACGCGCGATCAAAAAGACGCATATAAATATCCATGGTACCGCTGAAAACGTCATCTTGTCCCGCAAAAAACGAGCCACAATACAGCATAATCAGCAAAAAAGCTATAGCTCACAGAATAAAGCGATGCAAAAATAATTATTTTTTATATAAAATAGTTTTCATTGCATAAAACAGACAAAACATAAAAAAAACCTGAATGAGGTATCGCTGTAACCGTACTGACCCAAAGAATAAAGCCGCTTTATCAATTTTATCGCACGTGGAACGGTGTAAACGCACCCCCCAAAAGAAATTCATGAAATGGTGGTTTTTGTTCATTCTGCGTCCCAAAAATCGGAATAAAAAGCGATCAAAAAATGTCACATGCCCGAAGATGGTACCAATAAAAACGTCAACTCGTCCCGCAAAAAATAAGACCTCAAATGACTCGGTGGGTCAAAATATGGAAAAATTATAGCTCTCAATATGTGGTGATGCAAAAACTATTTTTACAATAAAAAGCGTCTTTTAGCGTGTGACAGCTGCCAAACATAAAAACCCGCCATAAATAGTAAATCAAACCCCCCGTTATCACCCGCTTAGTTAGGAAAAAATAATAAAATGAAAAGAAAATGTATTTATTTCCATTTTCCCACTAGGGTTAGGGCTAGGGTTAGGGTTAGGGCTAGGGTTAGGGCTGAGATTAGGGTTAGGGGTGTGTTGGGGTTAGGGTTGGAGTTAGAATTGGGGGTTTCCACTGTTTGGGCACATCAGGGGCTCTCCAAATGCAACATGGCATCTGATCTCAATTCCTGCCAATTCTGAGTTGAAAAAGTCAAATGGTGGTCCTTCCCTTCCAAGCTCTGCCATGCGCCCAAACAGTGTTTTACCCCCACATATGGGGTATCAGCCTACACAGGACAAATTGCAAAACAACTTTTGGGGTCCAATTTCTCCTGTTATCCTTAGGAAAATAAAAAATTGGGGGCAAAAATATCATTTTTGAGGAAAAAAATGATTTTTTTATTTTCACGCCCGGGCGTTATAAACTTCTGTGTAGCACTTTGGGGTTCAAAGTGCTCATCATACATCTAGATAAGTTCCGTGGTGGGTCTAGTTTCCAAAATGGGGTCACTTGTGGGGAGTTTCAATAGTTTAGGTACATCAGGGGCTCTCCAAACGCACATGACACCCGCAAACCATTCCATCAAAGTCTGCATTCCAAAACGTCACTACTACCCTTCCAAGACCCGACATGTGCCCATACAGTAGTTTTCTCCCACATATGGGGTATCAGCATATTCAGGACAAATTGGACAACAACTTTTGGGGTCCAATTTCTCCTGTTACTCTTGAGAAAGTAAAAAATATGGGGACTAAAAGATCATGTTTGTGGAAAAAATACGATTTTTTTCTTTTCACGCCCAGTCGTTAGAAACTTCTGTGAAGCACTGGGGGGTTCAAAGTGCTCACCACACAACTATATAAGTTCCTTAGGGGGTCTAGCTTCCAACATGGGGTCATTTGTGGGGGGTTTCCACTGTTTAGGTACATCAGGGACTCTCCAAAAGCAACATGACACCCGCAGACCATTCCATCAAAGTCTGCATTCCAAAACGTCACTACTTCCCTTCCGAGACCCGACGTGTGCCCATACAGTAGTTTTCTCCCACATATGGGGTATGAGCGTACTCAGGACAAATTGGACAACTACTTTTCGGGCCCAATTTCTCCTGGTACCCTTGGGAAAATAAAAAATTTGGTGACTAAAAGATCATGTTTGTGGAAAAAATATGATTTTTTTATTTTAACGCCTGGGTGTTATAAACTTCTGTTAAGCCCTTGGAGGTTCAAAGTTCTCACCACACATCTAGATAAGTTCCTTGGGGGGTATAGTTTCCAAAATGGTGTCATTTGTGGGGGTTTCCACTGTTTTGGTACATCAGGGGTTTTCCAATCGCGACATGGTTTCCCATCTCAATTCCAGACAAAAACGTCAAATGACGTTGCTTTCCTTCCGAGCTCTGCCATGCACCCAAATAGTGGTTTACCCCCACATTTGGGGTATCAGCGTACTCAGGACAAATTGCAAAATAACTTTTAGGGTCCTGTTACCCTTGGGAAAATAAAAATTGGGGGTGAAAAGATCATTTTTGTGGAAAAAATATGATTTTTTAATTGTACCGCTGTACGTTATAAACTTCTGAGAAGCCCTTGTGGGTTCAAAGTTCTCACCACATATCTAGATAAGTTCCTTGGAGGGTCTAGTTTCCAAAATGGGGTCACTTGTGGGGGGTTTCCACTGTTTAGGCACATCAGGGGCTCTCCAAACGTGACATGGCGTCCGATCTGAATTCCAGCCAATTTTGTATTGAAAAAGTCAAACGGTGCTCCTTCCCTTCTGAGCTCAGCCATGCACCGAAACAGTGGTTCCCCCCACATATCAGGTATCAGCGTACTCAGGCCAAATTGCACAATAACTTTTGCAGTCCAATTTCTCCTGTTACCCTTGGTAAAATAAAAAAATTGAACCTGAAGTATTTTTTTTGTGAAAAAAAGTTAAATGTTCATTTTTTTTAAATATTCAAAAAATTCCTGTGACGCACTTAAAGGGTTAATAAGCTTCTTGAATGTGGTTTTGAGCACCTTAAGGGGTGCAGTTTTTAGAATGGTGTCACTTTTGGGTATTTTCTATCATATAGACCCCACAAAGTGGCTTCAAATGTGATGTGGTCCATAAAAATGAAATGGTGTTGCAAAAATGAGAAATCGTTGGTCAATTTTTAACCCTTATAACTTCCTAACAAAAAAAAATTTTGGTTCCAAAATTGTGCTGATGTAAAATAAACATGTGGAAAATGTTACTTACCAAGTTTTTTGTGCGCCATATCTCTGTGATTTAAGGGCATAAAATTGCAAATTTAGAAAATTGCAAAATTTTCAACATTTTCGCCAAATTTCCGTTTTTTTCACAAATAAACGCTAGTTATTTGAATGAAATTTTACCACTAACATGCAGTACAATATGTGACGAGAAAACCGTGATCCATGGAAGCGTTTCAGAGTTATTATCTAATAAAGGGACAGTGGTCAGAATTGTAAAAATTGGCCCGGTCATGAACGTGCAAACCACCCTTGGTGCTTAAGAGGTTAATAAAGAGGTTAAAAAGAACCGGTCCTAGCACAGATCCCTGCGGTGCCCACTGCTGACTATATCCCTTTTAGAGAACGCACCGTTTAAGATGACTTTGCTTCCTATCTTTTTTGACAATTATTTACCCATCTGCATATCGGTTCCCCCAGTCCCTGCTTCTGTAGCTTCAGTATAACACTGTTATGTGGTACAGTATCAAGAGAGTCTAAAAATATGAGATTCATCGGTCTGTCAGTTACTGATCTCAATTACCTCAATATCTTTAGATGAATGTCATCTGGGCCAAGGGATTTGTTTAATTTGTTCAGTCACAGTCTTACTTCACCTTCTGTTTAACTATTACAGAGGAAAAATGCTATTGTTTAAACATCATACAATATGATTTTCCGGTTTTTAATTTTAGATTCTGTCTCTCACAGTAGAAGTGCAACTACGATAAAAATTGCAGACCTCTCCATTCTTTATACGTGGGAAAGCTTGCAACATTGGCAGTGTATCAAATAATTCTTTTCCCCACTTTATATCAGGTGATGAACTTGATTTTTGATTTAAATAAATCTTGCTAAATCAGACAAGGTGATTTTCTATATTTGTTTTCTCATTTTCATTCTCATAGTTGTGGTCTACCGGTGATGTCAATTACAGTCCTCTCTCATCTTTTTAAGTGGGAGAACTTGCACAATTGGAGGTTGATGGAAAGTAACAATCCTTCAAACAAAGAAGAACTGCTTAAATTTTTGCACCAGAAGCAGTGTGAAAGACTGGTAGCAAGCATGCCAAGAAGCATGAAAGCGGTTTTAAAAATCATGGTTATTCCACAAAATATTGATTTCTGAACTCTTCCTGAGTTAAAACATTAGTATGGTTGTTTCTAAATGATTATGAACTTGGTTTCATGGCATTATTTGAGGTCTTAACCCTAGAACGCATGACCATAAAAATCTACACTTTCACATACCTGGGGCCTTTTAGGCCCGTGTGCAAATAACATGGAATAACTCAAACAAAAATAATTTTCAAAGTTTATTTGAAAATTGTAAAGTAAGGATGCATTCCCACTAGCGCTGGTGTCTGCCAGGAGGAGATCTGTAATAGATCTGACCTCCTGGTGACCCCAGCTAAGGCTGGCGGAATCCGGGCATTCCAGCAGCCTTAACTGGAGTTACCAAGAGATAAGATCCATTACGGATCACCTCCTGGCCGACCCCAGCACCAGTGGGAACACAGCCTAAGATGTGAATAATTCAAAACATTACTATGTGCAAAAAAAGCCAAAAGAGTAACTGAACGGGCTTAAAACGCCCAATATATGCATTCAATATAACTCTTTATAATAATTTTTTTTGTCTAAAAGTTTTATACATAAAAGTTGCAGTAAACATGCTGCAGGAATATCTCTTTTCAAAGGTTCCTTTTTTACTTTACTAATAACCGCAACTGACAGGACGAGTTCTCTTGTCATCAAAACGAAGGCTTCTCCGAATAGCCTCAAATCTATTGACTGACATTGTAGCTTTGTAATGTGGATCTGAAAAAGGGTTCATAAAGAGTTCTCTGATAGGAACATCGTATGATTTTGTACTCCCTGCCAGAAGAGTAAGGCCAATATAAGCATACAGTTCCTCTTTTGTTATATTTTTCCATGTTTTTTTTCTTCCTGAAGCGATACGTTTTCCTTCTAAGTTAGTACACAAAACTACCTCATCTACAATATCATCTGAAAAAAATTTACAGAACATATCTCTTTTGGACAAGAATTGTAGAATTCCTACTGTTCCTTGAGCAACTCTTACAATATTATGTGATGGGGTTCATCCAAGAACCTCAGCAGTACTGTTCCAAAAAACATTAGTTTTGGATGTTCTATTTGTACGTTCTGCTGGATCCATTACTTCTTCATCATCTGAAGAATCACTGGACGATGAAGTAGAGACATTAGCTGGTGGCATGTACTCTTCATCAGACAAAGAAAGTTCACTGTCTTCATCACTATCAAAAATGATTGCTTCGATTTCTTGGTCAGTCAAACCCCTGGATGTAGACTGTGCCATTGTAACCTTAGAAGTCAGTAAACTAAAATGAAAAAAAAAAAAAGATTACAATCAGGGCTGTACACTCTTTGGTAGTGTGTGTGCTAAGGGTAAAGTGCAGACCCCTCCTCTCACCTTCAGCAGGTCACCACTTTCTTTTAGGTGCAGTAGAAGCTTTTGGATTTTTGGAACTCAGAAAGTTTCTTTTTCAAGAAACAAGAAAGCTGACTCCTTCCTCCAAAGTCTCTTCAGCAAGTAGCACACAATGAACAGTGTTCAGGACCTATGATGATGTCAGAGATGCATGACGTTGTGAGGGAGCCTCCTTCCCAAGATCACATGACCATGTAGTCAGGCAGAATTCACACTCTTCATAGCAACAGCAGAGTCATAAAGACTGAGTCCAAGTCTTCCCCAGCAACAGTGAAGACAAAAAGACTTAGGATCACATGTAAACCTAGTACGGGCCTAAAAGGCCCCAGGTATGTGAATATGGGGTATTCACAAAAAAAAGTTGTTATACCGAAATGCCTGTAACATAAAAATAAATGAACAACTGGAAATGACAAACAACTATATACCTGAGGAATACCTAGAGTTTCAAAATTCTAACTACAGTAATCTTGTAGAAAATAGAAAACAATTAACAGGGCGGGCCTGCGAGGCCCCAGGTATGCGTTCTAGGGTTAAAGCACTGAGGTTTTTTTTTTATTTTGACCATTTCTCCTTTTCAGAAAAAAAGCAAAATTTATTGCTCGGAAATTTGGAGACATACTGTCAGAAGTTTGTAGACTAAAAGAACAATTTATATTTTACTCAAAAATATACCTACACAACAAGACAAAATGAACCGCACAGCAAATGCACCTATTGGCACAGTAATTATCCATGTACTACCAACGCTGCTGGCAATTAAACATGAATTTTCGCGTCCTCTTCCAGAAAAAAAACAATATTGACAGTTCATGCAAAAGAAGGAGGGACGGCACACGCCAGTTTTCAAAAGCTAATCTTTAGTCCAGAATCTCAGAAAATTGACCCGTAGAAGCTCAATAGCGCGAAACGGTCGTCGCCGCTCCTATACTCCCATTCTCCCGTTAAAGATGTTCTGAAATTGTGGATTAAAGATTAACATTTGAAGACTGGTAAGTGCTGTCCCTCCCTCTTTTACATGGACTATAAAAAATATACCTTTAAAGAGAAAAATCAGACAAACTGAATGTTTGGAAGTGGTCTATTAAGCTGTGTATGTATATATATATATATATATATATATACACACACACACATATACAGTATTTATATCACAGAAATGTACCAATGTGCCAAAGACCAAATAATACTGTATGGCTGAAAAACTTAAGCCTGCAATTTTATAAAACACAGAAATGTACCCTACCATGGAACAGTGTAATGGTGAGAACTGTAATCCGGTCAATTTTTTAAAAACTTTTTTATAGTGTTAGATATTACAGAAATGTACCCCAAACCATGGAATAATGTATGGGTGAGAAATGCAATTTAGCTTATTTTTTTTAATTTTTTTGAAGTGTTAGATAGAGGTGAGTGAAACTTTTAAGGTTTGTTTCGGTTCGATTCGCCGAACATGTTCAACAAATGGTTTGACGAACATACTCGAATGCGATTAGATTCAATAAGAGGCCAAACCAAATGTGTACACAACACCTTAAGGGTTAACAAAAATCTTTCCAAACAGTTAAAATTAGGGGCATACAACATGAAAAGTGGCATCAATTGACCCACAGTAGAAATTATCATATGGCAGAGCAGCAATCAGCCATGGGCCAGGTATGAGGTATCAGGGTCTGGCCCAGCATTTACAGTACAGTTTTGAATTGAAGTTTTAATGAGGACCTGGTGGTTAAGGGTGCAGTGTAAGCCTTCTTAGCTGGGAGACCTGATACCTCATACAACACTTTTTGGAGGTAGCAAATTGGTATATCATGAACTATAAAACATAACCTTTAATGATTCCTTAAAAACCATACATCAAATCAAGACAAACATGTGCCAAAGTGCAATTGTGTAGTGCTCTATTTAAAAACAAACCGTTATGTACTTTATGAGGTACCATATGGCCCTAGACATTACCGTATTTCTTGTCCAAATATTTGTAAACCTGGACTCTCGGACCTTATGGGCCTTATATATATATATTCATATGCCAAAGGGCCTTTATGTCATCAAAATTATTACTTGTTAGACATATACTCAGCCCGTATACAAATAGCATAGCGTGTGTACAGCACCGGTCAAATGCATAATCACCTCATCAGCAATTTACCACTAAAAAAACTAAAACCGCTGTACTTATCTTTGGACGCTTCTATAAATAACGGATGATCAGGTAAGGTCCATCTGAAAACCCCAGAATCATGACCCGATCTCCAGATTTGTCACCCAACGCGTTTCATCAATGTCTGACTCATCAGGGGTATTGTGACATCTTTTTCTAGCGCATAGTTCGGCTATTGTGAGATAGCTGCCTTTTATAATTCGCGGCATACCGCGGCTTATTGCCGTTTCCGGTTGCCCCGTTCAGTACTTCCGGTTTGCGCATGACGCCGGCATCTGCTCAGGTAACTTGCCCCACTTCCTGGGTTTTCCTACGCAGGCGCCGCGCGTCATGTTGGGACAGGAACCGACCCTACCCTGCCCCACTTCCTGGGCGTAACCGGGCCTGTCGGTCTGCATATCAAAATATTGCGTGATTGGTCTAAGCAGTCACCTGACCATCACGTACCATTAGGAGCCGCTCACTTTGTTTTACTACATCAATCTAATAGTGCGGCTTCATTTACTCAATCATAAAATGTTGATTACGTCCCCCTATCATTATTTATACGGGATCTAAATTATTAGGTCATTTTATGATTGCATAGGCGTTATGAATCAGTACAAAACGCCAACACCCATATTATGGACATTGTCAAGGATTATCTTGTGAAAAAAACAAATTCTTAACACCCCATCGTAGGGAAAGAAACAAAAAAAAGGAAAAAGAAATATAATCAGGGTACCATCTGCAAATTATGTATAATGTGGAATTTGTTCAATTATTTTGTTGCATGCCTAATAGGGGATACCACCAACCTCCATGTATCTGTAGGAATTATAGAAAGGGTGCCCACTAAATCTGGCCCTAAATGTCCCTAACTGACTGTTCCCTACCTCACGCGGAGGTTGGCACCCTAAATTCCTGCGCAATGGCGCCCCCACTCCTCGTCGGCTCTCCCTGAACTAAAAAGCCCTGTTGAAACTCCCTACAAGAAGGAAGAAAAGGATAGTGTCTCGTTCAGTCCTTTGGGATATACAGATTGTAATGAGAAAATCCAATATGCTTCTCTTTGGAGTATACGTTTATCCCAATCACCTCCTCTTGGATTTTGGGGAACCTTTTCTATGCCCATGAAACTGACCGCCTTCACATCACCCTTATGTCTTTGATTGACATGAGTGGCTACCGGTGTATCACGTTTAAGAATTATATCTCTATGGTGTTCACCTACCCTCACCCTCAGCTCCCTCTTGGTCTTGCCGATGTATTCAAGGCCACAGCTACAGGTGATTTTATATACCACTCCTATTGATCTGCAGTTAATGAATTGACCAATACGGTAGATCTTTCCTGTGACATTGCTCTGAAATTCTTTACTTTGGTGAATAGAGGTACAATATTTACAGCTACCACATCTGTAACACCCTTTCGGCTGTGTACCTAACCATGTTGGGCTGTATGAGGTTTTCTGGGTATGATGGCTGCGGACCAACCTATCCCTCAAGGAGCGGCCCCTCCTAAATGTAATTTGTGGATTATCAGAGATCAAGCCTCCAAGATCTTTGTCCATACATAGAATTGGCCAATGTCGGTTCATAATGGCTCTCAGCTCATTTGCCCCATTGGAAAAAGTGGTGATGAACCTTATGATATTGTCTTCATTGGTTTGCTGTTTGGGTATAAGTAGTTCTTTTCTTTCCTTCTCTACCGTAGATTTGTAGGCCCCTTTAAGAATGTCATCTGGGTATCCTCGTTCATGAAAACGAGATCTAAGGTCATCTGCTTGTCTCTTAAAGTCTCTCTGATCAGTACAGTTCCTTTTCATGCGTAGGTACTGGCCTTTAGGAATACCTTTTTTCAAGGGAACTGGATGGCTGGATTCCCATCTTAGAAGGGAGTTCGTAGAGGTAGGTTTCCTGTATGTTTCTGTAACTATACGGCCATTTTCTCCCCTCTTAATGACTATGTCCAGGAAGGGTAGTCTATTCACACTAACCTCACATGTGAAGCTAAGACCAATATCATTTATATTAAGATCTTTCACAAAGGTTCTAAAACTGTTCTCATCACCTCTCCAAATAACAAATACGTCGTCGATGTAGCGGAGCCATAGCACTATTTTATCCTCCGCCACATCAACCTGCTCACCAAAAACGACATTTTCCTCCCACCAGCCCAGGAGCAAATTAGCGTACGATGGCGCACAGGGATTGCCCATCGCAGTGCCCCTGAGCTGATGGAAGAACCTGCCATCAAAAAGAAAAAAATTTTTTGTGAGACAGAATTCTAAGGCTTGCATAACAAACAGGTTATGTCTCTTACATTGGACGCCCCTTGTCTTTAGGAAATAGTCCGCAGCCATCAGACCTTTATCATGGGGAATGGATGAGTACAAGGCTTCTACATCTATTGAACCCAATATCATATCGGTGTCCAATTCGATGTGGTCAAGTTTCAATAAAAGGTCGGTGGTATCCCTTGTATAGGAACTAAGTGATGTAACAAATGGTCTTAAAATTTTGTCTACATATATACCCAGATTTTGGGTTAGACTTCCTATACCCGATATAATCGGTCGGCCTTTCAAGGGCGAAAGGCCTTTATGAATCTTCGGCAGAGCATAGAATGTTGCCACAGTCGGGTGTTGTGGAATCAAAAATTCTTTCTCATTTTTATCAATGAGTTTTGCTTGGAGGGCCCCATTCACCAACTTCTTAAGATCATTCAAGAAAGTGTTAGTGGGGTTATGTTCCATTCTTTCATATCCCATAGATCTATCTAACAATGAGTAGCACATGGTTTTATATTGTGCTACATCCATCAATACTATATTTCCCCCTTTATCTGCGGGCTTCACTATTATAGTATCGTCTCTCTCTAGCTCCAGAAGCCCATCCATCTCAGACTTGGTAAGGTTATGGAATCGTCTTTTTTTCCCTTTATCCAATTCCTTGATATCTCTAGATACCAAGTTGGCAAATATGTCAAGGGCCCCTATATCGTTGCTAATAGGTGGCATTTGTTTGCTCTTATTTTTTAATTGTGTGAATGGTCCCTCACCCAAATCGTTGGGATTCATATCCCCCAAATTGAACAAAAATCTCACATCATTAAGTAGGTCTCCCTCTATACCCAATTCAGTGCAGCTTTTTTTATCCATATTGATAAAATGTTTTTTCCACTTAAGTTTACGAATGAAGAGCTGTAAATCCTTAATCGTTTCAAAACATTCAAGATCTGATGTTGGGACAAAAGACATCCCCTTACTGAGAACCACCATCTGTTCCTTACTTAGGGATTTCGAGGAAAGGTTAATTATATGATTGTCTATACGGGGTTCCTGCCGTTGAACCTGTTTCTTAATGGGTAGCTTGTGTCTAAAAAATGATCCCTCTGTGGGGAACCTCGACCAGATCCTCTCCCCGCACGTAAACTCCCCCTTCCCCTTACTCTCCCTCTTCCAGGTTTGTACCTCGTTTCTGAATCAGAAAACTCAGCCTCTGAAGATGATAAATCTGTCTCCTGCGATCTGTTGGTTTTTCCGTAATACACTGAATATGCTTTATTATCCCTGAATTCTTGTAAATCCCGGATAAAATATCTATGCTTCCTTTCTTTCAGATGATATTGAAATTTTTCTATAATGTTTTGTAGACTAGATTCTTTCACCGTAAATTCGGCCTCTGCAGAAAATTTCTTCGTAACCTCTATCTGCTCTCTCAAACGTTCATTAATGTTATTTAACATACACTTCTCCTCCTCAAGGAGTATTTTCATAAGTTTCAATGAGCTATCGGTTGCTTCTTTCTCTAATTTGGCCAATAGTGTTGTATTCTTATATCTATAACCAAAGTTAATTGATATTCTAAGATGGCGGGGAACTATTCCTGCTTTTATATAACTTTCCAAGCTCTGTACCTCCCACCACGAAGTGACCTGTTCTTTATAAACCTTGGTCAACTCTTTAAAAGCAGCACTGAACGAGGGTATGTACTTTTTCTGTGTATAGGTACCATCTGAAAATACATCTTTTGCTTCATTGATCCACTGATTGGTGTCTATTCCTGTAACAAGAAATCCTGCCATGTCCAACTATTACAAATATATAGCAGGGGTATCTCAAACCAATGTCAGATTTTTGGAGGTAGCAAATTGGTATATCATGAACTATAAAACCTAACCTTTAATGATTCCTTAAAAACCATACATCAAATCAAGACAAACATGTGCCAAAGTGCAATTGTGTAGTGCTCTATTTAAAAACAAACCGTTATGTACTTTATGAGGTACCATATGGCCCTAGACATTACCGTATTTCTTGTCCAAATATTTGTAAACCTGGACTCTCGGACCTTATGGGCCTTATATATATATATTCATATGCCAAAGGGCCTTTATGTCATCAAAATTATTACTTGTTAGACATATACTCAGCCCGTATACAAATAGCATAGCGTGTGTACAGCACCGGTCAAATGCATAATCACCTCATCAGCAATTTACCACTAAAAAAACTAAAACCGCTGTACTTATCTTTGGACGCTTCTATAAATAACGGATGATCAGGTAAGGTCCATCTGAAAACCCCAGAATCATGACCCGATCTCCAGATTTGTCACCCAACGCGTTTCATCAATGTCTGACTCATCAGGGGTATTGTGACATCTTTTTCTAGCGCATAGTTCGGCTATTGTGAGATAGCTGCCTTTTATAATTCGCGGCATACCGCGGCTTATTGCCGTTTCCGGTTGCCCCGTTCAGTACTTCCGGTTTGCGCATGACGCCGGCATCTGCTCAGGTAACTTGCCCCACTTCCTGGGTTTTCCTACGCAGGCGCCGCGCGTCATGTTGGGACAGGAACCGACCCTACCCTGCCCCACTTCCTGGGCGTAACCGGGCCTGTCGGTCTGCATATCAAAATATTGCGTGATTGGTCTAAGCAGTCACCTGACCATCACGTACCATTAGGAGCCGCTCACTTTGTTTTACTACATCAATCTAATAGTGCGGCTTCATTTACTCAATCATAAAATGTTGATTACGTCCCCCTATCATTATTTATACGGGATCTAAATTATTAGGTCATTTTATGATTGCATAGGCGTTATGAATCAGTACAAAACGCCAACACCCATATTATGGACATTGTCAAGGATTATCTTGTGAAAAAAACAAATTCTTATGACATAAAGGCCCTTTGGCATATGAATATATATATATAAGGCCCATAAGGTCCGAGAGTCCAGGTTTACAAATATTTGGACAAGAAATACGGTAATGTCTAGGGCCATATGGTACCTCATAAAGTACATAACGGTTTGTTTTTAAATAGAGCACTACACAATTGCACTTTGGCACATGTTTGTCTTGATTTGATGTATGGTTTTTAAGGAATCATTAAAGGTTATGTTTTATAGTTCATGATATACCAATTTGCTACCTCCAAAAATCTGACATTGGTTTGAGATACCCCTGCTATATATTTGTAATAGCTGGACATGGCAGGATTTCTTGTTACAGGAATAGACACCAATCAGTGGATCAATGAAGCAAAAGATGTATTTTCAGATGGTACCTATACACAGAAAAAGTACATACCCTCGTTCAGTGCTGCTTTTAAAGAGTTGACCAAGGTTTATAAAGAACAGGTCACTTCGTGGTGGGAGGTACAGAGCTTGGAAAGTTATATAAAAGCAGGAATAGTTCCCCGCCATCTTAGAATATCAATTAACTTTGGTTATAGATATAAGAATACAACACTATTGGCCAAATTAGAGAAAGAAGCAACCGATAGCTCATTGAAACTTATGAAAATACTCCTTGAGGAGGAGAAGTGTATGTTAAATAACATTAATGAACGTTTGAGAGAGCAGATAGAGGTTACGAAGAAATTTTCTGCAGAGGCCGAATTTACGGTGAAAGAATCTAGTCTACAAAACATTATAGAAAAATTTCAATATCATCTGAAAGAAAGGAAGCATAGATATTTTATCCGGGATTTACAAGAATTCAGGGATAATAAAGCATATTCAGTGTATTACGGAAAAACCAACAGATCGCAGGAGACAGATTTATCATCTTCAGAGGCTGAGTTTTCTGATTCAGAAACGAGGTACAAACCTGGAAGAGGGAGAGTAAGGGGAAGGGGGAGTTTACGTGCGGGGAGAGGATCTGGTCGAGGTTCCCCACAGAGGGATCATTTTTTAGACACAAGCTACCCATTAAGAAACAGGTTCAACGGCAGGAACCCCGTATAGACAATCATATAATTAACCTTTCCTCGAAATCCCTAAGTAAGGAACAGATGGTGGTTCTCAGTAAGGGGATGTCTTTTGTCCCAACATCAGATCTTGAATGTTTTGAAACGATTAAGGATTTACAGCTCTTCATTCGTAAACTTAAGTGGAAAAAACATTTTATCAATATGGATAAAAAAAGCTGCACTGAATTGGGTATAGAGGGAGACCTACTTAATGATGTGAGATTTTTGTTCAATTTGGGGGATATGAATCCCAACGATTTGGGTGAGGGACCATTCACACAATTAAAAAATAAGAGCAAACAAATGCCACCTATTAGCAACGATATAGGGGCCCTTGACATATTTGCCAACTTGGTATCTAGAGATATCAAGGAATTGGATAAAGGGAAAAAAAGACGATTCCATAACCTTACCAAGTCTGAGATGGATGGGCTTCTGGAGCTAGAGAGAGACGATACTATAATAGTGAAGCCCGCAGATAAAGGGGGAAATATAGTATTGATGGATGTAGCACAATATAAAACCATGTGCTACTCATTGTTAGATAGATCTATGGGATATGAAAGAATGGAACATAACCCCACTAACACTTTCTTGAATGATCTTAAGAAGTTGGTGAATGGGGCCCTCCAAGCAAAACTCATTGATAAAAATGAGAAAGAATTTTTGATTCCACAACACCCGACTGTGGCAACATTCTATGCTCTGCCGAAGATTCATAAAGGCCTTTCGCCCTTGAAAGGCCGACCGATTATATCGGGTATAGGAAGTCTAACCCAAAATCTGGGTATATATGTAGACAAAATTTTAAGACCATTTGTTACATCACTTAGTTCCTATACAAGGGATACCACCGACCTTTTATTGAAACTTGACCACATCGAATTGGACACCGATATGATATTGGGTTCAATAGATGTAGAAGCCTTGTACTCATCCATTCCCCATGATAAAGGTCTGATGGCTGCGGACTATTTCCTAAAGACAAGGGGCGTCCAATGTAAGAGACATAACCTGTTTGTTATGCAAGCCTTAGAATTCTGTCTCACAAAAAATTTTTTTCTTTTTGATGGCAGGTTCTTCCATCAGCTCAGGGGCACTGCGATGGGCAATCCCTGTGCGCCATCGTACGCTAATTTGCTCCTGGGCTGGTGGGAGGAAAATGTCGTTTTTGGTGAGCAGGTTGATGTGGCGGAGGATAAAATAGTGCTATGGCTCCGCTACATCGACGACGTATTTGTTATTTGGAGAGGTGATGAGAACAGTTTTAGAACCTTTGTGAAAGATCTTAATATAAATGATATTGGTCTTAGCTTCACATGTGAGGTTAGTGTGAATAGACTACCCTTCCTGGACATAGTCATTAAGAGGGGAGAAAATGGCCGTATAGTTACAGAAACATACAGGAAACCTACCTCTACGAACTCCCTTCTAAGATGGGAATCCAGCCATCCAGTTCCCTTGAAAAAAGGTATTCCTAAAGGCCAGTACCTACGCATGAAAAGGAACTGTACTGATCAGAGAGACTTTAAGAGACAAGCAGATGACCTTAGATCTCGTTTTCATGAACGAGGATACCCAGATGACATTCTTAAAGGGGCCTACAAATCTACGGTAGAGAAGGAAAGAAAAGAACTACTTATACCCAAACAGCAAACCAATGAAGACAATATCATAAGGTTCATCACCACTTTTTCCAATGGGGCAAATGAGCTGAGAGCCATTATGAACCGACATTGGCCAATTCTATGTATGGACAAAGATCTTGGAGGCTTGATCTCTGATAATCCACAAATTACATTTAGGAGGGGCCGCTCCTTGAGGGATAGGTTGGTCCGCAGCCATCATACCCAGAAAACCTCATACAGCCCAACATGGTTAGGTACACAGCCGAAAGGGTGTTACAGATGTGGTAGCTGTAAATATTGTACCTCTATTCACCAAAGTAAAGAATTTCAGAGCAATGTCACAGGAAAGATCTACCGTATTGGTCAATTCATTAACTGCAGATCAATAGGAGTGGTATATAAAATCACCTGTAGCTGTGGCCTTGAATACATCGGCAAGACCAAGAGGGAGCTGAGGGTGAGGGTAGGTGAACACCATAGAGATATAATTCTTAAACGTGATACACCGGTAGCCACTCATGTCAATCAAAGACATAAGGGTGATGTGAAGGCGGTCAGTTTCATGGGCATAGAAAAGGTTCCCCAAAATCCAAGAGGAGGTGATTGGGATAAACGTATACTCCAAAGAGAAGCATATTGGATTTTCTCATTACAATCTGTATATCCCAAAGGACTGAACGAGACACTATCCTTTTCTTCCTTCTTGTAGGGAGTTTCAACAGGGCTTTTTAGTTCAGGGAGAGCCGACGAGGAGTGGGGGCGCCATTGCGCAGGAATTTAGGGTGCCAACCTCCGCGTGAGGTAGGGAACAGTCAGTTAGGGACATTTAGGGCCAGATTTAGTGGGCACCCTTTCTATAATTCCTACAGATACATGGAGGTTGGTGGTATCCCCTATTAGGCATGCAACAAAATAATTGAACAAATTCCACATTATACATAATTTGCAGATGGTACCCTGATTATATTTCTTTTTCCTTTTTTTTTTGTTTCTTTCCCTACGATGGGGTGTTAAGAATTTGTTTTTTTCACAAGATAATCCTTGACAATGTCCATAATATGGGTGTTGGCGTTTTGTACTGATTCATAACGCCTATGCAATCATAAAATGACCTAATAATTTAGATCCCGTATAAATAATGATAGGGGGACGTAATCAACATTTTATGATTGAGTAAATGAAGCCGCACTATTAGATTGATGTAGTAAAACAAAGTGAGCGGCTCCTAATGGTACGTGATGGTCAGGTGACTGCTTAGACCAATCACGCAATATTTTGATATGCAGACCGACAGGCCCGGTTACGCCCAGGAAGTGGGGCAGGGTAGGGTCGGTTCCTGTCCCAACATGACGCGCGGCGCCTGCGTAGGAAAACCCAGGAAGTGGGGCAAGTTACCTGAGCAGATGCCGGCGTCATGCGCAAACCGGAAGTACTGAACGGGGCAACCGGAAACGGCAATAAGCCGCGGTATGCCGCGAATTATAAAAGGCAGCTATCTCACAATAGCCGAACTATGCGCTAGAAAAAGATGTCACAATACCCCTGATGAGTCAGACATTGATGAAACGCGTTGGGTGACAAATCTGGAGATCGGGTCATGATTCTGGGGTTTTCAGATGGACCTTACCTGATCATCCGTTATTTATAGAAGCGTCCAAAGATAAGTACAGCGGTTTTAGTTTTTTTAGTGGTAAATTGCTGATGAGGTGATTATGCATTTGACCGGTGCTGTACACACGCTATGCTATTTGTATACGGGCTGAGTATATGTCTAACAAGTAATAATTTTGATGACATAAAGGCCCTTTGGCATATGAATATATATATATAAGGCCCATAAGGTCCGAGAGTCCAGGTTTACAAATATTTGGACAAGAAATACGGTAATGTCTAGGGCCATATGGTACCTCATAAAGTACATAACGGTTTGTTTTTAAATAGAGCACTACACAATTGCACTTTGGCACATGTTTGTCTTGATTTGATGTATGGTTTTTAAGGAATCATTAAAGGTTATGTTTTATAGTTCATGATATACCAATTTGCTACCTCCAAAAATCTGACATTGGTTTGAGATACCCCTGCTATATACTCATACAACACTTCCATTTTTCTTTTCATTCCAGCCACACTCATATGACACAAATATCAGTTTTATACACTAATATTGTTAGAAAAATGTAAGGAAAGTAACAAAATAGTTGACAGGAAGCAAGTTCAGGCCTGCCTGCCTTGGAGCCCTATTTACACAGGCAACTCACCAGATGGAGACCCAAACTGGAGTCACCACATTTAAAAAAATAATTGTCACACACCACTTAAGTAGCATCAATTTGCAAAGACTATAAACAGTATAATAAGCATCTGACACACCTTCCACCGCAGGCAAGCCAGCAGATGAAGACAGAACTTGGAGTCTCCACATTTAAAAAAAAAAATTGTCACACACCTTTAAAGTGGCATCAATTTCCACAGAGCAGAAACGGTATAATAGGCTTCTAACATACCTTCCACCACAGGCAACCCACCAGATCAAGACCCAACTTGGAGTCCTCACATTTCAAAAAATAAAGGCCCCGTCACACACAGAGATATTGCCAGCGAGATCGCTGATTTTGTGACGCCACAGCGATCTCACCAGCGACACTGCTATGTGTGACATTTATCAGTGACTGGCTCCCGTGCCGGGTGTCGCTGATTATGCTCTAACATCCTGGGACGTTTTTTGATCATTGGTCTCCCGCTGTCCAGCGCGCATCGCTACGTGTGGCAGCGAGAGACCAACGATCAGCGACGCTGGACGCTGGTTTCCAAGGTACACAGTGGGTATCTAAGAGCCGCGTAGCTTTTGGTTACCCGCTATTTACCTTGAAAACCAGCGTGCACGCTGGTTTCCAGGGTAAACAGCGGGTATCTCAGAGCTGCGCGGCTCTTACATACCCGTTGTTTAACCTGGAAACCAGCATGCACGCTGGTTTCCAAGGTAATCAGCGGGTAACCAAGAGCTACATGGCACTTAGATACCCACAGTTTACATTGGAAACCAGCTTGCTCGCTGGTCCTGATCGCTGGAGGGGCTGTCTATGTCACAGCTCACCAGCGATCAGCCTAACGATGTCCCAGCGATTCCATCCATGTCGGATCATTGGTGGGATCACTGGGACATTGTTATGTGTAACGGGGCCTTAATTGTCACACACCACTTAAGTGGCATCAATTTCCACAGAGTATAAACAGTATAATAAGCTTCAGACACACCTTCCGCTCCAAGCAAGTCAGCAGATGAAGACAGAACTTGGAGTCTCCACATATTGTAAAAAAAAATTGTCACACACACTAAAGTGGCATCAATTTCCATAGAGTAGAAACAGTATAATAGGCCTCTGACACACCTTTCACCACAGGCAAGCCACCAGATGGAGACCCAACTTGCAGTCTCCACATTTCAAAAAATTTGTTTGTAGTATCAGCAGCAGTAGAAACAGCAGGCACAGAAGACACCACAAAGATGGCACTGACTGCAATAACGAGAGATCAACTCATGACAGTAAAAATGACACCATCGCCTAGTCTGCCCAATCTGCGTCTGGGGTGCAAAAGTCATTGGAGATAGATAACTTGTTCATTTTGATGAAAGTTAGGTGGTCTACACTTTCAGGGAACAGCTGGAGGTGCTTATCCATTGGGACACAAACAGTAGCGCTGAAGACACGTTCTGCGAGAGCGCTGGTTGCCAGGCATGACACAAGCTCCAAGGTGTGACAGGTAAGCCGAGGCCACTCTTCAATTTTTGAAGACTAAAATGCAAAAGAATCCAATCCCCCCGATAGCATTGATATTGAGCTCCAAATACTTTTTCATCATCCCCTCCAGTCCTTCACAACATGTCAGACGTGTACTCTGTTGTGCTGGTGCACCAGCTGTTCTATAAAATGTTTGAAACGATTCACTTAAATTGTTTATGCCACTTACACTGCTGCTTCTACTGCTGCTGATAATGTTTTTGCCATGACACCTTGACATTCCTGGGGTTGGACGTCTAGAACTGGGGTTCACACTGTGTGCCTGACTCGTGTCTTGGGGAAAACCACTCTTAAGATTGTCTACAATTGTGTTTCGATACTCCTTCATGTGCGCATGCCTTTCCAGGGGGGAAGCATCTAGCTAAATTTACTCTTGTAGAGAAGACCCTTGACTGACTGCCCCCACAGCCACTAGAGTCACCCAGTGGTCAGTCAGTGAGACGTAACATTAGTGGTGAAATGCACCCTGGTAGACATATATTTTTACAGGGATCAGGTGATGTTTTTGGTGACATGCTGGTGTAGCACATGCACAGCTTTCTTAGAGAAGTAATAGTGACTGGGGAACTGGTACTGGGGGACTGCGATGGCCATCAGCTTTCAGAAACCATTTATATCCACCAGGCGGATAGGCAGCAATTCCATGATCAACAGATAAGAGATGTGGAGTTCTAGCTATTAGCTTTGGCATGTGTAGGAGCAAATATTCTATTTTGCTACCCCAACTGCAGAGTATGGAGAACAGGACAAACTGTTGGACTGTGAGTGAGGTGCAGTCAGAGATGTTATGGTGGTTTGAAAAAAGATGTGTTGCACCAGGTGACATGAAAGCAGCAGTCATGTCCACTTCTGTAACAGCTGACGGGCACTTACCCCGACTGTAAGGAGTAAACAAGTGGAGTTTCTGTGACTGGAGACCTGTGTGAGAAGACTTGGCATGGTGAGGGAGGAGGAAGAATCAGCAGATAAGGTTGATGGGACGGCCGGTGATTGGTGAGGCCCCTTAGTCCGCATTTTAGCAAATTGAGATTCCCACACTAAGGCATGTTGATTGCATCTGAGCCAAATCTTGCATGTAGTAGTCAAATAGTAGCAATTTTTGCCTGACTTTTTTTGCAAATTTGACAAATAACATGTGTTAAGTCATCCTTTGCGGTTTGAGAAAAGGTCTAACATGAGGCAACCCTTATTGTCCCTGCGAACTGCTGACTTGTGACCGATGCTGGTCACAGCCAGAGTTGGGGCTGAGGATGCAGTGCTTGTCGTGGTTGCATCACTTTGTCTCTGTATTGGAAGCTGTAATGTAACCTCCTTATCTTCCTACTTTTCCACCTCCTCTGCTGGGCTGCTCAGCTGTGTACCTCTGAGTTCACACCAAGTAGGATCTACAACCTCATCGTCACCCTCTCTGTTCTCACACTTCTCACCCTGAGAGTCGCCATCATTTTCTTCCTGCCCTGACACCACAGTACAGTCCTCGTGTAACTCTGTTATCTGAGTCTCATCAGGATCACCTTCACCCTTGATGGTTAACGTCTGATGACAAGGGTCTGGACTCTGCTGCGACCTTACTTCTTCTGACTCCAGATCCAACATGAAACAGATTTGGGCAATGGTTCAGATGCTTTCCTCCTATTGATTCTGTGATTCTTTAGAGCAGACCTCTGATACCCATGTAATAGAATGTAGTAACAGATCTGCAGAATGACCCATTTGTAGTTCCCCACAGTCAGTTGAGCGATTGGAAATATTTGATATGGGGGAAACAAGGGTGATTGTGGTGCCACCTCTAAGGATTGTACTGTGTGTGATTTTAAGGTGGAGGAAAAGGAGGAGAGGCCACTTGATGCAGCATTTGCCATCCACTGGAGCATATGCTCTTTCTGAGCCTCATCTAAAAGGTGTACCATAGTGCAGATGCCAACGAAAGGGAGTCAAATAGGCAGTTCTGATTTTGTCAGTAGTCTTTGGATAGGACGAGACAGTGTTTGTTCAGTTCAGCTTTCATTCACATTAACACTACAGTAAACCAAAGTACATGTTGAACACCAAGCCTATTTCCCTTTCAACCACAATCTTGCTTTTTCCCACTCATTTTGTAATTAGCCTTCCCCGCTTGTAACCTGCTGTTTCACAACCTTAGGCTCACAGCTGGCAGTCACATGTCACTAAATGAACAATCACTATTTATTTTCTTAGATAGCGTACCTGAACAACACTGTTATACCTAACGATTTTTAAGTGGAATTCTGACCTTCTGATTTACCAATGAAACACAGTTTTGTCACAAACAATTTGGATAAGCTAATTGGGCCTCATGGCGCCCCAATATTAGACATAATGATTTTTATGCGCAAATTTGTCCTTCAGATTTCACACTGAAGCACAGTTTTATCACAAAAGATTTGGATTAACTAATTGGCCCTCTAGGCTTCACCCCAGTATGAGGCCTAATGATTTTTAACTGGAAATCTGGCCTTCTGATTTGCCACTGAAACACAGTTTTAGCACAAACAATTTGTAATACTAAATTGTCCCTCTAGGCTGCATCCCAATATTAGGCCTGACAATTTTTAAGTGGAAATCTGGCCTCCAGATTTGCCACTGAAACACAATTTTTTCACAAATGATTTGGAGTAGCTATTTGGGCCTCTTGGCTGCACCCCAATATTAGGCATAGTGATTTTGAAGCGCAAATTTGTCCTTCAGATTTTCCACTGATACACAGTTTTATCACAAAAGATTTGGATTACCAAATTGTCCCTCCATGCTGCACCCCAATATTAGGCCTAACAATTTTTAAGTGGAAATCTGGCTTTCAGATTTGCCACTGAAGCACAATTTTTTCACAAACGATTTGGAGTAGTTAATTGGGCCTCATGGCTGCACCACAATATTAGGCATAATGATTTTTAAGTGGAAATCTGGCCTTCTGATTTTCCACTGAAACACAGTCTTAGCACAAACGATTTGTATTACCAAATTGTGCCTCCAGACTGCACCACAATATTAGGCATAGCAATTTTTAAGTGGAAATCTGGCCTTCACATTTGCCACTGAAACACAATTTTTTCACAAACGATTTGGAGTAGCTAATTGGGACTCGTGGCTGCACCCCAATATTAGGCATAATGATTTTTAAGAGCAAATTTGTCCTTCAGATTTTTCCCTCAAATACAGTTTTATCCTAAAAGACTTGGATTAGCTAATTTGCCCTCTAGGCTTCACCCCGATGTTAGGACTAACGATTTTTAAGTGGAAATCTGGCCTTTTGATTTGCTACTGAAACACAGTTTTAGCAAAAACAATTTGTACTATCAAATTGTTCCTACAGGCTGCACCCCAATATTAGGCCTATCAATTTGTAAATGTTAATGTGTCCTTCTTTTTTTGCCACTGAAACACACTTTTATCACAAAAGATTTGGATTAGCTTCTGGACCCTTCAGGCTGCGCTTAACAATTTTTAAGTGGAATTCTGATTTGTCTCTGAAATATAGTTTCATCACAAATAATTTGGATTAGACAAATGTCCCTCAAGGCTGCACCCCAATATTATATTTTTAAGTAGAATTCTTGCCTTCTGATTTGCATCTGAAACAAGGTTTTATTACAAATGATTTGGAGTAGCAAATGGGGCCTCTGGAGACTGCCACACAGTTTTTGAACAATCTAGTTCGATGCTGGATGATCGATTTCACACAGGACAGGATCCTATCTAGTTAACTGATAATTTCACTTTCAGCAGCAACACTAGCGCAGGAGCAACCTCTTTGCACTGTGACACTGAGACAATGGTGCCAGCAAAACAAGATGTTCACTTTGGCAACCAATCACAGAAGACCTTGTGTCATGTGATTGTCTGCCAGAATCAACACTCATAAAGTTAAAGGAAAAAAAAGAGCATGTTGCTCCTCTAACCTCTCCACATTCCCTCCCCATCAATCACTTCCTCCGCCCCCACTCATCATACAGCACCACTATCCTAGCCAAAGTAATAACAAAAGCATTAATGGAAACATGATAATATACCAAACTGTGTGCAAATTTTGCTGACTTTGAGTAAAAATGCTCGTGAAAGTAGACACAAATCTGAATGTGCTACGTTCATGCCAAATTTGAGATTGACAAACATTTTCCAAACAAGTTTGCTCATCTCTATTGTTAGATATCACAGAAATGTACCTCAGACAACAGAAGAGAGTCTGGGTGAGAGCTGTAATCCAGCCAATTTCTTTAATGCTTTTGTTAGACGAAGAAACAGTGTATAGACAAGAAATTTAACCCATAAAAATTTTCAACAATTTCTTGTGTTATATTACACAAAAAAGTACACAAAGCACGTATTACTCGATGGACCAAGATATATTCAATTTTTTCATCCCCCCAACAAAAATGCAGCTGTATATTTGGCAACGGACTGCACAGTCCTAGTCCCTGTCTACAGACTGTATTCAGCCACTCTCCCTGCTCCTGCAACTCTCTCTCCTTTCCTATACTAAATACAGAATGTATGTGAAACAAACAGCAAAGCAAACCATTAGCCCTAAGAAGGGCTCTAAGTATGATGGTTCAGCTTCAGCACAAACATGAACACTACAGACTTCTGATTCATTATACTGTGCATAAACCAATGCAATGTCATCAATGTACTGAGTCAGGCGGTGCCTGTTTTTTATAACCCCTGATGATGTCACATGGCCAGCTAATCACAACATGCTTTGGGGCTGTTTCTCTGCAAAGGGACCAGGATGACTGATCTGTGTACATGATAGAATGAATGGGGCCATGTATCGTGAGATTTTGAGTGCCAACCCTCTTCCACCAGCAAGGGCATTAAAGATGAAGTGTGGATGGGTCTTTCAGCAAGATAAGAATGCCAAGCACACCGCCAGGGCAATGAAGGAGTGGCTTTGTAAAAAGCATATGAAGGTCCTGGAGTGGCCTAGCCAGTCTCCAGATCTCAAACCCATAGAAAAACTTTGGATGCATTTGAAAGTCTGTGTTTCCCAGCAACAGGCCCAAAACATCACTGCTCTAGAGGAGATCTGCATGGGGGAATGGGCCAACATACCACCATCAGTGTGTGCCAACCTTGTGAAGACTTACAGAAAACGTTTAACCTCTGTCATTGCCATCAAAGGAAGTATAACAAAAATTTGAAATTAACTTTTGTTAATGACCAAATACTTATTTTCCACCATAATTTGCAAAATAAATCTTGCCAAATCTGACAAGGTTATTTTCTGGATTTGATTTGTCATTTTGACTCTCATAGCTGTGGACTACCTATAATGTCAATTACAGGCCTCTCTCATCTTTTATTTATTAATGTATCACATATGTTAGCCTTGTAGCATGTTAGTTAGCTCTCTGGTAATTTATGGACATTATGAAAAAAAAAAATTGTCTTTGGGGCAATCCAAGCAGATCTCTATTCTTGAGAATTCCTTATTTGTCAATGAATAAAATAGGAAGAGAGGCATGAAAGGATGAAAGATTTTTTTCCTAGAGATGAGTGTTGAATGTGGAAGCAAGCAGCTATTTAAGGTTATAACTTGTCACTGGAATTACTATTGGCAAGTGAATATTAGGGAAGAAAACATACACACCCCTTGAGCATAGGACTGGCCGTTAGGGCAGCAAAAAAGCTAAGTGGCAATGCATGCATTTTTTTTCACCATTTTGCTACGTTGCTACGTTAGAACAAGGAAAGGCGCTAATATCTTCCTCCATGTTATCTGCTATAGCTTAGGGTGTGAATCTCATGGTGAAGCAGCAAACAAGGTAAACATAATTTCATTTAGTAGTTTTACACAATCTGCAGCTTTTTTAAAATATTTCTTTAAGGCAGAATGTCATTATATGGCCATAAATTAAATAATAAATAGTGTGAAGACCATTAAATAAGAAAATAGACTTTTCAGAAAGGAAGTGGACTTGAACTTTAGCACCACCTCATGGGAAATGGAAATCCTAAAAGTCAATATCAACCCATTAATGAGCTTTGATACATAACTTGAAAGAATAAGACGCTAACTAAATCAGATACTCCATTTTCAGACATGTGTTTAAAGATGTTTACCTCTCACCATTGTAAAGCAGGAACTTTGATTTGAGTAGGTGAAAGGCCTCTGGCTATTTTGAATTGCTAGTTGTCTTCTATGTCAGACATGTAGAGACAGTTTCAAGTTTATCTTTACTGAATGATGTGAAGATATTTTTTGTGACATACAGTATATCAAATTTCAAAAGCATCTTAACATGCTTTTTAGGTACTATATAAAATAAACAAGAATAATAGATGGATCCTGAATAGTGATGAGCGAGTATACTCATTGCTCGGCTTTTCCTGAGCATACTCGGGTGTCCTCCCAGTATTTTGGCGTGCTTGGAGATTTAGTTTGTCATCTCAGCTGCATGATTTGCGACTGCTAGACAGCTTGAATACATGTGTGGAATGCCTGTTTGTTAGGGAATTCCCACATGTATTCAGCCTGTCTACAAGTCGCAAATCATGCAGATAAGGAGACGAAAACTAAATCTCCGAGTACGCCAAAATACTCGGAGGATACCTGGGCATGCTTGGGTAAACCCGAGCAACAAGTATACTCGCTCATCACTAATCCCGAAATGTGCTGAAATCACATTCTTGACTATTTTAGTTGAATCACTCAGTTGAATGATACTTTATCAGTTCTCTGAAATTCAGCAAAATTGCTGGCTACCATTTAGTTACCGTATATTTGTAAAAAAAGAGTCACAAAAATACAGAGTAAGGAGCATTGATTTTTTTAAAATTAAAGACAAATTCAATTCTCCACAAATACTCACTCCTGTCTAGTTATTAGTAGTCTATAGTATTCCCAAGCTACCATGTTGATTTAAAGTATATAACAGTGTCTTTACTCAGAATTCCAGTCAAAATGCAATTAATGCTTGAGGTTGGAAGAGGAATGGGGATTGCAATATGGATTTAAATAGATGCTATTCTCCCTTCCCAGGATATTTAGAGACTGAATGTGCTTCACAAATCTTCCAAGATCACCCTAAGGAAATAGAGGGAGCGAAAAGGATGAAATATATATATATATTTTTCAATATATTTGAAGTCATAGAGGTGAAGTAATTTCACCATGTTTGTAGGTAAGTGTATATTTATATCCGATTTTGTAGATTTTAAGTTTACGTTTAAAATTTTCATGAACTTCTGGAATAAATAGAATAAATTATGAAAAGTTCTTGGTGCTGCACATACTATAAGAAAATCATCTAAAAAAAGCTCTATTATGCTCCTTTGAGCCCACAGTGAAAGTTGTGAGTATTAGGACATCAACTTGTGGGGCTGCTAGTGCCTCAATGCCAAAAACAACAAAATAGGCAATTACGAGAAGCCCAGCAATCTAATTTTATTTTTTTTATCTCTTGTTTGTGCCGCTGAGAGGGAAAACATAAATACAAGGAAAACAATGTTCATTGATCAGTAGGAAAACATAATGATTGCAGAACATATAATAGAAAGATATGATATGTTGTGATATGGTGACATTACATGATTGTGTCTACTTTCCTTCCTATTGAATTGTTTAGTGTAAAATTAGTGTCTCACGCAAACTAATTAGAAAACAAATAAATGATTTCAGAGTCCCTAACCTAATGAATAATTAAATACAGGGAAAGCTCATTATTGCCAGTGACATATTTAAAGTTGGTATGGTTACAAAAACTATTATGATCATTTGAATACATTTTTATTTCCATTATAAGATAAACAAATCAATATAAATTTGCATACAATGTTTTAATAGACTAGCCAAGCAGCATTATAATTTCAAGAATATAATTAAGACTTTATGGACGTTGTTTAAATACTAAAATATCGGAATACACGTGAGCCTAATTTAAATCTGAAAGAAAATTAACTTTTTGGAATGTATTTTTTTTTATCTTTTAGGAAATAAATCAGTATGTTTAGTTTTTGTTCCAACAAAACAGCAGAATAGCAAAACACAATCATATTTAATCACCTTCATTTTAGATGGATATTAAAGCAAATCTGAATACATTTATAATACAGTAAAAGACAAGATGTGGAAACAAAAGGCAATTTTTAAGTAAAAGGCATTTTTAATATATTTTGTTTGAAATCCGAATAAATCACATTAACAATCATTTTCTGAAAATCATTGCACATCTTCTTTGTTTGGTCACATTCCATTGTTTGTATGAACACATCATTTTAACTATATTATTTTGTTAAAATAACTGCAGGAATACATAAAAATAGAATATTAAATATCATGCAGTCTGTTGTAGTGTTTTGCTGCAGATGCTGGTATCAGTTTGAAATGTAATCACCTGGTATTTTATGCAGTATTTAATCATTTTATTATTTGTTTCCCTTTATTTACTAGGCATACACATATTTCAGACTTTGTCTCCATTGCAGCTTTCAATTCAACACAAATTTGAGTCAGTCACAAAGCAGATAATGGTGGATAATTCATGTAAACTTGAGAATAACTCATCAGTTGCATTTTTTGATTATGAAAAGAAAGAATAAAAGGGAGTGAAGGTCTGCCTCTATTACCCACCAGTGATGAGATGGTATTTTTTTTACTTTAACTCTGTTTTTCGCTAATATATTTTCTTTACTGTGTAAGGGTAGAAGATAAAGCAGGACTACCAGTCAAACATTGTTATTCACATTAAAACAACTGGGAACTAGTGATGACAGGACAATGACCCCAAACATACCTCCAGGCTGTTTAAGGGCTATTTGACCAAGAAGGAGAGTGATGGGGTGCTACGCCAGATGACCTGGCCTCCACAGTCACCAGACCTGAACCCAATCAAGATAGTTTGAGACAACAGAGTGAAGGCAAAAGGGCCGACAAGTGCTAAGCATCTCTGGAAACTCCTTCAAGTCTGTTGGAAGACCATTTCCAGTGACTACCTCTTGAAGCTCATCAAGAGAATGCCAAGAGTGTGCAAAGCAGTAATCAAAGCAAAAGGTGACTACTTTGAAGAACCTAGAATATAAGACATATTTTCAGCTGTTTCACACTTTTTTGTTAATTATATAATTTCATCATAGTTTTGATGCTTTCAGAGTGAATCTACAATTTTCATAGTCATGAAAATAAAGAAAACTCTTTGAATGAGAAGATATGTCCAAACTTTTGGTCTGTACTGTATATAAAGACTCTGTGACCGCATTCTGTGCGCCCCCTTGCCAAGCTCTGCAAGTTCTAACAGACTCCGGCATTTAAGTTCCGCGGTACTGCGGCTCTGTGACCTAACAGAGTGAGCTCCTGTTCACACCGGGTGACGTTAACCCACGTGTGACCTTTTTTATACCGCCGCTATATACATCCGCCATTACTAAGCAGCAGTTTACCACCTCTGCACGGTGGACCCCGGGCTGCGAACGCACCTTACTATCATTTTATTATCTGGTGCATTCCGCCAGCCTTAACACTATGAAAGATACATTGATGTTATGATTTATTTTTTTCTCTAACAAGTCTTATTATGATATTTCTTTATGTTCCAAATATTAGAATGAGAATAACATATATTTTAAATTTATAGTAAGCTGTCAGGTGAATTTAACACCTTTTTTGGATGTCACTCTGACAGGTAATATGCATACTGGAAGAAATGTTATAAAACTTTATGGAAAACCAGTGAGTGGTAATTCTACCCTGCACACAACTACCTGTCATCCACGAATGTAGTAAAGATCTTACCAGGTGGTGAATTTATAAGAGCACAATGTGCGTGCTCTGAAGACATTAGTAAGAGAATGAGCAGTGCTTGACGAGAGACTTCTATCCCGTGGGTATAGGAAACCACTGCTAACCAGAGCTCAGGCCATCACCAGTTCAAAAGACAGGCACAATCTTCTGCATGGTAAAAAAAAATGGGAAATATAAAATAGGCAAAAAGATACTCTGCTAATTCTGTCACATTCACCATCACATATAGCTCTAATTACTAAGATATCTTAAATATTAATCAAAAAATCTCCCATCAGTATACCAAGATGATGTCCTGGCTAAAATCCTATCTTCTGGGGTGAATTTCTCAGCTTTCAGAGCTGTTATGTTTGGCAACCTCCTATCACCTAGCATGTTTCTCAGTGATGGAAACAAAGATCCCAGCACATGATGTCGTGTAAGGATAACTTTAAATGTGGAAGGGAGAGATGCAGTTTGTGAAAATATATGAATAAAACATCTGTGTTCTCATCTTCAGATCACAAACACATATATGACATTGCAACTTTCATAATCTGCAATACAACCCATATAGTACACTCAGCCACTTTGTGCAATTTATTGTCTGCACTTCTCACAAGTTAAGAGATAGAATTGCAGAGCACATTCCTGGCCCTTTTAAAAACAAAAAAAATCTATGTCTGGTCTATCTAAACATTTCCATGACATTCACAAAGGAAATTGTTCCACTCTTTTAATCTCAGGCACAGACAATTACCCATCAAGCGAGAGGCAGGGATTGGTTGCAGCTTCTCTTCAAACAAGAACCTTTCTGGTTTTTCACCTAGCCACCAGATTCCCCAGTGGGTTAAATTATAAAAATGATTTAACCCCTTAAGCCCCAAGGTTTGCACATTAATGACCGTGCCATTTTTTACAATTCTGACCACTGTCCCTTTATGAGGTAATAACTCATTCTGAAACGCTTCCATGGATCCCGGTGATTCTGACATTGTTTTCTCGTGACATATTGTACTTCATGTTAGTGGTAAAATTTCATCCAAATAACTTGCGTTTATTTGTGAAAAAAACGGAAATTTGGCGAAAATTTTGAAAATTTCGCAATTTTCCAAATTGAATTTTTATGCTCTTAAATCACAGAGATACGGCACACAAAAAAATTGATAAGTAACATTTCCCACATGTTTACTTTACATCAGCAAAATTTTGGAACCAAAATTTTTTTTGTTAGGAAGTTATAAGGGTTAAAATTTGAACAGCGATTTCTCATTTTTGCAACACCATTTTATTTTTACGGACCACATCATATTTGAAGCCACTTTGAGGGGTCTATATGATAGAAAATACCCAAAAGTGACACCATTCTAAAAACTGCACCCCTTAAGGTGCTCAAAACCTCATTCAAAAAGTTTATTAACCCTTTAGGTGTGTCACAGGAATTTTTTGAATATTTAAAAAAAATGAACATTTAACTTTTTTCACAAAAAAAATAATTCAGGTTCAATTTTTTTTATTTTACCAAGGGTAACAAGAGAAATTGGACTGCAAAAGTTATTTTGCTATTTGTCCTGAGTACGCTGATACCTGATATGTGGGGGGAACCACTGTTTCAGCGCATGGCTGAGCTCAGAAGGGAAGGAGCGCCATTTGATTTTTTCAATGCAAAATTGGCTGGAATTCTGATCGGACGCCATGTCACGTTTGGAGAGCCCCTGATGTACCTAAACAGTGGAAACCCCCCACAAGAGACCCCATTTTGGAAACTAGACCCCCAAAGGAACTTATCTAGATATGTGGTGAGAACTTTGAACCCACAAGGGCTTCACAGAAGTTTATAACGTACAGCGGTGCAATTAAAAAATCATATTTTTTCCACAAAAATGATCTTATCACCCCCAATTTTTATTTTCCCAAGGGAAACAGGACCCTAAAAGTTATTGTGCAATTTGTCCTGAGTACGCTGATACCTCACATGTTGGGGTAAACCACTAATTGGGCGCACAGCAGAGCTCGGAAGGGAAGCAGCGCCATTTGACGTTTTTGGCTGGAATTGAGATCGGACACCATGTCGCGTTTGGAAAACCCCTGATGTACCAAAACAGTGGAAACCCCCCACAAATGACACCATTTTGGAAACTAGACCCCCAAAGGAACTTATCTAGATGTGTGGTGAGAACTTTGATCCCCCAAGGGCTTCACAGAAGTCTAGAACATACAGCCGTACAATTAAAAAAACATATTTTTTCCACAAAATTGATCTTTTCACCCTCAATTCTTATTTTTCCAAGGGTAACAGGACCCTAAAAGTTACTGTGCAATTTGTCCTGAGTACGCTCATACCCCATATGTGGGGGTAGACCACTATTTGGGCGCATGGCAGAGCTCTGAAGGGAAGCAGCGCCATTTGACTTTTTGGCTGGAATTGAGATCAGACACCATGTCGCATTTGGAGAGCCCCTGATGTACCAAAACAGTGGAAATCCCCCACAAATGACACCATTTTGGAAACTAGACCCCCCCAGGGAACTTATCTAGGTGTGTGGTGAGCACTTTGACCCCTCCAGTGCTTCACAGAAGCTTATAACGCCCGGGCATGAAAATAAAAAAATTGTATTTTTTCCACAAACATGATCTTTTAGTCACCAATTTTTTTATTTTCCCAAGGGTACCAGGAGAAATTGGACCCCAAAAGTTGTTGTCTAATTTGTCCCGAGTACGCTGATACCCCTTATGTGGGAGAAAACTACTGTATGGGCACACGTCGGGTCTCGGAAGGGAAGTAGTGACGTTTTGGAATGCAGACTTTGATGGAATGGTCTGCGGGTGTCATGTTGCTTTTGGAGAGCCCCTAATGTACCTAAACAGTGGAAACCCCCCACAAGTGACACCATTTTGGAAACTAGACCCCCTAAGGAACTTATCTAGTTGTGTGGTGAGCACTTTGAACACCCCATTGCTTCACAGAAGTTTATAGTTACCGGGCGTGAAAATAAAAAAAATCGTATTTTTTCCACAAACATGATCATTTAGTCACCAATTTTTTTATTTTCCCTAGGGTAACAGGAAAAATTGGACCCCAAAATTTGTTGTCCAATTTGTCCTGAGTACGCTGACACCTCACATGTGGGACAAAACTACTGTATGGGCACACGTCGGGGCTCGAAAGGGAGGAAGTAATGACGTCTTGGAATGCAGACTTTGATGGATTGGTCTGCGGGTGTCATGTTGCCTTTGGAGAGCCCCTAATGTTCCTAAACAGTGGAAACCCCCACAAATGACCCCATTTTGGAAACTAGACCCCCTAAGGAACTTATCTAGATGTGTGGTGAGCACTTTGAACCCCCAAGGGCTTCACAGAAGTTTATAATGCCCGGGCATGAAAATATAATAATCGCATTTTTTCCACAAACTTGATCAATTAGTCCCCAATTTTTTTATTTTCCCAAGGGTAACAGGAGAAATTGGATGACAAAAGATGTTTTCCAATTTGTCCTGAGTACGATGATACCCCATATGTGGGAGAAAACTACTGTATGGGCACTCGTCGGGTCTTGGAAGGGAAGTAGTGACGTTTTGGAATGCAGACTTTGATGGAATGGTCTGCGGGTGTCATGTGCGTTTGGAGAGCCCCTGATGTACCTAAACTATTGAAACTAACCCCAACACACCCCTAACCCTAATCTCAGCCCTAACCCTAGCCCTAATCCTAACCCAAGCCCTAACCCTAACCCTAGCCCTAACCCTAGCCCTAGCCCTAGCCCTAACCCTAATGGGAAAATGGAAATAAACACGTTTTCTTTTAAATTTATTATTTTTCCCTAACTAAGGGGTGATAACGGGGGGTTTGATTTACTATTTATGGCGGTTTTTATGTTTGGCAGCTGTCGCACGCTAAAAGACGCTTTTTATTGTAAAAATAATTTTTACATCACCACATATTGAGAGCTATAATTTTTTCCGTATTTTGACCCACCAAGTCATGTGAGGTCTTATTTTTCGTGGGACGAGTTGACGTTTTTATTGGTACCATTTTCGGGCACGTGACATTTTTTGATCGCTTTTTATTCCAATTTTTGGGACGCAGAATGAACAAAAACCAGCATTTCATGAATTTCTTTTCGGGGGTGCGTTTACACCGTTCCGTGTGCAATAAAATTGATAAAGCGGCTTTATTCTTTGGGTCAGTATGGTTACAGCGATACCTCATTTAGGTCGTTTTTTTATGTTTTGTCGGTTTTATGCAATGAAAATGATTTTATATAAAAAATAATTATTTTTGCACCGCTTTATTCTGCGAGCTATAACTTTTTTATTTTTTCGCTGATGATGCTGTATTGTGGTTCGTTTTTTGCGGGACAAGATGACGTTTTCAGCGGTACCATGGATATTTATATGCATCTTTTTGATTGCACGTTATTGCACTTTTTGTTCAGCGGTATGATAATAAATCATTAATTTTACCTTCGTTTTTTATTTTTATTTTTTAAGGGGTTTAGTAAAGGGTTTAACTAATGGGACAGTTTTATAGGGCAGGTCCTTATGGATGCGGCGATACCAAATATGTGTATTTTTATTGCTTTTTTATTTCCAAAAAATGAATTTATTGGGGGAATATTTTTTTTTTTTTCTAATTTATTTGGCGATTTTTAAAAAATTATTTTAACACTTTTTTTTAACTTTAATACATTTTCCCAGGTGGGACAGCAGTGTCCTGTGACATATCGCTGATCTGTCACATCACAGATCACTGTGACAGATCAGCGATCTGTCACAGGCAGTGCAGCAGACTTCTTCGTGCCTGCGCTCTGCAGGCACTGAGGAAGCCAGCTCTCTGCAGGTCCCTGAATGTCCCCGTCGCCATCTTGGATTCGGGGGCCTGCAGGGAAGGAGCCCCCCGCAGCAGCGCTGCACATTGCACTGCTGTGGGGGGCTCAGGGAAGCACGGAGGGAGCCCCCTCCCTGCCGATGCTTCCCTTTAACCCCCGGTACAACGCGATCGTGTTCCATCACGGTGTGCAAGGGGTTAACGTGTCAGGGGCGGTCCGTGACCACCCCTGACACATTGTGCTGGGTGTCAGCTGTGATAATAAACTGACACCCGGCCGCGATCAGCGGCGCTCACCACGTGGGTGCCGCTGATCGCTGTGACGTACTATCCCGTCCCTGGGAATTAAGTCCCAGGGCACATGGACGGGATAGTACGTCTCATGGCAGAAAGGGGTTAATGTATCCTTATTGAAGATTTTTATCATTAAAAAATAGTGCAATTTTTTTGTCATTTTGAGAAACTTGAATCAGGTTTACCCACAGAAGAAAACAGTAAACACATTTTTGTTTCTCTCCACTAAATGGCTTTGATACAGCCCTGTAAACATGAGTGAAATAAGAAATCCTGACACAAAGCTATATCAACAGAATCATTTACTCGTCATCAATGTAATCAGAATAATAGTAAAAATCCTTTCATCATTTGATGCATGCTTTCTGAGATTGAAAAGGATTTAACTCATTCATGTTATAAGGAAATGCAGACACTTATTTACAGGATATCATTTAATATTGTGAAACTTGAGCCCAATTTTCACACTTCCGTGTACTATTCTTTCTTATTTTCCCTTTTCGTCTCTGTACAGTCCACCACCCCTACCTCTCCTTTCTTTTCTCTTCTGTGTATGCATAGGGTTAAGATAAGTACATCTGTGATTTGTCTATTCCACATCTACTTTCCATGCTATATATATTTACTGCCTCTGCATATTAGATGTCAGGATTAAGACCTGATGCAGCTCAAAACACATTCACCGCAGCGCTAATATGTCTTTTTAGTTGTTGTTTTTTTCATTTTTTCATCTACAAAGAAATGTGATGTTTTAATGAACTTTGGACTGCTGGATTTTCCACATTTTTTCACGGTTCACTTGCTCAGGAAACCAGCCTGAAGCCTGTGTGCACCGCATCCTTATTCCAGGCATTTCTCCACCCAGTGAGCTGATGATTGCTTAATTGTCTTCTTCATTGATTCAGGGGTCTGAATATAAATGCACAGCACAATTTTCAGAGTTATATTTTAAAAACAAATAGAAAACTATGTCTTATTTTCTTTACACTTCACAAAAAATTGCTAGTTTGTTTTGGTACATGACATGAAATCCAAATAAAAAAAAAATTATGTTTGTGGGTGTAACATGAAAAAAATGTTGAAAAGTTCATGGGGTATGAATACTTTTTCAAGACACTGTGGAGACTATTCAGAGTAGCAGTTATTCACCATGGCTTTCTTGGTGCAGTCTTCTACTGAGTTTTAGATCCAACTATGAACCATGCTTTGCAAGGTTATGGACCATAATTTAGACATTACACAAATTACAAACTTGTCTTTAATTGAGTTAGTACATATCAAAACCTAAAAGGAGATATTATAGGTAAAAAAAATCATATATAATAGTATGAATTTTATTTTTACCTTTTTGATGAAAATAGTCTTGAAAGGGGTTGTCTACTTCTATTAAGAATTTATTATTGGACTCTAGGCGATGCAAAAACCTTACTCGTTTTCAAGGCAACTCCTCTAACTGTGGGTGGTGGGCAGGTAACCAGTACAGAAAATCATCTGACACTCATCAGTTGCAGCTTTAGCATACTGTCAAAGCCGGGAAGACAGACTGGAGCACATTTGTGCAAAAATGTTGATACTTTTTAAAAAGTAGCAATTGATGAATCAACTAAAAACATCTTTAACAATAGGACTACCGGACTTGTCACCCCCCCTAGAATTAACGAACGAAGTCATTTTGACTCCTGGCTTGCTTTTTTTTATTTTTAGAGTTTCTTGCTCCTGGTATTGTTGTAACTTTAATTTTGTTTATTATTACTATATTATTAAATCGCAAGAATATCATCAGGCTTTAGCACACTGCTTCTAGCCATATTAGAAATTAGCAAAACTGCTGGCCATATTCTACAGAACTTATGTAGTCCACTTGAAAGTTCACTAGTTCACGGATGGATGTCATGTATATGTCCTGTGTATGTCAAGTATATTTGCAAAAATACTAATTATTCAAAGTCAACATTTATTCTAAACTTATTCTAAACAAACAAGTAAAAGAAAAAAAAAGAAATAATAACATTTAGCAACAAAGACTAGCAAAATATTTGTCTCCCTTTGGTAATTAAAGGTAAAGTTTGAAAAAAGGTACTCTTTTTTTCAAAAATAATTTATTGTCACAAAATCTTTTTTCGCATCCTAAATGAGTAAAAGTCAACGATAGAGTTGAGCGACTTTGGTCGGATCGGGTTTCGTGAAACCCGAATGAAACAAAATTTGAGTCGGATGAAACTGGTCCGACTAGGGCTAAAAAAAGTCGGCATTGAGTGGATGAATGTCATCCGCTCAATGACGACTTTTATTTCCCATTGACTTGCATTGGGGTCGGGTTTCGGACGAAACTCCGACTTTTTTTGCCCTAGTTCGACCAGTTTCATCCTACTCAAATTTTGTTTCATTCAGGTTTCACGAAACCCGATCCTACCAAAGTCGCTCAACTCTAGTCACTGAGTCTCAAGCCGGAATTTGGAAAAATGTAGTCACAGAAGAGAAAGGAGTCAAAGTGACTCCATCGGTAGTTCTAGTTCAGAAACCATTCCCACAATGATGAACACAAATAACAGATTTACACATTTAAAAAGATGTTTAAATAAAGTGCAATTTAAAGACAAATAATTTCAAATAAAAACAGCCAAAAAAACATCAATGCTAGATTAAAAAAGGAGTAAATGCAAAAACTAATCAGGTCCTTTTTCCTTTCTTTTTCCATGTCCTTATTAAAAACATATATGAAAAATAACCATTCTCTGTATGATTTCTGATCAGTTTCATGATTGATCTTTACATTACTCGTGCTTTTATATCATGAGCCTATATGCAGTAATTTATTAAAAATCAGCTGCGGTATATGATGTTTACTGCTGCAAAGACATAGGGGATGCATAAGCTTTATTACCCACAGAATTCACCATCTCTACTGACATCCATGTAATCTTTCAGTTCTGAGCAATGATTTTACCCAATTTTTCTATATTATTAATATGTAATATTGATTTACCTTATTTTAATTGTATGGTGCATTTGTCTTATGTATATCTGAATCATGTGCTCCATTTTGTGTTTTTTTGTAGGGTTGCAACAGATTGATAAGAGAACAGTATTTTCTCATGACTTTATGTACTGTGTATAAGAGATACCAAAGCACCGAATTTACATGAACTTAATCAGGGACATCTCAATCAGATACATCCAGCTGAGGAATAAACTGATGAGAAATACAAGACACTTCAATGACAGCTTATTCTTAGAATATTACTTAGCGAAGAATGGTGATGTTGGTATCTTTTGGGATCTATGGTACCTGTCTGTTTCAGCCTTGAGTGGATAGTGATAATATCATACTCATCACTCTTTATGCAAAGACATTCTGTTCGGTGATTTTTTAACAAGAAATGTGTTCGTGCAACAGATATTAAGTGCAACAGGATCAAGTGTTTTGCAGTTAGACAATGCATTGAAGCTGATGTTCCTCTCTTCTCTTCTTCACACAGGTATTTCATTCCATCATCCATGTATGCTGTCTGACAAGTGTGAACTGCATCATATATTGCCAGATATTTTTATGGTATTTCATTCCATCACTCCTGTGGTATTTCATTCCATCATCCATGTATGCTGTCTGACAAGTGTGAACTGCATCATATATTGCCAGATATTTTTATGGTATTTCATTCCATCATCCATGTATGCTGTCTGACAAGTGTGAACTGCATCATATATTGCCAGATATTTTTATGGTATTTCATTCCATCACTCCTGTGGTGGGTCTTTATGTTTTATCTATTTGGTTTCTGCTTTGAAGTGTAGAAAGGTTTTTTTTTTTTTTTCCCTTTCTCTGTTTGATGGCCTTGTCCAGCGTTAGTTATTTACCCTGCATAGTAATGCCTGCTCTGGCCTTGTGCTAATTGGTTAATTACTGATTGTGGCCTTTTGGTGGCTGAAGCTAGCAGACATTTTATTTCATATATATTTAGCTCTGGCTGGGATAGCACGCGTGCGGGCTCACGCGTGCAACAGATATTAAGTGCAACAGGATCAAGTGTTTTGCAGTTAGACAATGCAGTTGGGCAGGAGACAGGTAAGGTGCATAAGTTTTTCATGCACGCTTGCTTCTTGGTCAGTCGTACTACATATGCATTGACCATATCAACCTGCTGCCTATTTGTCTTCACTTCTGCTTTTTAACAACTCGCCTGCCCTTTTACACATTCTGTGCACTCTCTGCATATCCACCCCTCCCTTTTCCCCTCTCCCATGTTTAACTCTGAGGCTCTATTGACATTTCTTACCCACACCAAACCATCCAAAACCTCCATGCAGCACTCAAAACGTTCATACAAATCATCCCACCACCTGCTTTTTCTGTTTTTTCTCCTTTTAATAGTTGCAGGTCACATCTCCCCCAACCCTGGGCCTCCCTCCACCAGCATACGTTACTCTCCTCCAGCTGCATATAGAAACCCTGCTAATCTTCTTAACATTCAGTGCATGCCTTCTCCTCTCACTTTCCAATGTGCTCTCTGGAATGCACGGTCTGTGTGTAACAAACTGACTTACATTCACGATCTTTTTCTCTCTAATTCCCTTAACCTTCTGGCTATTACAGAAACCTGGATCCAGCATTCAGACACCACCGCTGCTGCCGCTCTCTCGTTTGGTGGGCTGAAATTTTCACATACCCCCAGACCTGAGAACAGACAGGGTGGAGGTGTTGGTTTGCTCCTTTCATCACAATGTGCTTTCCAGGTCATCCCCCCGGTTCCCTCACTTACATTTCCTTCCTTTGAAGTCCACGCCATCAGACTCTTTAAGCCCTTCTCCTTACGAGTGGTGGTCGTTTATTGCCCTCCAGGCTCCTCCCGCCAGTTTCTAGACCACTTCACCACCTGGCTTACTCACTTTCTATCCTGTGACATCCCCACCCTCATCATGGGAGACTTTAACATCTCCATCAATGATCCGCTCTCCCAGTCTGCCTCTCATCTTCTTTCTCTAACTTCTTCATTTCGGCCTCTCACAGTTTACTAATTCTCCTACACATGAGGACGGGAATACTCTGGACCTGGTTTTCTCCAGTCCCAGCTCGCTGCACGACTTTACTAATTCACCTCTCCCGCTCTCGGACCACAACCTTCTTTCCTTCTCTGTCAAGAATTGTCTCCTCACCCGGGACACCCCCACTTACCACACTTATCGGAATACACGTACCATTAATACCCAACAGCTTAGGGACAATCTCCACACATCTTTAGCCCCCATCTCCACCCTCTCCTGTCCAGACATAGCATTGTCACACTTCAATAATACACTGAAGAATGCCCTAGATGAAGCAGCACCTTCTATACGCAGAAAGACCCAACACAGACAACGGCAGCCCTGGCACACAATGCAAACACGCTTTCTTCAGCTCTGCTCGAGGTGTGCAGAGCGGCAGTGGAGAAAATCTCTCTTAGCAGAAGACTTCATCCACTATAAGTTCATGCTCAAAACCTATAACTCTGCCCGTCATCTGGCCAAACAATCCTACTTCACCACCCTCATCACCTCACTATCCAACAACCCAAGACAACTTTTTGAAACCTTAAACTCCCTCCTGAAACCTAAAGTACAGGCCCCCATCACCAACCTCAGCGGTGAGGATCTGGCCACTTATTTCCTAGAAAAAATCAACCACATCCATCAGGATATCTCAGCCCTATCTCCTCAGTGCCTGGATCCCCTTCCCTGCCGCACCTCAAGCTCACTAGACATCTTTGAGCCTGTTTCAGAAGAAGAAGTTTCCAAGCTCCTCGCTTCTGCTCGGCCTACAACCTGCAACAGTGACCCTATTCCTTCACAGCTCCTGCAGTCTCTCTCACCAATGGTCACCACTCACCTGACTAAAATATTTAACCTCTCTCTTTCTTCAGGTATATTTCCCTCCTCATTTAAACATGCCATCATAACCCCTTTACTTAAAAAGCCATCCCTGGACCAGAACTGCACTGCTAACTACAGACCTGTCTCTAACCTTTCCTTCATCTCTAAACTCCTGGAATGCCTGGTCCACTCCCGTCTAATCCGCTATCTCTCGGATAACTCTCTTCTCGACCCCTTACAATCTGGTTTCCGCTCTTTACACTCTACTGAAACTGCCCTCACTAAAGTCTCTAATGATTTAATAACAGCTAAATCGAAAGGTCATTGCTCCCTGCTGATTCTCCTGGATCTCTCTGCCGCATTTGACACTGTGGATCACCAGCTCCTCCTCACTATGCTCCGCTCTATAGGCCTCAAGGACACAGCCCTCTCCTGGTTCTCCTCCTACCTCTCTGACCGCTCCTTCACTGTATCTTTTTCCGGCTCCTCTTCCTCTTCTCATCCCCTTACTATCGGGGTCCCGCAGGGCTCAGTCCTAGGCCCCCTCCTCTTCTCTTTATACACTGCCCCTATTGGACAAACAATCAGCAGATTTGGGTTCCAGTATCATCTCTATGCTGATGACACCCAATTATACACTTCTTCCCCTGACATCACCCCTACCCTAATTCAAAATACCAAGGATTGTCTGTCTGCTGTCTCTAACATCATGTCCTCCCTCTATCTGAAACTAAATCTCTCTAAAACTGAACTTCTTGTGTTTCTCCCCTCTACTAACCTCACTCTACCTAACATCGAAATAACCCTGGAGGGTTCAACCATAACTCCCAAGCAGCATGCCCGCTGTCTTGGGGTCATATTCGACACTGAACTTTCCTTTACTCTGTACATCCGATCACTCAGTCGCTCTTGTCACCTGCATCTTAAAAACATCTCCAGAATCTGACCTTTTCTCACCTTTGAAACTGCTAAGACTCTTACTGTCGCTCTTATTCATTCTCGTCTGGACTACTGCAACTCTCTTCTGATCGGTCTCCCTCTTACCAAACTTTCTCCTCTCCAATCCATCTTGAATGCGGCAGCCAGGGTCATATTTCTGTCCAGCCGCTTCACCGATGCCTCCATCTTGTGCCAGTCATTACACTGGCTACCTATTCGCTACAGGGTCCAGTATAAACTCATCTCTCTCACCCACAAAGCTCTCCACTGTTCTGCACCGCCTTATATCTCCTCTCTCATCTCTGTCTATCACCCTACACGTGCCCTCCGTTCTACAAATGACCTAAGACTAACATCCCCCGTAATCCGAACCTCGCACCTCTGTCTCCAAGACTTCTCTCGTGCTGCTCCAGCTCTCTGGAATGCACTTCCCCAGACGATCAGACTGATACCTAGCCCTGACCTATTCAAGCGCGCTTTGAAAACCCATCTCTTCAAACAAGCCTACCACATCAACTACTCAGCAAGCTAACTTTGCCCTGTTCCCTCCTTCCAAATATTATTCTGAATCTGCACCCTACTATTCATCTGTCTCCACACCCTTCATGCACATGATAACTGCACTTGATACTTGTCTATTGCACTTAAACACACGGGCTGATGACCGGATCATGCAGCTTTATATGAAAATCCCTATTATAATTGCCAGACCTGAATTAGCAAGCATTTCTCACCTACTGTGTCCCCCCATTTCCTTGTAGATTGTAAGCTTGCGAGCAGGGACCTCACTCCTAATGCACTGTTTGAAGTTTCTTAACTTGTATTGAATTTATTGTCTGTACATGTCCCCGCTTAATTGTAAAGTGCTGCGGAATATGTTGGCGCTATATAAATAAAAATTATTATTATTATTATTATTATTATTATTATTATTATCATACCAAAATGTTCACACTGCCTGGACTGTCTAATTAGAACATTTCTAAACTGTACAAATGTTGAATTAAAAAGCTTTGCTTTTCCTAAGATTGTGTAATATAAAGAGTACAGCTGTTTCTACCATACCTATTTGATAGTATAATATCCGAATACATTTCGCCCTGCACACAAGCAGCCATTGTAAAAATCTTAGACTGGAAGTAATTATACTATTTGTAGTCATTATGTATGCTACTTTAATTAAAATTTGATTTCACCCACTTGTCTCATTGGTGATGCATAGCATGAACACTTGACAGCTCATTCAGCAACTGCAGCCACATTAAAAATGTAACACCTAATTTTACAATTACACCTGCCACATACAGAGATGGAAAAGTACTGCATAGAAATATACTGCATATGAAAATAATGCTATTTTACTGATGCTAATGATCAATAATTTTTAAAACATATCTCTATTGAACACACAAGCAAGTAAAAAACGTAAGCAAGCAATCCTGCAATGTTATACATTGAAGACAATACTGATGAATATTAAAAGTAGACAATGTATTTCTAATATTATTAAATATATGGTAAACATCATTTTCAGTAAGGATTTGGGAATGGTCCTTAGTTCAGCACCACTTTTCCAGTTCATATTATCTCCCTATTGTCAATATAGACTCTGTATCTGATTGTTTTTGCAGCTTCTGTTTTTCATTAACTGAAGCTTTTAGCTCTACAATTAATGGTAAAGATAATGAGACAAGTTGGCCCTGTGTTTGCTCTACAGATCTATGCCAGAAAGCAATTTCCAGCAGATTACCCCTATTAAATGGTCATTATTGCACAAAGATGAGTAATTCATTTATTAAGTTGTTATAATGTATTCTAGCAATAATTTTTCTTTGTCATTACAATGACAATTGATGCTGTTCAAAGTAGTTGGCTGAAATGTTATGACAAGATTTATTACAATATAACATGAAGGAAAATCATTGCAAATAATCTATCTATCTATCTATCTATCTATCTATCTTATCTACTCAAATTATATTTACTCTGCTTTGGACAGCAAAGATTAGAGTCAAGCTGTGCAAATGGACTAGACAACAGGCCGTTTCCAACTTTGATTTGGCCAACATACCTGAATTTTTTAGAAAGGTCTGCATAAACAATGTATATCAGTGGACACGAATGGAAGAAAACCTGTGGAATTATGAGCGCATATAAAAAGTATTAAAATTAATGAATATAGCAAGATAATAAACAAGAGGCAGAAGAGACATCTGCAGTCACGGTTAACAGAAGAGACCCTAAAGATCATCAAAGAAATACGAATGACAAAAGGTAACAAGCAGGACTCACAGAATATCAGTTGTTGTTTCAGATGCTGCACATCTTCACAGCATAGAAAATTGCCTTCAGATGACCCCAAAGATAAAAGTCTAAAGGGGTCAGATCGGGAGACCTTGGTGACCATTCAACTGGCCCACGATGACCAATCCACTTTCCAGGAAACTGTACATGTAGGAATGCTCAGACCTGACACCCATAATTGATGGTATGGTGTGGCATATGAGGTGCAAAGATAGTGGGTCCTTTCTTCATCAATGGAAACCCCAATGCCACTGAGTATCTGAAATTGCTACATGATGATGTGTTGCCCTCTTTATGCACTGAAGATGGCACGTTCCCTGAGTTTTTCCAGCAAGATGGTGCACCACCACATTATCGGTGTCATGTCCAAGCATTTCTACAAGGAATCTGACCCCCTAAGACTATCATTTCTTCTGTGGTGTTGCTATCAGTGTGTCAAGAGTGGGAGAAGAGGGTTGCATTGACAATCCAACACAATGGGCAGCACTTTGAACACATTTTATAAGTGGTCATAAACTTGTAATTAACTCATGAAAGAATAAAGTTACGTTAAAACCAAGCACACCATTGTTTTTCTTGTGAAATTCTCAATAAGTGTGATGTGTTACCTGACCCTCTTCCCATTGGAAAAAATAAAGATGGATCCAAAATGGCCAACTTCAAAATGGCCACCATTGTCACCACCCATCTTGAAAAGTTTCCCCCTTCCCATATACTAATGTGCCACAGACAGGAAGTTGATGTCACCAACCATTCGCATTTTATTTAGGTATATTCATATAAATGGCCCACCCTGTAGATTGTGAGCGTTATCAGGGACAGCGATGATGTATGCAATACTATAAATGCTGCGGAATATGTTACCGCTATATAAATAAAAAGATTATTATTATTATAATATAACAAGCTTAGAAGGAATAAAGGACTTATTCAAAGTCAAGATGGAAAGCTCGAGCGTGGGACTGCAATTTCACACAAAATAAGACAAAGATAATGACTACTGTCAGGTTTGAACGGAACACATTTGAGATGGACGATGAATTGGAAGTTGTAAAGGACTTCAACCTAATCAGATCAATGATAACTCAAGATGCAGCTACAACATGAGAAGTCAATAGGAGAATAGCTATGGGCAAATCAAAAATGACTGAAAAATCAAGGAACATTTCACTGGTGATGAAGACATACATAGTACATAGTTTGATCGTACATAATTCGGTCTTTTCTGTGGTAACATACGAATACAAAACCTGGACAGTAAAAAAACCCACAAAATAAGAATTTTGGAACAAATCAAGCCAAACATGTTACTAGAAGCAAGGATCACTAACCTACGATTTGCCCACTTTGGACACAACATACTGATAGAGTAACACAGGAGAAGGACATGATGGTCGGAAAATAAGAAGAACAAGAGGAAAACCAGCATCCTGATGGCTTGATACTATCAAGATAATGGTGTAGAACACACTGCTTGACCCAACTAGGTTGGCACAATATCGATCATCCTACAGAGCATTCAACCATCAAAAAAGGTCTGTCTATCTACATATCTATTAGTCTATCTATTATCTATCTATTTATCTATTAGTAAAGAGGAAATTCGCTCAATTGTGACCAGAAAATTTGATTGCTTAAATTGATTCACTAATCTATATTATGTCTCTATCTGTACATATAGAGATAGAATTCTGTATTTGTGAGAAACTACATAGTAAACTTTGACAAAGTTGGGAGATTTAAAAGCTAAAATAAGCAAGAATTCTATCTAAAATTGACCCAAAATTACGGCATACAAGAAAGATTAGCAGATTGATCCACAGAGAACAAAGATTGAATTATATTTCATGAAATTTGCAGTTACATGGGAATTAGAACACTCCACAATTTGTTTTGTGAACATCGTCAAAAACTGCCCAAACCAGTTCACACACTGCTAAAGACTCTGTGAGCCTGTTAATAGCATCAAGCGTGACCTCATGGCCATGCTCACTTACTCATGATGCCCTGCAGTAATCAGTACACTAGCCCAGACAATCAGGGGAGCAGTCATAGACAGTACAAAATATAAAGAACAAACATGAAACACCATTTTATGCATGTACTAAGTAAGGATAGGAGATGAGACTACACAAGGCAGAAAAAAGGGCTAATGCAAAAAATACCTAAGGTAATTGTGGTGCACTACTTCAGTAGTGATGTATCAGATATCAATCACTAGGGACAGCTGTTAGTCAGTGCCAGGAAAGCTGCTCTCTATGTACTCAGCGGTGGCTGAAATTGCATCTGTGCCCCCCTGTGACTGAATCCTGAATGCTGCCAGGAAGGAATAAAGTTCATTTCTATACAGAAGCAGGGCTATCAGTGTGGCAGCCACACTGTGATAACCTGCATATTAACCCCATATCTGCAGGTTAATAGTGTTATTTTTAAATGACAGTTTCCCTTCATCAGGAGCTGGTGGCAGTTGTTATCAGTTATTATCAGAGTGAGGACCATACAGGAACCACAGCACTGATAAGATGTAATCAGTATCACACATAAACATTTTTATCCAAGTAACTTAACGTATCCAATAACGCTACTATGATCTGAAATACGCTGGCAGGAACGAAGAACAGAAGCACTGCGAGGTTGCCTTTTCATAGGGTCAAACAAGGAAGAAATGCTCCGCCGATTAGAACACAGTAGTGACCACCAATCAGAGATTAGGGGGCACGGAAAAGGCAACGCTAATCCACGCCTTGGTGCCTGCAAATGTCACAAAGTACCGCCCTCATCATGTACTGCATCGTCAGAACAAAAGTAGTGTTACAGGATTTCAACGACCGCCGAGATCGTTACAAAGGTCGCTATGGGTCGCCATATCATTGCAGCGTCATTGGGAAGATCGGTAAGTTTGACATCTCACCAGCGATCACACAGCGATGCAACAACGTTCTTTATTTGGTCGTATCGTTTGCGGGATCGCTGTAGAGTCGTTATGTGTGATGGGGCCCTTAGAGGTGAAGTCTTTTCTGAGTTATTTCTTTTGTTTCAGCTCCATCTTGTCTAGATGCAAAAATCACTTTTCACATCTACAGCTCATTTCTCCAGATTTTGTTTTATCTGGCATTCTGCATCACTCCCCCACATTATGTGCCTTAAACATAAGAATGTTATTAAAATGCACTCTGCATAAAAATATCACTCCATACTATGACCTAAATAATCCTGTTATGATGTGTGCATTTATGAGCTACACCCACCACACAGCATGCCTTAATGAGCTATAAGACCACACTGTCTGCCATTATCATCTGTAACCCCCACACCGTCTGACCCTATGAACCATGGCCTATTATGTGGCTGTCTTCTCTCCATTGTTTTCCCTTTTTCACTTTCCACTATAGCTCCTTATACATTATGATGACCCCCAGCACCGCATACTGTATTATGGCCACCTCGTCATCAATACAGTAGAATGGTCCCGCAGCCTGTTATATACAGAACATTGTTTCCCACAGCAGCCCCATACAGTATATCCACCACAGACCCCAATGTACAGTATGATATAAACCACAACCCCCTATGCAGTATAGTCAAAGCCCCCAATATAAAGTTCCCAAAAGCCCCCAATACAGTATGGTCACCACAGTCCCCAATATTCCCCTTAGAGTCTCCTATATAGTAGGGTAACCAGAACCACCTTTACAGTATGATGTCTCCACAACCCCAAATATAACATACTCCACAGCCCAGTATAGTGACCCTTACAGCCCCCTTTATAGTATGAAGTCCCCCACAAACCCCTATACAGTATAATGAACCCTTAACACCCCCTATATAATATGATGTCCATCACATCGTTCTTTACAGTTTATTGTCTCTACAACCCCAGTAAAATATCCTCCACAGTCTTCCATATAATATGATGTCCCCCACAGCACTACTTGTAATGTCCACCACACTACCTATTGTAATTTCCCCACAGCCAGACACTTTTCTGACCCTACAACAAGCCTCTCTAGTAATGTACCCATAGCCCAGATATATTTTACCCGACATCCCACTGTATAATGTACTCCACGGTCTCCCATATAATATGATATCTAACAGCCCTTCCTTTAAGGAAAATAATATAATACAATTTTTTTTTTAAAAAGTTTATACTCACCTAATCCAGGCTTGCCGTCCAGCAAGTCTCTATCTCCTCTTCTATGAAGTACAGAAATAGCAATGGGAGCTGGATAGTGCTAGGACGTAAGTACATTGCTCCATCCAATATCCCCTGCATTCACCCTTTCCAACAGGGTACAGGTAAGAAGTATCTTGCATTATTTCCTGGCAAAGCAGGGAGCTGTCCTCTGCTCCTGTGCAGGGCAGCACATGGTTCACATAATTTATATTGAATCTTATAGATGTGAATGCTATTGAGTGCAGGTAGGGAGTGATAGCTGGGGCAGTAAATATGGGGAGCGATGTCAGTTACTGACACTGCTCACCTGTGTGCCTGCACCCTGATCTTCAGTTGTTTTTTTCCCCCCGAAATGCGCCCCCTGTGGGTAGGCAGGGGTAGAAAAGAACCCTAAGTGGGTACCTACTCTGCTTACTTCTTGTCCTGGCCCTGACAGGGAGATAGTTGAAAGAACCCCACTGCTACTATTTTGGTACTCCTATAAAGCCCAACTACTAGCCAGAAGTCTTATTAGCCCTATGATTAGTACTGTGCAATACAAGTGATCAAACAGCTTCAAATTCAATTAGTCTATAGAGACTAAAAATTAAAGTTTAATGTAAAAAATGTTCTTTACATTATTTAAAACATAAAAAATTTCATCACCTCACTTCTCCAAAGTTAAAAATTAGGAAATTGAAAACATTAATAATGCACATATACTGTACTGTTAGATCTGTAAATTCTTTATACATATGCACGGTTAAGTGAATAATGTTTTTCAAAACGACACTACCGTTCAAAAGTTTGGGGTCACTCAGACAATTTTGTGTTTTCCATGAAAACTCATACTTTTATTAATCAAATGAGTTGCCAAATGAATTTTAAATCTAGTCCAGACATTGACAAGGTTTGAAAAAATTTTTTTAATTGAAATAATAATTTTCTCCTTCAAACGTTGCTTTCGTCACAGAAAGCTCCCTTTGCTGCAATTACAGCATTGCAGACCTTTGGCATTCTAGCAGTTAATTTGCTGAGGTAATCTGGAGAAATTTCATGCTTCCAGAAGCCCCTCCCACAAGTTGGTTTGGCTTGATGGGCACTTTTTGTGCACCATACGGTCAAGTTGAAGTTGCTCCCACAACAGCTCAATGGGGTTGAGATCTGGTGACTGCGCTGGCCACTCCATTACAGATAGAATACCAGCTGCCTGCTTCTTCCCTAAATAGTTCTTGCATAATTTGGAGGTGTGCTTTGGGTCATTGTGCTGTTGTAGGATGAAATTGGCTTCGATCAAGCGCTGTCCACAGGGTATGGCATGGTATTGCAAAATGGAGTGATAGCTTTCCTTATTCAAAATCCCTTTTACTTTGTACAAATCTCCCACTTTACCAGCACCAAAGCAACCCCAGACCTTCACATTACCACCACCATGCTTGACAGATGGCATCAGGCACTCTTCCAGTATCTTTTCATTTGTTCTGCATCTCACAAATGTTCTTTTGTGTGATCCAAACACCTCAAATTTGGATTCGTCTGTCCATAACACTTTTTTCCAATCTTCCTCTGTCCAATGTCTGTGTTCTTTTGCCCATATTAACCTTTTCCTTTTATGATTCAGTCTCAGATATGGCTTTTTCTTTGACACTCTGCCCTGAAGGCCAGCATCCCGGAGTTGCCTCTTCATTGTAGACGTTGACACTGGCATTCTGCGTGTACTATTTAATGAAGCTGACAGTTGAGGACCTGTTAGGTCATCAACTTCTCAAACTACAGACTCTAATGTACTTGTCTTGTTGCTCACTTGGGCAGCAGGGCCTCCTATTTTTCTTTCTACTCTGGTTAGAGCCTGTTTGTGCTCTCCTCTGAAGAGAGTAGTACACAACATTGTAAGAAATCTTCTGTTTCTTGGCAATTTCTCGCATGCAATAGCATTCATTTCTAAGAACAAGAATAGACTGTCGAGTTTCACATGAAACTTCTTTTTTTTCTGGCCATTTTGAGAGTTTAATGGCACCAACAAATGTAATGCTCCAGATTCTAAACTAGCTCAAAGGAAGGTCAGGTTTATAGCTTCTCTAATCGGCCAAACAGTTTTCAGCTGTGCTAACACACTTGTACAAGGGTTTTCAAGGGTATTCTAACAATCCATTAGCTTTCTTACACAGTTAGCAAACACAAAGTACCATAAGAACACTGGAGTGAAGGTTGTTGGAAATGGGCCTCTATACACCTATGAAGATATTGCATTACAAACCAGACATTTGCAGCTAGAATAGTCATTTGCCACATTAAGAAGGTATAGAGTGTATTTCTGCATCATTTAATGTTAGCTTCAAAATGAAAAATGACTCCATCCTTACAAATCATCAAGCATTTTTACTCAATAAGTACTGTAACACAATGAGTGTGCAAATTACCAACAGGAGACATTATTTAAATATGCTATTAAAAAGGTTGGTGCATCCTTGCTTGGCTTAGTGGTCCACATAAACATTTATGGATCTCTATCCTCTCTTTATTGATTTGCTGTCTCATGTGAAGTGTATATTTACAGTGGGTGCGGAAAGTATTCAGACCCCTTTAAATTTTTCACTCTTTGTTTCATTACAACTAGAGTTGAGAGAAACAGGTCGATCAAATTCATAAGTCGCCGAATTTCGCTAAAGTCGGGTTTCATGAAACGAAACCCAACAATAGCGTGAAGTCGGCCATGAGGTCGACGACCAGAGCGCCAAAGTCGCATTTCAAATGATGCTTCCAGCGCCTTTTTTCAGCCGATGATGGAGGACGCACACTGTGGGCAACGCGATGACAAGGGCAGCGGTCTCCACCATCTTTCAGAAGGGCATGCAAGTGATTAGCTTGCTTTGTGTGGTGTCACAGGGGCTATAAAAGGGTGTGCACGCCGACCGCCATCTTACTTCTGCCGATCTTAGCATAGGGAGAGGTTGCTGCTGCTGATTCTGAATAAGGGAGAGCGTTAGGCAGGAAAGAAGAAAAAAAAAACTGCTTCTGCTGGTAGCGATTTTCACTGTACAACACAACAGTTTGTGTGTGGTGACAGGGGAGGATATATTTTTGTGCATCAGCTCTGTTGGTTATTAGGCTGCCTTATAAGGCTCCCTGATAGCTGCATTGCTGTTTGCACACTGCTGTGCAAACTGCTTTTTTAAAAGCAAAAATACTTTTCTTCATCTTTTCTGCACAGTTACCAAGCGTTCATTTTTCCACACTTTTGTCTGCAGCAGTCCTGCTTACTAGGCTGACTGCTGCCATACTTGGACTGAGAGCATCATTGTCAGTCTCCTAAAATCTCTAGGTAGATTCAAATTCTCCCCAATACTATATACACCTTGTACCTTGTCATACACCAGCCTATTTCTGCCTGTTCAATAGAGGTGTAATCTATAGTGGGCCTGAGATAATAGTTCAGCCTCCTAAAATCTCTAGGGAGATTCAAATTCTCCCTAATACTATATACACCTTGTACCTTGTTTTACAGTACCATATACCTGGTGGTATTTTGGGTACATTTTCCCAAAAATGAGGAAGTATGGTGGAAGAGGCCGTGGAAGTGGGCGGGGGTTGCCAGCTGGTACTGATGGTGGTGGTGGTGCATCTGCTGGTAGTGGCAAAAGCACAATAGCACCTAAGGCAGGAGGTGTTGAGCCTGCGTCATTGTCTGGCTCCACAAGGCCTAAAAGGCTCCTTTTTCTGGGAGTAGGTAAACCGCTTTTAAAGCTGGAGCTTCAGGAACAAGTTTTTGCTTACATTGCTGACACAGCCTCTATCTCTATCGCCTCCTTTTCTGAAGTTTCAAAAAATAAAAGCACTGAGTTGTCAGTGGAGGCTCCTGGTCAGGAACAACACCTTTCCTTGTGTCCTTCACCCCTACCAAAAGTGAAGGATGCAGCAGGCCACACTACAGATTACTCCATGGAGCTCTTTTCATATACCATGCCTGGGTTATCAAGTCAAATCGTGAATTCCACAGTCCAGGATGAATCTGAAATGGAGTGCACTGATGCACAGCCACTGCTAGATTTTTCTGCTGGTACATTCACTTAGAGCACTACATTGTCCTCGCAGTGTACTGAGCCATAATCTGACCCTGATGAAACTCAGGCATACTATACCACCTTACATGGTGACACAGAGGAAGGTGCACATGAAATTGAAGAGGAGGTGATGGATGACCTTGTTGTTGACCTAGATTGGCATCCATTGGGGGAAAAGGGTGCCACTGCCAATTGCTCAGAGAGGAGGAGGAGGAACCTCAGCAGGCATCGACATCGCAACAGCCGTTATCTGGCAGGCCCGTAGCAGTCCAAAAGTGGGTTACCAAAACAAAAAGAGTTACAGGACAGCTTGGCCAGACGGTCAAAATAGCACAGCGTGCAAGGCCTCAAAATGTCTTCCATAGTAGGAAGAGTGCAGTGTGGCACTTTTTTGAACAAAATCCTAATGATCAGGCAAAAGTTACCTGTAAGAAGTACGCAAAGACCTTTAGCCGAGGGTTAAATATGAGAAATTTGAATACCAGTTGCATGCTTATACATTTAACCACCATGCACTTGCAAGATTGGACGGACTACCTAACCTCACGTACCACATGTGCACCTTCTCCGAATGAAGGTAGTCAGCAACGCTACATCGCTTCCCCCTCTGTAAGCCCACTGGTTAGCACACCACCAGCAGCAAATGTTGAGGTGCCGTCGCAAGGCCAAAGCAGTCAGGGAATCACAATGTTATTGCTACGAAAGACTGAATCTAGGCAATCAGCAAGACCACCAACACCATCACCAACCCTCTCTCAGTCCGCCATGTCCAGCACTAGTTCCATCATATGCAGCTCTCAAGTCCAGCTCACCCTACCAGAGACTATGAGTAGGACAAGAAAGTACTCATTCTCTCATCCGCGTACACTGTGTTTGAACGCCCACATTGCCAAACTAATCTCATTAGAGATGATGCCCTACAGGTTCAATGAAAGCGAAGCTTTCTGCGAGCTCATGGCCTATGCAGTACCATGCTATGACCTACCCAGTTGGCACTTCTTTTCTTGAAAAGCCATCCCAGCCCTCCACCTGTATGTGAAAGACCGCATTATCCATGAACTCAAGCAATCAGTGAGTGGAAAGGTGCACCTCACAACAGATGCATGATCCAGTAGGCATGGCCAGGGCCTTTTCGTGTCCATCACTGCGCACTAGGTTAATGTGGTGGACGCAGGGTCCACAGGGGACAGCAGCGGTGGGACAGTGCTGCCTAGCCCACGGTATAGGAAACAGTTGGCTGTAGGCAATCGACCCTCCTCCTCCTCCTCCAGAAGCGAAAGCTCATCCACACAGCGCAGTCGCATGAGCACTCCATCTGCAGCTGCCAGTGTTGCACACGAGGTGTCCCACTATCGAACAGCTAGTGGTAAGCGTCAGCAGGCTGTGTTGAAGATGATGTGTTTGGGCGACAACAGACACACCGCGGAGGTACTGGCCAACTACTTTCAGCGACAAACTGAGTCATGGCTGGGCAGTCTACATCTTGAGGCAGGCAAGGTAGTTAGTGATAACGGCTGGAATTTTGTGGCAGCCATAGCCCTTTCAAAACTCAGACACATACCTTACCTGGCTCACACCTTGTACCTGGTGGTGCAGTGCTTCCTCAATAATTATCCGGAGTTAACAGCCCTGCTCCATAAGGTGCGAAGACTGTGCTCGCACATCCGCCGGTCGCCCGTACACTCCAGTCGTATGCAGAAGCTGCAGCGATTGCTCCACCTTCCCAAGCACCACCTAATTATTGACGTTGCAACAAGGTGGAACTCCACCCTGCACATGGTGGAGCGGCTGTGCGAACAGAGGCAGGCTGTAATGCATTTGTGGGAGGATACACGGGCAGGCAGCTTGAGGGCAGACATGGAGTTGTCGGGTGTGGAGTGGTCGAAGCTGAAAGACCTCTGTGAAGTCCTTCAGTGTTTTGAGGAATGCACACGGCTGGTAAGCACAGACGACGCCATCATAAGCATGAGCATCCCACTTATGCATCTGCTCATGCAAACTTTGACGCACATTAAGGAGCAGGCGTCTGCAGCAGAGGAGGAAGAGGAAGAGGAGGAGGGAAACCTTGATGACAGTCAGCCATTGTCTGCTCAGGGACCTCTCCTGGACGAGGTGGAGGAAGAAGAGGAAGAGGAGGAGGAGGATGAGGGGGATGATTATTTCGGGGAGGAGGATGCTTCTCAGGGGGCAAGAGAAAATGTTGGCGTGCCAAGGTCAGGTACAGGGTTTGTGCATGACTGGAGGGATGTGGATTTGCCAGAAAGTGCTCCTCCACCCAGCACTCGCAGTGCATCATTGAGACCTGGAACATTGGCCCACATGTGTGATTATGCCTTGCAGATCCTAAAAAGGGACCCCCGCAATGCCAAAATGATGAACTATGATGACTACTGGTTGGCCAGCATCCTGGATCCACGCTTTAAAGGCAAATCCCAAAACATCATGCCACAGGAGAAATTAGAGCTAATATTGGCTAACAAACAAGCAACTCTGGTAAACGTTTGTTTGAGGCATTCCCAGCACACAGCAGCGGTGATGGTTCTCCCACGGGCTGTAGGGGGAAACATGGAAGAGGTGTTCGTGGCGCACACATCCGAAGTGGCGTTTGAGACAGGGGTTTCATGACCATGTTGTGGACTGACTTTTCAAGTAACGCTCACTCGACTGGTAATACTGCATCGATTGAAAGTGACAGGAGACAGCAGTTGTCAACTATGGTAATAAACTACTTCTCCTCCCATATCGATGTTCTCCCTCACAGGTCATTCCCCTTTTACTATTGGTCCTGTAAACTTGACACCTGGCCTGAATTTGCACAATATGCCTTACAGGAGCTCACTTGCCCTGCTGCTAGTGTGCAATCCGAAAGTGCTGCTTGATCAATCCTGACAGAAAAAAGGACCCATCTGTCGACCCAAAATGTTGATGATCTAACATTCATTAAAATAAACCATGCATGGGTTTCAAACGACTTTGCCCCACCTTCCCCTGATGACACATAGGTTGCAAGAAAAATGGCTCACTTTTGTCCTCCTCTTCCTTGGACTTCTCCAATTCCTCCATTTGCAGTTGCTGAATGTCCAACATCAACATATGCCATTTTTTCAACCTCCCTAACTGGGCTGCATCTCCCCAAGGGCCGGGGTCACCACCTGGGGCATGCACCCGTGCCAGTGCCATTGCCCAGGACAGGTGGGTGGGCCCACTCTTGGGCGACGGCACTGGCACAGGGTTCCTCATAGTACAATCTAGTGTCACTGATGGTGGGGGTGCACACCCACCATTAGACACACCCGCATACTATGAGGGGCCCTGTGCCAGCACCGCCGCCCATGAGTGGGCCCCCCTGCTTGCTTAGGGCCCCAGCACTTGCAATACTTTCCGCTCCCTGCTTTACCGCTGTGTAGTCTGGGCTGGTAAATCCTTCACTGGGACTGCCACTACAAATTTGGTGAACTGATAGATGATGGTTAAGACGTAGCTATGCCCTGTCCTGCTTGGCTCTATCTTCAGATGATCAGTGGCTTCCATTTGTTATGGACGTCGACTCACAATGAGATGCAGTGGTGGTTTATCATCAGCTTTCACAGTTTTCCTACTCACAGACGTGTGACATTCCTGCTCACATTTTTAAATGTGTCCTATCATGCCAATCCAATATAATTGCCTAAGGCCTGTGGCTTCTGTCTTTTGCACTCCATAGTTACCTGACAGATCATGATAGGCAGTGAGGACCATGTCTACATCTCTCCATGTGATCACAATTTGATGGAGATGAGTAACGGTGATGGGATCCACGGTACTGCGATACAGCAACCCTTTCTTCACAAGAACTGTTTTCGCTGTCTCCACAGACAAAGTAATTGAGGGTCAGCATCGCCTCTGAGAATTCTCCCGGGAGTTTTTCCCGTGATTAGTAATTCCAAAATTTCTGCATTCACTCGACTTTCCGTCTTTACTTGTATTTATCTCGTTTCCTCTTGCAGAGAGTCTGGACTGTCTTACTGAGACTGAAACATATATGAAGATTTAAAAATACCCCAACAGTGTATACTGGTGCATGTTTCAAATACATTACCCTTTTTCTACTTTTTAGATTCTTTTCTAATCCATACTGAGGCTGTGAGTGTCTTTGTTGGACTCCGGAAATATACATGGAGATTTTTAATGTTTAAAGTATGCTATAAATGCCTGTTATCCGGTGATACTGTACCCTTTCTCAACTTTCTACAATCTTGTCGAATCCATACTGGGCCTGAGACCGTCTGAGTCTGCCTCCTGATTAGAGATGAGCGATGTTCGAGTCAAACTGTTCGACAAGTTCAAATTCAAGCTGTTTTGGGCGGTGTTCGAGCCGTTCGTCGAACTCGAACACTTTGCTTAAAATTTGGCTGTTCGAGAACGGTTCGTTCACCAAAAGCGCAACTTTATTTTTACATTAATAATGGTTTTCAATGTTAATAGACAGTTTCATGGCATAGCAGCGGTGTCTGGTAGCCAGCGGTGTAGTACACCTGTCAAGGAGCTACACCTTGTGTGTTTCAAATAATTTTTTACCGCATCTTGTCCAGAAATCCTTTTGGGCCTTGTATGACTGTCTGCTAGTTAGCAGAGGAGCCCACCCATGAACCTAGCTATGCCGCCTGTTTATGAAAGAACCAGTTTTTGACTGCATTTAGCCCAGTTAATACTTTGAGCCTAGTCCCTGTGTCTACTGCTCAGCAGAGGAGCCCACCCGTGAACCTAGCTATGCCGCTTGTTTATGTTAGCACTGCCTGCTACTCAGCAGAGTTGCCCACCCGTGAACCAAGCTATGCCGCCTGTTTATGTAAGAACTGTGTGCTACTCAGTAGAGGAGCCCAGCTGTTAAGCAAGCTACAGCACTTGTGGTTTGGACACTTAATTTTTTCACATTCTTTCTGGAATGCCGGTTAGGCCTAATTCCGGAATTCTGGTTGACCTGCACTTACTGGGAAATCCTTGTTCGCGGGGAAGAATTGGTAACCCAGATCCCCATCACTAATGGGGTTCAGCGGGTTATCCGCACCTATAAGCAACACACGCTGGTCCCTTCAGTGTAGTGCGCATGTAGCCCGGACATGTAAAGGCATGACAGACCTGTTATTGCTCGATCTCGCATGCCAGAGACTCACGAGTCCCTCTAGTAAGCTGGACGCGGACCGCGGGGGAATGCCAGAGTCTCGTTTGTTAACGGAATTAAGCTGACCAATCGCTAGCACAACTAAAAACGGCCATGCACCACCACCCACAGAATCGACAAAGCTTGCAATCTGTCCATCCTTCCCTTGGGTGGCATGGCTGAGGTTGCCCGTGTGGAGTCCAATTAAGCAGCAGGCTCCACTCCTGGTGGTGCCCTTCTGGACATTCCTTTAAGGTTCAGCTTTGCAACAACCATACTGCCCCCGGAAACCAAACACTTTGCCTTCATGGACGCTGTTCGGAGGGTCATGGGAATAGCACCGCCCGATCGGCAGTTGGCATAATTTATGGTGGGAAGTCCGACGGTATATGATCGTCTTCGATTTTAGAATTTTTTTTATTTTAGATTTTTATTCCAGCCTGTCTGGACTCTATAAGGGCGTGACATGCCTATATCTGTGTCTTCTCCTCCTTCTTTTACTCCTCCACCTCTTTTCTATATGTAGTTGCCCTTTTCCATATGTTATTTGCATCTTCTGAGCATTTTGCCTGCTTTGGGACACCTTTTAAGGTGTTTTGTATTGTGTTTTCTATGTGTTAGTATGTGTTTGCATTTGCCTGCCATTGTTTTCAATGGGGTTCGACGGTGTTCGTCGAACGTTCGACGAACATTCGACAAACTTGCCTCCTGTTCGACGAACCAAACCAAACTCGAACACTAGCGGGGTGGCTCAGCACTACTCCTGATATATAGACGTACATTTTTAATGTTTAAACTATGCTATATATACCTGGTATCTGGTGATACTGTACCCTTTCTGCCAGAAAGTCCTCCTCCTCCCACCACTCTAAGTGTATCATTGACACCTGGAACATTGGCCCACATGTGTGATTATTTCTTGCGGATCTTCTTTTTATATTGTGGTGTGATCCATCCTGAGCATGTGAGAGTCTGTGGGTTACTCCTGCAATTTATATGTAGATTTAAAAATTACCCCAACACTGTGTACAGCTCTACGCTTGTGATACATTACCCATTTACTGCTTTTTATATTCTGGTCTAATCCAAACTGACCAAGTGAGAGTCTGTTTCTGACTGTGGAAATAAATACTGAGATTGACAATGACCCCTACACTGTATACAGCTATACACTTCAGATCCATTACCGTTTTATGGCTTTTAATATTGTGTTGTAATTCAGACTTAGCCTGAGAGTGTCTGTGTCTGCATCCTGAAATATATACAGAGATTTAGAAGGTTTAAACTATACTATATATACCTGCTATCTGATGATACTGTACCCTTTTTCTACTTTTTATATTCTTGTGTAATCCATACCTAGCCTGTGAGCCTCTCTGTGTGACTCATGAAATATATACGGAGAATTACAATTATTCTTTGACTGTATACAACTGTATGCTTCTGATACAGTACCATTAGTGTTGAGCATTCCGATACCGCAAGTATCGGGTATCAGCCGATATTAGCGGTATCGGAATTCCGATACTTAGTTCCGATACTTTTGTCATATCGGATTCCGGAATCGGAATCGGAATAGGAAGTTCCCATCATGCTATGAGCCTGCTTGCTTTGATTAAGCCAATGGGAATCCTCCAAAGTGTGGGCACATCCTGTTAGGCATGTAGGCATGTTAACTATTGGCATGGCTGTGATTGGCTGCCGAAATGATGTCATGATGCACTATAAAAGCCACCGCAGCCGCCATTTCTGGTCACTCTGCTGTGAATTCAGTTAGGGACAGGCTGCTGTAGAAGACTGTGAGGGACAGTTAGAAATAGCGATTCCACCAAACATCTAGTGCTTTACCCAGGCTACATAAACCACCACTGTAGCCTTCTTTGCCCTAGCAGCAGTGTACACAGCTGTCTGCAAGGGCTGTGTGAGTGCAGCTCACGCTGTGGAGTGGGTCCTGCAGCCACGTCAGGCTGTAGGCCACCCAGTGTGATCACTGCTGCCTCATACATCTTTTATTTTTTGAGCTGCATTTTTTACATAATTTCAATCTAGTGTGCTTCCATCCGTATCCATATACGTTGGTTGCAAACACTAGTAGTAGACAGCGGAGCCTTTCTGCAGCCTTTCAGTGCTAGTGTCCACTTTGCTGCACTGTTCACGGCTGTCTGAGAGGTCTCTGACTGTGTGTGAGTGCAGCTCACGCTGAGTAGTGTGTCCTGCAGCTACGTCTGGCTGTAGGACGCTCAGCGTGCGTCAGTGCCTCACACATATTTTTATTTGAGTGCAGCTCATTTTTTCTTCTATTAGTGTGCATCCATCCGTCTCCATCTACGGTGGTTGCAAACACTATAAAGGAGTACACAGCGGAGCCTTTCTGCAGCCTGTCAGTGCCAGTGCCCACTTAGCTGCACTGTTGACGGCTGTCTGAGAGGCCTCTGACTGTGTGTGAGTGCAGCTCACGCTGAGTAGAGTGTCCTGCAGCTACGTCTGGTTGTAGGACGCTCAACGTGCGTCACTGCCTCACACATATTTGTCTTTGAGTGCAGCTCATTTTTTCTTCTCCTATTAGTGTGCATCCATCCGTATCCATCAACATTGGTTGGTTGCAAACACTATATAGGAGTAGATAGAGGAGCCTTTTTTTCTGGCTTGTGCCCTGCCGGCGCAGCCAGATTAGTATTACCCAATTTTTTTGGAGCCTCATCTTTTGCATTGTAGGTTACCTGCCTGCATTGTAATAGCTCCAAAAAGTTGGTGATACTATCAGTTTCAATTCTTTGTTCACATACTTTGAGTTTGTTTCCAACAAAGAAACCACAAAAAAAGTTCACCAAACACTACATTTTGAACTTGTGTAGGCCACATCAGCTCCTATTAAAGTCTAGTCCACACACACACACACTTCATAAAATTAGTGTTTCTTGTACCTGTAACCAGCTGTTCAGGAATAAGCACACTAAGGCCCCCCTTTGTACTTTTTTGCCTATCTTAAGCAGTCTTGCAAGATGAAGAAGGCAGGGAGTAAGGCGCGTGGGCGTGGGCGTGGAGTTTCAGCAGGGAGAGGACGTGGGGATTCTGCAGGGAGAGGACGTGGGGATTCTACAGGTAGAGGACGTGGGGATTCTGGGCCTGCTGCGGGCACCAGTGGATCAGCATCCCCCAGTTTTAGCAGGCAACAGTCCTTTATGCGCAGCTTTGTAGGACCTCAACGTACCCCACTGCTGCGGGAGGAACAAATTGAAGCCGTTGTCGGATGGATGGCAGCTAACGCATCGACTTCAATAACTTTCGCATCCTCTCAGGGTCAGAGCACCGAAGAGCAACCATCTGTCTCTTCACCACCTGCCAAAGTGCCCAGGCAGTCAGAGAGACATGGACAGGAGCCATCACAGTCTCTACTTCTGTTCTCGGAATCTGTTGGCTTGGAAAGAGGGGGCCAGCCAAGCAGCATTCCTGAATGTGAAGAAGAGGGAGTATGCAGTGATGCGCAACTTCTTTGTCCCTCTGAATCTGAAGAGGCGAGTGGGCCAGTGCCTATGGTCAGCACACCTCAGTACGCATCAGATGATGACGAGACTCAGTTGCCACTTTCTGGTGCGTACGGTGCTGGCGAGACAACCCCGGAGAAGCAGCTGTTTGAAGAGGGGAGGGAAGATGATGAGGTCCTTGACCCATCATGGCGTGAGCAACAGGAAGGTGGTGGGAGCAGCTCGGAGGAAGAGATTCCCCTACCGGCCAAAACAGGAGGCAGAGGGAGGGGGAAGACTTGGTTGCCTGTACCCTCCACTTCGGCACCCGTTAGGAGCATTCCTCCTTCCAAAGGCAAACCGGGCGCTCACAAGAGTTGCAGTGCGTGGTCCTTTTTTGACACAGTTGCAGATGACATTTGCTTTGTCAAATGCAAGCTGTGTTATCAGAGAGTCAAAAGAGGGAGAAATGTCAGCAACCTCAATACCACAAATATGTGGAAACATGTGCGCACCAAGCACGAGTTGGAGTTGCAGAGACACCCTGAAGACGTAGGCCAACGTACAGCACCACCTACCACCTCTTCAGTTCGTGTTGGGCCCTCTTCCTCCAGCTCACACACTGCTGGTTCGGCTTCCTCACAGGATCGCCAAGGAAGAACCTCTGCCACTGTTGTCCGGAGACCCTGTCAGATTACACCCATAGCAGCACGTTCCCATCCATCACAGCCATCGGTAGCACAGGCATGGGATAAAAAGCGCCCTTACTCGGCAAACCATCCCCGAGCACAGTCTCTGAATGCTGGCATTGCCAAACTTCTGGCAGTTGAAATGCTGTCATTCAGGCTGGTGGACACTGACACCTTCCGGGACTTAATGGCATTGGCAGTCCCCCAATACAACGTGCCCAGCCGCTTTTATTTCAGCAGGCGAGCCGTCCCTGCCCTGCAGAAACATGTTGAGGGCAAAATAAAACATGCGCTACTAAACGCCGTTAGTAGCAAGGTCCACCTGACCACCGATGCGTGGACCAGTAACCATGGACAGGGATGATACCTTTCCCTCACTGCCCACTGGGTCAATGTTGTGGAGCCGGGTACGGATCTGGAGAGTGGCGCTGTACGTGTTCTTCCAACGCCACGGATTGCAGGACTCCAGTCTGTACACATAGACTCCTCCTCCTACTCAAGTTCCTCAGAAACAGCAGAGCAGGAGCCTGTTACGACCGATATGAGCACAGCCGTGGCCAAACGTCAACAGGCTGTACTCAAATTAATTTCTTTGGGGAATCGAAGCCACACAGCGCAGGAGCTCTGGAATGCTATCAAGCTGGAGAGCGATGTGTGGTTTGGGCCAGCGAATCTCCAGCCGGGCTTGGTAGTGTGTGACAATGGCCGAAATCTGGTGGCAGCTCTTGGCCTAGGCAACCTCACACACATCCCATGTCTGGCACATGTTCTTAACTTGGTCGTGCAGAGCTTTCTGAGGGACTATCCGGATCTTGCTGCACTGTTGCACAAGGTCCGCATAGAGTGCGCTCACTTGCGACGTTCCAGCACGGCAAGATCGCGCCTCGCTGCTCTGCAGCGACGATTTGGCCTTCCGGAACATCGCATCATATGTGACCTACCCACCCGGTGGAATTCAACGTTACATATGTTGGAGCGGTTGTGTGAGCAGCAGGCAGCAGTCATGGAGTACCAGCTGCATCAGGCGCAAACAAGTCGCACTGTGCGCCGTTCACACTTCAGCACCATTGAGTGGGCCTCTATGAAGGACATCTGCCTCGTTTTGCGTGCCTTCGATGAATCCACGCGGATGGCGAGTGCAGATGATGCACTAGTCAGCATGACTGTCCCCCTTATCTGCCTGCTTCAACAAACACTGCAAGCACTAAGGGATGAGGTTTCAGAAGAGGTGGAGGATGAGGAGTCCCAAATGCCATCTGCTTCTGGACAGTCTGCGCTACGTGTTTCCTCACAAAGGCCTAGGCAGGGGACACTTTGTGAGGAGGATGAGGAGGAGTCGATGGAGGAGGAAGACATCTCTCCAGAGGAGGGAGGTACACAAACCTCTACTCAGTATGTACAGCGAGGGTGGGGTGATGCAGAGCAGGCCGAGGTCACGCCTCAAACAGGGGACAGCGGTTCTTTGGCAGTTGGGAGTCTGCAGCACATGGTTGATTTCATGCTGCAGTGCCTGAGAAACGACCGCCGCATCGCCCACATTCTCGTCTCGGCTGATTATTGGGTGTACACCCTCCTAGATCCTCGCTACCGGGACAGCGTACAAAGGCTCATACCAACGTTGAACCGGGAGCGTAAAATGCGGGAGTACGAAGAGTCACTGGTGCAGTCCATAATGTTTTCCATTCCACCCGACAGCATTGTTGCTAGTGCTTTACAAAGCAGCTCTGTGCGTCGAGGCAGTGGAGGAAACACTGCACAAAGAGGGAGCAGAGGCAGCGCCGCAGCACAAGGCAAGACCACTATGGCCCAAATGTGGCAAAGTTTTGTGTGTCCACCACAATTGTCTACACCATCAGCGACGCCTCGAGTCAGCAGGAGGCAACGCTTCCGTCAGATGGTGTCAGACTACATGTCTTGCCCTGTCGCTGTACTCCCAGATGGCTCTTCCCCCTTCAAGTTTTGGGTCTCTAAGCTGGATACATGGCCAGAGCTTAGCCAGTATGCATTGGAGGTGCTGGCTTGCCCTGCTGCCAGTGTATTATCGGAACGTGTCTTTAGTGCCGCAGGTGGTGTACTAACAGACCGTCGCACGCGACTATCTTCCGATAATGTTGACCGGCTGACTTTTCTGAAAATGAACAAGGCCTGGATCTCCAAAGACTTTGCCATTCCTCTTACAGACTAAATTAGTGGTTGGCAACTGTATCCAGGTCTGCTGGTGTGTTCATTTTTCTACCACCTGAACTATAATCCCTTTGCTTCAACACAGCCAGTTGTCGCTCAGATGTGTCGTCTGCACAGAGAAACACACTAGCTCCTGTGTTAGTGGGGTTCAGTAATGCCAGCTGATCCCCTGCTGTGTGGATGGCAAAGTCACCAGCTCCATCAACATTCAAACCACTACTGATTTTTAACCGTGCCCAACTTAGGTCTCTGGCTCCACTGTCTCTACTATTTCCCCTGACCTCCAACCCCGCCATCTACATCTCTGAAGTGGCGTCAGCACAATCTACACTTGTTCCTGTGTTCCTGTGGCTCAGTCCCATCAGTTTATCCCCTGATGTGTGTCCGGCAAGGTCTCCTGCTCTGTCCACATTCCCATAACCAGTAGTGGGAATGAGGACAGAGCTGGCGAACTTGCCGGACAAACATCAGGGGATCAACTGACGGGACTGAGCACCAGTAACACAGGAACAAGTGTAGATTGTGCTGACGCCACTTCAGAGATGTAGCTGGCGGGGTTGGAGGCCAGGGTAAATAGTAGAGACAGTGGAGCCAGAGGCCTAAGTGGAGCATGGTTAGAATCAGTAGTAGTCCACAACCTCCATAAAAACCGCTGCCCATTGGCCTCTGCATGCGGCATGCGTAATCCTGGGCTCCAACAGCTTCAGTTGGTGTTCAGAAGTGTCGTCTCCACAGAGCCAAACACATTCGTTAGAGTGTTAGTGGGGTTCAGCACTGCCAGCTGTTCCCCTGCTGTGGAGATGGCAAGTCTCCTGCTGCCTTCACCTGCCAAAATCCAGTAGGCCACAGCCTGCTCCTCGCCTAATCCTGGGCTCCAACAGCGTCAGTTGGTGTTCAGAAGTGTCGTCTCCACAGAGCCAAACACATTCGTTAGAGTGTTAGTGGGGTTCAGCACTGCCAGCTGTTCCCCTGCTGTGGAGATGGCAAGTCTCCTGCTGCCTTCACCTGCCAAAATCCAGTAGGCCACAGCCTGCTCCTCGCCTAATCCTGGGCTCCAACAGCGTCATTTGGTGTTCAGAAGTGTCGTCTCCACAGAGCCAAACACCTTCGTTAGAGTGTTAGTGGGGTTCAGCACTGCCAGCTGTTCCCCTGCTGTGGAGATGGCAAGTCTCCTGCTGCCTTCACCTGCCAAAATCCAGTAGGCCCCAGCCTGCTCCTCGCCTAATCCTGGGCTCCAACAGCATCAGTTGGTGTTCAGAAGTGTCGTCTCCACAGAGCCAAACACCTTCGTTAGAGTGTTAGTGGGGTTCAGCACTGCCAGCTGTTCCCCTGCTGTGGAGATGGCAAGTCTCCTGCTGCCTTCACCTGCCAAAATCCAGTAGGCCCCAGCCTGCTCCTCGCCTAATCCTGGGCTCCAACAGCGTCATTTGGTGTTCAGAAGTGTCGTCTCCACAGAGCCAAACACCTTCGTTAGAGTGTTAGTGGGGTTCAGCACTGCCAGCTGTTCCCCTGCTGTGGAGATGGCAAGTCTCCTGCTGCCGTCACCTGCCAAAATCCAGTAGGCCACAGCCTGCTCCTCGCCTAATCCTGGGCTCCAACAGCGTCAGTTGGTGTTCAGAAGTGTCGTCTCCACAGAGCCAAACACATTCGTTAGAGTGTTAGTGGGGTTCAGCACTGCCAGCTGTTCCCCTGCTGTGGAGATGGCAAGTCTCCTGCTGCCTTCACCTGCCAAAATCCAGTAGGCCCCAGCCTGCTCCTCGCCTAATCCTGGGCTCCAACAGCGTCAATTGGTGTTCAGAAGTGTCGTCTCCACAGAGCCAAACACCTTCGTTAGAGTGTTAGTGGGGTTCAGCACTGCCAGCTGTTCCCCTGCTGTGGAGATGGCAAGTCTCCTGCTGCCTTCACCTGCCAAAATCCAGTAGGCCCCAGCCTGCTCCTCGCCTAATCCTGGGCTCCAACAGCGTCAGTTGGTGTTCAGAAGTGTCGTCTCCACAGAGCCAAACACCTTCGTTAGAGTGTTAGTGGGGTTCAGCACTGCCAGCTGTTCCCCTGCTGTGGAGATGGCAAGTCTCCTGCTGCCTTCACCTGCCAAAATCCAGTAGGCCCCAGCCTGCTCCTCGCCTAATCCTGGGCTCCAACAGCGTCAGTTGGTGTTCAGAAGTGTCGTCTCCACAGAGCCAAACACCTTCGTTAGAGTGTTAGTGGGGTTCAGCACTGCCAGCTGTTCCCCTGCTGTGGAGATGGCAAGTCTCCTGCTGCCTTCACCTGCCAAAATCCAGTAGGCCCCAGCCTGCTCCTCGCCTAATCCTGGGCTCCAACAGCGTCAGTTGGTGTTCAGAAGTGTCGTCTCCACAGAGCCAAACACCTTCGTTAGAGTGTTAGTGGGGTTCAGCACTGCCAGCTGTTCCCCTGCTGTGGAGATGGCAAGTCTCCTGCTGCCTTCACCTGCCAAAATCCAGTAGGCCCCAGCCTGCTCCTCGCCTAATCCTGGGCTCCAACAGCGTCAGTTGGTGTTCAGAAGTGTCGTCTCCACAGAGCCAAACACCTTCGTTAGAGTGTTAGTGGGGTTCAGCACTGCCAGCTGTTCCCCTGCTGTGGAGATGGCAAGTCTCCTGCTGCCTTCACCTGCCAAAATCCAGTAGGCCCCAGCCTGCTCCTCGCCTAATCCTGGGCTCCAACAGCGTCAGTTGGTGTTCAGAAGTGTCGTCTCCACAGAGCCAAACACATTCGTTCAAGTGTTAGTGGGGTTCATCATTGCCAGCTGATCCCCTGCTGTGGAGATGGCAGTCTCTCCTGCTGTCTCCGCATTACAAAGACAGTAGGCCTCTGCCTACACCCTCCTATTTCCTGGGCTTCAACACAGCCAGTTGTAGTTCGGAAGTGCCGTCCACACGGAAAGAGATACTTGCTCCCGTGTCTCAGTGGGGTTCAGTAATGTCAGCTGATCCCCTGCTGTGTGGATGGCAGTCTCTTCTGCTGTCACCTCATTCAAAATACAGTAGGCCTCTGCCTACACCCTCCTATTTCCTGGGCTTCAACACAGCCAGTTGTAGTTCAGAAGTGCCGTCCACACGGAAAGAGATACTTGCTCCCGTGTCTCAGTGGGGTTCAGTAATGTCAGCTGATCCCCTGCTGTGTGGATGGCAGTCTCTTCTGCTGTCACCTCATTCAAAATACAGTAGGCCTCTGCCTATACCCTCCTATTTCCTGGGCTTCAACACAGCCAGTTGTAGTTCGGAAGTGCCGTCCACACGGAAAGAGATACTTGCTCCCGTGTCTCAGTGGGGTTCAGTAACGTCAGCTGATCCCCTGCTGTGTGGATGGCAGTCTCTCCTGCTGTCACCTCATTCAAAATACAGTAGGCCTCTGCCTACACCCTCCTATTTCCTGGGCTTCAACACAGCCAGTTGTAGTTCGGAAGTGCCGTCCACACGGAAAGAGATACTTGCTCCCGTGTCTCAGTGGGGTTCAGTAACGTCAGCTGATCCCCTGCTGTGTGGATGGCAGTCTCTCCTGCTGTAAACTCATTCAAAATACAGTAGGCCTCTGCCTACACCCTCCTATTTCCTGGGCTTCAACACAGCCAGTTGTAGTTCGGAAGTGCCGTCCACACAGAAAGAGATACTTGCTCCCGTGTCTCAGTGGGGTTCAGTAACGTCAGCTGATCCCCTGCTGTGTGGATGGCAGTCTCTCCTGCTGTCACCTCATTCAAAATACAGTAGGCCTCTGCCTACACCCTCCTATTTCCTGGGCTTCAACACAGCCAGTTGTAGTTCGGAAGTGCCGTCCACACGGAAAGAGATACTTGCTCCCGTGTCTCAGTGGGGTTCAGTAATGTCAGCTGATCCCCTGCTGTGTGGATGGCAGTCTCTCCTGCTGTCACCTCATTCAAAATACAGTAGGCCTCTGCCTACACCCTCCTATTTCCTGGGCTTCAACACAGCCAGTTGTAGTTCGGAAGTGCCGTCCACACGGAAAGAGATACTTGCTCCCGTGTCTCAGTGGGGTTCAGTAACGTCAGCTGATCCCCTGCTGTGTGGATGGCAGTCTCTCCTGCTGTCACCTCATTCAAAATACAGTAGGCCTCTGCCTACACCCTCCTATTTCCTGGGCTTCAACACAGCCAGTTGTAGTTCGGAAGTGCCGTCCACACGGAAAGAGATACTTGCTCCCGTGTCTCAGTGGGGTTCAGTAATGTCAGCTGATCCCCTGCTGTGTGGATGGCAGTCTCTCCTGCTGTCACCTCATTCAAAATACAGTAGGCCTCTGCCTACACCCTCCTATTTCCTGGGCTTCAACACAGCCAGTTGTAGTTCGGAAGTGCCGTCCACACGGAAAGAGATACTTGCTCCCGTGTCTCAGTGGGGTTCAGTAACGTCAGCTGATCCCCTGCTGTGTGGATGGCAGTCTCTCCTGCTGTCACCTCATTCAAAATACAGTAGGCCTCTGCCTACACCCTCCTATTTCCTGGGCTTCAACACAGCCAGTTGTAGTTCGGAAGTGCCGTCCACACGGAAAGAGATACTTGCTCCCGTGTCTCAGTGGGGTTCAGTAACGTCAGCTGATCCCCTGCTGTGTGGATGGCAGTCTCTCCTGCTGTCACCTCATTCAAAATACAGTAGGCCTCTGCCTACACCCTCCTATTTCCTGGGCTTCAACACAGCCAGTTGTAGTTCGGAAGTGCCGTCCACACGGAAAGAGATACTTGCTCCCGTGTCTCAGTGGGGTTCAGTAATGTCAGCTGATCCCCTGCTGTGTGGATGGCAGTCTCTCCTGCTGTCACCTCATTCAAAATACAGTAGGCCTCTGCCTACACCCTCCTATTTCCTGGGCTTCAACACAGCCAGTTGTAGTTCGGAAGTGCCGTCCACACGGAAAGAGATACTTGCTCCCGTGTCTCAGTGGGGTTCAGTAATGTCAGCTGATCCCCTGCTGTGTGGATGGCAGTCTCTCCTGCTGTCACCTCATTCAAAATACAGTAGGCCTCTGCCTACACCCTCCTATTTCCTGGGCTTCAACACAGCCAGTTGTAGTTCGGAAGTGCCGTCCACACGGAAAGAGATACTTGCTCCCGTGTCTCAGTGGGGTTCAGTAACGTCAGCTGATCCCCTGCTGTGTGGATGGCAGTCTCTCCTGCTGTCACCTCATTCAAAATACAGTAGGCCTCTGCCTACACCCTCCTATTTCCTGGGCTTCAACACAGCCAGTTGTAGTTCGGAAGTGCCGTCCACACGGAAAGAGATACTTGCTCCCGTGTCTCAGTGGGGTTCAGTAACGTCAGCTGATCCCCTGCTGTGTGGATGGCAGTCTCTCCTGCTGTCACCTCATTCAAAATACAGTAGGCCTCTGCCTACACCCTCCTATTTCCTGGGCTTCAACACAGCCAGTTGTAGTTCGGAAGTGCCGTCCACACGGAAAGAGATACTTGCTCCCGTGTCTCAGTGGGGTTCAGTAACGTCAGCTGATCCCCTGCTGTGTGGATGGCAGTCTCTCCTGCTGTCACCTCATTCAAAATACAGTAGGCCTCTGCCTACACCCTCCTATTTCCTGGGCTTCAACACAGCCAGTTGTAGTTCGGAAGTGCCGTCCACACGGAAAGAGATACTTGCTCCCGTGTCTCAGTGGGGTTCAGTAACGTCAGCTGATCCCCTGCTGTGTGGATGGCAGTCTCTCCTGCTGTCACCTCATTCAAAATACAGTAGGCCTCTGCCTACACCCTCCTATTTCCTGGGCTTCAACACAGCCAGTTGTAGTTCAGAAGTGCCGTCCACACGGAAAGAGATACTTGCTCCCGTGTCTCAGTGGGGTTCAGTAATGTCAGCTGATCCCCTGCTGTGTGGATGGCAGTCTCTTCTGCTGTCACCTCATTCAAAATACAGTAGGCCTCTGCCTATACCCTCCTATTTCCTGGGCTTCAACACAGCCAGTTGTAGTTCGGAAGTGCCGTCCACACGGAAAGAGATACTTGCTCCCGTGTCTCAGTGGGGTTCAGTAACGTCAGCTGATCCCCTGCTGTGTGGATGGCAGTCTCTCCTGCTGTCACCTCATTCAAAATACAGTAGGCCTCTGCCTACACCCTCCTATTTCCTGGGCTTCAACACAGCCAGTTGTAGTTCGGAAGTGCCGTCCACACGGAAAGAGATACTTGCTCCCGTGTCTCAGTGGGGTTCAGTAACGTCAGCTGATCCCCTGCTGTGTGGATGGCAGTCTCTCCTGCTGTAAACTCATTCAAAATACAGTAGGCCTCTGCCTACACCCTCCTATTTCCTGGGCTTCAACACAGCCAGTTGTAGTTCGGAAGTGCCGTCCACACAGAAAGAGATACTTGCTCCCGTGTCTCAGTGGGGTTCAGTAACGTCAGCTGATCCCCTGCTGTGTGGATGGCAGTCTCTCCTGCTGTCACCTCATTCAAAATACAGTAGGCCTCTGCCTACACCCTCCTATTTCCTGGGCTTCAACACAGCCAGTTGTAGTTCGGAAGTGCCGTCCACACGGAAAGAGATACTTGCTCCCGTGTCTCAGTGGGGTTCAGTAATGTCAGCTGATCCCCTGCTGTGTGGATGGCAGTCTCTCCTGCTGTCACCTCATTCAAAATACAGTAGGCCTCTGCCTACACCCTCCTATTTCCTGGGCTTCAACACAGCCAGTTGTAGTTCGGAAGTGCCGTCCACACGGAAAGAGATACTTGCTCCCGTGTCTCAGTGGGGTTCAGTAACGTCAGCTGATCCCCTGCTGTGTGGATGGCAGTCTCTCCTGCTGTCACCTCATTCAAAATACAGTAGGCCTCTGCCTACACCCTCCTATTTCCTGGGCTTCAACACAGCCAGTTGTAGTTCGGAAGTGCCGTCCACACGGAAAGAGATACTTGCTCCCGTGTCTCAGTGGGGTTCAGTAACGTCAGCTGATCCCCTGCTGTGTGGATGGCAGTCTCTCCTGCTGTCACCTCATTCAAAATACAGTAGGCCTCTGCCTACACCCTCCTATTTCCTGGGCTTCAACACAGCCAGTTGTAGTTCGGAAGTGCCGTCCACACGGAAAGAGATACTTGCTCCCGTGTCTCAGTGGGGTTCAGTAATGTCAGCTGATCCCCTGCTGTGTGGATGGCAGTCTCTCCTGCTGTCACCTCATTCAAAATACAGTAGGCCTCTGCCTACACCCTCCTATTTCCTGGGCTTCAACACAGCCAGTTGTAGTTCGGAAGTGCCGTCCACACGGAAAGAGATACTTGCTCCCGTGTCTCAGTGGGGTTCAGTAATGTCAGCTGATCCCCTGCTGTGTGGATGGCAGTCTCTCCTGCTGTCACCTCATTCAAAATACAGTAGGCCTCTGCCTACACCCTCCTATTTCCTGGGCTTCAACACAGCCAGTTGTAGTTCGGAAGTGCCGTCCACACGGAAAGAGATACTTGCTCCCGTGTCTCAGTGGGGTTCAGTAACGTCAGCTGATCCCCTGCTGTGTGGATGGCAGTCTCTCCTGCTGTCACCTCATTCAAAATACAGTAGGCCTCTGCCTACACCCTCCTATTTCCTGGGCTTCAACACAGCCAGTTGTAGTTCGGAAGTGCCGTCCACACGGAAAGAGATACTTGCTCCCGTGTCTCAGTGGGGTTCAGTAACGTCAGCTGATCCCCTGCTGTGTGGATGGCAGTCTCTCCTGCTGTCACCTCATTCAAAATACAGTAGGCCTCTGCCTACACCCTCCTATTTCCTGGGCTTCAACACAGCCAGTTGTAGTTCGGAAGTGCCGTCCACACGGAAAGAGATACTTGCTCCCGTGTCTCAGTGGGGTTCAGTAACGTCAGCTGATCCCCTGCTGTGTGGATGGCAGTCTCTCCTGCTGTCACCTCATTCAAAATACAGTAGGCCTCTGCCTACACCCTCCTATTTCCTGGGCTTCAACACAGCCAGTTGTAGTTCGGAAGTGCCGTCCACACGGAAAGAGATACTTGCTCCCGTGTCTCAGTGGGGTTCAGTAACGTCAGCTGATCCCCTGCTGTGTGGATGGCAGTCTCTCCTGCTGTCACCTCATTCAAAATACAGTAGGCCTCTGCCTACACCCTCCTATTTCCTGGGCTTCAACACAGCCAGTTGTAGTTCGGAAGTGCCGTCCACACGGAAAGAGATACTTGCTCCCGTGTCTCAGTGGGGTTCAGTAATGTCAGCTGATCCCCTGCTGTGTGGATGGCAGTCTCTCCTGCTGTCACCTCATTCAAAATACAGTAGGCCTCTGCCTACACCCTCCTATTTCCTGGGCTTCAACACAGCCAGTTGTAGTTCGGAAGTGCCGTCCACACGGAAAGAGATACTTGCTCCCGTGTCTCAGTGGGGTTCAGTAACGTCAGCTGATCCCCTGCTGTGTGGATGGCAGTCTCTCCTGCTGTCACCTCATTCAAAATACAGTAGGCCTCTGCCTACACCCTCCTATTTCCTGGGCTTCAACACAGCCAGTTGTAGTTCGGAAGTGCCGTCCACACGGAAAGAGATACTTGCTCCCGTGTCTCAGTGGGGTTCAGTAATGTCAGCTGATCCCCTGCTGTGTGGATGGCAGTCTCTCCTGCTGTCACCTCATTCAAAATACAGTAGACCTCTGCCTACACCCTCCTATTTCCTGGGCTTCAACACAGCCAGTTGTAGTTCGGAAGTGCCGTCCACACGGAAAGAGATACTTGCTCCCGTGTCTCAGTGGGGTTCAGTAATGTCAGCTGATCCCCTGCTGTGTGGATGGCAAAATCTCCTGCTGCCTACACAGTCGTACCACTACTGATTTTTAACCGTGCTCCAATTAGGCCTGTGGCTCCACTGTCTCTCGTATTTCCCCTGTCCTCCAACCCTGCCAGTTACAGCTCCGAAGTGGCGTCTGCACAATCCACACTTGTTCCTGTGTTACAGGTGTTCAGTCCGGTCAGTTAATCCCCTGATGTGTGTCCGGCAATGTCGCCTGCTCTGTCCACATTCCCATTATGGGAATGTGGACAGAGCAGGCGACATTGCCGGACACACATCAGGGGATTAACTGACCGGACTGAACACCTGTAACACAGGAACAAGTGTGGATTGTGCAGACGCCACTTCGGAGCTGTAACTGGCGGGGTTGGAGGACAGGGGAAATACGAAAATCAGTGAAGCCACAGGCCTAAGTGGAGCTTGGTTCAAATTAGTAGTCTACAACCGATCTTAAAATTTCTTCAATGCAGCCTCAGCCTGCTCCGTGCTTGTCCCTGGGCTTCAACACAGCCAGTTGTTGCTCGGAAGTGCCGTCTTCACAGAGTAAAACACTAGCTCCTGTGTTTGTGGGGTTCAGTAACGTCAGCTGTTCCCCTGCTGTTTTGATGGCAATCTGTCCTGCTGCCTCCCAATTGACAGCACATCAGGCCTCAGCCTGCTAAGTGCTTGTCCTGGGCTCCAACATCGCCAGTTGCTGCTCATAACTGACTTTGGCACGGGTCCTCCCTCCTGCCCAGCTTGGTTCCAGCCCTGCCTGCTGTTTCCGGGAAGTGTCAATGTCAGTTTGCCACCCCAAGTTGCCATGTCGTGTTGCGGTTGGGTTAGCCGAGGCTAGGGTGCCAGCAGTTTAGGTGCTTCCTATGTGGACTGCGGCTTCTGGTAAGAAAGGTTTGTTCCATAGTGCCAGTAGGACAAGCACCCCCTGTAGGACTGTGTGATTCGGTAACTGCGGCCAGCTTGCGGCATGCCAACTTTGCTTTTCAGGGGTAACTTCTGATACCCCTCCGGGTTCCAGCACCGTCAGCTGGTTCTCATCAGAGCCTTTGGCCTAGGTGCCTCCATCTCGGTATCCGAGTTCCGGCAACGTCTGCTGGTCCTTGGTAGTGCTTTGTAGCACAGGTACCTCCTGCTTAGTAACCGGGTTCCAGCACCGTCAGCTGGTCCTCGGTTGTGCCATTGGCTCTTATTCCTTCTGCTGCCCCTCCGGGTGTCAGCACTGTCAGCTGGTCCTCGCTATTTCCATTTGCTCTTGCAGCTTATGCTACCCCTCCGGGTTCCAGCACCGTCAGCTGGTTCTCGTCAGAGCCTTTGGCCTAGGTGCCTCCATCTCGGTATCCGAGTTCCGGCAACGTCTGCTGGTCCTTGGTAGTGCTTTGTAGCACAGGTACCTCCTGCTTAGTAACCGGGTTCCAGCACCGTCAGCTGGTCCTCGGTTGTGCCATTGGCTCTTATTCCTTCTGCTGCCCCTCCGGGTGCCAGCACTGTCAGCTGGTCCTCGCTATTTCCATTTGCTCTTGCAGCTTATGCTACCCCTCCGGGTTCCAGCACCGTCAGCTGGTTCTCGTCAGAGCCTTTGGCCTAGGTGCCTCCATCTCGGTATCCGAGTTCCGGCAACGTCTGCTGGTCCTTGGTAGTGCTTTGTAGCACAGGTACCTCCTGCTTAGTAACCGGGTTCCAGCACCGTCAGCTGGTCCTCGGTAGTGCCATTGGCTCTTGTTCCTTCTGCTGCCCCTCCGGGTGCCAGTACCGTCAGCTGGTTCAAGAGGACAAAGAACAGGAAGACAACCACCAAGATGCAGAACAACAAGAGAGAGAAGACAAAGAAGCATAAAAAAAACAAAGCAGAAGAACATTAAGCATAAGACTAATACTCTGAGCAAATGATATTATCTTATTTATAAGCAGAAGAAGACTAAGCAGTGTATGGGGGTGAGTCCGTTCCTCCTCGTGGTGCCCCTGGAAAAGGCCTGCTGCTGCAGGCCAAACTGAACGCGGACAAATCCTGTTGTAAATCTTTTGTGACAGGCAGAACGGAAGGTGTAAACTTCTAACTTTTCTAGATAACAACTACAGGAATGCCTGACACAAACAAGAATATGATGAAGAAGAATAGGAAGAAGATGAAGAAGCTGAATATGTAGAATAATAATTGTTGAATAAGAAGAATATGAAGAATGTAAGAAAAGGAAGAAGAAGAAGAAGAAGAAGAAGAAGAAGAAGAAGAAGAAGAAGAAGAAGAATGTAAAAAAAGGAAGTAGAAGAAGAAGAAGAAGAATGTAAAAAAAGGAATAAGAAGAAGAATGTAAAAAAAGGAAGTAGAAGAAGAAGAAGAAGAATGTAAAAAAAGGAAGTAGAAGAAGAATGTAAAAAAAGGAAGTAGAAGAAGAAGAAGAAGAATGTAAAAAAAGGAAGTAGAAGAAGAAGAAGAAGAATGTAAAAAAAGGAAGTAGAAGAAGAAGAAGAAGAATGTAAAAAAAGGAAGTAGAAGAAGAAGAAGAAAGAAGAAAGAAGAAGAAGACATACATGTCTGGCAAAATATAAATGAGGCTAACATAGTCAATATCTTTGTAACTCCTAACATCTTTAAAAAAAAAGTTTAATTCCTGCTATTCCATTTGATTGGTCTAAACCTCTATGGCTTTAATGTCTCCTCCACCTCCCACAATACATTCTACATTATTCTTAGTTGTTTTTCTTCATGTAGAATTAACCTACAAGGAAAGAAAGGGTTTTTTTTATTCCGATATTTTGGCCCCATTGACTTGCATTGGTTCCCGGTATCGGAATCGGCGATACCGATACTTTTTTTTAAGATCGGCCGATCCATTCCGATCCGATATTTTCAAGTATCGGCTGGTATCGCTCAACTCTAAGTACCATATATCTGATGTTATTTTGAGTACATTTTCTCCACAATTTGGAAATATGGTGGAAGAGGCTGCGGACGTGGGCATGGGGGGGCCAGCTGGTACTGATGGTGGTGGTGCATCTGCTGGTAGTGGCAAAAGCACAATAGCAGCTAAGGCAGGAAGTGTTGAACCTGCATCATGGTCTGGCTCTGGAAGGCCTGGAAGGCTACCTTTTCAGGGAGTAGGTTAACCGCTTTTAAAGCCGGAGCATCAGGAACTGGTTTTGGCTTACATTGCCGAAACAGACTCCAGCTAATATGCCCTCCTCTTCTGAAGTTTCAAGAAATGCAAGCACTGAGTCGTCAAGTGCTGGCTCCAGGTCAGGAAGAACCCCTTTCCTTGTGTCCTTCAACCCCACCAAAAGTGAATGATGCAGCAGGCCACACTTCACATTAGTCCATGTAGCTCTTTCTCACATACCATGCCTGGGTTATCAAGTCAAATCGTGAATTCCCCTGTCCAAGATGAATCTGACATGGAGTGTGGGTGGCCAGCCAGGGCAGTGGGGTTAATCGGTACCGGGTCGGTGTCTCAGAGGGATGTGTCACAGTGGTGGTTACCCGGTCAGTGGCCCTGGGCGTCCATGCAAAGGGCTGAATAATGTTTATAGGTGAATGATACGTGATGCCACCTGTGCTTTCTGATCAGATTGACCAGCGCTGCAGTGTCGCTCCTCTGGGACAGATGTTGTGGTGCAGCTAAGATGTAGAAGCTCTGCACAGGTTGGGCCATAGTCGCAGGGCAGATTAAAGAGTTGGCAGATGGTGTGCAGTGCAGGATGTAGCAGAGCCGTGCGCCAGGCGCAGGAGAAAGATGACAGACACAGTCGTGCAGTTCCTTTACCTGTACTTGGTAAGTGCCATCCAGGACCCAGAGTAGAGATGGAGAAGGAGTTGGTCAGCCCGGAAGCAAATTAGGAATTCTCTCTCTGCAGATAGGTCGTGTGGTCTCCGTTCTAGCGCTTATCTGAGGTACTCGCAGTACTGAATTAACTGAAGTTCCCCCTGTTGACTCTCTTTTGGAACTTTCTCGTATGGCAGGCAGCCATAGCCTTTTCCTTCTGGCTCACACATGTCACTACTGGGGCCTCTGAGCCTTAGTTGGGAACAGAGCAGTTACAGTTGCTACTTCCTCCAGTTTCTGCTGCAGGACCGTCAGTGTCCCTACAAACTCGGAGAACGGAATCCGAACCATGCGCTCCAGCTAGGAGTGAGCCTTAACTCTGCTCATCCTCCAGCTCCCCTTCTCACATCCACACACTTTCCCTTCCCTTCACAGACTGCCCTAACTTCCCTACTCCCGACCACTGAGAGCAGCTCCTCAGCAGTCAGGTTCAGAGCTCTCCCTGCTGGCCTGGAGTGGGAACTGTGTTGTGTGTTCTGCTGGTACACTGACCCAGACCACTACATTCCCCTCACAGTCTACACAGCCAGAATCTGACCCTGATGAAACTCAGGTTCCCCTTCCCGCATACTATACCACCTTACACAGTGACAAAGAGGAAAGTGCAGATGAAAGTGCAGGTTCCTTGAGCAGGTGGGGGGGGCATACTCATGGGCGATGGCACTGGCACTGGGCCCCTCATAGTACACAAAAGTGTCTGCCAGTTGGAGGGCCCACCCACCATCAGACACACCGCCGTACTATGAGGGGCCCTGTGCCAGTGCCGTCGCCCACGAGTGGGCCCCCCCTTCTTGCTCAGGATCACAGGACTTGCAAAGTTGAAATACTTACCTCTCCCTGCTCGACCGCCGTGATGTCTTCCACGTTTCCTGACAGTGACATTCTGGTCAGAGAGCGCGATGACATCATGTCTGTATGCCCTCTGCCTAAACAGTCCAAGTGCAGAGAGATGGAAGATGGGGACAACGAGGAGTCCAGAGTACAGGGATTCCATAGTGAGGAGACTTATTTAATTGTTTTAAAGGTTGGGAGCAATTTTTGGGGAGCACTATACCCTGGAGAATGATATATGGGGCCCGCCATACACTGGAGCCTTCCAAAGGTGGACATCAGACACTGGAGCAGCATTTAGAGGGCCCATTATACACTGGAGCATTGTAAATGGGGCAAATTATGTATGGAGCATTATTTGGACCAAACGTGCACTAGAGCTTCATCCGTGAGGCCCATCATATGCTGGAGCTTTCCAAATGGATGACATCAGACACTGGAGCAGCATTTACAGGGCCCATTATACACTGGAGCATTAGAAATGGGGCCCATTATATATGGAGCATTATTTGGGCCCATAAGACAGTGGAGTTTCATCCATGGGGACCAGCATATGCTGTAGCATTATGTGGAGCTCATCATATACTGTATCAAACATTATATGGGACCAATGATTCTGTATGGAGAAATATATGGGCCTCATTTCTCTGTATGGCGCACTATGCGGTGGCCATAATACTGTATGGCGTAATATACTGTCCGTTTTTGAAGCTATTGGAGAATTTAAAATGGAGATCAGTCATGTGATGTAAGAAGTGAAGTATTTTTCATTTTACTATACCGCTATTTCCCTGCCGTATCAGAGGATCATGAATTGTAGCATGTGTTAAAGGAGCCCAGTGACACTCTTTGGCCCTGGGCCCATGAAAATCTGGAGCCAGCCCTACCCCCCACAACTTTACCCAAATAACCCCCAGTTTTCAATGCCTAACTATTATTATAAAGTAAATTAAGGTTGACAAGCTTAAGTAATAAGAATTGATATTTTTGGCATTAAAATGGGCACTGTAGGTGTGTTTCCTGCCCTCCACTCACTGCCGACTTTTCTTCCCCATTGACTTGCATTGGGTTTCATGTTTCAGTCGGCCTTCGACTTTTCACGATAATCGGCTGATTGTGTTCGACCCGACTTTTGCGAATGTCGGGTTTCATGAAACCCGACTCGACCCGAAAAAAGGCAAAGTCGCTCATCTCTAATTGCAACCATTTGGCAAATTCAAAAGAGTAGAGATTTTTTTCTCATTAATGTACACTCTGCAACCCATCTTGATGGAAAAAAAACAGACATGTAGACATTTTTGCAAATTTATTAAAAAAGAAAAAGCGAAAAGAAAAAAGGAATTTGGTCAAATTCCTTAATGAATTAACACCCAAAGTGCAATTTTGTTAAGGGTATGTTTCCTATAAGGAGCATGGCAATTTGTACACTCATTTTGTGCTTACAGACTCCTTTTAATGGTGTCTTTGTTTACCTGGCTTGATGTACTGTACAAATGCTGCTTTCACCACATCTGGGGTTCTAAATGCTGGTGTGCAGAATTTCAAGTGCATCAGCTGACACATGTTTGGCATTTAGATATAGTAGTAACTTTGTGTGCCGCCATTTGAAAGATGATGAAGGTGTTTTATTTTTGCTTTAATAGTTGAGTTGAACATTTGAACATATTATAATTTGAACTTCACTTTCTTCCTAGTTTATTGTAGGGTTCCTTTCTGTGGATTGACAGAAAAATGCAGAACTCCCATTATCACTCAAGGTTTGGACATTTTGTCTTTTCTTAGTGATTTGTGGGCTCTGGGAAACTGTGATAAGCACTTGTCACAGATGAAAAGTGTGTGCTTTCTTCATGTTGTTTTTCTTCTATAAAAATATATAAATGGCTGGGGCCCTGAACATTTTTAGAACATCACTTGCGGCAGGTGCATTTTAGTTGAAACCATTGCAATGTGAAAGAAATAAAAAGCAATATAAGTTGCATTCTGGAAACATCATTGTCTCCTTATTGGGTTGCTCACAGTTTTGATCTCTGAGAGTAGCAAGCTTTTGCTACTATTAGACTTTAAAACCTTTCCCAGGTACTCAGAGGAAAAGAAATGTGTGCTTTATAGAAATCAAGTGGAAAGTCTGCATGTATCCAATTTTGATCAAACACAAAGGATGGTCAGAATTATACCAGCAAAGTAGCTATTCACAGAAAGCCTAAAGTTGAACATGTGTGATCTATAAACTTTGTGCTGATGACTATCAAGAATCAACTTCTACATTTACAGCATAATTTAAGAAAATATTGTTGTTGAGTCGAAATGTTTCTAATCTTAAAGAAGTTAAAAAGAAAAGAAAAAAGAAAGAAAACATAAACCCAAGAATTTAAAAATCTGCGAATATAATTTTATTATTGTACAAGTTTGCTAAGTGTAATAATAAAAAACTAGAATCTGAGCTGAAAAAGTAAATTAGTGTGTATGCAAAATGTAAATGCATATTAACACACAACCATTACACAGAGAAAACCAAAGACAAAGCACAAAATAAATATCCTAAAATAAAAAAAAATATTTTTTTTTTAGGATATTTATTTTGTGCTTTGTCTTTGGTTTTCTCTGTGTAATGGTCGTCTGTTAATATGCATTTACATTCTGCATACACACTAATTTACTTTTTCAGCTCATTAATGTTAAATTGTACTATAGTCCAATGGAAATCCTGATTAGTAAAAGCTAAACTCAGAAAGGGCCCAGTCTTTCTCAATGCATATGAGATCATCCAAATACATTATTTTGTTTTGTTGCTGGACTATGGTTTGTGGCATACATTATTTTCTTTTATTTATACACAGTTCAAGATTGCTGAGGAAATTTGTATTTTAAATGTATATCCCTCAACTATAGGCTGTGAGCTATGACAACATTTTTTCACCCCCTTCACAGACAATTGAGCAACATGGAACAGTTACAACTCTGCTAATCATTATTTTTTCCCTTTCTGAATTTAAAAAAACCTCAGAAAAAATATGTATAGGGACCAACAAATTATTTTGAAAACCAAAAGAGCAAAAAATAGAGAAAACCCCTAAAAATAACCTTTATTAAATAATCATAAAATTGGAACAAACCTAAATGCCAGGTGATAATAGGTTTCATTAAGTGACCAAATATGTATCACTATCAAAGGAAGGGGGGCGTTTAAGGCACATCAATGGCTGATAAGTATTTGTTTTGATTTTTGATTGTCAGACCAACTTTGCTTTGTTTATATGCATTATGGTGTTATCTATGACTATTGATGGCCATTGTGCTTGATGGTACATTGTCTCTAGTGCCATAAATTTGCCATTGTAATCATTCTTATTGCAATGAGTTTTTTGAGGGACTATTAGGTCCTTTTTTCATGGATTGCCCTTTTTTGCATTGATGGTTTGCAATTATGTGGCTGTAGTGTTGCTGTTATTATTGTTTTTTGAGCCTGTGATTGTAGACGGTTTTTAGGCAATATCATTGATATATGTCCCTCTACAGTATTTTCTACTACGAGATAAAATGATTGAGCTGCAGGGACTATAGTTTTTTCTGCAGCATATGTATTTTTTAGTACGAGATAAGTTATTCATAGCTGCATTATAATATATTTTTTTCTTTGAGCCTTTTTTGATTACGAGATATATAGCACTTCAGCACCTTCCTTTTATCAGGACATATTTATGTCTACCCATTAGGGGTTTTTTTTTTTCGGGTATATTTGTATGTGTGTGTTATACTGTGTATCCCTTTTTTTGTTTTGCTAGGGTGATTAAGGGTTTCTTAGGGCTACCGATGTTGAGCGGGGGCGCCACATCGTCAACAATTAGGGTGCCAACCTCCGCGGCTAGGAAGGGACATATTAGGGTATATTAGGGTGAGGCTCCCCCCCTTCCTTTGATAGTGATACATAATTGGTCACTTAATGAAACCTATTATCACCTGGCATTTACGTTTGTTCCAATTTTATGATTATTTAATAAAGGTTATTTTTAGGGTTTTTTTCTATTTTTTGCTCTTTTGGTTTTCAAAACCCTTTCTGAATTTAGTTATGAATAATTTTTCAAGAAAAAACATTAATATCGAAATATTCTAATAAAAATCCTGTAAAATCGCACTACAAGAATTGGGAGGGAATACATAGAGTCTGAACATCTTGTGTAATTATTCTAGCTGTACCTTACTTGTGCCTGCTAGAATAATGAACAAGCTAAAATAAAGAATATTAGAGATGAGCGGATTGATCTGTGGACATTCAAGTTTAAGTTAAAACGTCATATAGAATTTTAGTTTAAGAAGGGGTTGTCCTAGTAGTGGACAACCCCTTTAAAAAGATCTGTCCATCTCTACAGAATACTGCAGAATTACATATACATATGAAGAACATCAATTATAGTTATTTTGACAAGGGGTGCCCAAACTTTTACATGCTTCAGTCTATACAGTTGTGTGAAAAAGTGTTTGTTCCCATCCTGATTTACTATTCTTTTGCATGTTTGTCACACATAAATGTATCAGATCACCAAACAAATAGGTAAACACAAAATGCAGTTTAAAAATGAAGGTCTTTATTATTAATGAAAATAGAAATCAGTGATTGCCCCCTAAACCTATTTACTGGTGGAACCGCCCTTATAAGCAACAACTACAACCAAGCATTTTTGATAACTAGCAATGAGTCTTTTGGCTCACTCATCTTTGCCACATTGGAAGGTTTCCAAGCATGAACTTCCATTTTAAGGTCATGCCACAGCATCTCGATTGGATTAAGGTCAGGACTTTGACAAGGCAAATCCAAAGTCTCAATTTGGATTCTTGATTAAGAACAGATGTGACCATAATCAGGCCTGGGTATGATAAACCACAGTTAATTTATGTTTTAAGGTGGGGGCAAACACTTTTTCACAAACATGTTTTCTTGTGCATGGTAGATCAGAGTTATGTAGAACTGTTTCAATCCTTCACTGGATTTGAAAGATGAAGCCCTATGCATATTGGAGCATGCTGCGCTAGCACTGCATGGGAAAAATTCCCACTTTGGGCCTTTTGACTCAAACATTCTCTCTATCAAAGGTCCTTTGTGGTAGCTGTAGAAAAGGAGATCCTTTAGATTCTGCGTTCTCCTATATGTAATAGATGGTGTATAAGCAGTATTCTTGGCTAATACCGGATCACGTGTCAGGATGGGCCAATACTTAGATAAATTATTTGTCATATAGTTCCATTTTTTATTGTATATTGTGATAAATCTGACTTCAGACAATGGTGATGCGCTGCTTAGGGGGTTTAAGAAGATCAATTCCCCTCATTTTCCGTGCCTTAAACCATCCTCACATGATAATCCAATCAGTGTAACCCCTTTGTCCAAACCATTCTGCAAGTTCCTGAACTTGTTTCTGGAAGGAGACATTGTTAGAGCATATTCATCTGGTTCTCAGAAATTGCCCATAAGGAATACCAACTCTAAGGTATTGTGCACACGTTGCGAATTTTTATGCGGATCTGCAGCATTTTTTCCGTGCGGAATTGCACCAAATCAGCAATGTATTGCCCAACCAATGTTAATCAATGGGAAACCAGAATTGGTGTACACATGCTAAGGAAAATTCTGCTTGGATTCACAGCATTTTATTTTCCACAGCATGCACCCATTGACTTACAATGAGTCAATCAAATCTGCAGCAAAGCCACAGGTGTAAAAAGGTCTGCTGACTAGCTGCGGATTTGCGTGCCAAAAATGCTGCGGAAAGGAAGAGTGTGTGGGCGGAGAATATGTGTGTGGGCAGAGGCTATGTGTGAGCAGGGAATGTGTGTGTGTTTGTCTGTGTCTGTCTGCGGTTGTCTGTCTATGGGTGTCTGTCTGTGGGTGTCTGTGTGTGTGTTTGCGGGTGTCTGTCTGGGGGTGTCTGTGTCTATCTCGGGGTGTCTGTGTATGTGTCTTTCTGTGGGTGTCTGTGTGTAGCCAGGCATCGTCTGATGGGACTACTACTCCCATCTGGCTATGTCTGCTACAGTGACAGCATGAGCCGATGATGGGACAAAAATAAAATTACAAACCAACATATACCTACCTTCCCACCGTAGTCCATTTAATACCGAGTGTCCCATGACTATCTCACGTGTAAAACAGTCACATCAGGAGATGTGACCGCTCTACATGGCTCCAGTGATACAATGACAGGAGGTATCCTCCCGCAGTATATCACTGCACCACCATCAGAGGTCACCGGAGTTCGTGCTGTCACTTGCGGCACCGCTGCATGAGAAAATTCTCACACAGCGGTAGTGTCGTAAAGTGAGAGCACGAACTCTGGTGACCTCTCAGTCATACAATGCAGTTTGTCACTGGAGCCATTTAGAGCTGTCACATTTTCTGATGTGACTGTTCTACACTTGAGAACATAGTGGGACACTCGGTAAATGGAGTACACTGGACAGGGAGTATTTGTGTTGGCATATTATTTTATTTTTATTGCAGGAGATTGAGGGATTCGGGGATTAGGTGTTCAGTAAGTATGGTTAATTAAGATTCAATAAAGGAGTCTGTGTCATTGTTTTAAACAAATGACTTTATTCTGGCAGTGTGTTAATTTGCCATACAACTATAGGATTAGTAATGGATAGGTGTCTTATTGATGCATCTCCATTACTAATCCGTGGGCTTCATGTCACCGGACAATACAAAGGTGACCTCAACCCCATAAATATTACCCCACTTGCCACAGCTACAGGGCAAGTGGGAAGAGTGAGGCTCAGTGTCAGAATTGGTGCATCTATAAGATGTGCAATTTCTGGGGTGACAGAGAGCTGATGTGTTTTGCCTGGGGGGTGCCAATATACATGGCCCCATCCCAGGCTAATAATATCAGCCCACAGCTGTCTGCCTAGCCTTTGCTGGTTCAATTATATTGGGGGACCCCATGTCAATTTTTTTCTGGGGTTTCCCTGTAAACTAACCAGTAAAGGCTAAGCACACATCCGTGAGCTGATATTAGTAGTGTAGGAATCTTTATGGCTATTGGCTCCTTTCCACTTCCCAGAATATTAACATCAGCCCTCAGCCGTCTGCTTTCTCTCTGCTGGTTATGAAAATTATGCAGGAGCCCACGCAATTTTTTTTAATTTTTTTGAAAAATAAACAGATATTGCGTTTCACGCACTAAAAGGTGGTATGTGAGCACTATATGGCAGTATGTGAGCACTATATGTCAGTATATGAGCACTGTATGGCAATGTGTGAGCACTATAAGATGGTATATGAGCACTATGTGGCAGTATGTGAGCATTATATAGCAGTATATAAGCACTATATGGCAGTATATAAGCACTATATGGTGGTGTGTGAGCGCTATTTTATGGTATATGAACACTATATGGCAGTGTGTGATAACTTTATGGTGATATATGAGCACTATATGACAGTATTTGAGCACTATGTGACAGTATGTGAGCACTATATGGCAGATATGGCAGTATTTGAGCACTATGTGACAGTATGTGAGCACTATTTGGTAGCATATGAGCACTATGTGACAGTATATGAGCACTGTAGGCTTTATGTGTTCACTGCATGGCAGCATATTGCGTTTCACACACTATAAGGTGGTATGAGAGCACTATATGGCAGTATGTGAGCACTATATGGCAGTATATGAGCACTATATGCTGATATGGTGGTATAGCAAATGTTAGAGGAAATATACTGTATATATAAATATATATATACAGTATATATATATATATATATATTTATATATTATTCACTTATTTTTGTTTTGTGTGTGTAAACATTATATTTGAACTTTGTTCGAAATGATATTATAGTATTCCATGGAGAAAGTAAAAGAAGAAGCTTGACAAGGAAATGAAATCACAATTCTTTTTTTTTTGTTAAATAATATATATTTATTTAGTTTGCAAATCCACAGACAAATCCGCAGAGAAAACAGAATGAAAATCCGCATCAAATCCGCATAGATTTTCAACTGCGTTTTCTGCCAAGAGAAGCAGAATCCACACAGAATTTTACAAAGGTAAATCTGCAACTGGAGCGCCCTCAGGCGTGTGAGCACGCGGCACAGGGCCGTGGGGTACTCGATACTGGGCCCGTCGACTTCAATGGGGGACGGTGTCATGGCGGTGACCCGGTCCATGGCCCTGGGGCGTCCATTAAATAAAAATGATGAAAGGTGATGGGGAAAAACTGATTGTAATGTTATTAGTTGTGGTAAAAATGAAGATAAAGTTTGTAGATGATTAAATATGTGACGCCACCTGTGGTATTCTGGTCAGAGGTGACCAGTGCTGCGGTGTTGTTCCCCTGAGACTGTTGATGAGGCGCAGCTGAGGTGAAAATAGCTCTCCACAGGTACAGCAATAGTCCCAGGGCAAAGATGTTAGATTAATAGTTAAAATGGCTATGAACGTTGGGGTGCAGAGAAATGAGAGGAGGACACAGAGAGGTGCAGTTTCTTTACCTTTTACTGGTAATTGGTTGCAATCTGGAGTACCACATTCAGGTGATGGAATGAGTCCGGCTCGCCTGGAGGCATTCAGGGAATCCACCTTGCCAAGTGGGGGTTTAGGACCTTCCTTCTGCGCTGTGTGTGGGTCTCTGCTGTTTATAACTAAGCTGAGACCATCTATTGCGTGACGGCTTCACTAAACTGTACAGCTGTCAGCATGAGCCTATTCCACGGGTACCGTCCTTTTCACCGTCAGCCCCGGGCTCCTTATCTGCTGCCGTGCCCTCAGGTGTTCAATGTCACACAGGAATTTACAATCCCCTGTACTTTCAGATTCGGCTTCTCAGGGCGTACAGCTCCTGTCAGCCTAGGACTCTGGCATCCTCTTTCTCTATATTAGCGCTTCGCTCTGGGGTCTGCTATAAGCAGTTTTTTTTAGCTTCCCCAGAGCCTCTCTGTCTCTGCGCTTGTCCTTTTCCCTCTTCACAGATCAGCTCCCTGTCATTAACTTCTTACAGATCAGCTCCCTCTCCTGAACTGACTGGATCTTCCAGAAAGATCTTTTTACCTCACGTTTAACTGTCTTGTCCCTCCCTCACAGCTGCTCTCGTTTCCATGACAACTCCCTCAGCTCACTTCTAGCTGACTCACCAACCCCATCTGCTGGCCAGAATTTATAAGGCAACTCCCTTTTCTGACCTGCAGCAGGAATTGTGATTTAATCTATGTTACCTGGCATGGGGGTCTCCCTTTCTGCCTCCAAGCATGACTTCACCTCTTAGGCGGGGTCACACTAACCGACGCAAAATACGGTCCATAGTTTACAGGCGTAATACGAATGAATGACCCCTAAATAGTGCTCCATATGTCATCCGTAACAAGGTGTGGTTGTGTATTTTGCGCATGTCTGCATCCGTATGTAATCCGTATGGCATCCGTATGCAATCCGTATGGCGAGATTTTCTCGCCGCCTTGCAAAATAGACATATAATGGAGCCCAATGACAGGGTTACTAACAGAAACAAAATAATAGATATAGACACATAGAATGCATATATATATACTGTACATATATATATATATATATATATATATATATATACACACACACAAGTCATTGAGATAAACATATATATATATTTCACAGAGTTCATCATAGCAGAATAGCCGCTAATTAAATTGCCGGCTTCTATCAAATAATTCCCCAACCCGACATGAAATGACACATGGTTTACATTCAGTAAAACATTTCATTTCATGTTTTTTAATATGTCCCTGACTAATAATTAGATGTGGGTTTGTGTGCAAAATTGGGGAGTTGTAGTTGTTATTTTAAGGGGTTAATTCATTGTTAAAAAATGCATGGGCTTCCCATTGCCCTGTAGCGGTGGCGAATGGGTTAATCTAACAAAGGGTTAATGTCATCTTACAATCGAATGGTGACATTAACTCTTTGTTAGATTAACCCACTCGCCACCAATATAGGGCAATGGAAGCCCACGCATTTTTTAACAAAGAATTAACCCCTTAAAATAACAACTACAACTCCCAAATTTTGCACACAAACCCGCATCTAATTATTAGTCAGGGACATATTAAAAAACATGAAATGAAATGTTTTACTGAATGTAAACCATGTGTCATTTCATGTTGGGTTGGGGAATTATTTGATAGAAGCCGGCAATTTAATTAGCGGCTATTCGGCTATGAAGAACTCTGTGAAATATAAATATATATATATGTTTGTCACAATGACATGTATGTATATATATATATATATGTGTATTCTATGTGTATATATCTATTCTTTCTTTCTTTATTAAACCTGTCAGTGTGAGTTTACTGTATAGAGCACTGAATTGCCGGCTTTTCTATAAGACACCGGGTGCGTATTTCTCGCAAGTCACATGTGTGGTCCATGTGTAATCCGTATTTTTTGCGCACCCATAGACTTGCATTGGCATACTACGGGCGTACTACGCTGACAATCGCAGCATGCTGCGATTGGCACGGACCGTAGAATATGGACGAGAAATATACGGCTGTTGGGAGCAAACCCATAGAGAATAATTTGTCTGTGTGTAATACGTGCTTTTAACGCCTCTCTCTAGTCCGTATTCCTTGCTAGTGTGACCCCGGCTTTAGAGGGAGGCAATGTCACTGTGACAACAGGACTCTGGGGTGTCACACAACATGTGCGCATATACCCTAAGGGGTTGGGACGTTAGGAGGTAGTGTGAAGCAGAGATTTAGTGTCTGTACATTTTTGGAAAACTTCTGTATAGAGAAAATATCTTCACCCTAAACCCCTTCACGGCCAGAGTTATTTTGCATGTGAGGGCTTATTGTTTGCTAAAAAAGTTGTACTTTTGAATAACACCATTGGTTTTAACACAATGTGTACAGAAAAACAGGAAAAAAATTCCAACTGCGGTGAAATTGCAAAGAAAAGTGCAATTCCACACATTTTTTTTACCATGTTCACTAAATACTGAAACTCACCTGCTATTATGATTCTTTATGCCTTTATGAGTTCATGGACACCAAGCATGTCTAGGTTATTTTTTGTTTAAGTGGTGAAAACAAAATCCTAAATTATTAAAAAGGGCTACATTTTCTGAGACCTGTAGCATCTCTATTTTTTGTGGTCTTGTTGAGGGCTTTTCTTTTTGCACGCCAAGCTGATGTTTTTATTGCTACCATTTTGGTGTAGACACAATCTTTTAATCATCTGTTATTGCATTTTATTACAAAGTAGCAGCAAACAAAAAAATTCTGATATTTTGAATTTTTTTCTCTTTACACAGTTTAGTGATCGGGTTCTTTTTTTATATTGATAGATTGGATGATTCTGAACATGGCAATACCAAAAATGTGCATTTTTAATTTTTGCTATTGTTTTATTTTGAATGGGGTGAAAGGGGGGTGATTTAAGCTTTTATGTTTTTTATTTTTTAATATTTAATTTTTTTTTACTTTTTGCATGCTTCAATAGTCTCCATGGGAGACTAGAAGCTGCTCTGCTTTGATCGCCTGATGATCATATCGCCTGTGTGTAGAAGAAATGCTACCTCGGTGGTTGGCACTCATAGCAATCCAGCTATGACAACCATAGAGGTATGCTGGAGACTTCTGGTTGTCAGACCGACCCATCGGTGACCCACGACCATGTGACGGGGTCACCGATGGGTGGGATTAGTAACATGCTTCCGTTAAGTGCAAGTTAAATGCTGCTGTCAGAAATTGACAGCAGGATTTAACTAGTTGATAGCTGTGGGTGGATCGCAATTCCACTCGTGGCTGTTGTGGGCTGACATGTGCCTGGAAAGGTGGGGGCTCAGTGCTGGGGCTCACACCTAGCAGGGGGAGTCCCACATCTGTGTACTATTATGCCCGATATTGGAAAGGGGTTAAAGATCTTAGTATCCGGGAAATCTATTTCAGACTGAGTATATTTGCAGCTAAATTTGATGTAAAGGCTGCTTTGATTCAGATATCGAGTGAAGCTTGATGGATCCTTTTCAGAGCCCTGCCAGATGATCAGAATATCATCAATATGTTGGACCCATGTAGCCACATTCTTAATGCCAGATAAGGGTTCAGTTAAAAAAATGCTTCTCTCCATAAACCAAGAAAAATTTTTGCATAAACAAGTGCTGTCAACGATGGAAATGAGGCACGGGGGAAGATGTATTTAAATGATTGGCCCCACCATGAAGCACAAGATGGCAGGATTTATTTTGAACGGTCATTCTGTGAGGACAAATAAATAGTATTGATTAGAGCACACTCTGGCTGCTGCTGTTACAGGAAGATGTTGGCTGTGTATAGCAGCCTGTATCTCTTGGGTGAGATGAGAGCTCATTTCTTGTATCCCTTCAATACACAGGTACCAGATATATGTCACAAAAAAATCATGTGACAGAAAGGTGATAATATGTTTAATGTTTTAATCCAGAATTGTATGATTTATGTTTATTTACCATCTACTTATTACCTTACAATAATTTAATCATACGGTGTAGCTTAATAAATGCTGAAAATATTTTAAAAAATGTATAAAGAAATGTAAAATTAAAATGAGCAAGATATATTTCTAACCTCAAACATATGTTTAGTATCTCAGTGTTTGAATAGCAAATGATTTGCTACTGCAGTCTGAGCAGTTGACAATGCTTATTTTGGAGTAATCGCTGAGAAAAACACATGATTGTGAGAAAGAGGATAGGGAAAATGCTTGATGTCAGACAAATATAGAGGAATTCCTTTTTTCAAACAGTTTAAATTGCAACAGAGAAACGATCGAAAAAGGAGATTAAAGGACTGATGGATGGGAATCTTTGATAGGAGTCTTACATGACATGAAATACTGATAACACGTTTTCAGGACAAATAAGATTACAGTTGTGACAAAAATCCCACCAATTTAATTTATTGCACATACTGTATTTTTAAAAAGGTTTCTAATTACCTATTAGATCTATTTATATTAAAATTGTGCATGAGCTAAAACTAATAATCCTGGAGGCAATTCAGCAGTGCTTGAATTCATGAAAGATTTGCTTGGTATCAACATGTGCAAGGTCTGATGCAGACGATTAGGCATAGTTAGTAAACTGTTAAGAACAGCTGCCATTTTTTAAGCACAGAATCTCCTGTTCACATATTCCCCAAATAATTGCAACCATCCAAGTGTGACCAGCAGTGCTACTTTTCACTTAAATCATTCCAAGATATTATTTTCATAGCAATCAATTGGATCCCAGCTGCATGAAAGCTTTTTTATTATGTGTAATATGTCTCCTGCAACAAATAATAAGAAACGGATCAAGAAGCTTTGCAATACAAAAAGATCTATGTCTTTTTTTCTAAATATTTTTCTTCTTTCATGAGAAATATAATTTATCATTCTAAAACAACGGGAACAAATAACACTTCTTTTTGCTTGTTCCTGTTTTTTCAATGTACATTGTTACTTATTTTTGTTCAATATTAAATGAATATATTAGGTATGAAAATTATTGATCAGTTTTCAATATTTTTGTTGTTATTCCATAATGGAAACCATTATGGTTATTTTTTTTTCTTTCTTACCTTAATTTTATATGAGTATATTGTCATGCTCGCACATTCAGATTTTGTGCCTACAAACAATTTGTGTTGAGGACACGTCTACTTCTAAATATATTTCTCAATGTTTCAACTTGTTTTCTGCTAAGCATAATATGATATATCGTATTTTTCGTTTTATAAGACGCTCCGGATTATAAGACGCACCACAAATTTTGAGGAGAAAAATAGGAAAAAACTTTTTTTAATAAAATGGTGGTGCCTCTTATAATCCAGGTGTCTTATTGCTTACCGGGGGTGGTGACTGCGGTGAAGCGGGGTCCCAGGGTCGCTGCTGGAGGAGGCAGGAGTGGGGTGATACCGCAGGCCGCAGGAAGGGATGAGAGGGTGCTCCGATGTGCAGCGCGCTGCCAGGGGGGCTCGTGATAATATCAAGGGGGCTCATGCTGCTATCAGGGGGGCTTGTGCTGCTGCCAGGGGTCTGTGCTGCTACCATGGGGGCTCGTGCTGCTATCAGGGGGGCTTGTCCTGCTACCAGGGGTCTGTGCTGCTATCAGGGGGGCTTGTGCTGCTGCCAGGGGTCTGTGCTGCTATGAGGGGGGCTTGTGCTGCTGCCAGGAGTCTGTGCTGCTACCATGGGGGCTCGTGCTGCTATCAGGGGGGCTTGTCCTGCTGCCAGGGGTCTGTGCTGCTATCAGGGGGGCTTGTGCTGTTGCCAGGGGGTCTGTGCAGCAGCCCGGGGCTCTGCCGACACTTACCGGGTGTAGGCTGCAGGGGTGTCCGGGCGTCTCCGGGTGCCCATCGGCGCTGTGGGTGTTGCCGGGTGCCCAGCCGTGTCTCCACGTGCCCAACGGTGTCTCCGGTTCCCATCCCGGGGCTCTGCCGACATTTTACGACAGGCCAGAGCCCCGGGGCTCCCTCTCGGTTCCCTCTGTATTGGCTGGCTCCGGCAATATGGCAGCCACCCCCGGGGACGGCACATGCGCTGATGGTGATCTCGGGACTGAGATCTCGAGGGCTGAGATTTCAGCCTTTAACATTAGCATTGTTCTCAACCAAGTTTACAACCTTCTTTAGCCATGTAGTGTGTGACATATCATCAGACACATCCTGTTTCATTTATGAAGAAGGGACTCAGAAAGTCACAAAGTAAATTTTTAGAGGGCCAGCAGTCAACCCTCACTATTCTTAGAGAGCCATCAGCAGGCTATGCTTTGTTGTTCTCATTATTAAATATTGGGTCTCTTATACTGTTATTGTGTATGCACCCCAAAAACCCATTGAACAGACCTCATGGATGGCCACATGTAACTATAGTTCCCAGTATTCATTTGGTTCTCCCATACTTTTTGCTTATGAATTGAAAGCAAGGCCTACCCTGCATCAAAGTTACGCGCACCCCAATAAGCCTTTGAAGCCAATTATTGGATGGCCACAGGAAAACCCAGTTCACATTATTTTTTGGTACTCCCATACTGTTTGCTTATGCATTGAATGCAAGGCCTGCCCTGCACCAAAGTTACAAGCCAATAAGCCTTTGAACCGATGTACTGGATGGCCACATGCAACCATAATTCCCAGTATTCATTTGGTAATCTGTTATGAATGAGTCACCGAAGGAGCAAAAAACAAAAATACAAGCTAAGTCCAGAAAACCGGAGAGGTTGGTAGCTATCGGATTGCAGACCCCTGAACCTATTCACACAACTAACAGTAGCCGTAGGGTGTTCCTACGGAGCCCTAGACCCCTCGTTCCCAGCCGGAGAACTAAATAAGCCTAAAGAAAGAAAGGTGAAATCTAAACTGCCCCATAGCAGACCCCAAAGCAATAGACAGCCCCCAACATGTATTGTCGGTGAAAAGCAGATGAAAACACAAACACAGACAGAAAGACAGGTTGAGCAAACGATGGGGCCCAGCTAACTAAATAGGAAAGGACAGAAAAGATGCTGGCTGCAATCTGCAAAAATTCTGCCAAAATAATGTCCAACACGTCTGATAGAAAAAAGGCCCTGAAGTCACTAGACTTCAAAATCACTATATCAGCACTCAGGTATATTCTGAAGACTGAGCAAAAGATCAACTTGACCAGAGACAAAAATGGAGCTCAGCCTGTACCAACAAGGGCAGGCAGAACACAAACACTAAGTAAACAGACACAATCTCAAGGAAAAATAAGAGAGCAAAAACTTAGCTTTCAGAAGACACTTACTGAATTGGTTTGCAAGAGCTCAGAGCAGAAAGGATCACCAGCAACCCTGCACGGCATCAGCTGCCTTATATCCACTCAGTGATTCCGGGTGTCCAATCACCCTCCGCCTGTTCAGATGACAGGTTTTTCCCATCCAAATCAATTTCACTACCTCTCTTCACCAGCAGAGGGAGTTCATCAGACATCAACGGTGAAGGGGAAAATGAACTCACAACAGTAATCCCATACTGTTTGCTTATCCATTGAATTCAAGGCCTGCTGTTCATCAAATTTACACACACTCCAATAAGACTTTGAAGTCACATACTGGATGGCCACATGAAAACCAAGTACACATTATTCTTTTGGTACTCCCATACTGTTTGTTTATGCATTGAATGCAAGGCCTGCCCTGCACCAAAATTACACACACGACAATGAGCCTTTGAACACACGTACAGGATGGCCACATGAAACCAAAGTTCCCATTATTCTGATTTTTTAAGTCACCTAAAATTTGCCCATGAAGTGAATACAAGGTCTTCCCAAAATTTCCACACACTCCAATCCCCCAAGTAAGAAATATGGAGGATGGTCTCCAAAAAATTTTTTCCCAGTTTACAGGAGCTTCTATGCTTGTAATGCCCATACACTAAGTGTATGGGCTGACAAAAATTTCCTCCTGGGGGGTACACATCAGCCTACTGTGTAAATATTTTTTTAAGGCCATCATAAACACCCTTGCAAAAAACTATAGTGGCTGTTGCTTCACGGAACACGTTCACCTTCGTGTTCTAGTGGTGTTATCTGAAGAGTCATGGAGTAAGGCCTCCAAAAAATGTTTTCACAGCTTAACATAGCGGGTCTCCTATACTTTTAATGCCCATACACTAAGTGTATAAGCTGAAAATGATTTTCCCCTGGGGGGGATACATCAACATAGAGAGTAAACTTACCTATAAAGGGCATCATATATACCCTTGAAAAAATCTATAGTGGCTGTTGCATCACGGAACACATTCACGCTGGTGATCTAGTGATGGTGTTGGAAGAGACGTGGAGGATGGCATCCGAATAATGTTTTCCCAGTTTAAAGGAGTGGATCTCCTATACTTGTAATGCCAATACACTAAGTGTATGGCCTGACAAACATTTCCCACTGGGTGGTACACATCAAATATTTGTTAAAAAATTTGTTACAGGCATCATAAACACCCTTGCAAAAATTTCTAGTGGCTGTTGCATCATGGACCATGGTCACCATAGGGATCTAGTGGTGGTGGATGATGAGGATGAGGAGAAGGAGGAAGATAACAGCAAATAGCCAAAATCAAGAAGCGTATACCCATGTGTGGGTGTGAAGAGGTGCATGGGAATATACTGTACCTCCCAAAAAAAGACACTGGACTTGAGGTTAGCTTTCACTTTTATCATGCGGTGGTCTACAGAAGTCTGGCCCAATCCAGCCCTTGTTCATTTTTATAAGAGTCAGCCTGTCAGCATCTTCAGTTGACAGGCGGATGCGCTTATCAGTTTTAATTACACCAGCAGCACTAAAGAAGTCTTCTGACAAAATGCTAGCGGCAGGACAGGACAAGAGGTCCAAGGCATACAGAGCTGTTGTGAGTTCATTTTTCCCTTCACCAGTGAGGTCTGATGAACTCCCTCTTCTGGCGAAGGAAGGTAGTGAGGCTGATTACCAAACAGCTGAGCAGGTAGATGATGACTGGGTCACAGGAACTGATGACTGGATATAAGGCAGCCGACGCCCTGCTGCCTTGCCGGTGATTTTCCTGCTTGATTCTTGGAGACCAGTCTGATTTCTTCTTCTCAAAGCTAAGTTTTGCTCTGCCTTTTGTACACTTTAGTTCTGGTTTTGTTTGCCTTGTTTTCTGGAGTTCAGCCATCCCCGGTCGGGGGTGAGCTGAATTCCATTTTTGTCTCTGATCTGTTGATCTCTGGCTCTGTCTTCAGAAAATACCTGAGTGCTGATATAGTCTTTTTGAAGCCTAGCGACTTCAGGGCCTGTTTTCCTATCAGTCTGTTGGTTCATTTTTGAATAGGGTTTTTGCGGATTGCAGACAGCAGCTTTTCTATCCTGTCCTATTTAGTTAGCTTGGGCCCCATCATTTGCTCAACCTATCTTTCTATCTGTGTTAGTGTTTTTTCATCTTGCTTCACAGTCATTATATGTTGGGGGCTGCCTATTGCTTTGGGGTCTGCTCTGGGGCAGTTTAGATTTCCCCTTTCTGTCTTTAGGCTAATTTAGTTCTCTGGCTGTGATCGAGGGGTCTAGGGCACCGCAGGAACCCCCCACGGCTACTGCTAGTTGTTGTGGATAGGTTCAGGGGTCTGCAATCCGATAGCTTCCAACTTCTCTGGTTTTCTGGACTTAGCTATTATTTTTGTTATTTCCTCCTTCGGTGACTCATCCATAACACAGAGCCAGTTCATGCCATGTATCCAGCTTTAAGACCCAATAATTAAAAGGCAAAGCGGAATCTTGGAAGATGTTGGTACGGTCAGCAAGGTACTCCTTCATCATCTTACAAAACTTTGCACTCCTTGTTAAAGTATCCCGTGCCTCAGGGCCACTGCGATGGGAGGGTCTGAGAAAAATCTCCCAGAACTTTCCCAAGGTTGCCTTGTCTCTGCTGGATTGGAGTTGTGTCACTCTAGCCTGTAATCCTTGGTTGTCCACCAGCGTTTTCAAATGGGAATTTTTTTAATAATTCCGCAACAAGGGACTTCTGGTACTGCAACATTTTAGTACACCTGTCTGCCTCTGGAGGAAGAGATTGAAAGCTCTCCTTGTAGCGTGGGTCTAGAAGTGTCACCATCCAGTAATGACTGTCAGCTAAAATTTTGACAATACGCGGGTCATGGAAAGGTAGTGCCATATAAAGTCAGCCATGCGTGGCAAACAGCTAACAAACAAGACTTCCGTGTCCTCACTGTCACGGGGCGACTGGCCCTGCATGACGCGACCCGACGATCGGTTGGTCACCAAACAACAAGACAAAACAAGGGGACACAGGGGACACAATTACAACGGTGGGCCCTTCTATAGGGAATGGGGAAGTGGACACCTCCTGCACTCTCCTAAGGAAGAGCCCTGAACTCTCCTCACGTTCCCTATACAGGTTCTTTCAACTTGTCACCGACCAGGATACCTAGGTCCCTCACTTACCCTGCACCTATCCCTTACTAGGGAACTGGCAAGTGCGGACACTGGTCCCACCGCTGTACTAAAAACACACCAGGGAAAATAATAGGCAGGGAAAAACAACAATACTTAGCTTGCTCTGCAGTCATATCACCAGACCACAGAGTAAGGCACCCGAACACAGATTCCGGCAGGATAACCACTGCTCCAGATCAGCTGCAAACAGCACTGCTCAAGATAGCTTCTCTCTTCAGCACGGTTGGCTTCCAAATGACCAGTATTACCAACAGTGAGCTACAGCACCTGATGACCTTTTATAGGAAGGAGAGGGGTGGTCACCACCTGCTGACTAATTAAACATGTAACACCAGCGGCCACCGGGGGGAACCCATCAGCAGACTCACTAAACTTCTGTAACACCAGCAGCCACTGGGAGCAAAAACCCATATTAACCCCCGAGGGCCTGAAAGAAAAAAGGTTTAAAAAAGAGAATCCAGACTCTGACACAGATCCAAAATTGTGACAGTACCCCTCCTTCAATTAGGGGCCTCTGGACCCTCAACACCGCACCTCACCAGAAAACCACCTACAGTGAGGACGTCTAGATCCACCAGAGTTCACTTCAGCAACTACCTGACTCTCTGGTTTATGGCAAATGTGGGCAGATGGAAGTGGCAATGTATGCTCCAGAGGCACCACAAATCTCCAGAGCGCCGACTTGGGGAATGAGTTGTGTATGGGCATAATTGGGGGTAACTCCAGCTGGTAAGTCCCCGGGCTGAGAATGGTCGATACCCAATATGGCCCGATAACCCAAGAACTCCAGACCCCAGCAGCACACTTCCACTGGATGTTTTTGGTGGACACCCATACGTACTCATTCACACATAGGTCTGGAATTGAACGTTTATTGCCAAACACACGCTTGCCACAAGATGGTAAAATCTCCCAGGAACTGACAACAGAAGAATCCCCCTGTATCACCACAGTCACACCCCCACAATTCTTCGAGGGAACCACCACCCTTCTCCGACCCCTCCTCCTATGAGGACTCTGCCTCTCAGGGTTGGCTAATGGTGAGGGTTGAGTCTTGCCCGTACTCCCTGGCAGCACCTCTGCTGCCCCCACTGGAGAAGGAGACAGTTGTAGAAAGATGGCAGAGACAGTAGCCCCCAGGCAGCAGCCCTCACACAACTGATCCCAGCTGACTACTTCCCTAGACTGCCAATCTATAACCGGGTTGTGTTTTTCCAACCAAGGGAGGCCTAAAACGATAGGTGATGGCATTCCCCCAAGATGTAGCATGACAGGGACTCTACATGATGAGTCCCTATATGCAGATGTGTATTTTCCGTGACTTGGGTCAACCTCCCCTGGTTCAGTGGGACAGAGTCGATGGCCTAGACGCTTAGGGGTTTAGCCAGCATCCTACACCTCAGGCCATGGGTTTGGACAAAGTGAGCATCCACCAGATTGACTCCCGCTCCTTTGTCCACAAACACCGGTATGCCCTCAGGTACCCCGCCAACCATCGCTTCTGCTGACAAAGTACATTGGGAGGGCAAAATGAAGGACATATACACTCCCTCGTCGCCTCCCTCCACACTACCAGGGGGACGCGGCTTCTTAGGTGGTACAGAAGTTTTGGCGTGAGCCGGGTAGACCCTGATAAAATGACCAGTCTGCCCACAGCTAAAACATGCCCCCAAACTATGACGAACCACAGGCAGCACCATTGGGGAACCAACTCCTCCCACCTGCCTGGGCTCGTCTGACTGCACCAATGAGTCCTCCTCCCTAGCAAGGAATACAAGGAGCATATTCGCCAAAGCCGCAAAAAACTCATCCACAGATGGTATAGATGGTGAATCGGCCAGCAGGGAGAAGGCCCTGGAATGGGGATCATCTTTAAGGAGGGATATTATGAATCCCACCCGCTGTTCCTCACTCCCTAATGAACGAGGGTGGAGCCTGAAGTGTAGCTTACAGGCCTCCTGAAAAAACAAAAAATATCTCTCCTTCCAAAAAACCTGTCTGGGAGAGATAACTTCGGTTTTGGTTGAGCCTGAACCTGAGCTAAGGCCCCGAACCCCACCAACTGCTGCAGCTGCTGCTCCACCACACCATGCAGCACCCCACACTCCTCAGTGAAGGTCTGCAGTAAATGGACAAAAGTATGCATTAGGCCCATGACTCACCAGAAAAAAAATGGATGGTTGGTAATAATGTCACTGGGCCCTGCGTGATGCAACCCGATGGTCGGTCACCAAACAACAAGTGAAAACAAGGGGACACCAGGGACACAAATACAATGGTGGGCCCTTCAATAGGGAATGGGGAAGTGGACACCTCCTGCACTCTCCTAAGGAAGAGCCCTGAACTCTCCTTTCATTCCCTATACAGGTTCTTTCAACCTGTCGCCGACCAGGATACCTACAGTAGGTCCCTCACTTACCCTGCACCTATCCCTTACTAGGGAACTGGCAAGTGCGGACACTGGTCCCACCATTGTACTAATAAGACACCAGGGAAAATAACAGACAGGGAAAAACAGCAACACTTAGCTTGCTCTGCAGTCATGCACTGGACCTCATAGTAATGCACTCAAACAGTGCTTCCAGCAGGATAACCACTGCTCCAGATCAGCTGCAAACAGCACTACTCAAGATAGCTTCTCTCTTCAGCACGGTTGGTTTCCAAATCACCAGTATTACCAACAGTGAGCTACAGCACCTGATGACATTTTATAGGAAGGAGGGGGGTGGTCACCAACTGCTGACTAATTAAACATGTAGTAACACCAGCGGCCACTGGGGGAAACCCTTCAGCAGACTCACTAAACTTGTGGTAACACCAGCAGCCACCGGGGGCAAAAACCCATATTAACCCCCGAGGGGCTGAAAGGAAAAAGGTTTAAAAAAAGAGAATCCATACTCTGACACAGATCCAAAATCGTGACAGTACCCCTCCTTCAATTAGGGGCCTCTGGACCCTCAACACCGCACCTCACCGGAAAACCACCTACAGTGAGGATGCCTAGATCCACCAGAGTTCACTTCAGAAACTACCTGACTCTCTGGTTTATGGCAAATGTGGGCAGATGGAAGTGGCAATGTATGCTCCAGAGGCACCACAAATCTCCAGAGGGTCGACTTGGGGAATGAGTTGTGTATGGGCATAATTAAGGGTAACTCCAGCTGGTAAGTCCCCGGGCTGAGAATGGTCGATACCCAATATGGCCCGATAACCCAAGAACTCCAGACCCCAGCAGCACACTTCCACTGGATGTTTTTGGTGGACACCCATACGTACTCATTTACACACAGGTCTGGAATTGAACGTTTATTGCCAAACACACGCTTGCCACAAGACGGTGAACTCTCCCAGGAACTAACAACAGAAGCATTCCTGTTGTGAGTTCATTTTCCCCTTCGTCACTGAGGTCTAGTGAACTCCCTATTCTGGTAAAGGAAGGTAATGAGCCTGATTATCAGGCACCTGAGCCTAATGAGGATGACTGGCTGAGTGGAGTCACAGACTGAATATAAGGCTGCCGACGCCCTTCTGCCCTGCGGGTGATTTCTCTGTGGACTTCTAGGACACCAGTCTGATTCCTGCTCCTCTAAAGCTAAGTTTTCTGTTTTGCCCGTTTGCATTTTTGTTTTGATTTTTGTTTTCCTTGCTTTTCTGTATTCTGCCATTCCCTGCTGGGGTGAGCTGAATCTCCCTTTTGCCTGTAGCTCTGTCTTCAGAATATTCCTGAGTACTGACATAGCTTTTTTGAAGCCTAGCGTCTTCAGGGCCTTTTTTACTGTCAGTCTGTTGGCTCTTATTTTCATAGGGTTTTTCACGGATTGCAGACAGCAGCCTTCCTGTCCTTTTCTATCTAGTTAGTTTGGGCCCCGTCTTTGCTCAGTCTATCTTTCTGTCTGTGTTAGTATTTTCATCTTGCTTCACCGTCATTATATGTTGGGGGCTGCCTATTGCTTTGGGGTCTGCTCTGGGGCAGTTTAGATTTCCCCTTTCTTTCTTTAGGCCTATTTAATTCTCCGGCTGTGATCGAGGGGTCTAGGGCATCGTAGGAACCCCCCACGGCTACTGCTAGTTGTGCTGATAGGTTCAGGGGTCTGCAATCCGATAGCTGCCGACTTCTCTGGTTTTCTGGACTTAGCTAGCATTTCTGTTTTTGCCTCCTACGGTGACTCAATCATAACAGAATCACCCGCCATACCGCAGATCCTAAGGTACTCAATAGCAGGAAAGAATTGTGTTTACAAAAAAAAAAAAAAAAAAGGTGTGTGTGTATATTCTTTCCTCTATATCTCTGAGGCCGTAGGGTGAATTTTTTTTTTCTCTCTCAATGGAGATAAAGCAATTGTCTGATCGTGTGGAGCAGCTCGCTGCGGAAGTGCGGAAAATTTCCGCCTACCTTGCTCGTTCGCATGCTGTTGAACCAAAGATCCCTACACCTGATGTATTTTTTGGGGATCGATCTAAATTTTTGAGTTTCAAAAATAATTGTAAATTATTTTTTGCCTTGAAGCCTAACTCGTCAGGGAGCTCCGCGCAGCAGGTTAAAATTGTCAACTCTTTGCTGCGTGGCGATCCCCAGGATTGGGTGTTTTCTTTGAAACCAGATGATCCTATTCTGACTAATGTGAACGCATTCTTTCAAGCTTTGGGGTTGTTGTATGACGAACCTAATGCTATTGATTAGGCTGAAAAGACCCTGTTGGCATTGAACCAGGGTCGAGATTCTGCAGAGTTGTACTGTCAAAAGTTCCGAAAGTGGGTGGTCCTTACTAGCTGGAATGATAATGCCTTGGCTGCTCTCTTTCGGAAGGGTTTGTCAGAAGCCGTAAAAGATACTATGGTGGGATTTCCTGTTCCCTCTGGTCTGGACGATTCTATGTCATTAGCCATTCAGGTTGATCGGCATTTACGTGAACGCAGGATTGCACAAGAGGTGTTGCCACCGGTTGAACAGACGTCTGAACCTATGCAATGTGTTAGAGTTTTGTCTAAGGCGCAACGTCAGGAGTTCAGAAGGCGTAATAAGCTGTGTTTTTTCTGTGAAGATGCCTCGCATAGTATTTCTGTTTGTCCTAAACGAGAGAAACGCTTTGCACACACGTTTTCTGTTGGTGGTGTTCAACCTAAGTTTCTTCTGGCAGTTACTCTGATCTGCTCCCTGTCCACATTTTCCGCCAGGGCTTTTGTGGATTCGGGAGCAGCGCTAAACTTAATGGACTTGGATTTTGCTAAACGTTGTGGATTTCCGATGACACCTCTGCAGACGCCTATCCCTTTGAGGGGGATTGATGCTACTCCTTTGGCTAAAAATAAACCTCAGTTTTGGACCCAGGTGGTCATGCGGGTCGCCCCAGACCATCAAGAAAATTGCAGATTTTTGGTATTAAATGGTCTGCATGATGCCGTTGTTCTGGGGTTTCCCTGGTTGCAAATTCATAATCCAATTTTGGATTGGAAATCTGTGTCTGTGGTGAGTTGAGGTTGTCGGTGTGCCTTTAGTGAGGCTCCGGTTTTTTCCACCTCTCCTCAGTCGCATGATGTTCCTGACTATTTGGCGGACTTTTATGATGTATTTAGTGAGAATGAGTCTGCGTCCTTGCCTCCTCATAGGAGTTATGACTGTGCAATTGAACTAAGCCCGGGGTGTAAATTTCCCAAGGGTCGGCTCTTCAATTTATCTGTACCCGAGCACGAGGCTATGCGGTCCTATATTAAGGAGGCGTTGGAGAAGGGTCATATTAGACCATCCTCTTCACCCTTAGGTGCCGTTTTTTTTTTTGTGGCCGAAAAGGATGGTTCTTTAAGGCCTTGTATTGATTATCGTGCCCTCAATAAAATTACTATTAAATATCAGTATCCGTTACCCCTGATTTCAGATCTATTCTCTAGAGTTAGAGGTGCTTGCTGGTTTACCAAGATTGACCTCAGGGGGGCGTATAATCTTATCCGCATTAAGCAGGGGGATGAATGGAAGACGGCGTTTAATACTCCGGAGGGACATTTTGAGTACCTGGTGATGCCTTTTGGGCTCACTAATGCCCCTTCTGTCTTCCAGTGCTTCATAAACGATATTTTGCGAGACTTTGTAGATAAATTTTTGATTATCTGGATGATATTTTGATCTTCTCCAAGGATTGGGATTCTCATGTGGAACATATTCGGACTGTGTTCCGGATCTTGAGGGAGAATTCCCTGTATGTCAAAGGATCGAAATGCCTTTTTGGAGTACAGAGGATTTCATTTTTGGGATTTATTTTGTCTCCGTCAACTATTGAAATGGACCCGGCCAAGGTACAGGCCATTTATGATTGGGTTCAGCCCACTTCTTTGAAGGCCCTCCAGAAGTTTTTGGGTTTTGCTAATTTTTATCGGAAATTTATAGCAAAATTTTCTAGTATTGCCAAGCCATTGACTGATCTGACTAAGAAGGGTGCTGATGTGTTGAATTGGTCTCCTGAGGCTGTTGCTTCCTTTCAGGAGCTGAAGCGAAGATTTACCTCCGCCCCGGTTTTGCGGCAACCTGATGTCTCACTCCCGTTCCAGGTAGAGGTGGATGCTTCTGAGATTGGTGCAGGAGCTGTTTTGTCCCAAAAGGATCCTGTAACATCTAAAATGAATCCCTGTGCTTTCTTTTCCCGAAAGTTCTCTCCATCTGAACGTAACTATGATGTGGGGAATCGGGAACTGTTGGCCATGAAATGGGCATTTGAGGAGTGGAGACATTGGTTGGAGGGAGCTAAACATCAAGTTGTGGTCCTCACTGACCACAAGAATTTGATTTACCTAGAGTCGGCTAAACGCTTGAACCCTAGACAGGCTAGGTGGGCCTTGTTTTTTACAAGTTTTGATTTTGTGGTCTCTTTTCTTCCTGGAACTAAGAATGTCAAGGCAGACGCCCTCTCTAGGAGTTTCTTTGCTGATTCTCCTGTGGTGACCAAGCCTGCTACCATCTTAGGCGAAGGGGTAGTTCTTTCTGCCATCTCGCCCGATTTGAGACTTGCTCTGCAAGAGTTCCAGGAGGACAAACCTGAGCGTTGTCCCAGTGGAAAGTTGTATGTTCCTGACCAGTGGAAGAAGAGAGTGATGTCTGAAGTTCATTGCTCTGCATTGGCTGGTCATCCAGGTATTTTTGGTACTAGAGATCTGGTGAGTCGCTCTTTTTGGTGGCCCACCTTGTCTCATGATGTCAGGAATTTTGTGCAGTCCTGTGGGACTTGCTCCCGGTCTAAATCTTGTTCTCGCTCTAGTGGGTTGTTGATGCCTTTGCCGGTCCCCAGGAAGCCATGGACCCATATTTCAATGGATTTCATCTCTGATATGCCGGTCTCTCAAAGAATGACTGTTATTTGGGTGATTTGTGATAGGTTCTCTAAGATGGTTCATCTTGTACCACTCCCTAAGTTGCCATCTTCCTCTGAGTTGGTGCCCCTGTTTTTGCAACAGGTGGTTCGCTTACACGGGATTCCTGAGGACATTGTATCTGACAGAGGAGTTCAGTTTGTGTCTAGATTTTGGAGGACTTTCTGTTCCAAGCTGGGAATTCAGTTGTCCTTCTCCTCTGCTTTTCACCCTCAGACCAATGGGCAGACAGAGAGAACAAACCAGACCTTGGAGTCGTATTTGAAATGTTTTATTTCCGCTGATCAGGATGATTGGGTTTCATTTTTGCCCTTGGCCGAATTTGCTTTAAATAATAGAGCTAATTCTGCCACTTTGATGTCACCTTTTTTTTGTAACTTTGGGTTTCATCCTCGATTTTCTTCAGGGCAGGTGGAGCCTTCTGCCTGCCCAGGTGTTGACACTGTGGTGGAGAGAATGCACCAGATCTGGGACCAAGTGGTGGATAAGTTATCTCTCTCCCAGGAAAAGGCCCAGCGGTTTTCTAATCGACATAGGACCATTGGTCTCCAGTTTAAGTTTGGTGATATGGTGTGGTTATCATCAAAAAATATTGCTATGAAGGTGGCTTCTCCTAAGTTTAAGCCTAGATTTATTGGACCTTACAAGATTTTGGAGATTATTAATCCGGTCTCTTTTCGTTTGGCTCTTCCTGTCACATTTAAAATCCATAATGTGTTCCATAAGTCCTTGTTGAAGAGGTTTGTTGAACCAGTTGTTCCTGGGGTGGCACCTCCAGACCCTGTATTGGTTGAAGGTAACATGGAATATGAGGTAGAGAAAATACTGGATTCCCGTCTGGTTAGACGGAGACTCCAGTATTTGGTTAAGTGGAAGGGTTATGGTCAGGAGGATAATTCCTGGGTCTCTGCCTCTGATATTCATGCCAAAAGATTGGTGCGTGCATTTCATCGGGCTCACCCTGATCGCTCTGGTGGCGTGGTTGAGGGTTCGGTGACCCCTCCTAAAGGGGGAGGTACTGTTGTGAGTTCATTTTCCCCTTCGTCACTGAGGTCTGGTGAACTCCCTATTCTGGTAAAGAAGGTAATGAGCCTGATTATCAGGCACCTGAGCCTAATGAGGATGACTGGCTGAGTGGAGTCACAGACTGGATATAAGGCTGCCGACGCTCTTCTGCCCTGCGGGTGATTTCTCTGTGGACTTCTAGGACACCAGTCTGATTCCTGCTCCTCTAAAGCTAAGTTTTCTGTTTTGCCTGTTTGCACTTTTGTTTTGTTTTTTGTTTTCCTTGCTTTTCTGTATTCTGCCATTCCCTGCTGGGGTGAGCTGAATCTCCCTTTTGCCTGTAGCTCTGTCTTCAGAATATTCCTGAGTACTGACATAGCTTTTTTGAAGCCTAGCGTCTTCAGGGCCTTTTTTACTGTCAGTCTGTTGGCTCTTATTTTCATAGGGTTTTTCACGGATTGCAGACAGCAGCCTTCCTGTCCTTTTCTATCTAGTTAGTTTGGGCCCCGTCTTTGCTCAGTCTATCTTTCTGTCTGTGTTAGTATTTTCATCTTGCTTCACCGTCATTATATGTTGGGGGCTGCCTATTGCTTTGGGGTCTGCTCTGGGGCAGTTTAGATTTCCCCTTTCTTTCTTTAGGCCTATTTAATTCTCCGGCTGTGATTGAGGGGTCTAGGGCATCGTAGGAACCCCCCACGGCTACTGCTAGTTGTGTTGATAGGTTCAGGGGTCTGCAATCCGATAGCTGCCAACTTCTCTGGTTTTCTGGACTTAGCTAGCATTTCTGTTTTTGCCTCCTACAGTGACTCAATCATAACACATTCCCCTGTGTCACCACAGTCACACCCCTACAGTTCTTCGAGGGAACCACCACCCTTCTGCGACCCCTCCTCCTATGAGGACTCTGCCTCTCAGGCTTGACTAATGGTGAGGGTTGAGTCTTGCCCCTACTCCCTGGCAGCACCTTTGCTGCCCCCACTGGAGAAGGAGACAGTTGTAGAAAGACAGCAGAGACAGTGGCCCCCAGGCAGCAGCCCTCACACAACTGATCCCAGCTGACTACTTCCCTAGACCGCCAATCTATAACCGGGTTGTGTTTTTCCAACCAAGGGAGGCCTAAAACGATAGGTGATGGCATTCCCCCAAGATGTAGCATGACAGGGACTCTATATGATGAGTCACTATACGGAGATGTATATTTTCCATGACTTGGGTCAACCTCCCCTGGTTCAGTGGGACAGAGTCGATGGCCTAGATGCTTAGGGGTCTAGCCAGCATCTTACACCTCAGGCCATGGGTCTGGACAAAGTGAGCATCCACCAGATTGACTCCCGCTCCTCTGTCCTCAAACACCGGTATGCCCTCAGGTACCCCGCCAACCAACACTAGGGCCATGACTCACCAGAAAAAAAATGGTTGGTTGGTAATAATGTCAAGGGGCCCTGCGTGATGCAACCCGATGGTCGGTTACCAAACAACAAAACAAAACAAGGGGACACAATTACAACGGTGGGCCCTTCAGTAGGGAACGGGGAAGTGGACACCTCCTGCACTCTCCTAAGGAAGAGCCCTGAACTCTCATCACGTTCCCTATACAGGGTCTTTCAACTTGTCACTGACCAGGATACCTAGGTCCCTCACTTACCCTGCACCTATCCCTTACTAGGGAACTGGCAAGTGCGGACACTGGTCCCACCGCTGTACTAATAAGACACCAGGGAAAATAACAGACAGGGAAAAACAGCAACACTTAGCTTGCTCTGCAGTCATGCACCGGACCGCATAGTAATGCACTCGAACACTGCTTCCAGCAGGATAACCACTGCTCCAGATCAGCTGCAAACAGCACTGCTCAAGATAGCTTCTCTCTTCAGCACGGTTGGCTTCCAAATGACCAGTATTACCAACAGTGAGCTACAGCACCTGATGACATTTTATAGGAAGGAGGGGGGTGGTCACCACCTGCTGACTAATTAAACATGTAGTAACACCAGCGGCCACTGGGAGAACCCATCAGCAGACTCACTAAACTTGTAGTAACACCAGCGGCCACTGGGGGCAAAAACCCATATTAACCCCCAAGGGCCTGAAAGGAAAAAGGTTTATAAAAGAGAATCCATACTCTGACACAAATCCAAAAATGGATCGTGACACTCACCAAGAGGACGACTGACCATGCTCTCCTCCTCCTCCCTGTCCTCAGGCGATCCACACTGAACAGACGGTATGACAGTTGTGCTTGTAGTACCATCTATAGTGCATGAAAGTAGCTCCTGTACTTCCTCCTCCTCTTCCTCATTGTCAACTAATCCATGTTGGGATGACATGAGGCTGGGCTGTGTGTAGTCACCCTGTATGCTTCCTTGCTTCATCTCAACGTGCTCAGCCTGCAATGCCACCTCTTTGATTTTGAACAGAGAGCGTTTCAGAATACAGAGAAGCGGGATGGTGATGCTAATTATGGCATCATCGCCGCTCACCATCTTGGTGGTCTCCTCAAAGTTTTATAGGATGGTACAAATGTCTGACATCCATGTCCACTCCTGAGGTCTTATGTGTGGAGTCTGAACGGAATACTGATGGCTTTATTGATGCTGGTAGTCAACAACTGTCTTCTTCTGCTCACAAATCCTTTCCAACATGTGCAGGGTTGAGTTCCAACTCATGAGGACATCACACACCAGTCAGTGAGCCGGAATCTGCAAAGGCTGCTGAAGCACAGCAAAGGCGGCAAAAGCTTGAGCTGACTTTCTAAAATGGGCACATAGGCGGCGTACTTTGACAAGCAGGTCTGGCAGCTCTGGGTAGGTTTTGAGAAACCATTGAACAACGAGTTTAAGCATTTGGGCCAGGCATGGTCAGTGTGTGAGTTCACCTTGCCTTAGAGCCGCCACCAGGCTTCAGCCATTGTCACACACAACCATACCTGGCTGTAGGTTTAGTGGTGTCAGCCACACATCTGCCTGCTCTTTCAGAGCTTTCCACAACTCTTCAGCATTGTGCAGTTTGTCACCTAAGCACACTAGCTTCAGTACAGCCTGTTGACGCTTGGCTGAGGCAGTGCTTCCAACTTTTGACTGATGTGCTCATTTTGGAGATGGAAGCTGAAGAGGAGGAGGTGCAGGAGCTGTAGACTGTGGAGGCAACCCTCATTGAAGTAGTGCCTGCAATCCGCGGCATCGGGAGGATGTGTTCCATCCCAATGTCCCTCTGGGTCCCTGCTTCCACTATGTTAACCCAGTGTGCCATCAGCGAGATGTAGTACCCCTGCGCACAATCACTTGTAAACGTGTCCGTGGTTAGGTGGATTTTCCCAGTAATAGCATTGTTCAGGGCATGGGTAATATTGTAGGACTTGTGCTTGTGTAATGCCAGGACAACACCACGGGAGAAATAGTGGTGGCTGGGGACTGAGAACATTGGGACGGCCGCCGCCATCAGGTTGTGGAAAGCTTCCATATCCTAAAAGGCAACATTTTGAGCACAAGCAGATGAGAAATTTTTTAAATTTAGCATTATGGCCTGTGGGGTGTTGGCTGTATATTTACGCTTGCATTCCAATGACTGAGGTATGGACAACTGAAGGCTGCACTGGGACAAGGATATGGACGTGCTTTATGATGGTGGTAGTTGAGTGTGGGCAATGACAGGTACAGAACAGGAGGCATCTTCACATGCAACCTGGACAGGGGAATGGCTTGCACACACAACAGTGGAAGAAGCAATGTTTTCACCCACAGATAGTGTTCCTGGAGCCTGGTGTTTGGCCCACAAAGTCAGGTGCTTTGCTGCCATGTGCCTGATTATGATGGTAGTATTCAGACTGGTAGCTTAGCTACCCCTGCTGATGCAGGCATAGCAGCTGGTGCAAATGGCCTGTTTGGGATTATTGGCAGAGTTTTTAAAAAACAACCAGACTTGGGAAGACCTAACAGTTGTACTGCCAACTTCCATCATGTTGGTGTTATGAGGGACGGTTGCCCGTCTTCTGTCTGCGGACACCACACTGCTTCTTCCTGCCTGTTGGGGAGCTATGCCTCCCTCCCCCTGTGTGCTGTTGTCCTCACTTTGCAAGTCCTCCTGCCAGGTTTGGTCAGTTACTATATCATCCACTACCTCGGCTTCCACTTCCACACGCTGGTCTTCCTCCTGACTTTCTGGCAATAGCTTCTCATCATCCACCTGTTGTGACACTTTCCCACGATAGCCTTCATGTGAATGTGGCTGCTCATATATTTGGGCATCGCTACATGCAATCTCATCTTGCCCCGCTTCAAGTAGACCGGGCAAGAAGCCCGAATCTATAAATGGAAAAGTGAACAGCTCTTCGGAGTGTCCAAGTGTGGGATCAGTTGTCTCTGGGTACTCGGCATGGTGGAAGGAAAGAGGATCAGGGTGAGGAATATGCGGTCCTGACTCACGGCTACTTAGACTTGACCGTGTGGAAGACAGGGTGATGGTGGTGGTGGAAAAGTGACTGGAAGCTTAATCTGCTATCCAACCAACAACCCTTTGACACTGCTCTGGTTTCAATAGTGCTGTTCTGCTGTCCCCTATTAATTCAGACACGAAGGTCATGTGAGAAGATGTCGGTATTTGTTTTGACCCAATTTCAGCTTGCCCATGGCCTCGGCCTCAGCCACTGCATGCACCATCACCATGACCATCACATCCACTTCTCTGTCCCTTGCCACGCGCCTTGCCCATTTTAAATGGACTACAATATTTTCCACGTTCACTACAAATGACTGAATTGAAAGTGAACTTTTATGTGATCCGTGTGCAGGAAAACCACACTTTAAATTATCTGGAATGTATATAAAAATGTATTTTTTGTTAACAAACTGGTGTCAATAACTAGGGTAAGACACAGAAAATACAGTGGAATAGAGGTCTGAAATGCCACAATTTGTAGCCCACAGATAGATCAGGCGTCTGACGAAGATACCACACTGTTCAATATGTTTCCTGTTTTTTTTAAAAAAATTTTTACCCCAAAATACTCTATAAAATTAGGGGAAGACACCGCAAAAAAAGGTGAATGTTGGCCTGAAATGCCGCAATTTGTAGCCCACAGATATATCAGGCGTCTGACGGAGATACCACACTGTTCAATATGTGGCCTGTATTTTTTACCCCAAAATAGTCTATAGAACTAATGTAAGACACAGACTCCGGCCCCAGCGCCTTGCCCAGGCTCGTGCTGCATGTGTAGTTACTGCTGGCCCTCCAGCTAAGCCTATGGTGAGTACTAGTTTACATTTACAGTGCTGTGTTTTGGAGCCTAAGTCCAGATTACACCCTACTGAGCATGTCCATGATATGGTGCCTTCTATTTGGTGCTCTGACGTCAGGTGCTCTGGTGATTTGGCAGCTTCAGATTGGTCCACAGGCAAGGTCCTGTCTGTCTGGACTTGGGCAAGGTATAAAAAGCTCTCAATGGCGCATCCCTGTGCGCTAATATCATGTGTGCTTGGCGTGTTGGTGGCTACTTTACCACACTGGGTGCACATGTACCGCTAATAGCACTGCGAGTGTTGGTCTAGACAGGCAGTGTAGTGTGATAACTCCCGCTTGAACTTAGTACCTGTACCGGGCATCCTCAGGCTCACGTACTAAAGCACTCCGTGTGTCTGAGCAGGGTCAACCACCAACTTAGTCTTCCTCGGGGGGTTAAGTTATAGGGACCCCAATTAGTATTTTTCTATAAGCCTGTGCAGTTTAACAGGGTATATTCCTTTTTGCTTTGATTCATAGTGCTGCTCTGTGGTGTAACAGAGCTTGTTACTTTGAGCTCTGTTCACTCTGAGTGACATTTAACTCAGTGTGCTTTTAGTGTTTTCTCTCAGCCTTGCTCCACCATTGTGCTAGCTGCGGTTTCTCCATCACCGCACGGTGGACCCCGGGTTGCGAACGCACCTTATTATAATTTATTATTTGTTGAGTTCCGCCAATCCTAACAGTGTTTATTTCAAATAAAGGATTTTTTATTGAGTGTCCGTGTTTTCTTTACAATTTGACTTCATGGGGTTAGTAATAGGGGCTTCTACATGTCCCATAATTAGCACACACACACTACTAATTGTATTGGTCACTGACATCTATATATCTAACTATTCTGCATCTATTTAGTGCACGTAATCCATGTCTTCTATCCTGTCGGCTCCTGCAGGAATGTTACAGAAGCCGGCAAATGAATTACCGGCTATTCTTCTAGATATCTCTCTCTGCATATAAATACATTATATATATATATGACATATACAGATTAGTATATATATATAAATATATATATACTAGCTATGAACCCGTTCTACGCCCAGGTGGCGAGCATTTTAATTGGTATATGGTCTCCCATCCTGGTATGTGCTGCCACCCTCCTATCCTGGTACGCATGGCACCCTCACCTCCCAATCCTGGTATGCATGGCACCCCATTCTTCATCCTGGTATGCATGGTCCCCTCACCCCTCAATCCTGGTATGCATGGCCCCCTTACCCCCATCCTGGTATGTATGGTCGACTCACCCCCTATCCTGGTATGCATAGTCCTCTCATCCCCCAATCCTGGTATGCATGGTACCCCTCATCCCCCAATCCTGGTATACATGGTCCTCTCATCCCCCAATCCTGGTATGCATGGTACTCCCTCATCCCTATCCTGGTATGCATGGTACCCCTCATCCCCCTATCCTGGTATGCATGGTACCCCTCATCCCCCAATCCTGGTATGCATGGTACCCCTCATGCCCCAATCCTGCTATGCATGGTCCCCTCACCCCCATTTTGTGGTATGCATAGTCCCCTCACCCCCCTATCCTGGTATGCATGGCCCCCTCACCCCCCAATCCTGGTATGCATGGTTCTCTATCCTCTCACCCCTCCCTATTCTGGTATGCATGGTCCTCTCACCCCCTTATCCTGGTATGCATGGTCCCCTCACCCCCTATCCTGGTATACATGGTCCTCTCACCCCCCAATACTGGTATGCATGGTACTCCCTCATCCCTATCCTGGTATGCATGGTCCCCTCACCCCCTATCCTGGTATGCATGGTACAACTCCCTTATCCCCCAATCCTGGCAAGCATTGTACTCCCTCATCCCTATCCTGGTATGTATTGTCCCCTCACCCCCTATCCTGGTATGCATGGTACCCCTTATCCCCCAATCCTGGTATGCATGGTACCCCTCATCCCCCAATCCTGGTATGCATGGTCCTCTCACCCCCCAATCCTGGTATGCATGGCACCCCATTCTTCATCCTGGTATGCATGGTCCCCTCACCCTTCTTTTCGTGGTATGCATGGTCCCCTCACCCCCCTTTTGTGGTATGCATAGTCCCCTCACCCCCCTATCCTGGTATGCATGGCCCCCTCACCCCCAATCCTGGTATGCATGGTTCTCTCACCCCCCTATCCTGGTATGCATGGTCCTCTGTCCTCTCACCCCCCCTATCCTGGCATGCATGGTCCTCTCACCTCCTTATCCTGGTATACATGGTCCTCTCACCCCTCAATCCTGGTATGCATGGTACTCCCTCATCCTTATCCTGGTATGCATGGTCGCCTCACCCCCTATTCTGGCATGCATGGTACCCATTATCCCCCAATCCTGGTATGCATTGTACTCCCTCATCCCTATCCTGGTATGTATGGTCCCCTCAACCTCTATCCTGGTATGCATGGTACCCCTCATTCCCCAATCCTGGAATGCATGGTACCCCTCATCCCCCAATCCTGGTATGCATGGTCCTCTCACCCCCCTATCTTGGTATGCATGGTCCCCTCACCCCCCTATCCTGGTATGCATGTTACCCCTCATCCCCTAAACCATGGTATGCATGGTACCCCTCATCTCCCAACCCTGGTATCCATGGTACTCCCTCATCCCTATCCTGGTATGTATGACCCCCTATCCTGGTATGCATGGTACCCCTCATCCCCCAATCCTGGTATGCATGGTAACCCTCATCCCCCAATCCTGGTATGCATGGTACCCCTCCTCCCCCAATCCTGGTATGCATGGTACCCCTCATCCCCCAATCCTGGTATGTGCATGGTACCCCTCATCCCTATCCTGGTATGTATGACCTCCTATCCTGGTATGCATGGTACCCCTTATCCCCCAATCCTGGTATGCATTGTACTCCCTCATCCCTATCCTGGTATGTATGGTCCCCTCACCCCCTATCCTGGTATGCATGGTACCCCTCATCCCCCAATCCTGGTATGCATGGTACCCCTCACCCCCCAATCCTGGTATGCATGGTACCCCTCACCCCCAATCCGGGTATGCATGGTACCCTTCATCCCCCAATCCTGGCATGCATGTTACTCCCTCATCCCCATTCCTGGTATGCATGGTCCTCTCACCCCCCCATCCTGGTATGCATGGTACCCCTCATCCCCCAATCCTGGTATGCATGGTCCTGTCATCCCCCAATCCTGGTATGCATGGTACCCCTCATCCCCCAATCCTGGTAAGCATGGTTCTCTCACCTCCCCTATCCTGGAATGCATGGTCCTCTCACCTCCCCTATCCTGGTATGCATGATCCCCTCACTCCTATTAAAACTACACACATACAAAAAAAAACACATTTATGCTCACCCTTCTTTCCTGAGCTCCAGCGCTGTCACCACATTCTGCTGGAGGCTGGGGAGGAGTGTGGCGCCGGAGTACACGCATGCCCATAGCGCTGTCGGCGCCATATTGCTGAAGACACACTGCAAGTGTGTCTTCAGTAAAATGGCACCAGATCACGCTATGCGCATGCGTGATTCCGGCCGCACTGCCGCCCCGATCAGGTAAGTATGTAAGTATGGCGTCGGAGATGGCGGTATGCAGTGTGTACGGTACCGTCATCTCCGGCGCCATACACACTCCTCACCCCTGGCTGCCTCATTCTGTCTGGAGCCAGACTGCGCAGGTGTGTCGTGCTTGTGCACACTATAAAGGCTTCGGACAGAGTGACGCTTACAGCGTTATATTATAGATACATATACGTATACTGCTCAAAGAAATAAAGGGAACACAAACAGCCTGCTGCAAATGGAATAGTGTTCCCTTTATTTTTTTTCAGCAGTTACATTATATTTATATACTGTATATAATTATATACACACTATATATATATATTATGTATACAGTGCCTTGCGAAAGTATTCGGCCCCCTGGAACTTTTCAACCTTTTCCCACATATCATGCTTCAAATTTTTGGTGAAGAATCAACAAGTGGGACACAATTGTGAAGTTGACCGAAATTTATTGGTTATTTTAAATTTTTTGGGAAATTCAAAAACTGAAAAGTGGAGCGTGCAATATTATTCGGCACCTTTAACTTAATACTTTGTTGCGCCACCTTTTGCTGCGATTACAGCTGCAAGTCACTTGGGGTATGTCTCTATCAGTTTTGTACATTGAGGGACTGAAATTCTTGCCCATTCTTCCTTGACAAACAGCTCGAGCTCAGTGTGGTTTGATGGAGATCGTTTGTGAACAGCAGTTTTCAGCCCTTTCCACAGATTCTCGATTGGATTCAGGTCTGGACTGCAGTCTCCAAGAAAACCATTGGTAACATATCCAGCCATAAAGGTTTAAAATCTTGCAGTGCTCGCAAGGTCCCCCTGATCAAGAAGGCACATGTGCAGACCAGTCTGAAGTTTGCCCATGAACACCTGGATGATTCTGTGAGTGATTGGGAGACAGTGCTGTGGTCAGATAATGCAAAAAATTGATGACTTTGGCATTAACTCAACTAGCCGTGTTTGGAGGAAGAGAAATGCTGCCTATGACTCAAAGAACACTGTCCCCACTGTCAAGCATGAAGGTGAAAACATTATGTTTTGGGGGTGTTTCTATACTAAGGGCACAGGACTACTTCACAGCATCAATGGGAGAATAGATGGAGCCATGTATCCTAAAATCCTGAGTGACAACTTACTTCCCTCCGCCAGGACATTAAAAATGGGTCATAGCTGGGTCTTCCAGCAAGACAATGATCCAAAACATAAAGCAAAGGCAAAGGAGTAGCTCAAATAGATGCACATTTTATTTAGTTGTATCCATATCAATGGCCCACCCAATAAAGTTTGCCTCATCATTGTACATAGTGTTCTGAGGGTCCTGTTCCAATTTTTGTTTTGCCCATTCAGCAAATTCAGCACGCTTATCTGGGTCACCAATCATTCCCATTTTATTTAAGTGTAATCATATAAATGGCCACCCTGTAGATCTCAAAATGGGTTAAAAAGACTACAATGTAAATTCAGAAAGTTAAGGTATACACATATTCCAGGGCTTTTTCACAAGGTGATTTTGCAGTACATTTTTTCTACACATTTCTTGTGAAAATTTGGTGAAGCCTGCAAATTAGGAATTAGAAATTTTAAAAGATCTGCTCGTCTTTATTTGTTTGCCTTAGTGGGATATAGCTTTGTAGGTACAATTTTTTTAGGCAGCTATAACATTTTGATTTTTCAAAACCCAAAGAAATTCTAATTTAGCAATATTGTTTAGTTCTCCTCTTGGGAAATTATATAGGGAGTTAAAAATAAATGAGTCTTATTAGGTACGAAAAGTGAAGAGAGATGTCCAAATTGAAGAAACCCTTCTCAGATTATTTGAATGTGTGCTGCAAAGAAGAATGGGAAAATTTTTCAGTCTGTAGATGTGCAAAGCTGGTAGAGACATACCCCAAAGACTTGCAGTAGTAATTGCAGCAAAAAGGTTGTCCTACAAAATATTCATTCAGGGGGCTGAATACAAATGCATGTTACAATTTTCTAATTATATTTTAAAATAATTGGAAAACCATTTATTATTTGCTTTACACTTCACAAATACTTGCTACTTTATGTTGGTATATCACAAAAAATACATTTAGATTTGTGGGTATAATTTGGAAAAATGTAGAAATGTACATAGGGTATGAATACTCTTTCAAGACACTGTACTTAATTATCATATTTTTGTTCAGATTGTGATTACTTCAATCCGGCATACTTTCTTACACTGGTTATTTATTAAAAACATAACCTGTGTACAGCCATATTTACATGTGATATACTGTACATTTGCAGTTAATATGTATATCATATTTGTCCCTAGGCAGATATGGGACCCTACTAAAGTTCATCATAAATGATCTCTTTCTAGCAATACACTCGTAATTGTTTACTATTAAATGAATTACAGGAAAAAGGAAAGGATCCAACAAATGGCGATATAGGTTAAAAAGTAAATTTTATTCCAAAAGATTAAAAGAACTTTCCAAAGATATTAATTATTGGGCACATAACACCATGCAGACAGATGAAATGAATTACCTTAAGCCCTGACATGTGGTCTAGTCAATAGTAGGAAACTATTTTTAAGAAAACCATAACCTATTGGCCTATACGCCGCTGCACAGGTTGCACCAGTGGTAAGTCTGTCCCTGTTATGTGAACTACAAAAACACATCTTACATTTTATAAACAATATAAGTTTGTCATTAAAAAGTCTGACTAACATCTTTAGCAAAATAGCAAAATTTACTGTGCAATGTAAAAGAATCACCATTTCGTCATTAGGCACAGATGTTGTTTTTTTCCACATCTAAAAGTAAATGATGTAACGCATATTGTACTCTTTGATTTAGATTCAAGTGGAAGATCATTTCATGTGTTTAAAGATGTGAGAAGTGGATTTTAATTAGAGGAAGAAGACAGTAGCTAAATTTCAATGTTTAGCAGCATAAAAATGTACCTTCCAAGTGATTGTCATCAGATTTTTAAAGGGAGCCTGTCACCTGTTTTGGCCGCTATAAGATTCGGCCACCGCCTTTCAGGACTTACCTACAGCATTCTACAATGCCGTAGATAAGCCCCCTGTCTGACCTGAAAGATAAGAAAAAAAAAGTTTTATTATACTCACCCGGGGGCGTACCGATCCGATGGGTGTCGCAGGTCCAGGTCGGGCGCCTCCTATCTTCTTGCAACACCGCCCTCCTGCTTGCTTCATCACTCCCGGGCATTGCTCTCCAGCGCAGGTGCACCTCTCTGCCCTGTTCAGAGCAGAGCAAAGAACTGCAGTGTGCAGGTGCCAGGAAAGGTCAGAGAGGCCCAGCGTCTGCGCACTGCATTACTTTACTCTGCACTGAATAAGGCAGAGAAGTAAGCCTGCAAAGAAGTGTGATGTCTTGAAGGATGAAGCAAGCAGGAGAAAAAGCAAGAAGAAGGGTGGCACCTGACCATGACCTGCGACACCCATTGGATCGGACCGCCCCCCGGGTGAGTATAATAAAACTTATTTTTCTTATCATTCAGGTCGGGCCAAGGGCTTAGTTACAGCATTTTAGAATGCTGTAGATAAGCCCTGAAAGGCAGTGGCTACATCTTATAGTGGCAAAAACAGGTGAGAGGTTCGCTTTAATCTATTATCTATTTATCTGCAGTATCTATCAATCTATCTATCTACCTATTGTCGATCTAAGCAATCAGAAACCTCTTGACGGGATAGAGAGAAGCAGAGTGGTGAAGAAGAAAAGAAGAGTGGTGGTCGTGAGGTATTCCCTCCTAAGAGGACCAGAAGTTGACAGTGTGTTGTCTTCCAGAGGCTCAAATCTAAGATCTGTCTGATAGGGTACCAAAACTCTTCAGTGCTACAGACAACTACCCATGTCTCGTAATACATGTAGGAACAAACAACATAGCAAAAAAGGACATGGAAACTATATGCAGAGACTTTGAAGACGTAGGCCGGAAAGTGTAGGAAACTAGGAGCACAGGTTGTCTTCGCATCCTTTCTCACATTGGCTGAACATCGAACAAGGAGACTGAAAAGGATTCTACTGGCTAACAACTGGCTATGTCAATGGTGCCGTCAGCAACATTTTGGATTTCTTTTCCATGGAATGAATTTCTTGTGTGATTAACTCCTTGCTAGAGATGGGTTGCAACTTGCAAAACAGGAAAACACATACTTGGTAACCACCTTGCTATACTCTTCAGGAGACCTTTGAACTAGTGCAATATGGGTTGTCAAATATGTGGCCAGGAAAAAGGATGCAACTAATGAATTCTTTTGAGAACCCTGCTATTAGAAGTGGAAATAATGAACAAAAACATAAAATTTGGAGTTAAAATAGAGGAAACTGACTACAAAATAAAATTTATCTATTAGTGATGAGCAAATACATTTGGCACTATTTGTTACTAGAGTTGAGCAAAACGGATCGGTTAAATTCAAAAATAGCTGACTAAAGTCGGGTTTCACCGATCAAAACCTGACCACAGCGTGAGGTCGGCCATGAGGTCGCCAAGCCGAGTGCCAAAGTCACGTTTAAAAAAATGCTTCCAGCGCCTTTTCTCAGCCAATGATGGAGGACGCACACTGTGGGCAACGCGCTGACATGCGCAGAGGCCACCACCATCTTAGAGAAGGGCATTGAAGTGATTGGCTGGCATAGTGTGGCGTCACAGTGGGTATAAAAGGCCGTGACCGCCATCTTACTTCTGCCGATCTTAGAATAGGAAGAGGTGCTGTTGCTGATTCTGAATAAGGAGAGCGTTAGGCAGGGAAGAAGAAAAAAAGTTGCTTCTGCTGATAGAGCATTTCACTGTACAGTTAGTGTACAGTGAAAGGGGAGGATTTTTGTTGTGTGCAGCAGCGCTGGTGGTGATTAGGCTGCCTTTTAAGGCTACCTGATAGCTGCATTGGTGTGTGCACACTGCTGTTCAAACTGCTTTTTTCAAAGCACTCCAACTTTTATTATTTTGATCTGGTGAGTTATTGAGCGATCATTTTTTGACACACCGTATAGCGGTGTACGCTCCTCACACACTACCGTGTACCGGCTGGTATCAAGAACAAATGGAAGCTATCTGGGTGTGACTCTGGAAAAAAAAGCCAAGGAGTTTTTTCATTTTTCCAGACCCACACCTTATAGAGATGTCCGCTTTTCAAACAGTTTGGTATATCTGCTGTTTGATAACGGTCTAGACAGAGACAGCATGTGTCATTCCGTATACAAATAGATGGAGATTGACAATTTTCCATACACACACCGTATAGAGCTGTCCGATTTTCAAACAATATTGTATATCTGCAGATCGCATTACAGTCACATCTTTACAGAGTCAGCGTGTGTTTGTGACACTCCGTAAATACATATACGGAGATTGTTAGTTACACAAAAAACGTATACAGCTGTACACTTCTGATACAGTTCCGTAAATCTGCTTGTTGGATTACGGTCACATACATACCGTGAGAGCGTCTATGACTAAAAAAATATATACGTAGATTTAATTTTTTTAATACACATTACACAGGTGGATGCTCCTCATACAGTACCATCTCTCTGCTGGTATTTTTGGTACATTTTCCCCAAACATGAGGAAGTATAGTGAAAGAGGCTGCATACGTGGGTAGGGGGCGCAGCTGGTAGTGATGGTGGTGGTGCATCGGCTGATTCTGGCAAAAGCACAATAGCAGCTAAGGCAGGAGGTGTTGAGCCTGCGTCATCGCCTGGCCAAAGAAGGCCTGAAAGGTTCCCTTTTCTTGGAGTAGGAAAACCGCTTTTAAAGCCGGAGCATCAGGAACAGTTTTTGGCGTACTTTGCCGAAACAGCCACCAGCTCTATTGCCTCCTCTTCTGAACGGTCGAAACCTGCAAGCACGGAGTCGTCAGTGCAGGGTTCTTGTCAGGAAAAACACCTTTCCTTGTATCCTTCACCCCACCAAAAGTTAAGGATGCGGCAGCCCACACTTCAGATTACTCTATGGAGCTCTTTTCACATACCATGCCTGGGTTATCCAGTCAAATCCTGAATTGCCCAGTCCAAGACGAATCTGAAATGGAGTGCACTGATGCACAGCCACTGCTAGATGATTCTGCTGGTACATTGACCCAGAGCACTACATTGCCCTCACAGTCTATTGAGCCAGAATCTGACCCTGATGAAACTCAGGTGTCCCTTCCTGCATACTGTACCACCTTACACGGTGACACAGAGGAAGGTAAAGAGGAAGGTGCAGATGACTTTGAAGAGGAGGTGATGGATGACCCAGTTCTTGACCCGGATTGGCATCCATTGGGGGAGGAGGGTGGCGCTGGCAATAGTTCAGATAAGGAGAAGGATCCACAGCATGCATTGACATCGTAGCAGTGGTTATCTGGCAGGCCCGTAGCTGTCCAAAAACGTGGACCAAAAAATAAAAGAGTTGCAGGACAGCTTGGCCACACGGTCAACTTAGCACAGCGTGCAAGGCCAGAAAATGTATCCCATAGTAGGAAGAGTGCAGTGTGGCACTTCTTTGTCCAAAATCCTACTGATGAGGCAAAGGTTACCTGCAAGAAGTGCGGAAGGACCTTTAGCTGAGGTAAACAACTCAGAAATTTGAATACCAGTTGCATGCTTAGACATTTAATCAACATGCACTTGCAAGTGTGGACGGACTACAAAACCTCAGGTAGCACATGTGCACCTGCTCCTACTGAAGGTAGCCAGCAATGCTCCATCGCTTCTCCCACTGTTAGACCACCACCACAGTTAAGCACACCACCAGCACTAAATGTGGAGGTGTCATCGCAAGGCCAAAGCACTCATGGAATCAAAGGTTTTGCAACACAACACTGAATCTAGGCCATCACCACCAATACCATCACCAACCCCCTCTCACTCCATCTGGTCCACCGCTACTTCCCCCATATGCAGCTTTCCAGTTCAGCTCACCCTACCAGACACTCTGAGTAGGACAAGAAAGTACTCATCCTCTCATCTGCGTACACGGTGTTTGAACGCCTACATTGCCAAACTAATCTCATTAGAGATGATGCCCTACCGTTTGGTTGAAAGCGAAGCTTTCCGCGACATCATGGCCTACGCAGTACCATGCTATGACCTACCCAGTTGGCACTTCTTTTCTCGAAAAGCCATCCCTTCCCTCCACAGGCATGTGAAAGACTGCATTGTCCATGCACTAAAACAGTCAGTAAGTGGAAAGGTGCACCTCACAACAGATGCATGGACCAGTGGGTATGGCCAGGGCTGTTACGTGTCCATCACTGCGCACTGGGTTAATGTGGTGGATGCAGGCTCCACAGGGGACAGCGGCGGTGGAACAGTGCTGCCTAGCCCACGGTATAGGAAACAGTTGGCTATGGGCTTTCAATCCTCCTCCTCCATCAGCGAAAGCTCGACCACAGAGCGCAGTCGCACAAGCACTCCATCCACAGCTGGCAGTGTTGCACACGAGGTGTCCCACTATCGAACAGCTAGTGGTAAGCATCAGCAGGCTGTGTTAAAGATGATGTCTTTGGGCGATAACAGAAACACCGCGGAGGTACTGGCCGACTACTTGCAGCAACAAACTGAGTCATGGCTGGGCAGTCAACATCTTGAGGCAAGCAAGGGAGTCAGTGATAATGGCCATAATTTTGTGGCAGCCATAGCCCGTGCAAAACTCACACATATACCTTGCCTGGCTCACACTTTGAACGTGGTGGTGCAGTGCTTCCTTAATAATTATCCGGAGTTAACATCCCTACTCCATAAGGTACTAAGACTGTGCTCGCACATCCGTCGCTCAAACGTCCACTCCACTCGTATGCAGAAGCTGCAGCGATTGCTCCACCTCCCCAAGCACGATCTAATCATAGACATTGCAACAAGGTGGAACTCCACCCTGCACATGGTGGAGCGGCTGTGCGAGCAGAGGCAGGCTGTAATGCATTTGTGTGAGGATACACGGGCAAGCAGTTTGAGGGAAGACATGGAATTGTCAGGTGTGCAGTGGTCAAAGCTGAAAGACCTCTGTAAAGTCCTTCAGTGTTTTGAGGAATGCACATGGCTGGTAAGCGTAGACGATGCCATCATAAGCATGAGCATCCCACTTATGTGTCTGCTCAAGCAAAGTCTGACGCACATTAAGGATCAGGCATCTGCAGTGGAGGAGGAGGAGGAGGGAAGCCTTGATGGCAGTCAGCCATTGTCTGGTCAGGGAACTGTCCTTGACGAGGTGGAGGAAGAAGAGGAAGAGGAGGAGGAGGATGAGGGGGATGAATATTTTGGGCAGGAGGATGCTTCTCAGGGGGCTAGAGAAAATGTTGGCATTCCAAGGTCAGGTACAGTGTTTGTGCGTGACTCTAGGGATGTGGATTTGCCAGAAAGTGCTCCTCCACCCTGCAGTGGCAGTGCAGCATTGACACCTGGAACATTGGCCCACATGTACGATTATGCCCTGCGGATCCTAAAATGGGACCCCCGCATTGCCAAAATGATGAGAGATGACAACTACTGGCTGGCCAGCATCCTCGATCCACACTACAAAGGCAAATTACACAACATCATGCCACAGGGGAACCTAGAGATAATATTGGCTAACAAACAAGCAACTCTGGTAAACCGTTTGAGGCTTTCCCATCACACAGCAGCTGTGCTGGTTCTCCCATGAGCCATAGTGGGCACAATGGAAGAGGTGTTCGTGGTGCACACAGCCAAAGTGGCATTGGAGACAGGGGTTTAATGACCATGTTGTGGAATGATTTCTCAAGTACCGCTCACACGACTGCTAATATTGCATCGATTAAAAGTGACAGGAGACAACAGTTGTCAACTATGGTTACAAACTACTTCTCCTCCCTTATCGATGTTCTCCCTCACAGGTCATTACCTTTGACTATTGGGCCTCTTAACTGGACACCTGACCTGAATTGGCACAATATGCCTTACAGGAGCTCGCTTGCCCTGCTGCTAGTGTGTTATCTAAAAGAGTCTTCAGTGCTGCTGGATCAATACTGACAGAAAAAAAGACACGTCTGTCCACCCAAATTGTTGATGATCTAACCTTCATTAAAATGAACCATGCATGGATTTCTAATGATTTTGTCCCACCTTCCCCTGATGACACATAGGTTGCCAGAAAACTGCCCCACTTTTGTTCTCCTCTTCCTCAGACTTTCCCAATTCCACCCTTTGCAGCAGCTAAATGTCCAGCCAACACATCAACCTATGCCATTTTTTAAACCTCCCTAAGTGGGCTGCCCACCCACCCCCAATGGCTGGGGTCAACCTCTGGCACATCCGGGCAAGTGCCGTTGCTCTGAACAGGTGGATGGGCCCACTGATGGCCGTCGGCACTGGCACAGGGCCCCTCATAGTACAATACACTGTCTCTGATGGTGGCGGGGCCCACTCGCCATCAGACACACCAGCGTACTATGAGGGGCCCTGTGCCAGTACCGTTGACCACGAGTGTGCCCCCCTGCTTGGTCATGGCCACAGCACTTGCAAGTTGCAATACTTACCTCTCCCTGCTCCACCGCTGTGTAGCCTGGGCAGATAAATCCTTCACAGGGACGGCCACTAGAAATTTTGTGTATTGATCGATGATGGTTAAGATGTAGCTATGGCCTGTCCTGCTGGCCTCTACCTTCAGATGATCAATGGCTACCATTTGTAATGGACATCAACTTACCAGCGGATGCAGTGGTGCTTTATGGTCACCTTTCACAGTTGTGATAGTCACAGACGTGACATTCCTGCCACTATTTTTCAATGTCTCCTCTCATGCCTACGGCCTGTGGCTTCTGTCTTTTGCACTCCAAAATGACCAGACACATCATGATAGGCAGTGAGGACCACGTCTACATCTCTCCCTGTGATCACAAATTGATGGAGACGAGTAACGGTGATGTGATCCACGCTACTGTGATAAAGCAATCCTTTCTTCACAAAGAACCATTTTTGCTGTCTCCACAGACACAGTAATTGAGGGTCTGCATCGCCTCTGCAACATCTACCGGGAGATTTTCCCGCAATGAGTAATTCCTAAATTTCTGCAAACACTCAACTTTACGTCTGTAGTTGTATCCATGTAGTTTCCAGTAGTGGAGAGTCTGGACTGGCTTACTGAGATTGAAATATATGCGAAGATTTAAAAGTACCACAACACTGTATACAGTTGTACGCTTCGACTACCTTTCCCTTTTTCTACTATTTAAATTCTAGTGTAATACATAGTGAGTCTGTGACTGTCTGTGTCTGACTACGGAAGTATATACAGAAATTTACAATTACCCCTAAACTGGATACACCTGGTATGTGCTGATACAGTACCTTTGGTCAAAATTTTGTATTACGGTATCATCCATAGTGAGTGAGCGTGTGTGGTTTATGTCTTCTATATATACACAGTGAATCGGCGATACTAATTTTTACCCTATACTAGATACAGCTTGTATCTTGTTATACAGTACCTTTGTTCGACATTTAGTATTACAGTCAAATCCATACTGAGTAAGCGTCTGAGAGTGACTACGGGACTATGTATACAGAGATTTCAATTGTTCCCTATAATATACTGTATATACTTGCTATCTTGTTATCCAATACCTTTTTTACAACATTTTTTATTATGGTCAAACCCAGACTGAGTGAGCTTCTGAGGGTGACTCTGGAAATATACACTCACTGGCCACTTTATTAGGTACACCTGTCCAACTGTGTGTTAAGACTTAATTTCTAATCAGCCAATCACATGGCGGCAACTCAGTGCATTTAGGCATGTAGACATGGTCAAGACAATCTCCTGCAGTTCAAACCGAGCATCAGTATGGGGAAGAAAGGTGATTTGAGTGCCTTTGAACGTGGCATGATTGTTGGTGCCAGAAGGGCTGGTCTGAGAATTTCAGAAACTGCTGATCTACTGGGATTTTCACGCACAACCATCTCTAGGGTTTACAGAGAATGGTCCGAAAAAGAAAAAAAATCCAGTGAGCGGCAGTTCTGTGGCCGGAAATGCCATGTTGATGCCAGAGGTCAGAGGAGAATGGGCAGACTGGTTCGAGCTGATAGAAAGGCAACAGTGACTCAAATTGCCACCCATTACAACCAAGGTAGGCAGAAGAGCATCTCTGAACGCACAGTGCGTCGAACTTTGAGGCAGATGGGCTACAGCAGCAGAAGACCACACTGGGTACCACTCCTCTCAGCTAAGAACAGGAAACTGAGGCTACAATTTGCACAAGCTCATCGAAATTGGACAGTAGAAGATTGGAAAAACGTTGCCTGGTCTGATGAGTCTCGATTTCTGCTGCGACATTCGGATGGTAGGGTCAGAATTTGGCGTAAACAACATGAAAGCATGGATCCATCCTGCCTTGTATCAACGGTTCAGGCTGGTGGTAGTGGTGTCATGGTGTGGGGAATTTTTTCTGGGCACTCTTTGGGCCCCTTGATACCAATTGAGCATCGTTGCAACGCCACAGCCTACCTGAGTATTGTTGCTGACCATGTCCATCCCTTTATGACCACAATGTACCCAACATCTGATGGCTACTTTCAGCAGGATAATGCGCCATGTCATAAAGCTCGAATCATCTCAGATTGGTTTCTTGAACATGACAATGAGTTTACTGTACTCAAATGGCCTCCTCAGTCACCAGATCTCAATCCAATAGAGCATCTTTGGGATGTGGTAGAACGGGAGATTCGCATCAGGGATGTGCAGCCGACAAATCTGCGCCAACTGTGTGATGCCATCATGTCAATATGGTCCAAAATCTCTGAGGAATGCTTCCAGCACCTTGTTGAATCTCTGCCACGAAGAATTGAGGCAGTTCTGAAGGCAAAAGGGGGTCCAACCCCTTACTAGCATGGTGTACCTAATAAAGTGGCCAGTGAGTGTATATCGATATTTCAAATTTGGCCAACACTGTATACAGCTGTACGCTTCTGATATAGTAACCTTTTTAACTATTTAGATTCTGGTGTAATCCATAATGAGCCTGTGAACGTCTGTCTGTTACTCGGGCAATATATTAGGAGCTTTAATATTACCCCAACACTGTATACAGCTGTACGCTTGTGTTACATTACCCATTTACAGCTTTTCATATTCTTGCGTAATCCATACTGGGCCTGAGAGCGTTTGTGTCTGCCTCCTGAAATGTATACGGAGATGCAGAATGCTTACACTATACTGTATATACCTTGTATCTGGTGATGCAGTACCGTTTTTCAACTTTTTATTTTAAAGGATAATCCATACTGAGCCTTTGAGTGTCTGTGTATTACTCATACAATATATACGGAGATTTACTGTTATCCCTAGACTGTATAGAGCTGTATGTTTCTGATACAGTACCATATATCTGCTGGTATTTTCGGTCCTTTTTCCAAAACATGAGGAAGCATGGTGGAAGAGGACATGGATGTGTGCGTGGGGGGCCACCTGTTAGTGATGGTGGTGGTGGTGCATCTGCTGGTAGTGCCAAAAACACAATAGCAGCTAAGGCAGGAGGTGTTGAACCTGCATCATGGTGTAGCTCTGGAAGGCCAGGAAGGCTCTGTTTTCTGGGAGTAGGTAGACTGCTTTTAAAGCCGGAGCATCAGGAGCTGTTTTTGCCTTTCATTGCTGAAACAGCCTCCAGCTCAATCGCCTCCTCTACTGAAGTTTAATAAAATGCAAGCACTGAGTCATAAGTCCAGGCTTCTGGTTAGGAGCAACCTCTTTCCTTGTGTCCTTCACCCACACCAAAAGTCAAGGATGCGGCAGCACACGCTTCAGATTACTCCATGGAGGTCTTTTCTCATACCATGCCTGGGTTAATTAAAAATGGGGCCATAACACACTGGAGCATTGTCCATGGGGACCATCATATACTGTAGCATTATGTGGAGCTCATCATATACTGTATGGAACATTATATGTGACCAATTATTCTGTATGGAGCAATATATGGGGCTCATTATTCTGTATGGTGCACAATGTAGTGGCCATAATACTGTATGGAGTAATATACTGTCCTTTTTTGAGCTATTGTAAAATTTAAAATAGATAATATGAGTCATTGACTTGCATTGGGTTTCGTGTTTCAGTCGGACCCCCACTTTTCCCTATAGTCGGCAGATTTCGTTAGTCCCAACTATTGCGAAAGTCGGGTTTCATGAAACCCAACTCGACCCTAGAAAAGGCAAAGTCGCTCATCTCTATTTGTTACTCACCCGAATAGTAAGCTATTCGGGCTATTCTTCGCTCGGCGAGAAATTTGCTATTCATCTCAGTGCATTTGAGTGACCCGCCCAGCAAGTTTGGTGCTTTATTTGCAGCCAATGAACATGCTGGGCTTGCTTGTCAATCACAGTAATGCTGTCGCCATCTTTGGTGTCATATTACTGTAATTAGTTTGCTTTACAGCATCATAGGGTATATTTAATTCCTGCTGGCACCATCTTGCACACATTGCAGCCGGAGACAGCATAGCGTGAGCCTACATAGAGTGAAAGTGGTGTATAGGGAGAGTTAATGATTAAAAAAAGCTCTTTTAAGCACTACGGAGAGTGAAAATTAGCTTTCTATTAGGTGGAGATAGCGTAGGAAGAGATTTAAAACGTGGGCAAGTACATACTGCAGATCTCTGCCAATCTGCATTGTGTTGTATAGTGTAGGAACAGACTGTAGAATTAGGGAGAGATTGGCAGGGTTTCATTAAGTACCATAATATACAAAGCATCTCATTTTAGAGCTAAATAATGTTATTTAGTACCAGCATATAATAAACAATTTTTGTGGGAGCTACATATTATTCCTGCATACTGGCATATGAAAAAGAAAATATATTTTACAGCTAAATAATATTCATCTGTGCCAGCATATAGTAAATATGTTTTTTAAAAGCTAATTTGCTAAATAACATTCATTGCCTAGTTATGTTACTAGCAGTAGTGCGACTGGTGGAAAACCTGCTGAGCTACTCCACAGTCACAATTTACCAGTGGTAATAATTTTAGTTACTCCGCTGTTGGCAAGTGAAAAAAAGGACATATGAAAAACTATTTTTCTATTGGTTAAATAGCGCATCTTTATCTAGAAGTTGTGCAACTGGCGCAAAGTCTGCAGTGATACACAAACATCACAATTTACCAGTGACAATAATTTTCCTTACTCTGATGTTGGTGTGTGTCAAAAAGGCATTATAAAAAAATACTAGTTTTCTATTGGTTAAATTTGGTTAAATAAATAGTGTATGTTTATCTAGCAGTTGTGTGACTGGCGCAAAGTCTGCTGACATATGCAAATATGTCTTTACCTGAAATTTTTGTGAGTCTGCTGTTGCCATGTGTAATAAAGCTGATATCTTAAGAAAAATACCCACACATTGCTAGATACAGAGAATATGTACAGAACACCTCTGTGAGGGTGTTTGTGAAAAATAAAGCCAGGAAAATATTTTTCATAATGCATTCAATCTGGGAAAGGGTGACGTTAAGGAACGTGGACGTGGATTTGGTGGTGCTTGCCAAGGCCATATGATAGATCAGAAGGTGAATGTATCTCGTTCTAGCTTCCTGTCAAAATTCTGTGCCTGCACTACACCACTGTCAAACCCAGACAAGTGGAAGCATGGCAGACAAAGGCTCCAATTTGTTGACAAGCAGCACCACCAAGTCTTCCACACAGTCTAGTCTCAGTAGCCAAGAAGTTGAGCCTCAGAATCCTCAACCTGGTCCTCCTTCCTCCTCCCATAAAGAGTCCCAGGAGACATATGACCCCAATGCTGGACACTTGGAGGAACTGTTTATGTTCCCTTGTAATTATTCAGGCCTGTCAACGTGCACCATTAAAGAGAGTCATGAGGAGGTCGAGTGCACTGAAGCAAAAACATTTGAGCACCGACAGGCAGGAGAAAGCCATGTTGGGGAAGGTCAATTTATGTCTGAAGAAGTGGAGGGTAATCATGATGCACAGCTGCATTCATGTCAGCAAAATATCGCAACTCAGAAAGAGGATCAGATTGATGAATTGGAAGATGATGGAATGCCTAGCGAGCACAGCAGTACAGAGTGGGAAGGATCCATAGCAGAAAAACAGGGAAGAGGAGGTAGCAGTTTGACCAGAGGGAGGGCTCTGTTAGGCTGGTTTCACATTAGCGCTTTTGTGCGCAGCGCATCGGGCGCACCAGTGCGCATGCGCACTGCGCACCTATATTTTACATGATGTGCGCATGGTCTTGCGCATATTTGCGCTTTCGTGCGCATGCGTTTTTTTGTCTTTCGCGCCAGGCGTGTCAGACGCAACATGTTGCATTTTTGGTTCCGCCCTGTCTCGTTAAAACAACGCATGCGCACGGAATGCGCACGGAATGCGCAAAAACACCACATTGGAGCCTATGGGAGCGCAATACTTGTGCATGGTCTTGCGCACGCTTGCGTTTTTATGCGCATGCGTTTTTTAAATAAACATGACTGAAATTTGGTCTAGACAGTAAAAAAAAAAAAAAAAACCAAGGTGATAAAATGGTGTGGGCACTGGGATTCCACAATACTTTAAGTATTGCTCACTAGTGGACACACAGCACAAGCTGCACCAATGTAAGTATGAAAAACCTAATGTCTGGCTGAAATTTCAATACATTTCTATGTACTTATGTCTCTTTTTTTTTTTATTGCAGCATGTCTTCATCTGGTGAAGAATATGTCCCCGGGACAGGGCAAGAGGCAGAAGAAGTGAGTACTATGCTTCCGTATGGATTTGAAAAAATAAACACATGTGATTAATTTTTTCTGTTTAATTTTCAGACCTCATCCTCCATCACGCCACCACCACCGGAGGAACGGCAGGAGCAGCAAGGCCAAGTGCGGGCGGGTAGACGTGATGTAAGTACAGACGGACTGTTTTTTTTTTTTTTTTACTTATTTTCTAGTCTGGTTTATTTATTTTATTTTTTTTTGGTATTTTTTTTTTTTTTTTTTTTAAATTTTCATGGTTGTTTTTTTCGATGTTTGTTGCTTTTTTTGCATTTATTTTCATTTAAAACAAATAATTTTTTCATGGCTTGTTTATCAATATCTAAAGCTCAAAGTGTGTATGTGTGTGTGTGTGTTTGTGTGTGTGTGTGTGTGTGTATGTTTGTTTGTTTGGGTATATGGGCACGGGACTATGGGATGGAGGATATATATGATGGGTATATGGGCATGGGATAGAGGATATGTATGATGGTATATGGGCACGGGACTATGGGATGGCGAATATGTATGATGTGTATATGGGCACAGGCATATGAGATGGCGAATATGTATGATGGGTATATGGGCACTGGACTATGGGATGGAGGATATGTATGATGGAATATGGGCACGGGACTATGGGATGGAGGATATATATGATGGGTATATGGGCATGGGATGGAGGATATGTATGATGGTATATGGGCACGGGACTATGGGATGGCGAATATGTATGATGGGTATATGGGCACAGGCATATGGGATGGCGAATATGTATGATGGGTATATGGGCACAGGACTATGGGATGGAGGATATGTATGATGGAATATGGGCACGGGACTATGGGATGGAGGATAATTTTAAATTTCTATAACTAACCACAGTAGTTACTATGCCCGGGCAGCGCCGGGCTCTTCAGCTAGTTTTCGATATTTTTTATTTTAAAATCTTTCAAAGATTAATGTTTGTCTTTCTTTTCTAGGCTCCACAGCGGGAGGAGGACCTCGCCCTGGACAACGACGAGCTCATCCGTCTAGTCCAGGAGCGAGTCCCGTTGTGGGACACCCGTCACCAACTGCACTCGGACAACGTGGTGATCCGGCGGCTCTGGAACGAGGTGGCCGCATCGCTGATGGATGGCTGGGACAACGCCTCTCCCCGGGTCCGCAAGGATTTTCGTAAGTATTTAAATGCAGTGTGATGCAGCAGTGATCTTGGCCGGGATCACCCAACTGTGTGTGATGCTATTAACTCCATGGAGTTTCTATCATCACACACAGTTGGATGATCACAGCCTCCAGTGCATAGTCTTACTTTTTTTCTTTTTTTTTTTTCCATCACAGTGAACAAAGTCAGAACCCGTTGGCGCTCGATGAAGGACCGCTTCAACAGGGATATCCGTCAGGAGAATAAGGTTCGCAGTGGTGCTGCGGCAAGGACCGGCACGAAGTACCGATACCATCGTGCCTTGGCATTTTTAAGACCGGTCCTTGCCTCCCGAACGTAAGTATTTTCTAGTTGTATTGTGTTTTATTCTGTGCTTTTCTATTCCACAGGAGTTGGCGACTGTTAATTTATGGTAGTAATTTCTTTCTTTTCTTTTCACAGCACCTGGAGCAGCACCCTGCAACCTGGTCCCGAAGCGGTCCTTCATCAAGCTGCCCCGGACCCCTCCCAGCCATCCATCAGCGAGGAAGCACCTTGCAGGTCTGCACCACAGTCATCTGGAGACCAGGAAGCTGGTCGCTCAGGTGTTCCCCTGTCCCAGGTCTCTGCCACTGGTTTTGCGGGCACTTCCCGCCAGCAGCGGCAGAGGACCTTGGACAGGCCTCTCATGCCCGAGTTCGTTGAATTGAGCTCGGTCTTTCAGAGTAGCCTCAAGGCACTCTCCGATAGACTTGAGAGTGGTTTCCTCCTTTTGGACCAACGCTACAAGTCTATCGAGGGTCGCCTTGAGCGCCTGGAAGTCGACCTCGCCAGACCAGCGCATCATTTTTATACCCAAATAGCTCGGGACACGGCGGAACACCTTACCCCTGACCTCCAGTTGACTGTCATGCAGGCCTGCAACAATGCTTTTATGCAGGCTATGCAGCAGAGTAGGATTATGCAGCAGTCAGTGGTGGCATTTCCACCGGTGCCACCACTGACTCGTTTTACAGCATTACCTACTTCTGCTGCATATCACTGCACAGCCACCACACTTCCAAGCCTCGCCGGACACCAATATACCGCCACAAGTCCGAGTGCAGCTGGACACTTACCCGCCAACACCATGCCAAGCGCTGCTCCTGCCTGGCCCACCACTGCTGCCGCCACCACCACTGGATGGCCCGTCGTCACCACCCCTGCCTGTAGCGCCGCCACCACCACCACCAGCGGGAGGACCACCCCGGTATGGACCGCCACAGCCACCACGCCTGCATGGCCCGCCACCACCACCACCACCACCACCACCTCGGAGCAGCATCAGCTGGGGGACCCGCATTCAATATTTACGGCCCCTGCCAGGACATCCACCACCACCAGCATGCCACAGCTGGAACAAGATCCTGGCAGGCGGTCCACAAGCGCCAGGCGGTCCCCCAGCTCCAGCCAGTCCACAGCCTCCAGGCGTTCCAGAGGCTCAAGGCGGTCCAGAGGCTCAAGGCGGTCCAGAGGCTCAAGGCGGTCCCCGGGGTCTAGCCAGTCCTCAGGCTCAAGCGAGGACAGCAGGAAGACGACGGGCCACCGTCCTAAAAAAACAAAGAGGAGGACTCTTACCCTCCCTCCTCCCTCACCTCCCACTTCACAACTTTCCTTGCCTCGGCTCCCTTCCCCCACTTCTTTGGTTCCTCCTTCCCCTAGAACCCCTTACTCCACCCAAAGCCGTTCCTCATCCCTCCACACCCCCCAGTTTCCAGCAACTAAAAAATAAGTTAAATAAATGTTATATTTTTTTTCCAAAATAATGTTTTGTTATTGTGTCTTTCGCCGCCTGCACACACTGCGCCCTACACTATGGTTTGTTTTTCTTTACTTTATACCGGATGGTCAGCCATCCAACTCTGAAAGGGATACTATATTTCATTTTTTTATATATGTATATATATATATATATATATATATTTATATATATATTTATATATATATATATATATATTTATTTTTTTTATGGTGGTTTCCCTTTCTTCAATTTAACCTGGGCAGATGAGTAGTGGAGTTTATTAAGACACAGTACACTGGGTACAGGTAAAAAAAAACATGTATTTTATTTTTAACAAACAACAAAACTATTAAACCATTTGATCCTGCCATGCTACACGACCAACATCGGATAAAAAGTAGTCCGCAAATTGGTCCCTCATTTGGGCAACTTCGACTGAGGACCGAAGAGGGTGCTGAGTAAAATCTGGCAAAGGGTTGGCAGCAGGCTCATCCATGTCAAAGTTCGGCCGCTCCTTTGCCATAACAAAATTGTGGAGAACCACGCATGCCTTCACCACTTCATCTACTGTTTCCATTTTGAGATTGATGGCGGTGCTGAGAATTCGCCATCTGGACACTAGAATGCCAAAGGCGCACTCTACAGTCCTGCGAGCCCTCGTAAGCCTGTAGTTGAAAATTTTCTTGCGGTGGTCCAAGTCACGGCTGGAGTACGGCTTCAGCAGGTTTGGGCACATCTGAAATGCCTCATCCCCAACCACTACAAATGGCAGTGGTGGAGTTTGGGTTTGGGGAAGAGGCCGTGCCAGTGGAAAATTGAAATGGTTGCCGTACAACCTCCAGCCCATATCAGAGTTCTTAAAAGTCTGGGAATCGTTGCCCCGTCCGAATGCCCCTATGTCCACCGCCACAAAACGGCAGTCTGCATCCGCAATGGCCATTAGGACTGTGGAAAAGTACTTCTTGTAGTTGTAGTACTCGGAGCCACTTATTGCGGGTTTTGTGATGCGGATGTGCTTCCCGTCCACCGCTCCTAGGCAGTTCGGGAAATTGCAGACTGCCCAGAATTTCTCCGATATTTGAAGCCACTTTTCGGCAGTGGGCAATGGCAGAAACTCCGGACACAGAACATCCCACAGAGCCCTGCAGGTGTCGGCAACAATCCCGGATAAAGTAGAGATTCCCAGCCCTGGAAATGCAGGGATGAAAGACTCTCTCCAGTTGCCAGGAACCTGCCAAACATAAAAAGAAAAAATAATTGTATTTCTGTCTTGGGTATTACTAAAAACACTGAAAATAAAAAAGTACATGGCCTAACTATTTTGCATGTTTTTTTAATACAACATAGCAAAAAAACATTTTATAAAGGCTTGGGATTAGTACATGACAGAAGAAAAACCATTATGCAAAAAAGCAATTTCCCAAAAATAATGTTCAAATTCAATAGCCAAAAAAAACCAAATTTTTTGGACAAAAAAAAAAGAAAAAAGCCAAAAAAATTATGCAAACATAACAACATACATACCGTAAGGTGACAAGGAGCCTTTCTTCGGGAGGAATGGCACGCCGGAGCTGAGTGTCCCTTCTCCGGATGTTTCCTTCAACCATACCCAGCAAGTCAAGGAAGCTTTCCTGGGACATCCGTGTATAGTCAGCAAATTTCTCCGGGTTTTCCTGTAGCTCGCTGTACAGCGTGTGATATGCTCCACAGCTTGGCCGGAGTTCGATGATTGGATGCCTCCAAAACCGACGCCGCTGCCGTCTCTGCTGTCTCTCCCTCTCCCTTTCTTGCTGGCAACAAAATACATACGCCTGAGACAGCGCAATGTCAAGATCCAGCTTGAAGCGGAAATTATCCAGACGCAGGTCCATCTTGACACCGGAAACAGCAGCAAAATCTGATGAATTCAGCAGTACAGGGTCTATAAAACATTCCAATGACACACGCCCACTGGTGACCCATTGGTGGTCAAGGATTTTTCTATTGTGAAATGTCACACCTAAAAACGCATGCGCATAAAAAACGCAACCGCATGCAAAAACGCATGTAAAACGCAAGTAACACTGCGTTATTTTGACGCATCAGCGTGCGCATGAAGAAAAAAAAACGCACATTTGTTTTGCGTTTTTCTTTGCGTTTTTTATGCGCACGATGCGCTGCGCAAAAAAACGCTAATGTGAAACTAGCCTTAACTGTTCAACAGAGTTGCCGCTGCTGGATAACATGCTAAGGGTGCATTGTTCCCCTTGTGGTGCAGTGACCACTATGTCCACTAAGGGCGCTGTGTCATGAACTCATTTTCTGCTCCACCAGTTGAGAGTTCCCCTTCCACTCTCCATCTGGTGGTGACAGGAGGTAGTGCTGTTGGTTTAAGTGGTAGTGATCTGCCACCTGATGAGGAAGATAACGATTGGATCTCTGGAGTATCAGACTGGATATAAGACAGCTGACGCCCTATCCGGGTGCTGGTGATTCAGTCTGCTTCTCAGGTCCTGGACTTCAGCTCTCTTCCAGTCTTCTCAAGTTAAGTTTGTTTTTTGCTAATGTTCACACTTGCTCTTGTTGGTCAATTCAGTTTTTTGTGTAATCAGCCTGCCCCTGCTGGGGCTATGCTGAAATTCCACTCCTATTAATCAGTATTTGCCAATCTGCTTTTTGTCCCTTATTAGATTGGCCTCTTTTTTGCTCTGTCTCAGAATATTTCAGAGTGCTGATATAGGTTTAGAAGTCGAGTGACTTCAGGGTTAATTTTGCTATCAGAAGTGTTGGACAATATTTTTGTAGGTTTTTTTGGCAGATTGCAGACAGTGTCTTTCCTTTTCTGTCCTTTTTAGTTAGCTGGGCCCCATCGTTTGCTCAGCCTATTTTCCTGCCTTTCTTTGTATTTTCGTCTTGTTTCACCGTCAATACATGTGGGGGTCTGTCTTTCCTTTGAGGTCTGCTCTGGGGCAGTTAGTTTTCCTGCTTTAGGCTTATGTAGTTCTCCGGTTGTGACGAGGCGTCTAGGACCAACGTAAGAACGCTCCACGACTGATGTTAGTTGTGCGGGTAAGATCAGGGATCTGCAATCTGCATAGTTACCAACTTCTCTGGTATTCTGAGACTTAGCTTGTTGTCCATTTTTCCTCCTTGGTTTCCCATTCATAACAGAATCACCAGCCATACCGCAGATTCTAGGGTACTCAAAAGCAGGAAAGAATTGTTAGAGAAAGAAAAAAAAAGTGTCAGAATTTTTTTTTTCATTATGTATTTTTTCCTTTTTTTCTCTGGGGCCGTAGGAGGATTTTTTTCCTAATGGAGATTAAGCAACTGTCTGATCGTGTGGAGCAGCTTGCTGCTGAAGTACAGGGAATTTCCACCTACCTTATTCAGTCACATGCTACTGAACCCAAGATTCCTACTCCTGATGTGTTTTCTGGGGATCGGTCTAAATTTCTAAATTTAAAGAAAAATTGTATATTATTTCTTGCTTTGAAGCCTTACTCATCGGGGAGCTCTGTGCAGCAGGTTAAAATTGTCATCTCCTTGCTGCGCGGTGATCCCCAAGATTGGACTTTTTCTCTGACTCCTGAAGATCCTATTCTGACTATTGTGGATGCATTTTTTCAGGCCTTGGGGTTGTTGTATGATGAACCTACTGCCGTTGATCAAGCTGAGAGAACCCTGTTGGCATTAAACCAGGGTCAGGATCCTGCAGAGTTGTACTGTCAAAAATTCTGAAAGTGGGCGGTCCTTACTACATCATTGGCAGCTCTCTTTCGGAAAGGTTTGTCAGAGACCGTAAAAGATGTTATGGTGGGATTTCCTGTTCCCTCTGGTCTGGATGGCTCTATGTCATTAGCCATTCAAGTTGATCGGCGTTTACGTGAACGTAAAACTACACGGGAGGCGCTGCCACCTTTTGAACAAATGTCTGAACCTATGCAATGTGATGGGGTTTTGTCTAGGGTGCAATGTCGGGAGTTTAGAAGGCGTATTAAGCTGTGTTTTTTCTGTGGAGAAGCCTCTCATACTATTTCTGTCTGCCCTAAATGAAAGAAACGTTTTGCACACACATTTGCTGTGGGCAGTATGCAACCTAAGTTCCTTTTGGCAAATACTCTGATCTGCTCCTTGTCCACATTTTCCACAAAGGCTTTTATGGATTCAGGAGTAGCTCTGAATCTGATGGATTTGGACTTTGCTAAACGTTGTGGTTTGTCCATGACGCCTCTGCAGACGCCCATTCCTTTGAGGGGTATTGATGCCACTCCTTTGGCGGAGAATAAACCTCCATTTTGGACCAAGGTGATAATGCGAGTTGCCCCAGACCACCAAGAAAATTGTAATTTTTTGGTGCTACATAATTTGCATGATACTATTGTTCTGGGGTTCCCCTGGTTGCAAACTCATAACCCAGTTTTGGATTGGAAATCTGTGTCTGTGGTGAGCTGGGGTTGTCAGTGTGTTTTTAGGGACGCTCCTGTTTTCTGCACCTCTCCTCAGTCTCATGATATTCCTGATTATGTGGCTGATTTCTCTGATGTTTTTAGTGAGAGTAAGTCTGCATCTTTGCCTCCTCATAGGAGTTATGACTATGCAATTGAGTTGATGCCTGGGTGTAAATTTCCCAAGGATCGGCTTTTCAACTTATCTGTACCCGAACATGATGCTATGCGATCCTATATTAAGGAGTGGTTGGAGAAGGGTCATATTAGACCATCCTCGTCACCGTTAGGTGCTGGGTTTTTTTGTGGCCAAGAAAGATGGCTCATTAAGACCGTGTATTGATTATCGTTCCCTTAACAAGATGACGGTTAAATATCAGTACCCGTTACCTCTGATGTCTGATTTATTCTCCAGAGTTAAGAGTGCCTGCTGGTTTACTAAGCTTGACCTCAGGGGGCGTATAATCTTATTCGCATCAAGCACTGAGATGAATGGAAGACGGCGTTTAATACTCCGGAGGGACATTTTGAGTACCTAGTGATGCCTTTTGGGCTGTCTAATGCCCCTTCTGTCTTGCAATCCTTTATGAATGATATTTTCCGAGACTTTGTGGATAAGTTTTTGATCATCTATCTGGATGATATTTTGATCTTTTCTAGTGATTGGGTTCCCATGTGGAACATGTCCGGACTGTGTCGCGGATTTTGAGGCAGAATTCCCTGTTTGTTAAGGGATCGAAGTGCCTCTTTGGTGTACAGAGGATTTCATTTTTGGGATTTATCTTGACTCCATCGACTATTGAAATGGACCCGGCCAAGGTACAGGCCATTTATGATTGGGTTCAGCCTACTTCTTTGAATGCTCTCCAGAAGTTTTTGGGTTTTTCTAATTTCTATCATAAATTTATAGGTAATTTTTCTAGCATTGTCAAACCACTGACTGATCTGACCAAGAAGGGAGCTGATATGCTGAATTGGTCTCCTGAGGCTGTCTCAGCATTTCAGGAGCTTAAGCGGAGATTTACTTCAGCTCCAGTTTTACGGCAACCTGATGTCTCACTTCTACTTCAAGTGGAGGTGGACGCTTCTGATATTGGTGCAGGAGCTGTGTTGTCCCAAAAAGACCCTGTGACTTCTAAGATGAATCCCTATGCCTTCTTTTCTCGAAAGTTTTCCCCATCTGAACGCAACTATGACGTGGGGAATCGGGAATTGTTGGCCATGAAATGGGCATTTGAGGAGTGGATACATTGGTTGGAGGGAGCTAGACATCAATTTGTGGTCCTCACCGATCACAAGAATCTGATTTATCTGGAGTCGGCCAAACGCTTGAATCCTAGACATGCTAGATGGGCCTTGCTTTTCACGCATTTTAATTTTGTGGTCTCCGTTCTTCCAGGCACTAAGAATGTTAAGGCAGATGCCCTTTCTAGGAGTTTCTTTGCTGATTCTCTTAATGTGACCCAGCCTACTACTATCCTAGGTGAGGGGGTAGTTCTTTCTGCCATTTCGCCCGATTTGAGACGCGCCCTGGAGGAATTTCAGGAGGATAAGCCTGAGCGTTGCCCTATGGAAAGATTGTATGTTCCTGACCAGTTGAGAAAGAGAGTGATGTCTGAAGTTCATTGCTCCGCATTGGCTGGTCATCCGGGTATTTTTGGTACCAGAGATTTGGTGAGTTGGTCGTTTTGGTGGCCTGCCCTATCTCGTGATGTCAGGAATTTTGTACAGTCCTGTGGGACTTGTTCTCGGTCTAAACCCTGTTCTCGTTCTAGTGGGTTGCTGATGCCCCTGCCGGTGCCCAAGAGGCCATGGACCCATATCTCAATGGATTTTATTTCTGATCTTCCTGTCTGTCAGAGAATGACTGTTATCTGGATGATTTGTGATAGATTTTCGAAGATGGTCCATCTTGTACCACTCCCAAAGTTGTCATCTTCCGCTGAGTTGGTGCCCTTGTTTTTACAACAGGTGGTTCGGTTACACGGGATTCCTGAGAACATTGTGTCCGATAGAGGGGTCCAGTTTGTTTCCAGATTCTGGAAAGCCTTTTGTTCCAATCTGGGAATTCAGTTATCCTTCTCCACCGAGTTTCATCCCCAGACCAATGGGCAGACTGAGAGAACAAACCAGACCCTGGAGTCTTATTTAAGATGTTTTATATCTGCTGATCAAGATGATTGGGTCTCATTTTTGCCATTGGCCGAATTTGCGCTGAACAATAGAGCTAGTTCTGCCACTCTGATGTCACCCTTTTTCTGTAATTTTGGGTTTCATCCTCGATTCTCTTCAGGGCAAGTGGAATCTTCATCCTGCCCAGGTGTGGACACTGTGGTTGTGAGAATGCAGCAGATATGGGACCAAGTGGTGAATAAGTTGTCACTCTCTCAGGAAAAGGCCCAGCATTTTTCCAACTGGCGTAGGACCATTGGTCCCTGGTTTAAAGTGGGTGATATGGTTTGGCTGTCATCTAAGAATATTCCTATGAAGGTTGCATCTCCAAAATTTAAGCCAAGATTTATTGGACCTTATAAGATTTTGGAGATTCTTAATCCTGTTTCTTTTCGATGGCTCTTCCTGTTACGTTCAAAATCCATAACGTATTTCACAAGTGACTGTTGAAGAGGTTTGTTGAGCCAGTAGTTCCTGTGGTGGCACCTCCTGATCCTGTATTGGTTAAAGGCAATGTGGAATATGAGGTAGAGAAAATATTGGATTCTTGTTTTGTTAGACGGAGACTCCAGTATTTGGTCAAATGGAAGGGTTATGGCCAGGAGGATAATTCTTGGGTCTCTGCCTCTGATATTCATGCCAATAAATTGGTTCGTGCTTTTCACCGGGCCCATCCTGATCGGCCTGGTGGCATGGATGAGGGTTTGGGGGGTACTGTCATGAACTCATTTTCTGCTCCACCAGTTGAGAGTTCCCCTTCCGTTCTCCCTCTGGTGGTGACAGGAGGTAGTGCTGTTGGTTTAAGTGGTAGTGATCTGCCACCTGATGAGGAAGATAACGATTGGATCTCTGGAGTATCAGACTGGATATAAGACAGCCGACGCCGTATCCGGGTGCTGGTGATTCAGTCTGCTTCTCAGGTCCTGGACTTCAGCTCTCTTCCATTCTCCTCAAGTTAAGTTTGTTTTCTGCTAATGTTCACACTTGCTCTTGTTGATCAATTCAGTTTTTTGTGTAATCAGCCTGCCCCTGCTGGGGCTATGCTGAAATTCCACTCCTATTAATCAATATTTGCCAATCTGCTTTTTGTCCCTTATTAGATTGGCTTCTTTTTTGCTCTGTCTCAGAATATTTCAGAGTGCTGATATAGGTTTAGAAGTCTAGTGACTTCAGGGTTAATTTTGCTATCAGAAGTGTTGGACAATATTTTTGTAGGTTTTCTTTTGGCAGATTGCAGACAGTGTCTTTCCTTTTCTGTCCTTTTTAGTTAGCCGGGCCCCATCGTTTGCTCAGCCTATTTTCCTGCCTTTCTTTGTATTTTCATCTTGTTTCACCGTCAATAAATGTGGGGGGCTGTCTTTCCTTTGGGGTCTGCTCTGGGGCAGTTAGTTTTCCTCTTTTCCTGCTTTAGGCTTATGTAGTTCTCCGGTTGTGATGAGGCGTCTAGGACCAACGTAGGAGCGCTCCACGACTGCTGCTAGTTGTGCGGGTAAGATTAGGGATCTGCAATCAGCATAGTTACCAACTTCTCTGGTTTTCTGAGACTTAGCTTGTTATCCTTTTTTTCCTCCTCTGTTTCCCATTCATAACAGCGCTGTGTGGGTTTCCCAGGACAGGCATACAGGCATGTACATTGTGTACTGGAAATAGGACGAATGGAGATAGGATGGTAAATGACCGTTATGTATCACAAGGTGGGTGGCCTTGTGATGGAAGCTGGAATCGCTATTAATCAGCAGATATTCTGCTGAGGGTTTGTTACTCTATATTAGGGAGAGCTTCCAGGTGGCTGGTGAGATGGGTGGGACCAGTCACCTACAAACACACTCAGGGGCGTGTGTTTAAAAAGCACATAGTCAGCCTGTTTATGTGTGTATGCATGGGTGTCTGATATAGGACCTGCAATGAGGTCATAGCCATGTGATCTGGTGGGCGTGGCTACAGACCATATAAGGTGACCAGGGTTGGTCACATGAGTGAGTACCTTGATCTGATTGGTCTATGTGGAAAGGTCCCGGAAGGCTGTCGTGCTGGAAGGTGGGCTACCTTCCTGAAGCGCACATGTGGACGCTGATGACCATGTGTGGCCTGTGTGTAATAGCCTGTGAGTACTCAACAGTCCCCAGGAGGGAAGGGACATCAGGATTGAGAGGCAGCTAAGAGGTAACCTGGACAGGGGGAATTAACTGAGACTGTAAAGCCTGGTAGCTGGACAAAGCACAGCCTGTGTGACCACAGGGCTAAGGGAGCGGTACCCCACTATGAATCTTCATTTGGTCTGATGTAAGACTGTTGCTGCTATATGGTTTATGCAGCACAATAAACCAGATGGGCTGACTTATGTGAACAACCCCTGCCTGACGTAATTAATTCGCTGCCGAGCGAGTGTCTCCCAACATGGACAATAGGCGCTACTTTACAATTCGTGGAGAATGCTAAGGGCATTGTTGTAGCCTTGTTGCTAGGGGCATCTTTACAGTGCTGGACAAAGACCATTCCTGACTTTTCCAGGCTCTTAAGTGAGACTTGTGTTTCTTTATTAAACTCCCCGAAGTAGGCTACAGTTGCCTGTCATGCGAGTGGAGTTCTAAGGAACAGCAAGAAAGAGGAACTTGAGTGTAATTCATAACTACAAGTACTTCAGGTTAGAGCTAGAAAGGAGACGTTCAGAAAAGGCACACGAAAGGGAGTGCTGGAAGGGTGTATTCCATCTGCCTGGGAGTTGGCTGAGCCCCTCACCTGAGGACCACGGCACTGAGGCGGGCACCTGTCTGTGCCAGAAATGTGAGTAAAGCATTGGAACTGTATTCAGTAGAGTTGAGCGATACGGGTCGAAAAATTTCAAAAGTCGCCGACTTTTGGCAAAGTCGGGTTTCATGAAACGGAACCCGACCCTAGGATGAGGTCGGCCACGAGGTCGGCGACTTACGCGCCAAAGTCGCGTTTCAAAAGTTTGTTTTGCGCTCTTTTTCAGCCAATCAGAATCCACGGACACTGTGGGCAACGTGATGACATAGGCACGGGTCACCACCATCTTTCAGAAGGGCATGCAAGTGATTGGCTTGCTTTGGTGGGCGTCACATGGGGTATAAAAGGGCGTGCACGCCAACCGCCATCTTACTTCTGCCGATCTTAGCATAGGGAGAGGTTGCTGCTGATTCTGTAGGGAGAGTGTTAGGCAGGGAAGAAGAAAAAAAAACTGCTTCTGCTGCTAGCGATTGTGCCTGTACAGCACACCAGTCACTGTGTGTGCAGTGCAAGGGGAGGCTATATTGTGGTGTATCAGTGGTGTTGGTTGTTGGGCTGCCTTCTAATGCTTCCTGACAGCTGCATTGCTGTTTACCCACTGCTCTGCAAACTGCTTTTTTAAAAGCAATCCCAATTTTTTTTTTTGTCCTGCTGAGGTACTGAGCTGCAAACTGCTTTTTTAAAAGCAATCCCAATTTTTTTTTTTTGTCCTGCTGAGGTACTGAGCGTGCATTTTTTCACACCATACAGCGGTGTACGCTCCTCACACAGTACCGTGTAACGGCTGTTATCACAGCCACAGTGAAGCTATCTGTGTCACTCTGTGAGAATAAGTCGAGGACATGTTCCGTTCTTACAGACCTGCACTCTAGGGAGATTCCTACTCTGTCCAATTCTACATACACCTTGTAGTTTGTGATACACTGGCCAATTTCTGCCTGTGACATAGCGCTGTGATATTAAGTGGGCCTCACACAATCCAAAAGTGTCCAGTGTCCACAAGTGTCTGCAGAAATTCAAAATCTCCCTTATCCTCTAGTCACTTTGGTCACAGCTGTGCCATCGAGCCTGTGACATAGCGCTCAGATATTCAGTGGACCTCACACAATCCAAAAGTGTCCAGTGTCCACAAGTGTCTGCAGAAATTCAAAATCTCACTTATCGTCTAGTCACTTTGGTCACAGCTGTGCCATCGAGCCTGTGACATAGCGCTCAGATATTCAGTGGGTCTCACACAATCCAAAAGTGTCCAGTGTCCACAAGTGTCTGCAGAAATTCAAAATCTCACTTATCCTCTAGTCACTTTGGTTACAGCTGTGCCATCGAGCCTGTGACATAGCGCTCAGATATTCAGTGGGCCTCACACAATCCAAAAGTGTCCAGTGTCCACAAGTGTCTGCAGAAATTCAAAATCTCACTTATCCTCTAGTCACTTTGGTTACAGCTGTGCCATCGAGCCTGTGACATAGCGCTCAGATATTCAGTGGGCCTCACACAATCCAAAAGTGTCCAGTGTCCACTAGTGTGAGCAGAAATTCAAAATCTCACTTATCGTCTAGTCACTTTGGTCACAGCTGTGCCATCGAGCCTGTGACATAGCGCTCAGATATTCAGTGGGCCTCACACAATCCAAAAGTGTCCAGTGTCCACAATTGTCTGCAGAAATTCAAAATCTCACTTATCCTCTAGTCACTTTGGTCACAGCTGTGCCATCGAGGCTGTGACATAGCGCTCAGATATTCAGTGGGCCTCACACAATCCAAAAGTGTCCAGTGTCCACTAGTGTGAGCAGAAATTCAAAATCTCCCCTGTCCTATAGACACCTTGTACCTTGTTTTACATTACTATATAGTTTGTTGGATTTTGTCTACATTTCTACCAAAAATGAGGAAGGCTGGTGGAAGAGGCCGTGGAATTGGGCGGGGGTTGGCAGCTGGTAATGATGGTGTTGGTGGTGGATCTGATGATAGTGGCAAGAGCAAAATAGGACCGAATGCAGGAGGTGTTGAGCCTGCGTCATCGTCTGGCTCCATAAGGCTTCGAAGGCTTAGTTTCCTAGGAGTTGGCAAACCGCTTTTAAAGGCAGAGCATCAGGAAAAAGTTTTGTCTTACATTGCTGACTCAGCCTCCAGCTCTATCGCCTCCTTTTCTTCAGTTGTAAAAAGTAAAAGCACTGAGTCGTCATTGGAGGCTCATGTTCATGAACCACACCTTTCCTTGTGTCCTTCACCACAACCAAGATTGAAGTATGACGCAGGCCATACAACTGATTACTCCATGGAGCTGTTTTCACATACCATGCCTGGATTATCAAGTCAAATGGTGAATTACCCAGGCCAAGATGAATCTGACATGGAGTGCACTGATGCACAGCCGCTGATGGATGATTCTGCTGGTACATTCACTCAGAGCACTACATTGTCCTCGCAGTGTACAGAGCCAGATTCTGACCCTGATGAGACTCAGGTGCCCCTTCCCGCACACTATACCACCATACACGGTGACACAGAGGAAGGTGCACATGACATTGAAGAGGAGGTGATGGATGACCCAGTTGTTGACCCAGATTGGCATCCATTGGGGGAAGAGGGTGCTGCTTCCAATAGCTCAGATGAGGAGCATCCACAGCAGACATCGACATCGCAACAGCTGTTATCTGGCAGGCCCGGAGCACTCCAAAGACAGGTTCCAAAAATCAAAAGAGTTGCTGGACAGCTTGTGCAGAGGGTCAAAAGATCACACCGTGCTAGGCCGCAAAATGTCTGCCAAAGTAGGAAGAGTGCAGTGTGGCACTTTTTTGAACAAAATCCTCATGATCAGGCCAAGGTTATCTGTAAGAAGTGCGCAAAGACCTTTAGCCGAGGGAAAAATCTGAAAAATTTGAATACCAGTTGCATGCTTAGACATTTAAACACCATGCACTTGCAAGCGTGGACACAACACCAAACCTCAAGTGCCACATGTGCAACTGATCACAACGAAGGTAGTCAGCAACGCTACATTGTTTCCCCCACTGTAAGCCCACCGGTTAGCACAGCAGCAAATGTTGAGGTGTCGTTGCAAGGCCACAGCAGTCAGGGAATCCCACTTTTATATCAACGAAAGACTGATTCTAGGCCATCAGAAAGAACACCAACTCCATCACCATCATCAACCCTCTCTCAGTCCGCTCTGTCCACCGCTACTTCCACCATATGCAGCTCTCAAGTCCAGCTCACCCTCCCAGACACTATGAGTAGGTCAAGAAAGTACTCAGTCTCTCATCCGCATACACTGGGTTTGAATGCCCACATTGCCAAACTAATCTCGTTTGAGATGATGCCCTTTCGGTTGGTGGAAAGCGCAGCTTTCCGCGAACTCATGGCCTATGCAGTACCACGCTATGACCTACCCAGTCGCCACTTCTTCTCTCGCAAAGCCATCCCAGCCCTCCACCATCATGTGAAAGACCACATTGTCCATGCACTCAAGCAGTCAGTGAGCGGAAAGGTGCACCTCACAACTGATGCATGGTCCAGTCGGCATGGCCAGGGCCGTTACGTGTCCATCACTGCGCACTGGGTTAATGTGGTGGATGCAGGGTCCACAGGGGACAGCGGTGGTGGGACAGTGCTGACTAGCCCACGGTATAGGAAACAGTTGGCTGCAGGCGTTCGACCCTCCTCCTCCTCCTCCTCCTCCTCCAGAAGCGAAAGCTCGTCCACAGAGCGCAGTCGTACGAGTTCTCCATCTGCAGCTGCCACTGTTGCACACGAGGTGTCCCCCTATCGAGCAGCTAGTGGAAAGCGTCAGCAGGCTGTGTTGCAGATGATGTGTTTGGGCGACAGACACATCGCCGAGGTGCTGGCCGAGTACTTGAAGCGAGAAACTGAGTCATGGCTGGGCAGTGTACATCTTGAGGCAGGCAAGGTAGTTAGTGATAACGGCCGTAATTTTCTGGCAGCCATAGCCCTTTCAAAACTCAGCCACATACCTTGCTTGGCTCACACCTTGAACCTGGTGGTGCAGTGCTTCCTCAAAAATTATCCGGAGTTAACAGCCCTGCTCCAGAAGGTGCGAAGACTGTGCGCGCACATCCGCCGGTCGCCTGTACACTCCGTTCGTATGCAGAAGCTGCAGCGATTGCTCCACCTTCCCAACCACCGCCTCATTATCGACATTGCAACAAGGTGGAACTCCACCCTGCACATGGTGGAGCGGCTGTGCGAGCAGAGGCAGGCCATAATGCATTTGTGGGAGGATACACGGCCAGGCACTTTGAGAGCAGACATGGAGTTGACAGGTGTGCAGTGGTCGAAGCTGAAAGACCTCTGTAAAGTCCTTCAGTGTTTTGAGGAATGCACAAGGCTGGTAAGCGCAGACGACGCCATCCTAAGCATGAGCATCCCACTTATGCGTCTGCTCATGCAAACTTTGACGCACCTTAAGGAGCAGGCTTCTGCAGCCAATGTTGATGAGGAAGAAGAGGAGGAGGGAATCCCTGATGACATTCAGCCATTTTCTGCTCAGGGACCTCTCCTGGACAAGGTGGAGGAAGAAGAGGAGGAGGAGGAGGATGATGGGGATGATTACTTAGGGGAGGAGGATGCATCTCGTGGGGCAAGTGAAAATGTTGGCGTGGCAAGGTCTGGTACAGGGTTTGTGCGTGTCTGGAGGGATGTGGATTTGCCAGAAAGTGCTCCTCCAACCAGCACTAGCAGTGCATCATTGACACCGGGAACATTGGCCCACATGTCAGATTATGCCTTGCAGATCCTAAAAAGGGACCCCCACATTGCCAAAATGATGAACGATGACAACTACTGGTTGGCCAGCATCCTGGATCCACGCTATAAAGGCAAATTACAAAACATCATGCCACAGGAGAACCTTGACCTAATATTGGCTAATAAACAAGCAACTCTGGTAAATCGGTTGCTTGTGGCATTCCCAGCACACAGCAGCGGTGATGGTTCTCACACGAGCCGTACGGGCCGGGGTCAGCTTGGCAGAGGTGTTCGTGGTGCACACAGCAGAAGTGGTGTTGGAGACAGGGGTTTCATGACAATGTTGTGGACTGATTTTTCAAGTACCGCTCACACAACTGGTAATACTGCATCGATGGAAAGTGACAGGAGACAGCAGTTGTCAACTATGGTTACAATCTACTTTTCCTCCCATATCGATGTTCTCCCACACAGTTCATTCCCCTTTGACTATTGGGCCGCTAAACTGGACACCTGGCCTGAATTGGCACAATATGCCTTACAGGAGCTCGCTTGCCCAGCTGCAAGTGTGCTATCGGAAAGAGTCTTCAGTGCAGCTGGATCAATCCTGACAGAAAAAAGGACCCGTCTGTCAACCCAAAATGTGGATGATCTAACCTTCATTAAAATGAACCACGCATGGGTTTCCAAGGATTTTGTCCCACCTTCCCCTGATGACACATAGGGTGACAGAAAAATGGCTTGCTTTGGTCCACCTCTTCCTGGGACTTGACCTATTTCACCTTTTGCATCAGCTGAATGTCGAACATCAACATATGCCACTTTCTAAAACTCCCTAACTGTGCTGCCTCCCCCCCCATGGCCGGGGTCACCACCTAGCGCATGACACCGTGCGAGTGCCGTTGCCCTGGACAGGTGGGTAGGCCGACTCTTGGGCGCGGGCACTGGCACATTGTCCCTCATAGTGCAATCAAGTGTCTCTGACGGTGGTGGTGCACACCGCCGTACTATGAGGGGCCCAGTGCCAGTACCGACGCCCACGAGTGGGCCCCCCTTGCTTGGGCAGGGCCCCAGCATTTGCAATCTTTACCTCTCCCTGCTCCTCCACTGTGTAGTCTGGGCTGTCAAATCCATACTGTGCCTGACACCGTTTGAGCCTGCCTCCTGATGTATAGACATATATTTTGAATGTGTACGCTACCCATACATGTTATCTGGGGATACGGTACCCTTTCTCACCTTTGTGCAATCATGTGCAATCCATACTGGGCCTAACACCGTCTGAGCCTGCCTCCTGATGTATAGACATATCTTTTGAATGTGTACACTATCCATACATGTTATCTGGGGATACGGTACCCTTTCTCACCTTTGTGCAATCACGTGCAATCCATACTGGGCCTAACACCGTCTGAGCCTGCCTCCTGATGTATAGACATATATTTTGAATGTGTACGCTATCCATACATGTTATCTGGGGATACGGTACCCTTTCTAACCTTTGTGCAATCACGTGCAATCCATACTGGGCCTAACACCGTCTGAGCCTGCCTCCTGATGTATAGACATATATTTTGAATGTGTGCGCTATCCATACATGTTATCTGGGGATACGATACCCTTTCTAACCTTTGTGCAATCACGTGCAATCCATACTGGGCCTAACACCATCTGAACCTGCCTCCTGATGTATAGACATATATTTTGAATGTGTACGCTATCCATACATGTTATCTGGGGATACGGTACCCTTTCTCACCTTTGTGCAATCACGTGTAATCCATACTGGGCGTGAGAACGGCTGGCGAGCTGTTAAGCAAGCTACAGCACCTGTGGTTTGCACACGTAAGTTTTTCATTTTTTCAGGAATGACGGTTAGGCCTAATTCCGGAACTGCGGTTGACCTGCACTTACTGGGAAATCATTGTTCGCGGGTAATAATTGTAATCAGTGATCCCCATCACTAACGTTGTTCAGCGGGTTATCTGCACCTGTAAGCGACAAACGCTGGCCTTTTCAGTGTAGCGCACATGCAGCCACGGACATGTAAGGGCATGACACACCAGTTATTGGCCAATCTCATGTGCCAGAGCCTCACGTGTCCCTCTACTAAGCCGGACTCGGACCGCGGGGCATGACGGAGTCTCGTTCGTTAACGGAATTAAGCTTGCAATGTGTGCATCTGTTCTGCAGCTGGCATGGTTGAGGTTTCCCAGGTGGAGTCGAATTTAACCGTAGGCTCCACTCCTGATGGTGCCCTTCTGGACATTCCTTTAAGGTTCAGCTTTGCAACCATACTGCCCACGTAAAACAAACACTTTGCCTTCATGAACGCTGTTTGGAGGGTCATGACTCGTGGGAATAACGCCGCCCAATCAGTTAACCTGCTAGAGAGATCGTTCGTTGCTCCCAAGCATGACATCACACTCCCTAGGAAGAAGGTAATGCCACTGTGGCGACCGTACTCCTGGGGGCGACACAAGTGCACTGATGCCCAGCCACTGCTCGATGAATCTGCTGGTACATTGACCCAGACCACTACATTCCCCTCGCACGCTACATGGCCTGAATCTGACCCTGATGAAACTCAGGTTACCCTTCCCATATACAGTTCCATCTTACACGGTGACAAAGAGGAAGCTGCAGATGAAAGTTCAGGTTCGGCCCACCCGCCATCAGACACACCACTGTACTATCAGGGGCCCTGTGCCAGTGCCGTCGCCAACGAGTGGGCCCCCCTGCTTGCTCAGGATCACAGCACTTGCAAAGTTGAAATACTGTGCAGTGAGATGGAAGATGGGGACGACGAGGAGTCCAGACAAGTACAGGGATTCCCTAGCGAGGAGACTTATTTGATTGTTTTCAATGTTGGGACAGCAATTTTTGGGGAGCACTATACTCTGGAGAATGATAGATGGGGCCCACCATACACTGGAACATTCCAAAGGTGGACATCAGACACTGGAGCAGCATTTACAGGGCCCATTATACACTAGAGCATTAGAAATGGGGCCCATTATGTTTGGAGATTATTTGGGCCCATAAGACAGTGGAGCTTCATCCATGGGGACCAACATATACTGTAGCATTATGTGGAGCTCATCATATACTGTTTCAAACATTATATGGGACCAATGATTCTGTATGGAGAAATAGATGGGCCTCGTCATGAGATGTAAAAAGTGAAGTATTTTTCATTGTACTATACCGCTATTTCTCTGCCATATCGGAGCATGATGAGTTGTGGTATGTGTTAAAGGGGCGCTCTTTCGCCCAGGGCACATGAAAACCTGGAGCCAGCCCTCCCCCCCACAACTGTAGCCAAATAACCCCCATTTTTCAGTGCGTAACTTGTATTATGAAGTTAATTAAGGTTGACAAGCTTAAGTAAGAAGAATTGATGCTTTTGGCATTCAAATGGGCACTGTTGGTGTGTTTCCTGTCCTCCTCTCACTGCCGACTTTTATTCCCCATTGACTTACATTGGGTTTCGTGTTTCGGGACGACCCCGACTTTTCCCTATAATCGGACGATCTTGCTCGACCCGACTTTTGGAAAAGTCGGGTTTCACGAAACGAAACGCGACCCTAAAAAACCAAAAGTCGCTCAACTCTAGTATTCAGCTGTGTCACTGCCTTCTTCCCGCACTAACCTACTCAGCACTGCTACATCTCTGTGCCTAACACTACATCATCTATCTCAACATCTACTACCGCTGCCCTGGGACTACAGCTCTTCCTGTGGAGAGCTATTACATCTTTCCTGCACCACACCATGAGCCCCAGAGGATCTGCACTTCAGCGCTGGTCCCCTTCTGACCGGATACCACAGGTGGCATCACGAACTATCTACATATAAACTTTATTCCATTCCACCTATTTTACATGGACACTCAGGGCTACGGACCAGGTCACCGCCACCGCGACAATTCCTCTTTAAGACACCGGCCCGGTACCGATTAAGTGAGAGAAGTGAGAGAGAACTACTCCCCCCACTTGCCCTGGGGGTGATCCATAAAGACACCTCAGAGGGGATCTCATTTATATGTATACATACATGTGTGTTCAATACAAAGGACCGGCATATGACATATTCCTCCCAAAGACCATACTAAGGACTAGTGGGCACTCATTACTGGTGGAAGAAAGGCGATTCTGGAGCTAAACATGAACGGGTTCTTTACAGCTAGAGAGGTCACCATATGGAGTGCTTACCACAAGAGGTAATAATGGCAGACACTACCACAGGTTTTAAAACAGGTCTGTATAATTTTCTCAGCACACATCACTGGGGGTTAAAGAATATGACAAGAAATGTATAATTGGTGAAGAAAGTTGAACTTCATGAACCTAGGTCTTTCTTCACCTTTTGTAGCTATGTAATTGTCATCTTGCACAGTATCTCAGTAATGGAATAGTCAGTATTCGATGAAGACATTTGTTACCTGTGCATTGAGGATTTTGAAAATAAATGATCAGTCTAGTAAGAGAAAAAAGCGAATTTCTTTAGTAAGATATATTACAATTATTCTTATTTTCACATGTACTAATGATTTAAGGAATGAAAATAAAACAGTGGTCAGTCTTTAATATAATTAAACTGGAAATTATCATCCCATCATGCAGACTGCATGTTAAAATAGTAAGATATCCAATATATCATAATCCAATAATGAAAAGTCCTCATGTGTGATGGCTGTAGGGCTGGTTATAAAATAATTTAAATTACTGTTAAGTAATTAGAGCTCTTTTAGAATACAGATTAATCTTGAGCTATTCTAAGGGAATGAGAAAAAAGCAAAAATATTTACTGTTGGGCTGTATCGTGAGTGCAAGGAAAACTGCTTTGCATCATTTTCCTTCACGCCCACTTATAAGAACACACTGATGGAAAGGAAAAGCGATTGAAATACATGAGGAACGTTTTATTCATCCTTTCATTTTCTCTGACACTACAGGATAATGAGCTGCATGTGGTAAGTTGGAGCTTCTATGGTCTTTTCATCCGCAGTAGAGTTTCAACAATTTAGATAATATTAACGTGTGTTAAAAATTCTTACAGACAACTTAACTTACTGCTGTAGCTCATTTTTAGTAAATATGCTGATTTCTATTATAAAATAGCTATGTCCCCTTGCTCTGCCTATATTTCATCCTCTTCCGATAGGACTCTCATCCATAAGAAGTCCGCAGAAAGGGGAGCACTTGATAAGAAATGCTATCTAGCTGCCTCCATTTGAAACATAAAGAACCAGCCAATCTGTCTGTATGACATCAGACATCTAACTTGTGAGCAAGGATCCTCTTTCCTGCAGTCTCATCTAATAGAAACTAAACAGAGGTAGAAACAGGGTTGCTGACTTTTACAGAGAGGCATTCTGCTTTTAAGTTAAAACAGTCTGCATTTCGTTTTACCCTTGTAGCCCGGCTCAGACTGGCCCACAGGACAAGAGGAGAATCTTCTCGTGGGCCCCTGTGCAATAATGAGTCACTATTCTCTTAAATGAGCAGTACTAGACACAATACACTTAAGTCACTATGTATGGATTAAGGCAGCATCTTATTCATTTATTAATCTACCCACTTTCTTTATTGTTAAAAACATTTGTGACTGAGGATAATGTCTCATTTGCATATAACTGAAAAGTGGGGCCATGGAACTGGTTATTGGTGGGCTCTTGCCACCTCACTCCTGCACTGCTCATAGTTATAAGTACATGAGGTTTTCAACATGCACTCTGATGGCAAGTCAAAATATAGGCCCCTATATACAGTATGTTTTTCTGACTTGGTATTTGGTGGACATTAGGCTGGGAAGACCTCCTCTTTGCTGGTACCTAAGCCCTGGTAAGCCTGTTGGTTATTTTTGATGGGACCATAGTATGGGCTTCCCTGGTATGTTACTGACAATGGGACCATTGTTTGCCCCTTACACTTGATATTTTATGTTGAGGTCTTCTTTCCCTTTCTTGTCTGTACTGTTTTGGATTGCATTGAGTACTGTGACTTTTTGTATGATTTTATATCTTAACTATTGAATAAAATTTGTACTACTGTTTTACATATTTATCACCTTTTAAATCATTTCTTTCTCTTGGTTTGGCATGTTTATTGGAGTTGGTGTAGCTTCTTTGATAGGGTGAATCACCATTGTGTGGATTCGCCCTCTCTCTTTTTTGTGGAATTATTATGCAGCTGGAGGTGTTATCAATGATCATTTTATTGGAGGATTTCTAAACATGAGGAAATTTTGTACTTATACACTATGGACATTACCGTATGGTTCTTGCCAAACCTCTGATACCAGACAATAATTTACAGATTCTGTAGGGGATTGGTTTTTTTTGTGCATATAGCGGTTCTGTTGTTGTATGACCAGTCTCTGAAAGTGTCTGGCATTCTAGCCCTGCTGGTGTTCTTTCATCTTTGGAACAAACTCAGCTTTGTCACATAGTTGACTGCATTTTCCTCCACATTTTGCCCTTCTTTCCAGTACAGTTTATTCTTCCTGCTACAATATACGCAAATGAGGGACAACTATTTACTTAGCAAGACCAAATTTTAAAATCAGCCAATGTGTTTTTAGGAGCATGCCTCCCTCTCTGAGTAATAATTCCTGAAAAGATTTTCTAGCTTGCTCAATGTCTCTAGAAGCTTTGAATGGGTCCTGACACTTCAATTTTACCCTAAAGACCAAATGGTGTGCCATCTATTATTATGGGCAAAGCCGTGTGTACAGTACTCACATTGGTGCCATGATGGATATTTCTGAACCCATAAAAACTAGTGCAATAAAATTTGAGATGTGTTCCTCAGAATGTACAAAAAAGAATCATAAAAGAGACAGTGAAAAAATGCAATTTGTAAACTTTCAAACTTGTGTTGCATATGTGTTCAAATAAGAGAAATAATTAATTTGGAAGTTTCTTCTCCTATTTGAAGCAATGCTTATCATTTTGCATGCCTCACAATTGCACTTTTTCATTAGAAACTCCTGATCTTCCATAAATCACTTGATGAATCTACATTTTATTTGGTTACAGTTATTATTTGGCACATCATGTAAATGTTTTATTGTATTTACATTATTTCATTAATTATTGGATCTATTTTTGTGGTTATGACATTCAATGTAATTTAGTTCTGTATGATATCAGGTATGTATTTACATGTCAGTACCTTATGCCACTATTGCTGTCATATTACAATTTTATCACTTCAGTATAGGCAATGTTTGCCCTAATGATTTCTAACTTTTGCCATATATGTATTATGTGACAACCCAACATTTTACCTTAATTAACCAGCTATCTATTTTCAGCAAGCCAGGAGGAATGGACTGTTATCTATATTCTATTGATGAAAGAAAAAGGATTGCACTCACTGATCCTTAAATAGTTGCATACTTTATTCAAAAGAGATTAAAACATCATGGCCGGGAGTGAGGACAGGAGTGAGGTCAATGGCCCGTAGAAGCGCTGTTTAGCACGAAATGGCCATCGTCAGCACCTGCAACTGCACACTCCTGTACTCACTCTCCTGGCCATGATGTTTTGAATAAAGTATGGAACTTTTTAAGGATCGGTGAGTGCTATCCATTTTCTTTCTTCAATGGAATTCATCATGATGGTTCTTCTGGAGGAGAATCTTAAGGTACAGGCTGCAATTCTTTACACCTGTGGTATATAGATTCAGCAGTATTAGCGGTACTGTCTTCTTTTTTCCTTTGGAATTGTGGATATCTGAATGTTATCTATATGTTGACTTTTAAAGTATGTTTTTCTTTCTTATTGATTAAGGAAACACAGACTTTTGTTTGCATAAGTCTGTAATATTGACTTGTAAGCTGGCATTTGATGTAACGTATTGTGTTGTTATCCTGGATGACTAGTGATACATGGTCATGCAACAGTGATGTTTGCTGATTTATTGATCACACACACACTGTCCAGGCCAGCCAGTTTGTTGACATGCAAAGCAGAGGAGGAAAAACTGTGCAAATATATTAAATAATCAAATAATGTGAGTTAATCTTGTCACCATTCTTCCCCTTTACCTGTGAATGCGGATGAAGGACAATTATTAACTATAAAAAAGTTAGATACTTCCACATACAGATATACCTCCAGAAACCCAGACAGCTGACAGATCCAGAAATCCAAAGAACCAGAGACTTTCTACAGGACAGCAGCCAAGACATCATGGCTCCATCACGAGGGACACAGATTTGTCATTCTATAGAATGCAAGGTTAGGGGACCATGTCCTTGGCTGAAAGAATACAGATCTGCTCCATTGACCATCGCAAATATATGGATATGTTTAGGGTAGTCAGGATTTTTACCCACGGGTCACCTGAGCCCCATGGATACCGTTTTGAGGGCCAGGAATGTGACCCGCTTGTCACCTAGATCCATGGAGATGCTCTGAGAAGCAAGGTTGTGACCCTCCAGTCAACTGGCCTTGTACCTCAATGGACTGTCATTTTCTTAAGATTGTCATTACCTGCTCTATGTGTGTTCCATAGACGGGATAGTCAGCCCTGGAAGCTCTGAAGTCACAGCTACTCTTTTGCTGGCAAGTCAGGGGAATTGTGAGACTCTGTAATGTGCACCATCTTGGGTATTTTGCTGGGGCTGTTCTATGTGATATTTGACTGTTTTGAGATTCAATAAAGTATGGCCGCACTGTTTTATCCTCTCTCTGTGTTGTCTGATGAGCGTTATGCCCACAGTGAAAGAAGAGCAGTTGATCGGTTTGGATGATGCCTGGTCCATGCAGTTTTGGCATGTGGACTAGGGTATCGGCTGACCCCATGTCTTTCATATGCAATAAAGTATTTTGTGCACTTTTCTAAAAATGATTTGAAGACTTATATTTATTCTGGGACCATGCGCGTTTTAAAAGTTTCAAGGACATTTTTGTAATTTATTTGAAAAAGAGTAATTATAGCAGAGCAGGTGACAGGGAAACTTCTCCAGTTCTTAAAAGGGTTTTCTGGTCCAATTCGATAAGTCTGCAGTCATTCTGTGTGACTGAAAACTTATGAATTTCCCCACTGCACACACTGTGGTGTGAGGATTTGCCGGTTTCTTAGTCAGGAAGGTATGTATGCATTGTACCATTGTACATGATTCTGACCAGAGATCGGCAAGTGGGCATGGCCTCACTCCATATACAAGTTAATGGAGCCAGGAGGGTATGTATGCGTTGTACATGCTTCTGACCAGTGGGTGTGGCCTCACTCCATACACAAGTGAATGGAGCAAGACTGTGCCTTATAACCAGGCTCTGGTTGGGAGTACAGAGGCATGTTACAGTTTGAGCACCCCTAGTCAAAATTACCATTATTGTGTACAGTTAAGTAAGATAAATATTAAATGATCCCTAAAAGGCCTAAAGTTAAAATGACACATTTCCTTTGTATTTTAGGGGAAAATATGTATACTGTCACGATCTCCACTCTGTTCCTGTCAGATATGTTGCTTTGTGTAGTTGCTGTCAGTCTGTTTTGGTTGTGTTGGGTCTGTGCTGCAATCATCTGTGTTCACTTTCCTTGATTAGTCCTCTGCTTGCTAGCTCCTCCATCCAGTGTCAATTGTACTCTTGCTGCTGCCTGTGTAAGACTGATCCCTCTGTGCTCTGTGCCTGACCCAACCTGACTTTATTCCCTTCCTAGACTTAGACTCTTTGCTTGTGAACTGACTTCTCTTGTGCCTGTTCCATCTAATCTGTCTTGTCTTTCTGGTTTTCCTGACCTCAGCTTGTGAATTGGATTTCACCTCTGACATCCCCCTGTTGTACGGCGCTATTTCCTGGATCTGTCCTTGGATTATTTGACGTCCCTTTACACATTCTGTAAGTAATGTATATATTTTTATTATCTGTTATTGCAGTCTATTTCTCCACTTCTGGGAATAATATTCACTAAAGTGACTCGCGTCACATATACACTATATGCACTATAGCCAGCGCCCCTGCATGGTGTCACCTTTCCTTTCCATGGAGGGACAAGTTCATACTCACCGCCCTGGCCCCATTCTTGGTTCCCATTTGCACTCCTGCTTCCTTCTGGAGGCTGAAGTGTGCGCTTCAGCTCCCGGCAGTGTGCTTATTGAGCACGTGAGTTACCAAACTTGCAAAGGGGCATCACATGCATATAATAAATGCCCTCAGCTTGTAGCTGAGAAGCATTTAGTTTAATTAGTACAACTGCCGGATGTCTCTCAGCCTATTGCTGGGAGTCATCCTGTATAAAAGATTCCCTCTCTTAAGCAGTCACCAAGCAGCAAATTTAGCCATTAGGTAGTGTGGTGCTCTACCAGTGCAGTTGTGAGTTCACAGGGAAGTAAAAAGTTGATCCAGCTTCTGATCAACAGTTCATGTAGATGTGGTTAAAATCATGAAGTCTTTATTGCAGAAAAATTCAAAATCAGTAGAAAAATTCAAAAATACAAAATACAAGAAACAAATATAATCTAATATGGAACAGAAGAAGAGAGGACTCAAAAATTTAGAATATCAGACATGTTTTGAATGCAAGTGCATTCTTAGACTTGGTTCAGTTGTGAGGTTCCCTTGTGATAGTGTGGCCAAGGTCCTTAACCCAAATCCCTGGTCCTAATGCAGTCAGGGGCCTGAACCTGTATCTTTGGGCCCGATGTGGCCAGTGTCTGAACATTATCTCCTGGTCCTGTGGTGGTCAGTCATGAATCCGAAGCCCTCTGATTCTGGTGTGGCCAGTCCTGAATCCAAAGTCCTGTTACAGAAATACCCTGGTCGTAATGTGGCCAGTTCTTGATCATTGTCCCCGGGTTTGTTTGCAGCCAGTCCCTGACACAGTAACCTAGACCAGTATGTCTGAGCATAGCCTTAGTCTGTTTCAGTGAATTGATCCCAGGGGTAAACCGCTGCAATACCATCAGTATATACCAGTAATTACCAGGTATCCGTTAGCTATGCCTCTTCCTAGGCAGGCCAGGCCCTGTGGGACAGTGGGTCTACAAATCCACTAGAAAAAGCCAGTTGATGCAAATTTCTCAACTTTATAAAAACCTAGCCTCTTCTAGTCTTGTGCCAAAAACAGCACAAACACAAATAGCAGCTGCCTAGTACTCTGAAAATAAAAATGGTGGAGGTCCACAAAGCAGGAGAAGGCTATAAGAAGATTGTAAAGCATTATCAAGTTACCTTTACTTCAGTTCAAATTGTAATTAACAAATGGCAATTCACAGGAACAGTGGAGGTCAAGATAAGGTCTGGAAGACTAAGCAACATTTCATTGATAGTTGCTCGTTGGATTGCTAGAGAGTAGTGATGAGCGAGTATACTCGTTACTCGAGATTTCCTGAGCATGCTCAGGTGATCTCCGAGTATTTGAATGTGCTCTGAGATTTAGTTTCTGTCTCCGTAGCTGGACGATTTGCGGCTGCTGGACAGCTTAATACATGTGGGGATTTCATAGCAAACAGGCAATCCCCACATTTATTCAGGCTGGATAGCAGCCACAAATCATGCAGCTACAGTGACAGAAACTAAATCTCCGAGCACATCCAAATACTCGGAGATCACCCAAGCATTCTCGGAAATATCGAGTAACGAGTATACTCGCTCATCACTACTAGAGAGGCAAATCAAAAGCCCTGCTTGACTGAAAAATACCTTTAGAAAGATTTAGCAGACTCTGGAGTTGTGGTACTTTGACACCTGCACAAATATGTCCTTCATTGAAGAGTCATCAAAAGAAAACCTGTCCTGCTTCCTCACCATAAATTTCAGAGTCAAAAGTATGCAAAAAAAAATCTAAACAAGCCTGATGCATCTTGAAAACAAGTCCTATGGACCAATGAGGTTAAGAGGCAACTCTTTCGCCACAATGATCTAAAGGTATGTTTTGAGAGAAAAGGGCACAGAGTTTCAGGAAAAGAACATCTCACCAACCGTAAAGCATGGGGATGGATCAATCATGCCAATATCAAAGGGAATATTTCATGTGTAGAGGGAGGAATGAATTCAATGAAATTTTACCAAATTCTTGATGCAAATATAACACCATCTGTAAAAAAGCAGAAGTTGAAAAGAGGATGGCTTCTACAAATAGATAATGAACCTAAACACCAGGCAAAATCCATTATAGACTACCTCAAAAGGTGCAAGTTGAAGGTTTTACAATGACCTTCACAATCCCCTGATCTGAACATCATTGAAAATCTGTGGCTAAACCTCAAAATAACAATCCATGCAAGATGACCCATGAATCACACAGACCTGGAAGCATTTTCCAAGGAACAATGCATGAAAATCCCTCAAACAAGAATTTAAAGACTCTTGGTTGGCTGGAAAAAGTATTTACAATGTGATACTTTCAAATGGGGTGCTACTAGGTACTAACCATGCTTGTTGCTCAAACTTTTGCAGTGGATCATTTTCCTTTTTGTAATTTTTAAAATACAAATGAAATGTAATCTTTAAATTTCAGATTTTTAGAGATCATTTAAATCTACAGAGCTATGCAAACAAAGCTGCAGAAGCTATGTGATCCAGGTCTTCCCCTTAAAACGATGTCATCTCAAATTAATTTAGGTGTCTATATTAGCTTACGGAGTAATCACACCTAAACTGATTGCTGAAGAGTGCCTTTTCTCTGCACTACTATGTATTAGAAAGTATTTCAATACCACTGGAGAAAGTGCTGATTGGGTGCTTCTGTTACTAATATTTAAATTAACAATGGAGACTGTCCATCATAATGCCTATTGTAACATCAGCATCCCTGCATGGCTCTCTCCCTCCTCCCCCCTGGCAGAGAAGCTGACAAGTTCACTCCTGCTCTGGTCCCCGCCACAGCTGCCAGTCCTCAAAGTCTTCACTTGCCACACAGGTCTCCTGGTAATGCACTTTGACGTGCACACACTCCCCGCTTCTTAAAGGGTCAGTGCAGCCTATATCTGAGAGGAATCATGTATTTAATATTGATATAGGGAATTGCCTGAGCAACTTTAGTGTATAGTCAGTATTTCACTTGCTACTTAGTTGTTAGGACCTTGCTCCTGATTCTACTCCAGTCTGTGCCTATGTAATAACCTGCAGGAATGTGGGATGCAGTCACGTACGTGGAGGCAGAGCAAGGATAAAACAGGTTTATTTACAGGGGGATGTGCTCCACACAGGGAGTGAGGGATTGTAGGGTGATGGCGAGGAGTGGGGCAGAACTGGAAAGTTGGCAGGGTAGGTGAGGGATGAACGAGAGTTCAGTAATAAAGAGGTTAAACTTATCGGACTGTAGGCTTCTGTTGTGAGGGAGTACAGTCTCTGACATGCGGGAATTCAACGGTGGCACTGATAACAGCCGCACATGCAGTCTCTCAAGTCTCTGTCCACGATAAAAAAAACAGCCTCTAGGGGAAAACAACAGAATGCTGAGCGGTGAGCGGGGGTCCTGCTCTCACTACTCTTAGTCACAAGTCCACACTCAGAACGTGTCACAGCAGGGACACTGCCACGCTCCTTGGTCAGTCCAGCTACTACTATCAGGGTCTCAGATCTGTCACTGCACACGCCAGCCTGCATGCACTAGCAACTGTTTTAGGCTTGTAAAGAGGGTCTCCTCTGGTCACGGAGGCTGGCGGGTCCACGTTTACACAGAGAGCGCTCACCGCGTACTGTTGGTCAGTCTCAGTCCTCAGCAGCAGGTCTCTTTTGAGTATACGGTCACTCTTGGTCAATGCGGGTGCAGTACTCACTGTCTCCTAGTGTAAGGCACCTGACTTAGCTCTGCATGCTCCGCTCTGCTGGCACAGCGTCGCACACTCCACTCTGCTGGCATGGCTAATTCCCCCAGCAACACAGCTCCTATTCCGGGCAGCAGCAGCACAGGACCAACACTCTCTGGAGGGGATGCACTCACTTGGCACCAACTCCTGCTGCAGTGTGCGCTTTTACTTCTTATGCCCCTATGTCTTTTCTTTTTCTTTTCCATGTTCTTTTTATTAAATTTTTAAAGCATAACATCAAATGTAATAGTATTACATTTTCAAGTTTCAGCGCTTAACATATATACATACATATACAGTAGTTGGCTAATCAAAACCATTGTAGTGAACGTCATTTACTTATGACTAGCATTATGCAGCCAAATTGAAGAAAGTGTTTTGACAACTCAAGAATTCAAAATACTATAATGCATAGTATCGAACTAAGAGTCCCAGGTTCAATCCAACACTTGGCCTTTTCAATATAGCTATCTGGGACAACAGCGAACCAATTAAGAGATAGTTAGAGTAAGAGAAGAGAAATAGGACAGACAAAGAGTGAGAAGGGATGGGGGGATGAGTCTTCACTGTGTGGCGTCCTGCATAGAATCAGAGTGGATGTTTGATCTGAAAAGAATCCAAGGTTTCCAGGAGTCCTGGAACAGCGTTAAAGAGAGATTCACGTGTGCCACCAACTCAGCTATGTGATACAGTTGATCTATCTTATAGAGCAATTGCTGGCGTGTGGGGTTATTCTCAGTTTTTCAATAAGTGGGTATTAAAAGTTTGGCTGCCGCTATTATGTTGTGGACTAATATGGATAATTTCTTGTTACCCGGCCACACCAGAAAATTCAATAGTGATGTTTCAGGCGCTAGGGTTACTGTCTTTCCAGTTACCTCTTGAATGACATTTTCAGTGAGTGCCCAGAAGCGTTTTATAACTGGACAGGACCACCATAAATGGAGGTAGTCGCCATCTCCAGTACCACATCTCCAGCATTTCATGTGGTGATTCACCCGCCAGGCCTGGTATTGTGTTTGCGAGATGTACCATCTGGACACTATCTTATAGGAGTTTTCTTGGGTTTTAACGCATTTAGTCGGACCGTGGGAATGTTTATATATATGAAGTATCTGTTCTTGCGAAAATGTGTAGCCTAGGTCATTTTCCCACTTTGCTATATAGGCACGCTTAAGGCAATGTTTCACAAGAAGTAGCTCATGGTATATAACGGATAGTATTTTTGTGGGTTTGTTTGATTTGGAGCATATAGTCTCGAAGGATGTGGGTTTGCGCGTTAGGTCTGCGTAATAGTGTATTCTTTCCAATGTCTTTTTTATTGTGGAAAATTGTATAAAATTGATATTTTCTAGCCCGGGCAATTTGCCCAGTTCTTGGAGTGGTGGGAGCATTCCGTCTGTTAGCTGGTCTATTGTAATTTTCAGTCCCGGCAGAGCTTCTTCAGTCGATGTGACAAGGGAATGAGCTAAAATGTCTGATAGCATTAATATTGGTGATGAGGGGGGCATCAGAATGTTGTATGCTTTTGCCCACACCTTTAGCAAAGAGCGTGTAGGTAAATTTGGAGAGGGAGGAAGGGGGGTCCCTCCAGAATAGGTCAATAAGAGCTGTCTGATGGGTTGGGGCGAGAGCTCCTTTTCTGTTGCCACCCATTGCTTGTCTTGTGATCCTCGGATGAAGTGTACTGAACGTGTTAGCACCGAGGCATAATAGTACTTTCTTATGTCAGGGGCACCCATTCCCCCCCTTGCCCTAGGCAGGGTCAGCATGTGAAAAGCTATTCGTGGTTTCATCTTGTTCCACATATATTTGGAAAAAAGGGAGTTAACTCTAGCCAAATAGGAATCTGGTACCTGGATAGGTAGCATTTGCAACATATAGGTAATTTTGGTAATATCAGACTCTTTAGAAGATTTTTTTCTCCCTGTCCATGATAGGAACGAATCTCTCCATGCTCCAATTGTAGTTACTGCGTGTTCTATCAATGGATCATAATTGTACTTTATCAATTCTTTTTCTGTTCTACCTATTTTAACTCCTAAATACGTAATATAATTTTTGGGCCAGGTGAACGGATATTCCTTTTTCAGTTTGCCAAGGGTGTGGGCTGGGACGTTTAGGTCTAATGCCTCCGATTTAGACACATTCACCTTAAAGTTTGAGACACTGCCGTATTCATCTAGTAGTCTTTTGAGGACTGGAAAGCTCCTATGTGGTTTCGCCATTATGATGAGTAAATCATCGGCGAAGGCCGCAGTCTTGTAATTTTGCTTCCCAATTTTTACCCCTTCTATTTCTGGACATTGCTGTATTGCAAGTAGGAGAGGCTCCATCGTCAACACAAAAAGCAGTGGTGCCAGCGGGCATCCCTGGCGTGTGCCATTTCCTATGGTGAACGTGTCTGTGAGCGAGCCATTAATGTCAATGCGGGCCTTCGAGTTTTTGTATAATTTCATTATGGTTAGAACTAACTGGCGTGGGAATCCGAATTCCAACAACGTTTCCTCTAAATAAGTCCAGTCCACCCTGTCGAAGGCCTTTTCCGCATCTGTGCCTAGTAAGACCAGAGGGAGTTTACTCCTTTTCGCGTGTTGCATAAGATGTATAATCTTGTATGCATTATCTCTCCCTTCTCTCCCCCCCACAAAACCTGTTTGATTTAAAGATATTACTGTCGGCAAGATCTTTGCTAGTCTGCATGCCAGCATTTTTGCAAATAGCTTCAGGTCGACATTAAGTAGTGATATTGGCCTGTAGCTACTACATTGTTCCTGATCTTTGCCTTCTTTGTATATTAAGGATATTTTAGCTTCCAAAGCTTGGGCAGGAAACTGATCTCTGTTCATTATAGAATTACACATTCCCAACAGGTGTGAGCTGAGGATTAGGGAGAATGTCTTATAGCAAGTTATTGGAAGGCCATCTGGTCCGCGTGTTTTCCCCTTTGGGCCCTTCGACAGGGCAGACCGGAGCTCGTCCATCCGAAATGGCTTTATTAGTTGAGTTTGCTGTGCTTTAGTTAATTGAGGTAATTTCAGTCGGGCTAGAAATCTCCCTATTGTCCTTTTTCTTTTTTGTTGTTCTACATTTGATTCTGTTGAGCGGATGTTATATAGTTGCTTGTAATATTCTAGGAACTCTGACTCTATTTGCGCATAATTTTGCGTGCTTAGTCCTCCTGATTTTTTGATTGAATGTATATATGTGCAGTTTTGGCACTTTCTTATGCGTGAGAGCATAAATTTAGAAGCTTTGTCCCCATGTACAAACATTCTATTTCGCCATGAGGCGTACCATTTTGCTGATTTTTTGTTTAGAAAATCTTTGATTTGTTGTCTCTTTTTGGTTAGCTCATTTAACCATTTTGTGTCTGGTTGTTTCTTATGTAGGGTCTCTAATTCGAATATCTCTCCATATAACGTGTTTATTTCATGTTGCCGCTTTTTATTTAGGTACGAAGTGATTGAGATTAGTTCTCCTCTTATTACTGATGTATGCGCATCCCACAAAATAGGGGCTGAAACCTCTTCTGTGTCATTTTGCGTAAAATATTGTTCAAGTGTTTTGGATATGCGGGTACGAATTTCTGGGTCAGTCAGAATTGACTCATTTAGTCGCCATGTTCTTGTAAGGGAAAAAGGCTTGGGTAGTGTCATTTTAAGTGTAACTATAGAGTGGTCAGAGTGAACATTTGGGAGTATTTTTGAGGTCAGGGCGTTGGGGAGTAATCTTCTCGGGATTAGTATATAGTCCAGTCTATGATAGGCCTTGTGGGGGTGGGAGTAGTAAGTGAAGTCCTTGTCACCTGGTTGTAAGTACCTCCAAATATCTATCATCTGCAGTGACCTAATTTTTGTTTTAATCCTAGTTAGATCTCTTAGAGATATTGAGCTTTTCTTTTTTGTAGAGTCTATTTGAGGATCTAGTGCTACATTTAGGTCTCCCCCTATGACCAGTGTACCTTCCCTATATTCTTCTATTTTCCCAAAGGTTGCTAGAAGCCACTTCAAATGTTACTTATTCGGGGCATAAAGGCTACAGATTGTGTACATATTCCCCGCTAAAAGTCCCTTGACAAATACATATTTCCCGTTTGAATCTGCTTTTATATCATGTATTTGAAACGGAATTCCTTTCGCTATCGCTATTGAAGTACCTCTAGAGCCCGTTTGTGTTGTTGTGGCATGGTACCATGTGTTGTAATGCGACCTTTCAAAGTTAGGACTAGAGTTGAGCGAAACGGGTCGAAAAAATTCAAAAGTCGCCGACTTTTGGCAAAGTCGGGTTTCATGAAACGAAACCCGACCCTAGGATGAGGTCGGCCACGAGGTCGGCGACTTACGCGCCAAAGTCGCGTTTCAAAAGTTTGTTTTGCGCTCTTTTTCAGCCAATCAGGATCCACGGACACTGTGGGCAACGTGATGACATAGGCACGGGTCACCACCATCTTTCAGAAGGGCATGCAAGTGATTGGCTTGCTTTGGTGGGCGTCACAGGGGGTATAAAAGGGCGTGCACGCCGACCGCCATCTTACTTCTGCCGATCTTAGTATAGGGAGAGGTTGCTGCTGATTCTGTAGGGAGAGCGTTAGGCAGGGAAGAAGACAAAAGAACTGCTTCTTCTGTTAGCGATTTGGCCTGCACAACACACAAGTCACTGTGTGTGCAGTGCAAGGGGAGGCTATATAGTGGTGTATCAGTGGTGTTGGTTGTTGGGCTGCCTTCTAAGGCTTCCTGACACGCTGGCATTGCTGTTTACCCACTGCTCCGCAAACTGCTTTTTTAAAAGCAATCCAATCTCCCTTATCCTCTAGTCACTTTTGTCACAGCTGTGCCATCGAGCGTGTCACATAGCGCTCAGATATCAGTGGGCCTCACACAATCTACAAGTGTCCAGTGTCCAAAAGTGTACGCAGAGATTCAAAATCTCCATTATCCTCTCGTCACTTTGGTCACAGGCAGCTGTGCCATCGAGCGTGTCACATAGCGCTCAGATATCAGTGGGCCTCACACAATCTACAAGTGTCCAGTGTCCAAAAGTGTACGCAGAGATTTAAAATCTCCATTATCCTCTCGTCACTTTGGTCACAGGCAGCTGTGCCATCGAGCGTGTCACATAGTGCTCAGATATCAGTAGGCCTCACACAATCTACAAGTGTCCAGTGTCCAAAAGTGTACGCAGAGATTCAAAATCTCCATTATCCTCTCGTCACTTTGGTCACAGGCAGCTGTGCCATCGAGCGTGTCACATAGCGCTCAGATATCAGTGGGCCTCACACAATCTACAAGTGTCCAGTGTCCAAAAGTGTACGCAGAGATTCAAAATCTCCATTATCCTCTCGTCACTTTGGTCACAGGCAGCTGTGCCATCGAGCGTGTCACATAGCGCTCAGATATCAGTAGGCCTCACACAATCTACAAGTGTCCAGTGTCCAAAAGTGTACGCAGAGATTCAAAATCTCCATTATCCTCTCGTCACTTTGGTCACAGGCAGCTGTGCCATCGAGCGTGTCACATAGCGCTCAGATAACAGTGGGCCTCACAAAATCTACAAGTGTCCAGTGTCCAAAAGTGTACGCAGAGATTCAAAATCTCCATTATCCTCTCGTCACTTTGGTCACAGGCAGCTGTGCCATCGAGCGTGTCACATAGCGCTCAGATATCAGTGGGCCTCACACAATCTACAAGTGTCCAGTGTCCAAAAGTGTACGCAGAGATTCAAAATCTCCATTATCCTCTCGTCACTTTGGTCACAGGCAGCTGTGCCATCGAGCGTGTCACATAGCGCTCAGATATCAGCAGGCCTCACACAATCTAGGAGTGTCCAGTGTCCAAAAGTGTACGCAGAGATTAAAAATCTCCATTATCCTCTCGTCACTTTGGTCACAGGCAGCTGTGCCATCGAGCGTGTCACATAGCGCTCAGATATCAGTAGGCCTCACACAATCTAGGAGTGTCCAGTGTCCAAAAGTGTACGCAGAGATTAAAAATCTCCATTATCCTCTCATCACTTTGGTCACAGGCAGCTGTGCCATCGAGCGTGTCACATAGCGCTCAGATATCAGTGGGCCTCACACAATCTACAAGTGTCCAGTGTCCAAAAGTGTACGCAGAGATTCAAAATCTCCATTATCCTCTCGTCACTTTGGTCACAGGCAGCTGTGCCATCGAGCGTGTCACATAGCGCTCAGATATCAGTAGGCCTCACACAATCTACAAGTGTCCAGTGTCCAAAAGTGTACGCAGAGATTCAAAATCTCCATTATCCTCTCATCACTTTGGTCACAGGCAGCTGTGCCATCGAGCGTGTCACATAGCGCTCAGATATCAGTGGGCCTCACACAATCTACAAGTGTCCAGTGTCCAAAAGTGTACGCAGAGATTCAAAATCTCCATTATCCTCTCGTCACTTTGGTCACAGGCAGCTGTGCCATCGAGCGTGTCACATAGCGCTCAGATATCATTGGGCCTCACACAATCTACAAGTGTCCAGTGTCCAAAAGTGTACACAGAGATTCAAAATCTCCATTATCCTCTCGTCACTTTGGTCACAGGCAGCTGTGCCATCGAGCGTGTCACATAGCGCTCAGATATCAGTGGGCCTCACACAATCCAAAAGTGTCCACTGTCCACAAGTGTGTGCAGAAATTCTAAATCTCCCCTGTCCTATAGACACCTTTTACCTTGTTTTACATTACTATATAGTTTGTTGGATTTTGTCTACATTTCTACCAAAAATGAGGAAGGCTGGTGGAAGAGGCCGTGGAATTGGGCGGGGGTTGGCAGCTGGTAATGATGGTGTTGGTGGTGGATCTGATGGTAGTGGCAAGAGCAAAATAGGACCGAATGCAGGAGGTGCTGACCCTGCGTCATCGTCTGGCTACATAAGGCCTCAAACGCTTCGTTTTCTAGGAGTTGGCAAACCGCTTTTAAAGGCAGAGCATCAGGAAAAAGTTTTGTCTTACATTGCTGACTCAGCCTCCAGCTCTATCGCCTCCTTTTCTTCAGTTGTAAAAAGTAAAAGCACTGAGTCGTCATTGGAGGCTCATGTTCATGAACCACACCTTTCCTTGTGTCCTTCACCCCAACCAAGATTGAAGGATGACGCAGGCCATCCTACTGATTACTCCATGGAGCTGTTTTCACATACCATGCCTGGATTATCAAGTCAAATGGTGAATTACCCAGGCCAAGATGAATCTGACATGGAGTGCACTGATGCACAGCCACTGATGGATGATTCTGCTGGTACATTCACTCAGAGCACTACATTGTCCTCGCAGTGTACAGAGCCAGATTTTGACCCTGATGAGACTCAGGTGCCCCTTCCCGCACACTATACCACCATACACGGTGACACAGAGGAAGGTGCACATGACATAGAAGAGGAGGTGATGGATGACCCAGTTGTTGACCCAGATTGGCATCCATTGGGGTAAGAGGGTGCTGCTTCCAATAGCTCAGATGAGGAGCATCCACAGCAGACATCGACATCGCAACAGCTGTTATCTGGCAGGCCCGGAGCACTCCAAAGACAGGTTCCAAACATCAAAAGAGTTGCTGGACAGCTTGTCCAGAGGGTCAAAAGATCACAGCGTGCTAGGCCGCAAAATGTCTGCCAAAGTAGGAAGAGTGCAGTGTGGCAGTTTTTTGAGCAAAATCCTCATGATCAGGCCAAGGTTATCTGTAAGAAGTGCGCAAAGACCTTTAGCCGAGGGAAAAATCTGAAAAATTTGAATACCAGTTGCATGCTTAGACATTTAACCAGCATGCACTTGCAAGCGTGGACACAACACCAAACCTCAAGTGCCACATGTGCAACTGATCACAACGAAGGTAGTCAGCAACGCTACAATGTTTCCCCCACTGTAAGCCCACCGGTTAGCACAGCAGCAAATGTTGAGGTGTCGTTGCAAGGCCACAGCAGTCAATGAATCCCACTGTTATATCAACGAAAGACTGATTCTAGGCCATCAGAAAGAACACCAACTCCATCACCATCATCAACCCTCTCTCAGTCCGCCCTGTCCACCGCTACTTCCACCATATGCAGCTCTCAAGTCCAGCTCACCCTCCCAGACACTATGAGTAGGTCAAGAAAGTACTCAGTCTCTCATCCGTGTACACTGGGTTTGAACGCCCACATTGCCAAACTAATCTCGTTTGAGATGATGCCCTTTCGGTTGGTGGAAAGCACAGCTTTCCGCGAACTCATGGCCTATGCAGTACCACGCTATGACCTACCCAGTCGCCACTTCTTCTCTCGCAAAGCCATCCCAGCCCTCCACCATCATGTGAAAGACCGCATTGTCCATGCACTCAAGCAGTCAGTGAGCGGAAAGGTGCACCTCACAACTGATGCATGGTCCAGTCGGCATGGCCAGGGCCGTTACGTGTCCATCACTGCGCACTGGGTTAATGTGGTGGATGCAGGGTCCACAGGGGACAGCGGTGGTGGGACAGTGCTGCCTAGCCCACGGTCTAGGAAACAGTTGGCTGTAGGTGTTCGACCCTCCTCCTCCTCCTCCTCCTCCAGAAGCGACAGCTCGTCCACAGAGCGCAGTCGTACGAGCACTCCATCTGCAGCTGCCACTGTTGCACACGATGTGTCCCCCTATCGAGCAGCTAGTGGAAAGCGTCAGCAGGCTGTGTTGCAGATGATGTGTTTGGGCGACAGACACACCGCCGAGGTGCTGGCTGAGTACTTGAAGCGACAAACTGAGTCATGGCTGGGCAGTGTACATCTTGAGGCAGGCAAGGTAGTTAGTGATAACGGCCGTAATTTTGTGGCAGCCATAGCCCTTTCAAAACTCAGCCACATACCTTGCTTGGCTCACACCTTGAAACTGGTTGTGCAGTGCTTCCTCAAAAATTATCCGGAGTTAACAGCCCTGCTCCAGAAGGTGCGAAGACTGTGCGAGCACATCCGCCGGTCACCTGTACACTCCGTTCGTATGCAGAAGCTGCAGCGATTGCTCCACCTTCCCAACCACCGCCTCATTATCGACATTGCAACAAGGTGGAACTCCACCCTGCACATGGTGGAGCGGCTGTGCGAGCAGAGGCAGGCCATAATGCATTTGTGGGAGGATACACGGCCAGGCACTTTGAGAGCAGACATGGAGTTGACAGGTGTGCAGTGGTCGAAGCTGAAAGACCTTTGTAAAGTCCTTCAGTGTTTTGAGGAATGCACACGGCTGGTAAGCGCAGACGACGCCATCCTAAGCATGAGCATCCCACTTATGCGTCTGCTCATGCAAACTTTGACGCACCTTAAGGAGCAGGCATCTGCAGCCAATGTTGATGAGGAGGAAGAGGAGGAGGGAATCCTTGATGACATTCAGCCATTGTCTGCTCAGGGACCTCTCCTGGACAAAGTGGAGGAAGAAGAGGAGGAGGAGGAGGATGATGGTGATGATTACTTGGGGAGGAGGATGCATCTCGTGGGGCAAGTGAAAATGTTGGCGTGGCAAGGTCTGGTACAGGGTTTGTGCGTGACTGGAGGGATGTGGATTTGCCAGAAAGTGCTCCTCCACCCAGCACTCGCAGTGCATCATTGACACCGGGAACATTGGCCCACATGTCAGATTATGCCTTGCGGATCCTAAAAAGGGACCCCCGCATTGCCAAAATGATGAACGATGACGACTACTGGTTGGCCAGCATCCTGGATCCACGCTATAAAGGCAAATTACAAAACATCATGCCACAGGAGAACCTTGACCTAATATTGGCTAATAAACAAGCAACTCTGGTAAATCGGTTGCTTGAGGCATTCCCAGCACACAGCAGCGGTGATGGTTCTCACACGAGCCGTACGGGCCGGGGGCAGCTTGGCAGAGGTGTTCGTGGTGCACACAGCAGAAGTGGCGTTGGAGACAGGGGTTTCATGACAATGTTGTGGACTGATTTTTCAAATACCGCTCACACAACTGGTAATACTGCATCGATGGAAAGTGACAGGAGACAGCAGTTGTCAACTATGGTTACAAACTACTTTTCCTCCCATATCGATGTTCTCCCACACAGGTCATTCCCATTTGACTATTGGGCCGCTAAACTGGACACCTGGCCTGAATTGGCCCAATATGCCTTACAGGAGCTTGCTTGCCCAGCTGCAAGTGTGCTATCGGAAAGAGTCTTCAGTGCAGCTGGATCAATCCTGACAGAAAAAAGGACCCGTCTGTCAACCCAAAATGTGGATGATCTAACCTTCATTAAAATGAACCACGCAAGGGTTTCCAAGGATTTTGTCCCACCTTCCCCTGATGACACATAGGGTGACAGAAAAATGGCTTGCTTTGGTCCACCTCTTCCTGGTACTTCACCTATTTCGCCTTTTGCATCAGCTGAATGTCCAAAATCAACATATGCCACTTTCTAAAACTCCCTAACTGTGCTGCCTCCCCCCCCCCCATGGCCGGGGTCACCACCTACCGCACGACACCGTGCGAGTGCCGTTGCCCTGGACAGGTGGGTAGGCCGACTCTTGGGCGCGGGCACTGGCACAGGGTCCCTCATAGTGCAATCAAGTGTCTCTGACGGCGGTGGTGCACACCCGCCGTCAGACACACCGCTGTACTATGAGGGGCCCAGTGCCAGTACCGACGCCCACGAGTGGGCCCCCCTTGCTTGGGCAGGGCCCCAGCATTTGCAATCTTTACCTCTCCCTGCTCCTCCTCTGTGTAATCTGGGCTGTCAAATCCATACTGTGCCTGACACCGTCTGAGCCTGCCTCCTGAGACATATATTTTGAATGTGTACGCTATCCATACATGTTATCCGGGGATACGGTTCCCTTTCTAACCTTTGTGCAATGACGTGCAATCCATACTGGGCCTAACACCGTCTGAGCCTTCCTCATGCTGTATAGACATATATTTTGAATGTGTACGCTATCCATACATGTTATCCGGGGATACGGTACCCTTTCTAACCTTTGTGCAATGACGTGCAATCCATACTGGGCCTAACACCATCTGAGCCTGCCTCATGCTGTATAGACATATATTTTGAATGTGTACGCTATCCATACATGTTATCCGGGGATACGGTACCCTTTCTAACCTTTGTGCAATCATGTGCAATCCATACTGTGCCTGACACCGTCTGAGCCTGCCTCCTGAGACATATATTTTGAATGTGTACGCTATCCATACATGTTATCCAGGGATACGGTACCCTTTCTATCCTTTGTGCAATGACGTGCAATCCATACTGGGCCTAACACCGTCTGAGCCTGCCTCATGCTGTATAGACATATATTTTGAATGTGTACGCTATCCATACATGTTATCCGGGGATACGGTACCCTTTCTAACCTTTGTGCAATGACGTGCAATCCATACTGGGCCTAACACCGTCTGAGCCTGCCTCATGCTGTATAGACATATATTTTGAATGTGTACGCTATCCATACATGTTATCCGGGGATACGGTACCCTTTCTAACCTTTGTGCAATCATGTGCAATCCATACTGTGCCTGACACCGTCTGAGCCTGCCTCCTGAGACATATATTTTGAATGTGTACGCTATCCATACATGTTATCCAGGGATACGGTACCCTTTCTAACCTTTGTGCAATCACGTGCAATCCATACTGGGCCTGACACCGTCTGAGCCTGCCTCCTGAGACATATATTTTGAATGTGTATGCTATCCATACATGTTATGCAGGGATACGGTACCCTTTCTAACCTTTGTGCAATCACGTGCAATCCATACTGGGCGTGAGAACGGCTGGCGAGCTGTTAAGCAAGCTACAGCACCTGTCCAGACAAGTACAGGGATTCCCTAGCGAGGAGACTTATTTGATTGTTTTCAATGTTGGGACAGCAATTTTTGAGGAGCACTATACTCTGGAGAATGATAGATTGGGCCCACCATACACTGGAACATTCCAAAGGTGGACATCAGACACTGGAGCAGCATTTACAGGGCCCATTATACACTAGAGCATTAGAAATGGGGCCCATTATGTTTGGAGCATTATTTGGGCCCATAAGACAGTGGAGCTTCATCCATGGGGACCAACATATACTGTAGCATTATGTGGAGCTCATCATATACTGTTTCAAACATTATATGGGACCAATGATTCTGTATGGAGAAATAGATGGGCCTCGTCATGAGATGTAAAAAGTGAGGTATTTTTCATTGTACTATACCGCTATTTCTCTGCCGTATCGGAGCATGATAAGTTGTGGTATGTGTTAAAGGGGCGCTCTTTCGCCCAGGGCACATGAAAACCTGGAGCCAGCCCTCCCCCCCCACAGTTTGTAGCCAAATAACCCCCATTTTTCAGTGCGTAACTTGTAATATGAAGTTAATTAAGTTTGACAAGCTTAAGAAAGAAGAATTGATGCTTTTGGCATTCAAATGGGCACTGTAGGTGTGTTTCCTGTCCTCCTCTCACTGCCGACTTTTATTCCCCATTGACTTACATTGGGTTTCGTGTTTCGGGACGACCCCGACTTTTCCCTATAATCGGACGATCTTGCTCGACCCGACTTTTGGAAAAGTCGGGTTTCACGAAACGAAACGCGACCCTAAAAAACCAAAAGTCGCTCAACTCTAGTTAGGACGTTTCTCTGAAATAAAGTGTGTTTCCTGGACATCAAGATATCTATGTTTTGCCTTTTAAGCATGTCTAATGTGTGTCGTCTAGTGATTGGTGAGTTTAGGCCATTTGTGTTAAGGGAGGCAAAAGTAAATACCTTATTATGTATAGCCATAGGGTTGAGAGGTTTGACGGGTGAATCTTCTCTTAAAGGGTAGTGGTTTTCGACGCAGGCGTTGCTTGGTGCTGGTTCTTGGGTGTAGGGTGGGGAGGAGAGAGAGATAGGGTGGGTAGGAAGAAAGAAGAAGACGAAATATGATGAGATTCATATAAAACACATCAAACAAAAGATTGCAGTTAACAGTTCTACTGAACTTGGTCATAGTTCTTGTAGGCTTTTGAGGGAAAATTTTTTCTAAGATTCAGAGCCCAATGGGGCAAACCTAGCTTAGCATAAAAGTGATGTTGTAACAGCCGCCACCGCCATCAAGCAAAGGCAATGGCCACAAGACCAGAAATATCCATCATGAAATATTTTTATCAAAGGGGAAATCCACAACAAAACAGCTGGCAACAGGGGGACCGATTATTCAAGTCGCCCCTTCATCCCCTTTTGAGATTGGGGACTTTGCAGTTTTCTTCTTTTGTTTCTGGAGTTTAGGAGTCCCCGCCAATTGCCATGGTGCTGGGTTTGGCAGGTGTCGGTAGTTTGAGGTGGAATGAAACGTGCCTAGGTCCGGATACTGCTCCAGGGAGATGTCCAGGGTCTTGCAGATTTCTTTAATGTCTGGGGATGATCTGGCTTGGAATTTTTTGTCTCCTGCTGATATATAAATTCCAAATGGGAACAGCCAACGATAGCGGTAGCCTTTTTGAGTTAGGGCTTCTGTGAATGGTTTTAGGAATTTGCGTTTTTTAAGTGTTGTGGCTGACAAATCTTGAAAAAGTTTTATCTGCGAGCCTTCATATAAAATTTCCTGCGATTCGCGGGCTCTGCGAAGAATCAGGTCCTTCACGCGATAGTCAAGGAAATGGCACAGCACATCTCTTGGAGGCTCTCCTTGTTTGGGTCTGGGATGCAAACACCTGTGTACTCTTACAAGTTCAATATCTTTGGGGTCGTCTTCTAGAAGCAGATCAGAGAAGATCTCGATTGAAGCTTTGGTTAGCGCCTTCGTAGCCACGGATTCCGGGAGCCCCTTTATGCGAATGTTGTTCCTTCGCTCGCAGTTCTCGTGATCTTCTAGCGTAGTTTGGACCATATGAATCTGGCTTTCATGTTCGCTAAGACAATCATACAGGACGTTGGTATGCTGTATCAGGGTAGTCTGATAGTTTTCAACCACTTTGAGCCTGTGGCCTTGTTGTGAAATGTCTTGCTTTATTTCCGCCAGTTCCCTTCCAATAGGTTCCAAAGCTTTTGAGAGGATCCTTAAAATAAATAAATGCGGGTCACCAGGGAGTCTTTCGTGGTTCCCCCTCTATCTGAGTCGCTCTCCAGATCTGTCTCTGAGTCGTCTTCCATTTGAGTCTGTTTGCCGTGAAGGTTTAATAGGGACTGGAAAAGAAGCCTGCTTCTTCAGAAATTTGTCTACGTCCGCTTGTGTTAGAGATTTTGTAGCTCTAGTAGGGTTTTTCAAAGATTTTACTGTGTTTTTTCCCATAGTTATTTACGTTGAATTCTGGGAGTTACTTTATGCTGTTAATATGTTATTTTCCCTCCGCCAACAATCTTCAGGGTTAGAGAAGCATGTCAAGTGTTTTTTTTTTTATATAGCTTTTTCAAATGGGTGTTAGGCACGTAGTTTCCTCTGGTGGTCAACAGGTGTCGCTCTCTTCTCTCCCTCTGAATTCAGCTTTTATCCGAGGAATAGAAAGTGTGATTCCCCTATATAACGCTGTCTTCTCTTGGTCCCTCTGAATGCTGCCAAAAAAGACCACTGTGGGTCTGGCGTCCTGCTCAAGTTCCACCTCCTGGCCCCAGTTTTGGTGTTAAGGATGTCAGTATTATAGTTGCACAGGAGGATAAATAATAGATAAACGTTATCTCACTGGGGAGGAGGGGAGGGGGGCATCGGAGTGATCTCTTGCATCTGATTCAGCAAAGTCAAGGGTCTCTCTTCCAAGCCGACAGCAGGGGAGAGCGGCAAAGGATCAGAATTCCCCCTCCACCCAGAGGACTGACTTGCAGGGTCTAATATCTCAGGAGTCTCTCTCCGTGTGCAGCAGGTGGGAGGGGGATGAGGAGGGAGCCAGACACCAGAGATGGATCTGAGCAACTCTTATCACTTCAGGCTCTTATGTCTCTTATGCCCCTATGTCAGTGTGCTGTCTCTGAGCTCTCCCCACCCCCTTCTGTCAGCAGGAAACTCCGTCTCTCCTCTTCTTCCCTCCTGCAGCAGGGGAAGGTCCACCTCCCTAAGGCTTCCCCCCAGAAACAGAGGATGCAGCCCCTTCAGTTCTGGACCAGGCATGCAGGTACCCACGGTCCAGTCCACCTCCTTACATTCCTCCTCTCTTTGAACTCGCCATTCCACGGGCAAGGTTTCTTCGTACTCCAGGATGCTGTCTTGAGGGCCTACAGCTGCCCACAATTTTTGTAATTCCTCCTGCCTCTCTGGCGCCCGCTTCTTCCAATAAGACTGGTTAAAGATACTCCAATCCTCGTCTTCAACAGCTGCAGAAGAAAATACTTTGGACGAACTTGGCTTTGTCTTCTTCTTCTTTTTAGCTTTGTCGCTAACAGATGTTTGAGTAGATGGTTCGTCCTTTTCTTTGTCGTTATTGGAAACTTTAGGGACTCCTTTCTCAGGTTCCTCAGTCTGGGGGCTTAGTACAGGTAATTCTTCTCCATAGCTCCCGCTCTCTTTGACACGAGCATCCTCATCAAAACTAGAATCAAATGGATTAAGACCACGCAGGCCGGACCCTTCGTCATCCGCACCGGGCTCTACGGGCATCACTTCCCATGGCTTCTCAGCCACAATCCTTGTCTCACACAGCTGCTTCATCTCTTCTATCTGGTTAGGATCTCGTGAGCTGACAGCCAGCACACCCTCCACCTCAGGGGACAATATTAGTGGTTCTTCATGCTCAAGTTGGAGTTCCACCAGGCTCGCCCCCACGCATTTGGACAACACAGTCTTTCCACCATAGACATTCGACACCTTCTCCACATCTCCTCGGCGCCCGATATTGTGATACTGTCTTGCTCTAGGTAGGGCTCTTTTCTTCCTGCCATACCGCTCCCTCCAGGGGCGACGTTCCCTCCAATCATCAGGATCTTCGGAGGGGTGAGCGGACCTTTGCCATTGCTTTTTTCATGTAGGGCAATTTCTGGACAGATGTCCCACTCCTCCGCATGCCCTGCACCCACGCTTTGGTCTGGATTATCGACCTTGGCGGGAAGCATCTCTCATCTGAGGTTGTTCTTCACTCCAGGATATGGGGTTACACTCTGGAGCTGCCACTGAAGCCTTCTTCATGCTCCGCACCTCTCCTCTAACTTCTTTCACATGCTTCCATGCATTACATCGGGGTATGCCGCTGGTCTCTAAGACAGCAGTAAGGACTTACATACGTAATTCTCCTACGTCCATACATCTCCTCAAGTATTAGCAACACTTTTCCCAGGGTGTCTCTCGTCTGTGAGGGTCACAACATGACAGAGTCCCTGACCTCCCCATCGAAAGCCATCATAGCCACCACTGCTTCTAGGGCTGGAGTCACGGGATACATCTTCATCACCCCCCCTACACGTTCAATCCAACTCCACAACAAAGTATCATTCCCAGTGAATTTAGGGAGATTGTTCAATATTGTCCCCAGCGGTATTCTGGCCCTTGGAGCTCCCACAACCACTTGATCTGCCACCTCTGCATTCAGAGACTGCATCCTGCTGATTACGCCACTTGAAATAACCTGCAGGAATGTGGGATGCAGTCATGCAGTTGAAGGCAGAGCAAGGATAAAACAGGTTTATTTACAAGGGGATGTGCTCCACGCAGGGAGTGAGGGATTGTAGGGTGACGGCGAGGAATGAGGCAGAACTGGAAAGTTGGCAGGGTAGGTGAGGGATGAACGAGAGTTCAGTAATAAAGAGGGTAAACTTATTGGACTGTAGTCCTCTGTTGTGAGGAAGTACAGAGTTCTAATGGAGTTCGTCGCTGTCTCTGACAGGCGGGAATCCAACGGTGGCACCGACAACACCAGCACATGCAGTCTCTCAAGTCTCTGTCCACGATAAAGAAACAGACTCTGGGGAAAAGAACAGGATGCTGGGCGGTGAGCGGGGGTCCTGCTCTCACCACTCTTAGTCACAAGTCCATACTCAGAACGTGTCACCGCAAGGACAGTGCTGCGCTCCTTGGTCAGTCCAGCTACTACTCTCAGGGGCTCAGATCTGTCACTGCGCATGTCAGAGAGCGTTCACCGTGTATTGTCGGTCTGTCTCAGTTCTCAGCAGGAGGTCTCTTTTGAGCATACGGTCACTCTTGGGCAGAGCGGGTGTGGTACTCACTGTCTCTTAGTGTATGGCACCTGGCTTAGCTCCGCACGCTCCGCTCTGCTAGCACAGCTCCACACACTCTGCTCTGCTGGCACCGCTAATTCCCCCAGCACCACAGCTCCTTTTCTGGGCAGCAGCATGGCCAGTCACAGGGCCAACACTCTCTGGAGGGAGAAGCAGAGCACGCTATCCCCTGCACGCTGCACTTACTTGATGCCAACTTCTGCTGCAGCGCGCGCTTTTCCTTCTTATGCCCATGTGTCAGCGTGCTCTCTCTGGGCTCTACCCGCCCCCTTCTGTCAGCAGGAATCTTCGTCTCTCCTCTCCTTCCCTCCTGCAGCAGGGAAAGGTCTGCTTCCCTCAGGCTTCCCCCAGAAACAGAGGATGCAGCCCTTTCAGTTCCAGACCAGGCATGCAGGTCCCCTCAGTCCGGTCCACTTCCTTACACCTACACCTGAATCTGTCTAGTTTGAACCAGTACCAGTGTCCATACTGTCAGTTATGTCAGTTATTTTGTTCCTGTCCTGCCTTGGATTCAGAGTCCATACCTAAGTCTCTGCAGTAAGAGCCTGCCCTGAGTCTCCAATCGCATCCTTCCTATATGCCCAATAATCAGCATTAGACACTTCAAAATTGAAATTTTAACATAGCCTAATATGGTTGGCTGCCATAGCGATTCCAACTCATGAGGATAAAATCACAGATAATTTTTATTCAACATCTAAATTAAAAACAAATAAAATAATGAATAAAAAAGACAGGGTGAAAAAAAACCCTTCAAAAAGGAGGGAGGAAACACAGTAAAAATAATAGGTGAGTGGTGGGAAATAGAGGGATCAAGATGTGGGGGAAGCCTTGAATCAGAACTTGCAGATGTTAACCAGTGAAAGCAATCAAAAGAAATGCATGCAGAGGAAAGTAGTCTGCACAATGGATGGTGCTAGAGAATGACACAATGGGGCCACATAGAAAAAATATAATGTACAAGGTACAAGGTGTATGTGAATAGATAAGTCCCTGGGAGTGTAAATACTGTGGTGTACCTAGATGCAGTCAGTGGTAATGCTCTGCACTACTGCAACATCACAGTAAAGTCTTCCATAAAGAAATCCCCCACTATGCACCAATGTCCCAGAGGTATAAAAAAAAATGAACCTTGTACATTATGTTTTTTAGGGTGGGAAGATTCTGGTCCAAGATTACTGTTTCTTGATTCTTTTATTTCCCACCACTCATCTATTATTGCTGCTGTGTGTTTTCCCTTCCTTTTTGGAGATTTTTTCACCCTGTCTTTTTTATTCATTATTTTATTGTTTTTAATTTTGATATTGAATAAAAAATATTTATTTTATCCTCTTGAGTTGGAAATGATTCCTATCTAAACAGCAACCAACGGTATTAGACTATGTTTAAATTCAAATCCTGTCCTGCCTGGGGTTACAATTCTGTACCTGTATGCATGACCATTGGGATCAGCTGTTACTGGAAACTGTCCTAGAGACGTACCTGGCGGCTACCTGCAGCTCAAGCCTAACCTCACCATCAGAGAATCTAGTAAATACCAGGTAGCACCTTATTTATGCCTCTCCAGGTAGGCCAGGCCCTTGGCGCACTGAGTTCACACCCACCAGAAGGACACCTGTTTCATATAACCACCAATATTTCTGTTTTTCTATAGTGCTGTGCCATATGTTTAAGATAAGATTCATTATCAGAGACCTATCCTGATACCTTGGTGAAACCATATTGTATACTAACATCCTAAACAAGAATAATTCAATAAGAAGCAGAAAAAGTATTCACTGCCATCAACATTTAAAATTATGGTTTAATCTTTTATTTAATTTACATCTTAAATAAAGCATAACTATAGTTAGAGATGTGTAAGTCTGCTGAGATTAGAAATTGCTTATCTCACTACTAATAATAATAATAATAAATTTTATTTTTATAGCGCCGACATATTCCGCAGCACTTTACATTTCAGAGGGGATTTGTACAGACAATAGACATTACAGCATAACAATAATCACATACAGTAGATTATAACAAATAACAAGAGGAGTGAGGGCCCTGCTCGCAAGCTTACAGTCTATGAGGAAAGAGGTAGACACGAAAGGTGGGTGGTAACAGTTGCTCTGATTGTATGGACCAGCCATAATGTTAAGTGTGTAACAGTACAGACACAGAGGGCTAATGGATGCATAAAGCGTGTGGGAACATGATGCTGGGAACCTGGTTATGGTAAAACTTTTGGCTCTGCCACACAGGGATAGGTTAGGTTAATGTGTTGAGGCGATAGGCCAGTCTGAATAAATGCGTTTTCAGGACACGCTTAAAATTGTGGGGATTGGGGACAAATCGTATTGACCTGGGAAGTGCATTCCAAAGAATTGGCGCGGCACGTGTAAAGTCTTGGAGACGGGAGTGGGAGGTTCTGACTATTGAGGATACTAACCTCAGGTCATCAGCAGAACGGAGGGCGCGGGTAGGGTGGTATACTGAAACAAGGGAGGAGATGTAGGGTGGTGCTGAGCCATGGAGGGCTTTGTGGGTGAGGGTAATAAGTTTATACTGAATTCTGGAGTGGATGGGTAGCCAGTGTAATGACTGGCACAAGGTAGAGGCATCGGTGTAACGATTGGTGAGGAATATGATCCTGGCTGCAGCATTCAAGACAGATTGGAGAGGGGAGAGTTTGGTAAGAGGGAGACCGATTAGAAGAGAGTTACAATAGTCGAGACGAGAATGAATAAGAGAAACAGTAAGAGTTTTTGCAGAGTCAAAAGTAAGAAAAGGTCGAATTCTAGAAATGTTTTTGAGGTGCAGATGACAAGAGCGAGCCAGTGATCGAATGTGGGGGGCAAAGGAAAGCTCGGAATCAAGTATGACCCCAAGACAGCGGGCATGTTGCTGGGGAGTAATAGTGGAACCACACACAGAAATAGCAATGTCGGGTATAGGTGCATTAGTAGCGGGAGGAAACACCAGGAGTTCAGTCTTTGACAGGTTCAGTTTCAGATATAGTGAGGACATGATATTAGACACAGCGTTTAGACAATCGCCAGTGTTTTCTAGAAAGGCTGGCGTGATGTCAGGAGAAGAAGCGTATAATTGGGTGTCATCAGCATAGAGATGGTACTGGAAACCAAATCTACTGATTGTTTGACCAATAGGGGCAGTGTACAAGGAGAAGAGGAGGGGGCCTAGAACCGATCCTTGAGGAACCCCAACAGTAAGGGGAAGGTGAGAGGAGGAGGAACCGGCAAAAGAAACAGTAAAGGAGCGGTCGGAGAGATAGGAGGAGAACCAGGAGAGAACGGTGTCCTTGAGGCCAATGGAATGGAGCATAGTGAGGAGGAGCTGATGATCCACAGTGTCGAATGCTGCAGAGAGATCCAAGAGAATTAGCATGGAGTAATGACCATTTGATTTAGCTGTTAGCAGATCATTAGAGACTTTAGTGAGGGCAGTTTCAGTGGAGTGTAAAGAGCGGAAACCGGATTGGAGAGGGTCGAGAAGAGAGTTTTCTGAGAGATAGCGGATAAGACGGGAGTGGACCAGGCGTTCCAGGAGTTTAGAGATGAAGGGAAGATTAGAGACAGGTCTATAGTTAGCGGCACAGTTTTGGTCGAGGGATGGTTTTTTAAGTAGTGGATGTATGATGGCATGCTTAAATGAGGAGGGAAAAATACCAGTAGAGAGAGAGAGGTTAAATATTTTAGTTAGGTGAGGGGTGACAGCAGGGGAAAGGGACTGGAGGAGATGTGACGGAAATGGGTCACTGGTGCAAGTAGTTGGGCGAGAAGATGCAAGGAGCCTGCTTACTTCTTCTTCTGTGACTGGTTCAAAATCAGAGAGTGAGTTAGATGCAGTGGGGGAGGGAGGACGGTGCATGGTATGAGGGGATTTGGAGATAATTTCCTGTCGGATCTGGTCAATTTTTTCTTTGAAGTAATTGGCCAGATCGTCAGCTCGGAGCTCCGTGGTTGGGGCCTGTACTCTTGGATTGAGAAGAGAATGAAAAGTGTCAAAGAGACGTTTCGGGTTATTGGACAGTGAGGTGATGAGGGTGTTGAAATAGGTTTGTTTGGAGAGGTGAAGGGCAGTGTTGTATGTTCTAAGCATAAACTTAAAATGGATGAAATCTTCATGTAGATTGGATTTTCTCCACAGACGTTCGGCGCACCTGGAGCACCGCTGCAGGAAACGTGTTTGCACCATGTGCCAGGGTTGTCGCCGTCTGTGTTGTGGTGTTCTATTTATAGGGGGTGCAAATTCATCCAGGGCAGTTTGAAGTGTTTTATTGTAATGCTTCAATGCAGAATCAGGACATGAGAGGGAGGAGATAGGGGCCAATGAAGACTGCAAGTTCTTCATAAGTTTCTGGGTGTTAATGGCCTGTATGTTTCTATAAGTCTGGACAGTGGGGGTGACCTGAGCAGCCTGGCAGTTCTTTATAGAGAATGAAAGAAGATTGTGGTCAGAGAGCGGGAGAGGGGAGTTTGCAAAATCATCCACTGCACAAAGCCGAGAGAAGACCAAGTCGAGGGAGTTTCCGTCTTCATGCGTTGGAGAATTAGTGAGCTGCGAAAGGCCAAATGAGGAGGTTAGAGATAAAAGGTGAGTAGCAGATGGGGAGAGGGGAAGAGCAATGGGGATGTTGAAATCTCCCATGATGAGGGTAGGGATGTCACAGGAGAGAAAATGTGGAAGCCAAGTGGCAAAATGATCCAGGAACTGATGGGAGGGGCCAGGAGGACGATACACCACCGCCACTTGCATGGAGAAGGGGGTGTAGAGTCTGATGGCATGGACCTCAAAAGAAGGGAAGACAAGTGAGGGTACTTGAGGGATAACCTGAAAGGTACATTTTGGTGATAGGAGCAGACCAACGCCTCCACCAGCTCTATTGTCTGATCTTGGGGTATGAGAGAAGTGTAGCCCCCCATATGAAAGAGCAGCAGCAGCGGTAGTATCTGACTGCTGGATCCAGGTTTCAGTAAGAGCCAGGAGGTTAAGAGAATTAGAAAGGAAGAAGTCATGAATGAAGGAGAGTTTGTTACACACTGAGCGAGAATTCCAAAGTGCACAATTAAGAGAGATAGATGGCATGCAGGGAATATTAATAAGATTAGAGGGGTTTCTGAGTGTAGCAGTTGGGGGGTTTGACTTTCTATAACATGGGGGACCAGGGTTGGGAGCAATGTCTCCTGCGACTAGGAGAAGGAGGATAGAAAGAGTGAGCAGATGGTTAAGTGATTTGTGAGAGCGTCTCTGGTGTTGAATGGTGGGACTGCCTGGATCTGTGCAATTTAACAATGTGAAAAGAGCGTGAGTGCTATACATAGGAGAGGAAAGGAGTGAGGGGCCAATATGGATGGAGTGTGGAGAATTAATGCCAGGGCGGTGGATGTGTGTGAATGCAGCGGCCAGGATATAAATTACACAAATGCATATGGTATATATTTGTTGTACTCCAATTGTACGGGGAGTAGATGTATATAAATGTCTTACCTGTCTCCTGCCCTCTCTAACTGCCATGTTATAACTGCCAGAAGTACTTTGATACATGTACTTAGATTACATGTGCATAAATGCCACCCCTGCATAAATGCTCCCCCTAGCTATGTCCGAATATATAGGAGATTAAGGCTAAGTTTTTTTTTTTTTTTTTGGCTCTCTCTTCTCGTTAATCAATCACACTAAATTGAGACACCAGGACCCAATAAAATGTTGTGGTCAAATAAACACATGTCCAGCACTACATGGATCATAAAGCACTTTGAAAAGTTTCTTGACCTCACAACATAAGGGGACAAGCAGAGTAAGTTGAAAAAAACTATATACCAGATATAAGCTTGCAGAGTTGAAAACACAGAGATAGCATTCAGGATTAACTGCTTGCTGACATTGAATGGAGACACAGGAGTGGATTCAGAGCAGAGATTGGAAAAGCTGGTTACCAGATATAAGTTTGCAGAGTTGAAAACAACTTCTGTGTTGAGATAGGTCTACTTGGCAGCCGAAGCCCTGGCACAGAATGAAAATGGCCAAAGAGAACAATATGTGCACAAGAAATTTGAAAAAAGAGGTCAAATGAAGCCGAGGACAGTGACATTGAGGTGAATTTTCACAAAAAAAAATTCAGGATGGATCAATTTTTTCTAAAATTTAACCCCTTCACTACCAAGGGTGGTTTGCACGTTAACTACCGGGCCAATTTTTACATTTCTGACCACTGTCCCTTTATGAGGTCATAACTCTGGAACGCTTCCATGGATCCCAGTGATTCTGTCATTGTTTTCTCGTGACATATTGTAATTCATGTTAGTGGTAAAATTTCATTCATATAACTTTATTTGTGAGAAAAACGGAAATTTGGCGAAAATTTTGAAAATTCTGCAATTTTCCAACTTTGAATTTTTATGCCCTTAAATCACAGAGATATGGCACACAAAAAAGTTAATAAGTAACATTTCCCACATGTTTACTTTACATCAGCACAATTTTGGAACCAAAATTTTTATTTGTTAGTAAGATATAAGGGTTAAAAGTTGACCAGCGATCTCTCATTTTTGCAACACCATTTCATTTTTACGGACCACATCACATTTGAAGCCACTTTGAGGGGTCTATATGATAGAAAATACCCAAAAGTGACACCATTCTAAAAACTGCACCCCTTAAGGTGCTTAAAACCACATTCAAGGAGTTTATTAACCCTTCAGGAGCGTCACAGGAATTTTTTGAATATTTAAAAAAAATTAACATTTAACTTTTTTTCACAAAAAAAATTACTTCAGGTTCAATTTTTTTTATTTCACCAAGTGTAAAAGGAGAAATTGGACTGCAAAAATTATTGGGCAAATTTGTCCTGAGCATGCTGATACCTGATATGTGGGGGGGAACCACTGTTTCGGCGCATGGCAGAGCTCAGAAGGGAAGGAGCGCCGTTTGACTTTTTCAATGCAAAATTGGCTGGAATTCTGATCGGACGCCTTGTCGCGTTTGGAGAGCCCCTGATGTACCTAAACAGTGGAAACCCCCCACAAGTGACCCCATTTTTGAAACTAGACCCCCTAAGGAACTTATCTAGATATGTGGTGAGAACTTTGAACCCATAAGGGCTTCACAGAAGTATATAATGTACAGCGGTACAATTAAAAAATCATATTTTTTCCACAAAATGATCTTTTCACCCCCAATTTTTATTTTACCAAGGGTAACAGGACCCTAAAAGTTATTGTGCAATTTGTCCTGAGTACGCTGATACCCCATATGTGGGTGTAAATGACTATTTGGGCACATGGCAGAGCTCGGAAGACAAGCAGCGCCATTTGACTTTTTTGGCTGAAATTGAGATCGGACACCATGTCGCGTTTGGAAAGCCCCTGATGTTCCAAAACAGTGGAAACCCCCCACAATTGACACCATTTTGGAAACTAGACCCCCCAAGGAACTTATCTAGATGTGTGGTGAGAACTTTGAACCCCCAAGTGCTTCACAGAAGTTTATAACGCCCAGGCGTGAAAATAAAAAAAAATTTTTTTCCCACAAAAATGATATTTTTGCCCCAAAATTTTTATTTTCCTAAGGGCAACAGGAGAAATAGGACCCCAAAAGTTGTTTTGCAAATTGTCCTGAGTAGGCTGATACCCCATATGAGGGGGTAAAACACTGTTTGGGCGCATGGCAGAGCTTGGAAGGGAAGGAGCGCCATTTGACTTTTTCAACACAGAATTGGCTGGAATTGAGATCAGACGCAATGTTGCGTTTGGAGAGCACCTGATGTGCGCAAATAGTGGAAACCCCCAATTCTAACCCTAACCCTAACCCTAGCCCTAACCCTAACCCTAACCCTAGCCCTAACCCTAACCCTAGCCCTAACCCTAACCCTAGCCCTAACCCTAACCCTAATGGGAAAATTGACATAAATACATTTTTCTAATTTTATTATTTTTCCCTAACTAAGGGGGTGATAACGGGGGGTTTGATTTACTATTTATGGCAGTTTTCATATTTGGCAGCTGTCGCACGCTAAAAGACGCTTTTTATTGTAAAAATAGTTTTTGCATCACCACATATTGAGAGCTATAATTTTTCCATATTTTGACCCACCGAGTCATGTGAGGTCTTATTTTTTGCGGGACGAGTTGACGCTTTTATTGGTATCATGTTCGGGCATGTGACATTTTTTGATTGCTTTTTATTTTGTTTTTTGGGATGCAGAATTTACAAAAAACAGCGTTTCATGAATTTCTTTTGGGTGGTGCGTTTACGCCCTTCCGGGTGCGGTAAAATTTATAAGGCGGTTTTATTCTTCGGGTCAGTACGGTTACAGCGATACCTCATTTAGGTCTTTTTTTATGTTTTGGCGCTTTTATGCAATGAAAACAATTTTATATAAAAAATAATTATTTTTGCATCGCTTTATTGTGCGAGCTATAACTTTTTTATTTTTTTGCTGATGATGCTGTATGGCGGCTCGTTTTTTGCGGGACAAGATGACGTTTTCAGCGGTACCATGGATATTTATATGCCTCTTTTTGATCGCGCGTTATTGCACTTTTTGTTCGGCAGTATGATAATAAATCATTATTTTTTGCTTCGTTTTTTATTTTTATTTTTTAAGGGGTTCGCTTAAGGAGTTAACTATTGGGACAGTTTTATAGGGCGGGTCGTTACGGACACGGCAATACCAAATATGTGTACTTTTATTGTTTTTTTTTTATTTCCTAAAAATGAATATATTGGGGAATATTTTTTATTTTTTTTTTTTATTTATTTAGCGATTTTTTTTTAATTATTTTTACACTTTTTTTTTTATTTTTTTTTACTTTATTACAATGTCCCAGGGGGGACATAACTGTCCTGTGACAGATCGCTGATCTGTCACATCACAGATCACTGTGACAGATCAGCGATCTGTCACAGGCACTGCACAGGCTTCCTCATGCCTGCACTTTGCAGGCACTGAGGAAGCCAGCTTCCTGCAGGCCCCCGGAGGTCCCCGTCGCCATATTGGATCCGGGGACCTGCAGGAAAGGAGACCCCCGCAGCAGCGCTGCACATTGCGCTGCCGTGGGGGGCTCAGGGAAGCAAGGAGGGAGCCCCCTCCCTGCCGATGCTTCCCTTTAACCCCCGGTACAAGGGGTTAACGTGTCGGGGGCGGTCCGTGACTGCCCCTGACACATTGTGCCGGGTGTCAGCTATGATAATTAGCTGACACTCGGCCGCGATCAGCGGCGCTCACCAAGTGGGCGCCGCTGATCGCGATGACGTAATATTCCGTCCATGGTAATTAGGTCCATGGTCACATGGACGGAATATTACGTCAATTGTAGGTAAGGGGTTAAGGCAATTTCTATATAATTTGAACAAATGTGCCTATCTTTAATTGTAAATTAATGCTTAAAAAATATATGTACAGTGGGGAAAAAAAGTATTTAGTCAGTCAGCAATAGTGCAAGTTCCACCACTTAAAAAGATGAGAGGCGTCTGTAATTTACATCATAGATAGACCTCAACTATGGGAGACAAACTGAGAAAAAAAAATCCAGAAAATCACATTGTCTGGTTTTTTTTTCATTTTATTTGCATATTATGGTGGAAAATAAGTATTTGGTCAGAAACAAAATTTCATCTCAATACTTTGTGATATATCCTTTGTTGGCAATGACAGAGGTCAAACGTTTTCTGTAAGTCTTCACAAGGTTGCCACACACTGTTGTTGGTATGTTGGCCCATTCCTCCATGCAGATCTCCTCTAGAGCAGTGATGTTTTTGGCTTTTCGCTTGGCAACACGGACTTTCAACTCCCTCCAAAGGTTTTCTATAGGGTTGAGATCTGGAGACTGGCTAGGCAACTCCAGGACCTTGAAATGCTTCTTACAAAGCCACTCCTTCGTTGCCCTGGCGGTGTGCTTTGGATCATTGTCATGTTGAAAGACCCAGCCACGTTTCATATTCAATGCCCTTGCTGATGGAAGGAGGTTTGCACTCAAAATCTCACGATACATGGCCCCATTCATTCTTTCATGTACCCGGATCAGTCATCCTGGCCCCTTTGCAGAGAAACAGCCCCAAAGCATGATGTTTCCACCACCATGCTTTACAGTAGGTATGGTGTTTGATGGATGCAACTCAGTATTCTTTTTCCTCCAAACACGACAAGTTGTGTTTCTACCAAACAGATCCAGTTTGGTTTCATCAGACCATAGGACATTCTCCCAAAACTCCTCTGGATCATCCAAATGCTCTCTAGCAAACTTCAGACGGGCCCGGTCATGTACAGGCTTAAGCAGTGGGACACGTCTGGCACTGCAGGATCTGAGTCCATGGTGGCGTAGTGTGTTACTTATGGTAGGCCTTGTTACATTGGTCCCAGCTCTCTGCAGTTCATTCACTAGGTCCCCCCGCGTGGTTCTGGGATTTTTGCTCACCGTTCTTGTGATCATTCTGACCCCACGGGGTGGGATTTTGCGTGGAGCACCAGATCGAGGGAGATTATCAGTGGTCTTGTATGTCTTCCATTTTCTAATTATTGCTCCCACAGTTGATTTCTTCACTCCAAGCTGGTTGGCTATTGCAGATTCAGTCTTCCCAGCCTGGTGCAGGGCTACAATTTTGTTTCTGGTGTCCTTTGACAGCTCTTTGGTCTTCACCATAGTGGAGTTTGGAGTCAGACTGTTTGAGGGTGTGCACAGGTGTCTTTTTATACTGATAACAAGTTTAAACAGGTGCCATTACTACAGGTAATGAGTGGAGGAAAGAGGAGACTCTTAAAGAAGAAGTTACAGGTCTGTGAGAGCCAGAAATCTTGATTGCTTGTTTCTGACCAAATACTTATTTTCCACCATAATATGCAAATAAAATGAAAAAAAAACAGACAATGTGATTTTCTGGATTTTTTTTTCTCAGTTTGTCTCCCATAGTTGAGGTCTACCTATGATGTAAATTACAGACGCCTCTCATCTTTTTAAGTGGTGGAACTTGCACTATTGCTGACTGACTAAATACTTTTTTTCCCCACTGTATACAAACTAATTTTAGACCATGGAAGTATTGGCTTGGCCAATCCATTTTATCTGCCATCAAAATTTATACCTAAGTGTGATTGATAAGTTTTCTTGTGCAGAACTTTTTACAGGCATATCTGTTTAGCTCTTTTTCACAAGATTGAACATTTCTTCCTTATGATACTGTGGAATAAATAATATATTTTCATATTTCATATCGCACGCATCAGCAAAATGAAATTGTGGATAGAGGTAAACTTTTCAATCTAGCTCCATTCCTTTCTTATAAAAAGTCAAATTATTGAATCCTCCTACCAAACATGCTGTCCATTTTTACTTCTTCAATGTTTTCGCATGAGTTGTGATTCAAAATGTTGTAAATATAGTTACTTTCTGCATCATGGTAGAATTTTAAATAAAATTGTTACCTCTCTTATATTTACTTATTTATATATTCTGTCTTCAATTTTCAGCAAATCTCATTAACACTTTTCCGAGACATGGCAAGCATTTCAAGTTTTATTCACTTTTAATTTGAAATATGCATAATTTCTACATGACATGACTAAATATAAATGATAGACGGATACACAGATGTAATATCTTATGATTTTTTTTGCTCATGCTAACCTTATTTTAATAAACAAATTGTTAAATATATGTAGAAATAAAATAATAGTTGGCTTACCCTGTTAAGGACAGCAGAGCTAATAGCAGAACCAATATAAACTAGAAAGATTTATCTAGCATCCAAAATATGATAAAAACATTTGATTTTTTTTGTATTTTTCTTGTTTTTCTTGAAACCCCCACCAGGCTGTTTTCACCTTCCTGGCCAGGCCAAATTTTTACATTCTGATCAGTGTCACTTTATGAGGTAACTAGCTGAAGAGCCCGGTGCTGCCCAGGCATAGTAACTAACTGTGGTTAGTTATAACAAATTATAATTGTCCTCCATCCCATAGGCCCGTGCCCATATACCCATCATACATACCCTCCATCCCATAGTCCCATGCCCATATACCCATCATACATATTTTCCATCCCATAGTCCCATGCCCATATACCCATCATACATATTCTCCATCCCATAGGCCCGTGCCCATATACCCATCATACATATCCTCCATCCCATAGTCCAGTGCCCATATACCCATCACACATCCTCCATCCCATAGTCCCATGCTCATATACCCATCACACATCCTCCATCCCATAGTCCCATGCCCATATACCCATCATACATATTCGCCATCCCATAGTCGAGTGCCCATAAACCCATCACACATCCTTCATCTCATAGTCCCATGCTCATATACCCATCACACATCCTCCATCCCATAGTCCCATGCCCATATACCCATCATACGTATCCTCCATCCCATAGTCCTGTGCCCATATGCCCATCATACATATTGCCATCCCATAGTCCCGTGCCCATATACCCATCATACATATCCTCCATCCCATAGTCCAGTGCCCATATACCCATCACACATCCTCCATCCCATAGTCCCGTGCCCATATGCCCATCATACATATCCTCCATCCCATAGTCCAGTGCCCATATACCCATCACACATCCTCCATCCCATAGTCAACTATTATGACATCATAATGAGCGGCTGGGCTTGCAACCTATGATGACATCAGCGTCACCATGGCAACCATTATGACATCATAATGAGGGGCGGGGCTTGATACGCACACACTGTTTCCCCAGTATGTAGATAGGGGCATTATGACATCATAATGAGGGGCGGGGCTTGACGCGCACACACTTTTTCCCCAGTACGTAGATAGGGGCAAAATTGTTTGGTGAATTGGAACGTGCAGAGTTAAAATTTCACCTCACAACATAGCTTAGGATGCTCTTGGGGTCCAGACGTGAGACTGTGCCAAATTTTGTGGCTGTAGCTGCGACGGTGCGGATGCCAATCCCGGACATACACACACACACATACATACATACATACATACATGCACACTTTGAGCTTTATATATTAGATAACACTGGAACACTTCAACAAATTCCAGTGATTGTTTATTTGTGAAAATATCAGAAATTTGGTGAATAATTTGCAATTATGTCCTTAAATCATAGAGTTTTGTATCACAAAACAGTTAATAAATAACATTTTCCATATATCTAGTTTACATCTACATCATTTTTTTAAAGTCAAATTTTTGTTAGGAAGTTAGAAGGGTTAGTTTATTAACCCTTGAGGTGATTCACAAGAAGCAAAGCAACGTGGAAGGAAAAAATGAATATCTGCCTTTTTGCAAAAATTTGTGCCCAAATTTTTTATTTTAACAAAGGGTAGCAGGAGAAAATTGACCCCAACATTTGCATTGCAATTTCTTCTGAACAAGGGTGAAAACTACAGTTTTGATACACGGCAGGGCTCAGAATGGAAGGAGCGCCATTTGACTTTTGGAAGACAAAATTGGCTTGAATCGAGAGCAAAGTTCATGTTGCATTTTGGAGAGCCTCTTATGTGCACAAACAGTAACCCCCCCCGAAAAATGAACCCAGTTTGTAAAATATATCTCTCAAGGAATTTGTCTAGATGAGTTGGAAGCACCTTGAATACCAAGATGGTTCACAGTTTATAACTTTGAGCCAAAAAAAATCACATTTTTCATACAAAAATAGTTAGCCTGAAATTTTTAATTTTGACAATGGTAAAAAGAAAACATGAACCCTAAAATTTGTTGTGTGATTTTTCCTGAGTATGTTTTTACCCTATATCTAGAAGAAAACTACTGTTTTGGCACACGCAGAAGGGCTCGGAAGAGAAGGAGCAAAATTGGCTGGAATCGAGAGCGGATGCCACGTCACATTTGAAAAGCCCTTGATTTGCCTAAGCAGTGGATACCCCCACAAATGACCCCATTTTGGAAACTAGACCCCCTCAAGGAATTTGTCTAGAGGTGTGGGGAGCACACTGAACACACAATTTCTTTCCAGAATTTTATAATATTGAGCATTGAACATGAAGAAAAAAATGTTCTGCAAAAATGTTGCTTCAGAGTCAAATTTTTCATTTTTACAAGGTTAACAGGAAAAAACAGAAAATGAACCATGCAATTTGTCCTAAATACAGCAATACTCCATCATATGTGGTGGAAAACTAAAACTATTGTTTGGGTACGGGGTAGAGCTGAGAAGGGAAGGAGTGCCAATGGAATTCTGAAGTGCAATTTTGGCTGGAACAGCTGGCGAATGCATTGTCATATTATCTGGCATGTAAAGAAATCCTCGCAAACTACACCTCTTGAGGAATTCATATATCCATGTAGGGAGCATTTTTAACCCTCAAACAATTCACAGAACCATATAAGATTGGGATGAGTCAGTGGAAAATTACCATTTTTTCCACTTATGGCTTATTTTACACTTCCCGTGTTTTTTGCGGGCCATATTGCCGTAATTTCCACAGACTGCCACAAAAACAGGCTGCAAATATATTTTTGGATAGCCGTTTTTTGTTTTGGATTAGGTTTTGAAAAGTTGGGTGAATAAAAGACGTTCCGCAAATACGGTATACGGCAAAAACAAGCTTCCGTTGTTTTTGGGGTGCCATTGATTTAACTGTTGGACGTGTCCGTAAGCTGTGAAAAATATCAAGTAAGCTCGACATTTTTTCACAGCCGTAAATACGGCCCTTATGGCCATAGTGCGCACAGCGCTCCAATTAATTTTTGCGGGCCGTTTATGCGGCCCCATTGAAATCTATTGGGGCCGCAAAAAAGGCCCACAAAACCACAGCAAGTGTAAAAGAAGCCTTAATGTTATTTTGGCCTCACGTTTTCAATTTTAAAAGGGATAATAGAATTATAGAAAATGGACCAAAAATATGATAAACAATTTTTTCTGAGTTCACCAATACCTATATGTGGTCAAACTTTCCTTTTGATGCACTGTGCAAAGCTTTGAAGGGAGGAAGCACCATATTGTTGTGAAAATTTTGCTGGAATGGATTGAGGATGCCATGTTACATTGGCATAGTCCCTGTGGTGTCAGAACAGACTCCTCACATAAATGACATTTTACAAACAAAGTCTATGAATTAATTCATCTAAGGGTGTAATGATAATATTGACACCACAGGTGTGTCACAAAACCTTACAGCACTGCACGATGAAAAAATAATAATTACATTCTAACAAAAGTTGGTTTTAGCCCCAGATTTTACATTTCATCTAGAGGAAATGGATAAAAATGCCACCAAAATGTGACACACAATTTTTGCTGAACATGGCAGTACCCCATCTGTGGCTTTACAGTACTTATTAGCCATAAGGTGAGACTCGGGAGGTAAGGAGCGTTGTTTGACTATTTAAGAACAAATTAGTGAAGAATAGTTTCCATATACAGAGCCCCTAAGTGCGAGAAGAGCAAAAATCTCTCTCAAGTGACCTCAGTTTGTAAATTCCACCCATCTTGGAATTTATCTACAGGGGTAGTGACGATTTTGACTCTATGGTTGTTTGCCAGAAAGAAGCAGAATTGAATGCTGCTGAGTGAAAATTGCAAATCTGCCAGTGTAGTGCTCGTACATTGTGCCCAGCTCATTCTTCTGGAGACATGCACTTGTTAATAAAGTGGGCTCTCATCACTACAAAATTGTCAAACATGGATGCTAACTGTGGTTTAGACACACTGTGGGGGCTCCGAAGGGACAGGGGGATTTGGATTTGGAGATCAGAATTCACACTTTTCTACAAAACAAAGATTTTGTATTGCCATACTTTGAGACCTATATTATTTTTTTTATTTGTGCAGACAGTCATTTGAGGGCATATAGCTTGTGGGATGAGTTGACATTTTTCTTGGTACCATTTTTGATCACATATCTTTTTTGATCACTTTCTATTCCAATTTTTGGGAGGCACAATGGACAGAAAACAGGGATTCAGGATTTGTTGATTTATGCAGTTCACCATGTGGAAAAAGTGACAACTTTATCTTTTGGGTAAGTACATAACACATTTATATTTTTTTTAATGTTTTTGCACTTTCACACAATAAAAACTATTTTACAGAAGAAAATAATTATTTTTGCATCACTATTCTGAGAGCTAAAACTTTTTTTTGCGTTGATGAAGCTGTATGGCGGATTATTTTTTGTGAGACAAGATGTCACTTTCCCAGATACCATTTTTATTTACATTTGACTTTATGATTGGGTTTTATTACACTTTTTATTCAGTAGTACGATTGAAAAGTATTGTTTTATGCCACTTATTTTTATACCATGCTCACTGAAGGATTAACTAGCGGTACACTTTTATAGGTCAGGTCATTCCGAACCTGACAATACCAAATATGTGTACTTTGTGTATTTTTTTTGTATAATTATAATTATATGTGGATTAATATTGTTTTTATTTTTTAGTTCTCTATTTTGTATACATAATATTTTAAGAATTTTAGAAACTTTTCATTTACTTTTATAGCTTGTCCCGGGATGTGATATCAACTTTCCCTGCCCTGACCACTGATCCAATACTCTGCAATGCTTTTGCATTGCAGGATATTAGATGAGTGCATCGCCGACAGTGTGGAGGCATGTCTGCTCCTGCTGTGTGCAGGAAACTACAGGCCACCATTCCAGGTTGCCATCTTTTGGACTGTGATCAACATGGCGTTCATTGAAACAGCATGATCACAATTGCTTTGTGTCACTTGGAGAAGAGAGGGAGCTTCCTTACTCTGCAATGCCGATTGATGTCACTGTCATTATTGACAGAGGCATCAAAGGGATTAAATGCCCACATTCAGCAATAGCATTGATTGCTGGCATTGCTGCAGGATGTTAGCTCTCATACAGAGCTGATAGCCACAATTAATCAAACCAGCACTCAGCGTTAGTGCTCACGATTGTCACGCCGTACATGTACGGCAGTTTGCAGGAAAGCATCTCCCACAGTGATGTACATGTACTGTAGATGTTGTGAAGGGATCAAATATATATTTAAGGACCATGAGAACAGGAAACCCAAAATACATGGTGGGCCATTTATATGAATATACCTAAACAAAATGGGAATGGTTGGTGATATCAACTTCCTGTTAGTATATGGGAGGGGGAAACTTTTCAAGATGGTTGGTGACCATGGTGGCCATTTTGAAGTTGGCCATTTTGGATCCAACTTTATTTTTTCCAATGGAAAACATCAGTGGTAACACATCAAACTTATTGAGAATTTCACAAGAAAAACAATGGTGTGCTTGGTTTTAAACATAACTCTATTCTAACACGAGTTATTTACAAGTTTATGACCACTTATAAAATGTGCTCAAAGTGCTGCCCATTGTGTTGGATTGTCAATGCAACCCTCTTCTCCCACTCTTGATACACTGATAGCAACACCGCAGAAGAAATGCTAGTCTAAGGGGGTCAGATTCCTTGTAGGAATGCTTGGACCTGACACCCATAATATCGTGGTGCACCATCTTGCTGGAAAAACTCAGGGATTGTGCCATTTTAAGTGCATAAAGAGGGAAACACATCATCATGTAGCAATTTCAGATATCCAGTGGCATTGAGGTTTCCATTGATGAAGAATGGCCCCACAAACTTTGTACCCCATATACCACACCATACCATCAAATATTGGTGTCAGGTCTGAGCATTCCTACATGAACAGTTTCCTAGAAAGTGGATTGGTTGTCATGGGCCAGTTGAATGCCCACCAAGGTCTCCCGATCTTACCCCCTTAGACTTTTATCTTTGGGGTCATCGGAAGATAATTGTCTATGCTGTGAAGATACGAGATGTGCAGCATCTGAAACAACGGATACTGGAAGCCTGTCCTAGCATTACTTCTGCAGTGTTGGTATCAGTGTGTCAAGAGTGGGTGAAGAGGGTTGCATTGACAATCCAGCACAATGGGCAGTAATTTGAACACATTTCTTTGTGGTCATAAACTTGTAAAATAACTTATGAAATAATAAAGTTACATTAAAATCAAACACACCATTGTTTTTCTTGTGAAATTCTGAATAAGTTTGATGTCACATGACCCTCTTCACATTGAAAAAAATAAAGTTGGATCCTAAATGGCGGACTTCAAAAAGGCCACCATGATCACCACCCATCTTGAAAAGTTTCCCCTCACCCATATACTAATGTGCCACAAACAGGAAGTTGATATCACCAACCATTCCCACTTTATTTAGGTGTATCCATATAAATGGCCCACCCTTTATTGTACCCATATACCATGCGCTCTCCAAGATCCACAAACATGTGTTACCCCCACCCATGAGACCCTTTGTGGCTTGAATTGGATCTTTGGGAGAGCATTTGGGTTCATGGGTCAACCACCACCTTCAATCCCTCGTACAAGCCACTCTTAGCTTCATAAGGGATTCAAAATTTATCTCGACTATTTTTAATGAATTTAAATGGCAGGCAAATTATACTTGGCTTTTTTGCAATGCTGTAGGGTTATATTCATCTATTTCCCATGATATGGCCCTTGGAAGTTTATTCTATTATCTGGACACATACAGTCTGTATGACATAGAAACCAATGAATTCTTTATATTAGTGGATGAGTTTTTGTTAAAACAATTATTTTTGCTTTGATGATAGGTTTTTTTGAAAAAAATGGCGTAATTATGGGGGTGAAATTCTCCCCTTCATTGGCTAACCTTGTTATGTCTAGATGGGAGGAACTATTTTTGTACAAGGGGGACAACCTTTTCATTGACAGTATTATTTGGTACAGACGCTATATTGATGACCTCCTCCTGATGTGGGGGGCACACGGGAGGAGGCCATCAAATTCACATATTACATTAATCTTAACCAGTTTAATATTAGATTTACATATTTTTATGATGAGCAATCAATTAATTTTCTGGATTTAACTCTTACTGGAGATCACATTAATCATTCAGTAATTATTTCCCCTTATCAAAAGCTAACTGCTTGCAACTCTATATTGATGGCGAATTCTTAGGGCCCCGTCACACATAGTGACTCACCAGTGATCCCGACAACGATATCAACTTGTCAGGATTGCTGGTGAGCTGCTACATGATCGCTGGTGAGCTGTCAAACAAACAGCTTCACCAGCGATCAGCACCAGCGATGCCGAGCGTGCGGCGTCGCTGTGTACTTTAGTTACCAGCGCGCTGATGCAGGGAGCTGGTAACTAAGGTACACATCAGGTTTCTATGGGGCGTGCATCAATTAGAAACCCTGATGTATACCTTGGTTACCAGCTCCATGCATCAGCGCGCTGGTGGTAACTAAGGTACACATCGGGTTTCTAAGCACCGCCCGGTGCTTAGAAACCCTGCGTTTACCTTGGTTACCAGAGCACTGATCTCTGATCGCTGGTCTCCCGCCTGTCACACACAGCGATGCGTGCTGGCCAGCGGGAGACCAGCAATCAAAAAAATGTCCTGGCTATTCCAGGACGATCAGCGGTAACCGGCAGGGGGGCCGGTCGCTGGTCAGTGTCACACACAGCGATCTCGCTGGTGAGATTGCTGTTGCGTCACAAAAATTGTGACTCAGCAGCGATCTCGCTAGCGAGATCGCTATGTGTGACGGGGGCTTTACCATCCAACATATGTTGTTAAAAGAATCCCATATGGATAGATGACTAGATTAAGATGAAACTGTAGTAACACAGAGACATTTATAGAGGAATCCTTCAAAACTTGTTCAAAACTAGTGCAACGTTGTTATTCTAAAGAGAGTTTGGATACAGCCATGAAAGCAATCACTAAAATGAATCACAATAATCTTTTAACTAATAAACGCAAATCAAATTCACATAAAAATATGTATAATACTGGTATTACTTTTACAATAGTCTCTATTATCAAAAAATATTTACCTTTACAGGATCAAGACAAAAAATAAAAGAAATTTTAAAAAATTATGTGCGTTTCGTACCTAAAAGAGCTCCCACCCTAGCCTCTATGCTATCACCTAGCCTTTTCTATTGTAATTCTCATATGCATTCCATCCAAAAGAATTGGCTTAATGTCAAAGACTTTTGTAAATGCAGAGCACAAAGATATATAGCATTCTATTATGCAAGTAAAATGGGCAAATTTTATTCCATGCATGATTTCACTGTTTTTCCTATTAAAGATTACAGTAATTGTAATACATCTTAAGTAATTTATCAGATTGAATGTACTATTGGCAAATTACAGTATATTGGATGTACTACTGTTAGGCGTCGGATTCCTGCCTCTGCACAGGAAGAATCTCGAGCCTTGCTCTCTGCGGTCTCCCATCAGTCCCGGATGCAGAGGAGGCTGCTCAGCAAAGACGTTGTTCCCGGCGTCTTGATCAGGCCAGTGCTGTAGGTTCAGTTGCTGCTGCAATCTCAGGGACAGTGATAGCAGCCTGCACTGGTCAGCAGCAAGCAGCTCCTGGGACTAAGTCCTTCTTTAGGGCTACTGAGCATGCCCATCAGACGATCTCTCATTGCAGGTCAGAGGTCACATGCTCAGGTCCTCAAGCAGCTCGGATTGGATCTTCAGGAAGGTCCCCGAAGGACGCTGCTATAAAAGGTTCACATGGCGCTTGGCCATGCGCTAATATAGACTCTGATTGTTAGTTGTTTGTGTGATGACGGATGTATGAGACTGGTGACTGACTCATTATGAAACCTCTACCCTCGGTTGTGTATGAGTTAGGGTTAAAGGAGATAGAGTCAGCGCCAGTAGTGGCATAACCTATGTGCCACAGAGCATCCCGCTCTCCACACGAGCGTTAGCACCAGATGGCGCCAGTCAGCACAAGGCACCACTGGACCGCATGTGCAGCAGCGTTCCTCTCAGCGGTGCCGTGCGCAAGTAAAGTGCTTTCCTCCCTGCTGCGGGAAATTTGTGGTGTCCACTGAACCAGTGTAGTGCGCACGTGGTGCGATTACATTATTTAGTTCAGGCATTGCAGTTGCGGTGTCGAACACTACTGGGCTAGAGGGACCCCTACCCTGTGTCCTTAATTAGGTGTCTCTTAATTAGTGTCTCTTAATTAGTGTTCACCTTGCCGAGCCCTGTGAGGTTAACAGGCTCCGGCACTGGCATTCTGCTGCTCTGTGCAGTAACAAAGTTCGCTCCTGTACACACCGGGTCAGTGGTTACCCTGCCGGTGTTCAGTCAGTGTCCGCCATTACCAAGCAGCAGTGTACCATCTCTGCAAGGTGGACTCCGAGTTGTGAACACACCTTATTTTTATATTATATTTGGTGCGTTCCGCCAACCCTAACAACCACATGTCCTCTTAAAGTCCGCATCAGAAGACATCTAGCAGATGTGGCAAATTCTAAAGCGCTTTCACCTTCTGCGGCTTCTAAGCATTTTGCAATCATAAAGTTAATATGAAATCTTTTAAATTCAGTGCTATAGAGAAAGTATGCAAACCTTACCGAGATGTTAATTATAAGCGAAAACTACTTAGCAGGGAATCATACTGGATTTTTAGGTTAAATACGAGAATACCTTTAGGTCTAAATGCCAAGATCTTATCCAATATTATTAACTAGATTATGGCCCGATGCTATCGCATCGGGAGGATAGTGACACACCTCTTGCCATGTTAACCCTCAACACACACACTCCTCAACACACACTCCTCTCACCTTTCACCATCTCCACTCACGTCCACTCACTCCTTCACTCCACATACGACCCCTTCTCTCACTCCGTCTCTCATACTCACGCTGTAATTGCCGCTGCTCCATGATCCCCGACATCTTCTTCCGCCGGCGCCATCCTGGATCCAGACGTCCTTCCACGCCAGCGACATGTTCTTGCGGCGACGCCATCTTGTGTATCGTGAAATCCAGCGATACTCAAGATGGCGTCGCCGGAAGAACATGTCGCCGGCGTGGATGATGTCGGATCCAAAATGGCGTAGGCGAAATCTCGCGAGTTTTCGCCAACGCCATTTTGGATCCCGACGTCGTCCTCACCGGCGACATGTTCTTGTGGAGATGCCATCTTGAGTATCGCGGGATTTCGCCGATCCAAAATGGCATTGCCGCAAGAACATGTCGCCGGCGTGGATGCCGTCGGGATCCAAAATGGTGTCGGCGAAATCTCGCGAGATTTCGCCGACGCCATTTTGGATCCCGACAGCATCCACGCTGGCGACGTGCTCTTGCGGCGACGCCATCTTGAGTATCGCGGGATTTCACAATACTCAAGATGGCGTCGCCGCAAGAACATGTCGCCGGCGTGGAGGACGTCTGGATCCAGGATGGCGCCGGCGGAAGAAGATGTCGGGGATCATGGTTCAGCGGCGATGATGGCGTGAGTATGAGAGAAGGGGTCGTATGTGGAGTGAAAGAGTGAGTGGACGTGAGTGGAGATGGTGAAAGGTGAGAGGAGTGTGTGTTGAGGAGTGTGTGTGTTGAGGAGGAGTGGTGTGTTGAGGGTTAACATGGAAAGAGGTGTGCGGTGACGTCACCGGTTACAACTGGACGGAAGTTGTTACAACCGGAAGCTGCTTAGGGCATTTATTATTATAGATAATATATCATGATTATATGCGACTCTACTTGCTATTTATGATTATTAGTGATGAGCGAGTATACTGTTTGCTCAGGTTTTCCCGAGCATGCTCGGGTGTCCTCCGAGTATTCTTGCATGCTCGGAGATTTAGTTTTTGTCGAAGCAGCTGTATGATTTACGGCTGCTAGACAGCCTGAATACATGTGGGGATTCCCTAACAAACAGGCATTCCTCACATGTATTCAGCCTGTCCAGCAGCCACAAATCATGCAGCTGCTTCGACACAAGCTAAATCTGCAAGCATGCCAGAATACTAGGAGGACACCCGAGCATGCTTGGGAAAACCCAGGCAACGAGTATACTCGCTCATCACTAATGATTATTTATTAGCTTAATTATATGCTGCTTGACATGTTTTCCTTTTTCATTCTTTTTTTGGTTTTTAACTGTTTTTATTTTCTTTTGTATAACTACAATTTGAATATTTAAATTATGTTTATTGCTTGTCCAATGACCTTATTATACACCCTATTAAGCTACATCCATTGCCTTCTGGGATTAGATCTTGGCAAAGACTTTTTAGTCGAAACACGTTGATCTATCAACATGTGCAATATTCCGGACAATACATGCCCTTTACCATGTTTCATTTAAAATGGAATAAAAGTTAATTTTTAGCTGTTACTAACGTCGCTGGATCCTTCCTTACTGCTATTATTGAAATGTCACCACAGGTGTGTTTCCTGTTGCATCGTCTGACAGCATCTCTGCTTAACTGCTGCTCCAAGAATGACCACTCTCCAGTAAGCCTGAATTGTCAACACATTTGTCCTTGCTGCAACTTTGAAGCTGAAAGCCCTCAGTGCAGTTTGGATACTTTTCACAGTGGAGATTACTATAAATAAGTTTTCAATTGTTGAATGCATTTTATGGAAAACTAAAGATAATCAAACATGTGATGTGTTTTGCATTTTTTACTCTTTTTTACGCCACATCCAATGTTGAGAAATTTGTCCAAAAAAGCACCATTAATGCATTGTCTGACCACAAAACCTTATTCCATGATTCAGTTTGTCCTATGCAATGTTTTTCGAGAAACTCTAGAGGTGTTTTATGTTTTTCCCTCCAGAACAACTTTTATTCTCCTGATACTGAGCTGGCCAGTTGTGTGTAGAGCTTTCTATAGATTTGCTTCTCCTCACCAGGCGCTACAAAAGAAGTTTTAGCTGTTTCGAAGTTTTCTTAAATTTGACTTTTTTTGCTCTGATATTGAATTTTGTGAACAGCCTTCTCTAACAAGTGACTGGGATGTGCGATGTAGATTTTTTTCTTACTTGTTCTAATAAAATACTTTAATTTGTGGACTTTTCTATCCTAGGCAAGTTTATTACTTTGATACCCTTTGTTCATAAATTTTTATTTTCATATATTTTCTTCAAATTCACAGCCTGGTAAACATTATTTTTTTTAATTTCTCACAGAAAAAGTCCATTTATTACTGCAAAAATCTTTAATGTAACATTAGTATTTTATACTTTTTATATGACTTGCAATAACTTACAAACAAGAACTATTGAATGAAAAAAGAAAGAAATAATATTTAGAGTTCTATGGCTATAAAAATACAGATACAAAAACTAGTACTGATAACTTAAAAGCTTTGTGAAGGAAAAAACAACAATTATAGTCTGAAGTAGTCAGCAAAACCTCTAAGCAAATATTACTTCCTACAACTTTGTAGCAAAAAAGAATCCTGCTGTCTTTTAAAATGGTTTTTGTAGATGCAAATGTATCTTTTTTCATCTGCACTTAAAAATAGAACAAGTAATTTTCTGTACGTAAGATATGCAATATCCTGGACTACAGGGGGTATAATACTTTTTTCTGCTAATAGGTCAAACCTTAAACACAGCTTTGCCTAAATCTACTGTGCAGTGTTTATTACATTGGATATGTGTTATCTTTCACTGCAAATATAGTGTGAGTGGAGTTTTGATATATATCTTTAAAGAGTGAGGGTTTATATATATATATATATATATGTTGTTATATATATATATATATATATATATACATATATATGTTGTACAATTATTCAGAGAAGGAAATAAGTATTTGATCCCTTGCAGATTTTGTAAGTTTGCCCACTGACAAAGGCATGGACAGTCTATAATTTTAACATTGACAGATAGAATGTTAAAAGTAAAATCTAGAAAATCATTGTATAAATTATATAAATTTATTTGCATTTTGCAGTGTGAAATAAGTATTTGATCCCCTACCAACAATTAAGAGTTCTGGCTCCTACAGACCAGTTAGATGCTCCTAATTAACTCATTACCTGCATTAAAGACAGCTGTCTTATACAGTCACCTTTATAAAAGACTCCTGTCCACAGACTCAATCAGTCAGACTCTGACCTCTACAACATAGGCAAGACCAAAGAGCTTTCTAAGGATGTTGGGGACAAGATCATAAACCTGCACAAAGCTGGAATGGGCTACAATGGCATAAGTAAGACTTTGGATGAGAAGGAGACAACTGTTGGTGCAATAGTAAGAAAATGTAAGAAATACAAAATGACTGTCAATCAACATCAATATGGGGCACCATGCAAAATTTCATCTTGTGGGGTATCTTTGATCATGAGGAAGGTGAGAGATCAGCCTAAAACTAAATGAGGGGAATTTGTTAATGATCTCAAGGCAGCTGGGACCACAGTGACCAAGAAAGCAAATGGTAATACATTACGCCACAAAGGTTTAAAATTCTACAGTGCCCGCAAGGTCCCCGTGCTCAAGAATGCACATATGCAGGTCCATCTGAAGTTTGCTAATGAACACCTGGATGTTTCTGTGAGTGATTGGGTGAAGGTGCTTTGGTCAAATCAGACAAAAATTGAGCTCTTTGACATTAACTCAACTTGTTGTGTTTGGAGGAAGAGAAATGCTGCCTGTGACCCAAAGAACACCATCCCCACTGTTAACCATAGAGATGGAAACATTATGTTTTGGTGGTGTTTTTCTGTTAAGGGCACAGGACTACTTCATCACATCAATGGGAGAATGGATTGAGCCAGGTGCATAAAATCTTGAGTAACAATATATTTCCCTCTGTCAGGACATTAAAAATGGGACGTGGCTGGGTCTTCCAGCAAGACAATGACCCAAAACATACAGCCAAGGCAACAAAGGAGTGGCTCAAAAAGAAGCACATTAAGGTCACGGAGTGGCCTATCCAGTCTCCAGACCTTAATCCTATAGAAAACTTATGGAGGGAGTGGAAGCTTCAAGTTACAAAGCAACAGGCTCAAAATCTTAATGATTTAGAGTTGATCTGCAAAGAGGAGTGGACCAAAATTCATCTTGATATGTGTGCAAACCTCATCAACTACAAAAAAAGTCTGACTGCTATACTTGCCAACACGGGTTTTTGCCACCTTTTTGCCACCAAGTATTTAAGTCTTGTTTGCCAGAGGGATCAAACACTTGTTTTTCACTGCAAAACGCAAATCAATTTATATAATTTATACAATGTGATTTTCTGGATTTTATTTTTGATATTCTATCTCTCAATGTTAAAATTAACCTACCCTTAAAATTATAGACTGTTCATGTCTTTGCCAGTGGGCAAACAGTGGTGACCAAAATATTTTCTTTTTTTAATCTGTGGTGATGCCATTTTACTAGTGATTTTAGTAGTAAAACTTAAGCAAATGGCTGTCAGCTATGAGGATGAAAATTGGTTCTGACATTGTTTTATCCCTTTATGTGTTAGTTTTCAAGATTTAAAATGTATGTTTGGGGACGCTAGTACTAATAATGGAGTACCTGCCACAAGACAGAACAACACAACGTTGTAAAATAAGTAATAAGCATAAATGTGTGTCTGGGCTGAGATATCCTTAATAAATCACACTAAATTAACCCTAAGATAAAATATGGAACATATAATATGTAATATAGATAGTGGAACTACAGAGTTGTGTAAAAATATAATGATGTACCACATGCAAGGTAGAAATACCGCCACACCATGACCAGACCAAATATTACCAGCACATTATGACCAAATAATATCACATATTGTACAAGGGAGAAACACCGCCACACCATGACTAAACCCAATAATACCACATACAGGGATAAATGCCTCCACACCATGACCAAACCACAAAGCACCACATAGTGACTAGATACAACAAAACTGATTATTAATAAAAAAAACCTCACAATACTAGCAACACTGTTAATACCAACGGTTACATTATATACAGGAGATCTTTATATAGTATACTATAAGTTTTAGATAAAACAAAACACCAGAAATTCAAAGCTACAATATCGATGTGATTTACATATACTCAAATAATGAATCTCATCGGTGCTTTGAGAGTGAATGTGGAAACCACACAATTAAAGAGAAAATCAAGACAAAAAATACCCAGTGTAATGAACAAGGCAAAATATAGGACAAATAACTATTTAAAAAAAATGCCTTTATTTAATCACAATTGGCAAATGGTAGTAACTTACCAAAGCGTGTACCCATATTAGGAATACCCATAAAACATGAATTCCACATATGTAGTAGGAAAAAAAAAATATATTTAAATATACATATAATTAGTATTACAAGCGATAGACCAAAAAATGGGGGGGAAATAATGATTATATATACTGTATATATATCCAAATGATTATGATCACATGGATCAGATAAAATTAAGGCCACAAGTACAAAATACAGAACCCCTCCTCATTTCATTTGGTTATGCAAAATGTAAAATAAAAAAATAAATAAAAAAAATAAAATAAAATAATAAGTGGGACAGAAAGCCACGTATGTGCTTATGCTTGAAAAATAAGAAACAACAAAAAGGAAAAAATGAAAATAGAATAAGGGAAATGGTAAAATTTACCGAAATAGTGCCAAAAATATCTCACATAATCTATCAAGGGTAGATACACACGAAGGTGAAATGGTTAAAGTGCATAGATGCAAGTGCAAAAGATTAAATAAAATGCAACATACGCATTATGCAACTTTTATTCCCCATTGACTTGCATTGGGGTCTGGTTTCGGATGAAACTCTGACTTTTTTTGCCCTAGTCGGACCAGTTTCATCCGACTCAAATTTTGTTTCTTGAAACCCGATCCGACCAAAGTCGCTCAACTCTAGATCCAGCCATTATTTACAATGGATAATTGTCGACGTTCTTCACAGATAGTTGTTCCCTGCTTATAATGATTTGTATTAGTTCTTTTATTCAAAATTTGATAATTGGAACATAGAAATATCCAACATGCTTAGTACCATTTTTCCACTGCGCTTTTATGTATGCCAGTAATGGGGATGACTGCATTACGGTATTTTTATTATCAAGTATGTGGACATTTATTTTTTCAAGGTCAGCCTTGTTTCAGTTTGCTTGAAAGTATGTCTATTTTTAACATATACATCTCTGAAATTAGAGCCATACAGTGATATCTCCTGGCGCGGTACCATTTGATTTTGCAGTCACCATTATATCTCAGTAAGTATCCAGATGACACGGCAGCAAATCCCTCTCTAAATATTGCCAAGATGATTGACAGTTCTTTTTCATGGAAAATAATTATGACTGATTGTTTAAAGGAAAGTGGTGAAACTTTTGTAATGTCATTATAATTAGTCAAGGTCATTAAGAGAAGTGTCCATTTTTCCAATATAGACAGCTAATGAAACATTTATAGCTGTTCACACATTTACTGTAATAAGTAACACTCAGTAAATTGTGTGCATGAAATTAAAATATAATTTGAGTGATATAAACCCACATTAATGTTTTCTTAGTATGCATTAATTAATATAAAATTTTAATTGTTGACCAGTGTTTCATTATATAACAAAACAACAGTAATTTAAAGTTCTATTTGATATTAATAAGCCGAAGTTTTTCATTTAAATACAGTGGAATTAAAAACAAAAACTAAAAGTTTTATATTGAAAGGGCACATTTATTGAGTGACCATTTGTATGTTTTCTGACATTGTATCATACTAGAAATTCAAATAGTGCCATTTGGTTTTATATCTGCCATTTAAATCAATGAGTAGAATTCAAATGATAAAGAAAAAAAAGTAAGTGGTTTAATAATGATGTACTAATGGTCACATAGCAATTAGACTTTTACATTTTTCAGAACTATAGCAACACCTTAGTAGTAAATTGCTAATTAATTGCTTTCTGTAGTCAGAGTAAATTATGCTAAAATGCCAAATAAGTCAAAGCAGAATAAATTATTATGACTAATAATGGTAGACTGGGTTCCACTAGAATGCATAAAGGGAAAAGTTTTGTTCCTCTACACCGAGCAAAGTAATTTATTTGCATTGATTTTCATTTTGTTTGCCCTCTATTTAAACTTGATAAAAAAGTAAGTAACAATTATTTGGCATAGGAGGTAATTTTCCCTCCAACCCCTGTTTAATTTTAAAGCACTGTAATACAAAGCATTATAGGGCATGCTATGGTTTGGAAAATCTCCTGTATGTGTAGAATTTGCAATCGATTTATTACACTGTAAGTAAATATGAATAATATACCCCCCTTCATTTAAATTGTATTGTACATAAATTGTACTGTATATAGTTCTACTGTGCATAAATTGTACTCTGTTTCTGCAGGTTCCACAGGCATAATTCTGGAACAAGTACACTGTGCGAACTCTAAAACTCATTTAATGGTCGACATAGTGTGTCTAAGAAAAATGAGTTTGAAACAATATGACGGCTGGATTTACAGATGTATGTTGCACTTTTAAATGCATGTAGAAAAGTTAAGTTTAAACCATTTTATAGCATTTTTGGTGGATTTTTGTTACACCAAAGTTGCTTACATATGGTACTCTATTCTGTGTTTCAAACAAGCAATGTAAAAGGAAATCACGCATTTTAGTTTTGATGCATTTTATAAAGATACTGTATATAAATGAAAAAATATCATGGAGGAAATTAATTTGTGTTACATATACCACTTATAATCTGATGTGTGTTTGAGAACAACAACACTGTATTTATTAAAAGGCACATTTCTCTTTATTAACCTTGTCTGTACTGAGACATTGAAATGTACGTATTGAGCAGGTGTAAAGTTGAAAATGTATACCATTTTCTTGTTTGCCTGATGAAAATATGCACAATAAAGTTTATTTCAGAAGATTTGAATTAAGGGCTAGATAAAAAAAAATACATTAATGTTGATAAATTTGATAAAACACTATCTTGGGGAGAAAAATATATATGTATAAACAGATAGCTAGAATGGAAAACTAAGAGCAGCACCAAGACAATATGGGCAAAGCCTTCTTGACAAAAAACAAGCCACCCAAGTAAGAATCAGTGAATGGAGACAGGACAGATGGTAAAAACAGTGGTTTATTAGCCCGTAATGGCTGGCAACTAGAGATGGACGAACCCGAATAGTAAAGTTCGTGGTCCAAATTGAACACCAAGTGTTCGTGCATGGACCCTGGACATGAACTCCTCAGAGAAGTCCATGTTATTCTTAGGGTTCAGCACCCGAAACTTTGGATGTTTCCCACACTGTCATGTGCATCACAGTGGTGGCTCTGATTGGTGATAAGATCATTACCATCCATCAAAAAGCTGCGTTTCCCATGCTGTCAGATGACAGCATGAGTCAACACCTTTGACCTGCAGTAAAATGTTTACCTCTGGTCACAAGTGTAAGTTGATGAGAGTACTACTCCCATCAGCCTACGCCTGCTGTCACTGATAACAGCGAGAGCAGGCACCACTAATTGGAGTATTCATCAGTTGGCATCTGTGCATTATAAATTAACAAATTAAAATACTTATGTGGGATCTGTTCTATTTTTGATAGCCAGCACAGGCAAAACTGACAGCTGCAGGTTGCAATCCACCACTGTCAGCTTTTACGTGGCTGGTTATCAAGACAAGAGTGGTGTCAAGCTGTTTTTTTTTAATTATTTAATTAAATATTTAAAAAAAAAAACACATGGGGACCCCAATTTTTGACAGCCAGCCAAGCTAATACAAACACCTAAGGGCTGGTATTCTCAGACTGGTAAGGGACCATAGATATTGGCCTCCATTCTAAAAATAACAGCCTGCAGCTACCCCAGAAAAGATGCATCTATTAGACATACCAATTCTGGTGCTTTGCCCGGCTCTTCCCACTTGTCCTGTGATGGTGGCAAGTGGGGTAATATTTGAGTGGTTGATGTCAGCTGTTTTATGGCTGCTGACATCAAGTCCACAGGTTCGTATTATTATTATTTATTTATACAGCACCACTAATTCCATGGTGCTGTACATTAGGCGGGATTAAATCAAAATACAAATATCACTTACAGTAAACAAAACTAACAATGACAGACTGCTAAAGAGAGAACAGGACCTTTCCCTTGCAGTCTTACATTCTACAGGATTATGTGGAATGAGACAGTAGATTGGGGGTTGCAGTAGCTCCGATGGTGTTGAGGTGGTCGAGTGGTCATTACAGGTTCCGCTTGAAGGATCCAAATGTGGTGGATAACCGGACTTGTTGGGGCACAGAATTCCAGATGATGAGGGATGTTCGGGAGAAGTCTTGGAGATGATTGGGTGAGGAGAGAATTAGTGTGGAGGAGAGAAGGAGGTCTTGGGAGGAGCAGAAATTATCTGAGGGAAGATATTGAGAAATTAGTTCAGAAATATACAGAGGAGAAAACTTATGGATGGCTTTGTAGGTCAGTGCTAGTAGTTTAAACTGGATACGCTGTGAAATTGGGAGCCAGTGAAGGGATATGCAAAGAGGGGAAGCAGAAGTTTAGCAAGGAAGGAGATTAATTAGTCTGGCAGCAGAGTTAAGGATGAACTGGAGGGGTGCTTGAGTATTAGAATGTAAGCCACAGAGGAAGATGTTGCAGGAGACGGGAAATGATTAGAGCATGCACAAGCATTTTGGTAGAGTGAGGGATGAGCAAGGGAAGGATTCTGGAAATATTTTTGAGCTGGAGGTGACAGGAGGTGGCGAGAGCTTAGGCTGGTTTCACATTTGCGTTTTTTAGCGCTGGAAAAAAACGCATATGTGCGCATGCGTTTTTCCCCTATATTTAACATGGGTGCGCATACCTGCGCGCTTGTAAGCGCATGTATGCGATTTTCATGCGCTGCGTTTTTTTGGGGTGTGCGTTTGTATTTTCCAGACGCAGCATGTTGCATTTTTTGGCCCTGCAAAAAAGCGCATGCGCACATATGAGCACGTTTTGCGCTAAAAATGGCCATTATAGCCTATGGATGCGCATATGTGCGCACTGGCATGCTCATGTATGCGTTTTTTTGCATATGCGTTTTTTTTTTTAACCATGGAATTTAGGGGTTTGGGTTAGAGTTAGGGTTAGTTAAGGGGGTTTAGGGTTAGGGTTAGGGTCAGGGTTAGGGTTGGGGTTTGGGTCAGGGTTAGGGTTAAGTATGGTTTTGTTAAGGGTTAGGGTCAGGGTTAGGGTCAGGATTAGGGTTAAGTATGGTTTGGTTAAGGGTTAGGGTCAGGGTTAGGGTTAGGGTTAGGGTCAGGGTTAGGGTTAGGGTTAGGGTCAGGGTTAGGGTTAGGGTCAGGGTTAGGGTTAAGTATGGTTTTGTTAAGGGTTAGGGTCAGGGTTAGGGTCAGGATTAGGGTTAAGTATGGTTTGGTTAAGGGTTAGGGTCAGGGTTAGGGTTAGGGTTAGGGTTAGGGTCAGGGTTAGGGTTAGGGTTAGGGTCAGGGTTAGGGTTAGGGTCAGGGTTAGGGTTAAGTATGGTTTTGTTAAGGGTTAGGGTCAGGGTTAGGGTCAAGATTAGGGTTAAGTATGGTTTGGTTAAGGGTTAGGGTCAGGGTTAGGGTTAGGGTTAGGGTTAGGGTCAGGGTTAGGGTTAGGGTTAGGGTCAGGGTTAGGGTTAGGGTCAGGGTTAGGGTTAAGTATGGTTTTGTTAAGGGTTAGGGTCAGGGTTAGGGTCAAGATTAGGGTTAAGTATGGTTTGGTTAAGGGTTAGGGTCAGGGTTAGGGTTAGGGTTAGGGTTAGGGTCAGGGTTAGGGTTAGGGTTAGGGTCAGGGTTAGGGTTAGGGTTAGGGTCAGGGTTAGGGTTAGGGTTAGGGTTAGTTAGGGTTTAGGGTTTGGGTTAGGGTTAAGTATGATTTGGTTAAGGGTTAGGGTCAGGGTTAGGGTTAGGGTTAGGGTCAGGGTTAGGGTTAGGGTTAGGGTTAGGGTCAGGGTTAGGGTTAGTAAAGTCATGGTTTGGGTTAGTGTGAGGGGCCACCTAATGTTGGAAAAAAACGCAAACGCGGTAAAAACGCACTAAAAACGCATACAAACGCATAAAAACGCTGCGTTTTTTTCATGCATGCTCATAAAAATGCTTGAAAAAAACGCAGCAGTTGTATGCTTTTGTATGCATTTTTTCAATGCGTTTTTTTGCGGGAAAAACGTTCTGCAAAAAAAAGCAAGTGTGAAACTAGCCTTAGATGTGCGGTTTGAAGAACAGAGCAGAGTCAAGACTTACTCCGATTCAGCAAATTACCAGGGCAGGGGAAAGTGTGAATTAATTTATTGTGATACATAGATCAAGCAGGGAAGGTTAGCGAGATGGAGGAAAGCTAATTAGTTTAGATTTGTCAACATCGAGTTTGAGGAAGCAAGAGGAGAAGAAGAAGGATTTGGCTGATAGACACTCTGGGATTCTGGAAAGCAGAGAGGTGACATCTGGGCCAGAGAGGTAGATCTGGGTGTCATAATCATATAGTTGGTACTGGAAGCCATAGGACTTTATGAGTTGTCTCAGGCCATGGTTATTGATTGGGAAGAGAAGGGGTCCTAGAACAGACCCCTGAGGGACACCAACTGAGAGGGGGCGAGATGAAGAGGCAGTGTGGGTGTAGAAATGCTAAATGTGTGGTTGGTAAGGTATGAGGAGATCCAGGATAGGGCAAGGTCTTTGACATCAAAGGAAGTGCCAGCACTGATCATGGGCAATTAACTCTTCTTATGCCGCTGTCAGTAGTGACAGCATCATAGAGAAGCATCGCATAGGGAATCAGTTCCCTGTATGCTTTCCTGAGGACAAATCGCGTTGTCCTGAAGGTCTCATGGAGACCCTGGGCACCAAGAAGGCCGTGTGGATCTTCCGGGTCCTGCAGGGAGGTGGCATGTCTCCTTCCCTGCCTGTCAGATCACTGATCTGATACTAAGCAGTGCCAAGTGTCAGATCAGCGATCAGGCATTATATAGTAAAAATATATACACTCACTGGCCACTTTATTAGGTACACCATGCTAGTAACGGGTTGGACCCCCTTTTGCCTTCAGAACTGCCTCAATTCTTCTTGGCAGAGATTCAACAAGGTGCTGGAAGCATTCCTCAGAGATTTTGGACCATATTGACATGATGGCATCACACAGTTGGCGCAGATTTGTCGGCTGCACATCCCTGATGCGAATCTCCCGTTCCACCACATCCCAAAGATGCTCTATTGGATTGAGATCTGGTGACTGAGGAGGCCATTTGAGTACAGTGAACTCATTGTCATGTTCAAGAAACCAATCTGAGATGATTCGAGCTTTATGACATGGCGCATTATCCTGCTGAAAGTAGCCATCAGATGTTGGGTACATTGTGGTCATAAAGGGATGGACATGGTCAGCAACAATACTCAGGTAGGCTGTGGCGTTGCAACGATGCTCAATTGGTACCAAGGGGCCCAAAGAGTGCCAAGAAAAAATTCCCCACACCATGACACCACCACCACCAGCCTGAACCGTTGATACAAGGCAGGATGGATCCATGCTTTCATGTTGTTTACGCCAAATTCTGACCCTACCATCCGAATGTCGCAGCAGAAATCGAGACTCATCAGACCAGGCAACGTTTTTCCAATCTTCTACTGTCCAATTCTGATGAGCTTGTGCAAATTGTAGCCTCAGTTTCCTGTTCTTAGCTGAGAGGAGTGGTACCCGGTGTGGTCTTCTGCTGCTGTAGCCCATCTGCCTCAAAGTTCGACGCACTGTGCGTTCAGAGATGCTCTTCTGCCTACCTTGGTTGTAACGGGTGGCAATTTGAGTCACTGTTGCCTTTCTATCAGCTCGAACCAGTCTGCCCATTCTCCTCTGACCTCTGGCATCAACAAGGCATTTCCGGCCACAGAACTGCCGCTCACTGGATTTTTTTTCTTTTTCGGACCATTCTCTGTAAACCCTAGAGATGGTTGTGCGTGAAAATCCCAGTAGATCAGCAGTTTCTGAAATACTCAGACCAGCCCTTCTGGCACCAACAATCATGCCACGTTCAAAGGCACTCAAATCACCTTTCTTCCCCATACTGATGCTCGGTTTGAACTGCAGGAGATTGTCTTGACCATGTCTACATGCCTAAATGCACTGAGTTGCCGCCATGTGATTGGCTGATTAGAAATTAAGTCTTAACACACAGTTGGACAGGTGTACCTAATAAAGTGGCCAGTGAGTGTATATATTAGCATGTCTAAAAATATTTTTTTTTAATTCCTAAAGAAGAAAAATATTTTTCCAATAAATACATTTATTTATCTAAATAAAAAAACAATAAAATGGCACATATTTGGTATCGCCACATCCGTAATGGCCCGCTCTGTAAAACTATCCCACCAGTTAACCCCTTCAGGGAACACCGGAAAAAAATGAGGCAAAAAACAATGCTTTATCATCATACCACCGAACAAAAAATGCAATAAAAAGTGATCAAAAAGACCGATGTAAGTTAAAATGGTACTGCTGAAAATGTCATCTTGTCCCACAAAAAACAAGCTGCGATACAACTCCATCAGAGGAAAATATAAGAGTTATAGCTCTCAGAATAAAGCGATGGAAAAATAATTATTTTTTCTATAAACATAAAAAAGCTGATAAATGAGGTATCGCTGTAACAAAAAGCAAATCCTGAATTGCTGGTTTTTGACCATTCTGCTCCCAGAAAATCAGGATTGAAATAATGTCATGTCCCTGAAAACAATATCAATAAAAAGGTCTGCTCATCCCGCAAAGACAAGCCCTCACATGACGCTGTCTTCCAAAATATGAAAAAAGTATAGCTCTCAAAATATGGTGATGCAAAAACTATTTTTTGCAATAAAAAGTAGTAATGATTGAGCACTAAAATGCTCGGGTACTCGTTGCTCATGTTGAGCAAATTGAAATGTTCGGATGCTCGACCCAAGAAACGAGCCCAATGTAAGTTTATGGGAAACCTGAGCATTTTTGCCGCAATGGGTATTTTTAGGTCACTGCTTTGAACAATGTTGTCAGAGTGTTATGCCACTTTTACAGGTACACACTAAAATATACAAAAATTAAACCCAAAATTGATTTTCCAGGGAAATTTCTCAAGCAGCATACTTTCCAGGGTAATAATTTCTATGTAAGGCAAAATAAATAACCCCCCCAAAAAATGTACCTTCACCACATGTGCTATGTTTACACGTAGCGTTTTTGATGCATTTTTCAATTTTAGCATTGCTTTCAACCAATAAAAATGCATTCACAGAGAAATGTCATTATAACATTTAACAACCTTAGCTGGCCATGTGGTGTGTGACACATCATCAGACACATCCTGTTTCATTTATGAAGAAGGGAATCTGAATGTCACAAAACCAACTTTTATAGGGGCATCAGATGGCATAAACCCCCTACTGCCGTGTGACGTACTATCCCGTCCATGTGCCCTGGGACTTAATTCCCAGGGACGGGATAGTACGTCACAGCGATCAGCGGCGCCCACGAGGTGAGCGCCACTGATCGCGGCCGGGTGTCAGCTGATTATCACAGCTGACACCCGAAACGTTAACCCCTTGCACACCGCAATCAAACATGATCGCGGTGTACCGGGGGTTAAAGGGAAGCATCGGCAGGGAGGGGGCTCCCTCCGTGCTTCCCTGAGCCCACCACAGCAGCGCAATGTGCAGCTCTGCTGCGGGGGGCACCATCCCTGCAGGTCCCCGAATCCAAGATGGCGACGGGGACCATCAGGGGCCTGCAGGGAGCTGGCTTCCTCATGCCTGCAAAGCGCAGGCAAGGAGGAAGCCTGTGTAGTGCCTGTGACAGATTGCTGATCTGTCACAGTGATCTGTGATGTGACAGATCAGCGATCTGTCACAGGACAGTGATGTCCCACCTGGGACAATGTAATAAAGTTAAAAAAAAGTGTAAAAATAATTTTTTAAAAATCGCTAAATAAATTAAAAAAAAAACTATTCCCTGATAAATTCATTTTTTGGAAATAAAAAAAACAATAAAAGTACACATATTTGGTACCAGCACATCTGTAACGACCCACCCTATAAAACGGTCCCATTAGCTAACCCCTTTAGCGAACCCCTTAAAAAATAAAAGTAAAAAACGAAGCAAAAATAATGATTTATTATCATACCGCCGAACAAAAAGTGCAATCACGTGCAATCAAAAACACGCATATAAATATCCATGGTACCGCTGAAAACATCATCTTGTCTCACAAAAAATGAGCCACCACGCAGCATTATCAGCAACAAAATAAAAAAGTTATAGCTTGCAGAATAAAGCGATGCAAAAATAATTATTTTTTATTTAAAATTGTTATCATTGCATAAAAGCGCCAAAACATAAAAAAAGACATAAATGAGGCATTGCTGTAACTGTACTGACCCGAAGAATAAAACAGCTTTAGCAATTTTACCGCAGGCGGAACGGTGTAAACGCACCCCCCAAAAGAAATTCATGAAACGCTGGTTTTTGTTCATTCTGCGCCACAAAAATCGGAATAAAAAGCGATCAAAAAATGTCACATGCATGAAAATGATGCCAATAAAAGCATCAACTCGTCCCGCAAAAAATAAGACCTCACATGACTTTGTGGGTCAAAATATGGAAACATTATAGCTCTCAAAATGTGGTGATGCAAAAACTATTTTTACAATAAAAAGCGTCTTTTAGCGTATGACAGCTGCCAAAAGTAAAAACCGCCATAAATAGTAAATCAAACCCCCCTTTATGACCTCATTAGTTAGGGAAAAATAATAAGAAAATGTATTTATTTCCATTTTCCCATTAGGGCTAGGGCTAGGGTTAGGGCTATGGTTAGGGCTAGGGTTAGGGCTATGGTAAGGGCTAGGGTTAGGGCTAGAGATAGGGCTGAGATTAGGGTTAGGGGTGTGTTGGGGTTTGGGTTGGAGGTATAATTGGGGGGTTTCCACTGTTTGGGCACATCAGGTGCTCTCCAAATGCAACATGGCTTCTGATCTCAATTCCAGCCAATTCTGCGTTGAAAAAGTCAAATGGTGCTCCTTCCCTTCCAAGCTCTGCTATGCGCCCAAACAGTGTTTTACCCCCACATATAGGGTATCAGCCTACTCAGGACAAATTGCAAAACAACTTTTGGGGTCCAATTTCTCCTGTTACCCTTAGGAAAATAAAAAATTGGGGGCAAAAACATCATTTTTGTTGAAAAAAATGATTTTTTTTATTTTCACGCCCGGTCGTTATAAACTTCTGTGAAGCACTGGGGGGTTCAAAGTGCTCACCACACATCTAGATAAGTTCCTTAGGGGGTCTAGTTTCCAAAATGGGGTCACTTGTGGGGGGTTCCCACTATTTAGGTACATCAGGGGTTCTCCAAAAGCAACATGACACCAGCAGACCATTCCATCAAAGTCTGCATTCCAAAGCATCACTACTTCCATTCCGAGCCCTGACGTGTGCCCATACAGTAGTTTTCTCCCACATATGAGGTATCAGCATACTCAGGAGAAATCGGACAACTACTTTTGGGGTCCAATTTCTCCTGGTACCCTTGGGAAAATAAAAAAATTGATGACTAAAAGATCATGTTTGTGGAAAAAATACGATTTTTTTATTTCCATGCCCGGGCGTTATAAACTTCTGTGAAGCACGGGGGGTTCAAAGTGCTCACCACACATCTAGATAAGTTCCTTGGTGGGTCTAGTTTCCAAAATGGTGTCATTTTTTGGGGGTTTTCATTGTTTTGGTACGTCAGGGGCTTTCCAAACGCGACATGGTGTCCGATCTCAATTCCACCCAAAAACGTCAAATGGTGCTGCTTCCCTTCCGAGCTCTGCCATGTGCCCAAATAGTGGTTTACCCCCACATGTGGGGTATCAGCATACGCAGGACAAATTGCACAATAACTTTTAGGGTCCTGTTACCCTTGGAAAAATATGAATTGAGGGTGAAAAGATCATTTTTGTGGAAAAAATATGATTTTTTAATTTTATGGCTGTACGTTATAAACTTCTGTGAAGCCCTTGGGGGTTCAAAGTTCTCACCACACATCTAGATAAGTTCCGTGGGGGGTCTAGTTTCCAAAATGGTGTCATTTGTGGGGAGTTTACACTGTTTTGGTACATCAGGGGTTTTCCAATCGCGACATGGTGTCCGATCTCAATTCCAGCCAAAAAAGTCAAATGGCACTGCTTCCCTTCTGAGCTCTGCCATGCGCCCAAATAGTCATTTACACCAACATATGGGGTATCAACGTGCTCAAGACAAATTTCACAATAACTTTTATGGTCCTGTTACCATTGGAAAAATAAAAATTGGGGGTGAAAAGATAATTTTTGTGGAAAAAATGTGATTTTTTAATTGTACCGCTGTATGTTATAAACTTCTGTGAAGCCCTTGTGGGTTCAAAATTCTCACCACATACCTAGGTAAGTTCCTTGGGGGGTCTAGTTTCCAAAATGGAGTCACTTGTCATGGGTTTCCACTGTTTAGGTACATCAGGGGCTCTCCAAATGTGACATGGTGTCCGATCTGAATACCAGCCAATTTTTCATTGAAAAAATCAAACAACGCTCCTTCCCTTCTGAGCTCTGCCATGTGCCGAAACAATGGTTCCCACCCACATATCAGGTATCAGTGTACTCAGGACAAACTGCACAATAAGTTTTGCAGTCCAATTTCTCCTGTTACCCTTGGTAAAATAAAAAAAATTGAACCTGAAGTATTTTTTTGTGAAAAAAAGTTAAATGTTCATTTTTTCTTAAATAGTCAACAAATTCCTGTGAAGCACCTGAAGGGTTAATAAACTTCTTGAATGCGGTTTTGATCACCTTGTGGGGTGCAGTTTTTAGAATGGTGTCACTTTTGGGTATTTTCTATCATATAGACCCCTCAAAGTGGCTTCAGATGTGATGTGGTCCGTAAAAATAAAATGGTGTTGCAAAAATGAGAAATCGCTGGTCAAATTTTAACCCTTATAACTTCCTAACAAAAAAAATTTTGGTTCCAAAATTGTGCTCATGGGAAGTAAACACGTGGGAAATGTTAATTATTAAGTTTTTTGTGTGCCGTATCTCTGTGATTTAAGGGCATAAAAATTCAAAGTTGGAAAATTCCAAAATTTTAAACATTTTCGCCAAACTTCCATTTCTTCACAAATAAGCGCAAGTTATTTGATTGAAATTTTACCACTATAATGAAGTACAATATGTCTTGAGAAAACAGTGTCAGAATCACCAGGATCCATGGAAGAGTTTCAGAGTTATTACCTCATAAAGGGACAGTGGTCAGAATTGTAAAAATTGGCCCGGTCATGAACGTGCAAACCACCCTTGGGGGTTAAGGAGTTAATACTCTTAAGGGGCTGGCTATGCTTTGTTGTTCCCATTATTAAACAGTGGGCCTATGCAGTGAGTGGCTGGGCTGCCAAAAATTAGGACGCACCCCAATACCCCTTTGACATACAAGAGGGCCTCATGAAAAAATGTTCCCTTTATAAGAAAGTGGGTGTCCTATAGTGTTTGCCTATGCATTGAATGCAAAGCCCGCCTTGCCAAAACGTTACACGCACCCCAATAACCCTTTTAACTGAAATAGTGGATGGCCGCATGAAACCAAACTTCCCATTCTGAAAATTTTTTTACTCCCATACAGTTTGCCCATGAAGTGAATGCAAGGCCTGCCCTGCCACAAAGTTACACGCACCCAAATATCCCTTTGAACCGATGTACTGGATGGCCACATGAAACCAAAGTTCCCATTATTATAAATTTGATAGTCCTCTACTGTTTGCCAATGTATTTATTTCAAGGCCTGACCTGCCTCAAAGTTACACCCACCACAATAAACCTTTGATCTGACATGGTGGATGGCCACATGAAGCCAAACTTCCCATTATTAGGAAGTTGGTATTATCATACTGTTTGACTATGCAGTGAATTGCAGTGTTAAGCCTGAAGAACCTGCATCGGAGAACTGCAGTGTTTTTGGATGAAGAATCTGCAGTGGAGAATTGCAGTGTTGAGGTTGAAGAGCCAGCAGTGGAGAATTACAGTGTTGTGACTGAAGAACCTGCATTGGTGAATTGCAGTGGTGAGGCTAAAGAAACTGCAGTGAAGAATTGCATTGCTGAGGATTGTAAGATATGAGAAAATGATATCATTTTGATTTCTGATGGAATTCCCCATCAAGATAAGTTTGAATCAAAAATTCTTGCTTCAGACCACTGAGCCCTCTCCCTTGGCATGCTTTCCCCAAGGCCATAAAAAGCCATGCAATGTTTATATTTAATTCAAAACCTGCAGCAAACCCTTTGAAGCTCAGTGACCACTAATTAGAACCAGAACTGTCCTGCAGCTACAGGCAATCTGAAGCCCATGGAGACAGCATGGCACTATAAGTCACAGCAGACTCTGAGGTATTGAATCTGGAAAATGATTTATAATAACAGAATGCAATAACTCTGAGACTAGCCAAGCACATAATCTGAATTGGCATTCCTTCTCCCACACACCCATGTCCAGCAACCACTTGTAGCACTCTGCATTATTGAGGTATAAAGCATAGCTACCAGGAATTACATAAGGTAGGCATATTTACTCACTATGTACAGATAAAATCCAGCGGAAACCAGTGGCTGCAGCACCGACCCATTCAGAGCTTTAGGTGGAAAGTTATGGTTCATCCACAGTTCTGGACAGAAAATCATTTTCTCAGACATGGGAGGAGGGAGGCAGCCAAGCCCAGGGGGGAAGCAGAGTGTGGGAGGAAAAAGCCTAGGAGATATAAGGCAGTCCCTCATTTTGGACTTAGATCTTCTACTGGCAGGAGGTCCATTACCTGGTGCAGCAAAGAAGCCACGTAACTAAGATTTGGACCTGTGATCCATCAGCGCCTCCCTATGGTCACATGCTACATAACACGATAATTGCAACCTATCTATACCCTACCTTTCTACTGCACTCCTGACTGTAAACTTGTATATTTGTTCTTTTTTATATACCTGTATATTTCTTGTGAGCTTTTTCGGTGATTAAAGATAAATTTAATCTTGGGCTGCTCTTTAATCTCGATTCACGAATCCCCATGTCTGCACGCTCGGTTGGTTATATTATACGCTACTATCCAAGTTGGTTTCTGACCTGATGTAGGCCTGTTGTCGGACGGGTCTTTTTTTGAACGAGGAACTGGTGGCAGAATACACTACTGTGTTAGTGAGGAACTCTGGCAGTGACAGCCGGGAGGTTTATATATATCCCCAGCCTGGACTAGTGATATATAACCCCTCACTGGGAGCGCCCCAATAACTCGAACCCATAAGGTAAGCCTTTCCGGTGACTATTTGCCCTCGATGTAGTTCATTGACTGACCTGGGGCAAGTTGTGGTGCCAGAGAGCCGACCCTGCTAGGGTCTTCTCTCCCCTCACCCGAGTTCAGTGAAGTCGACATCCCGTTCCCCTGTGAGATCCCTTACAAGGATGAAGAACATGAAGTGGAGAATTTCAATATTGAAGCTGAAGAACCTGCAGTGAAGAATCTCAGTGATGAGGATGAAGACAAAAAAGTTGAGAATTGCATTGTTGAAGCCGCTGATCAACCCCTACAGTTCCCATTATTATGAACAGGGTCACCCATACTGTTTGGCTATGCAGTGAATGCAAGGCCTGCCCCAAACTTGAGTCCACCACAATCCCTCTTGGAAGAAATGTGGAGCAGGGCCTCATAAAAAAAAGTTCCCATTACAAAGCAGTGGGTCTCCTATACTTGTAATGACCATATTCTAAATCTATTGGATGACAATCATTTCCCCCTGGGGGTACATGTCAACATAATTTGTAAACTTTTTTTTTACTGGCGTCAAAAACAATAATGTTGCTGTTGCATCACAGATCATGGTCACCATGGTGATCTAGTGGTGCTGGATGATGAGGATGAGAAAGAGGAGAACAACAGCAAATTGCCAAAATCAGGAAGCGCATATCCATGTGTGGGTGTGAAGAGGTGCATGATAATAGAGTTCCCCAAAAAAGACACTGGATTCCAGTTTATGTTTCACTGCTATTATTCGGTGGTGTACAGAATCTGGCCCAATCCAACCCTTGTTGATTTTTATAAAAATCAGCCTGTCAGAATATTCAGTTGACAGGTGGATGCCCTTATCAGATAGATTTCCACCAGTGACACTAAATACCTGCTCTGACAAAACACTAGTAGTAGGGCAGGCCAGGACCTCTAAAGGCCCCGTCACATGCAGTGATCTTGCTAGCGAGATCGCTGATTTTGTGATGCATCAGCGATCTCACCAGCAAGATCTCTGTGTGTTTGTGATGGGGATCAGCGAACGGCATCCCTGTCGGTTATCGCTGATCGTGCTCGATCGGCCTGGGCCGTCTTTCGATCGCTGGTCTCCCGCTGGCCAGCATGCATCACTGCGTGTGGCAGCGAGAGACCAGTGATCAGCGACGCTGGACGCTGATTTCTAAGGTAAACATCAAGTATCCAGGAGCCGCGGCTCCTGGCTACCCGCTGTTTACCTTGGAAACCGGCATACACGCTGGTTTCTAATGTAAACATAGGGTATCCAGGAGCCACGCGGCTCCTGGATACCTGATGTTTACATTAGAAACCAGCGTCCAGCGTCGCTGGTCCTTATCGCGTCGCTGGTCCTGATCGCTGGAGGGGCTGTCTTGTGACAGCTCACCAGCGATCAGCCTAATAATGTCCCAGCGATCACATCATGTCGGATCGTTGGTGGGATCGCTGGGACATCGTTATGTGTAATGGGGGCTTAAGGTGTACAGAGCCAGTTCACACCACACGTCCAGCTTGGATACCCAATAATTATAAGGCATAGAGGAATCACAGAGGATGTAGGTGCAGTGAGCAAGGTACTCCCTCAGCATCTTCCAAAACTTTGCACTCCTTGTGAGAGTACCTCATTCCTCAGGGCCTGTGCAATGGGAGGGTCTGAGAAAACTCTCCCAGAACTTTGCCAGTGTTATCTTGCCTTTGCTGGATTGGAGTTGTGCCTCTCTCACCTGTACTCCTTGGTTGTCCAGCGAACTGTGACCTCTGCCACCATCATTTTCAGATGGGAATTTTTTTAATAATTCCGCAACAAGGGCTCTCTGGTACTGCACCGTTTTAGTAGACCTGTATGACTCTGGAATAAGAGATAGAAAGTTCTTCTTGTAGTGTGGGTCTAGAAGTGTCATCAACCAGCAGTGACTGACACCCCAAATTTTGAGAATGCGAGGGTCAAGGGAAAGGCAGCGTAACATAGACTCAGCCATGTGTGCCAGACTGCTAACAGGCAAAACTTCTGTGTCCTCAACAAGAGGACAACTGACCATGCTCTCCACACTGAACAGACAGTATGACAGGTGTGCTTGTAGTACCATGTAGAGCACATGAAAGTAGCTCCTGTTCTTCCTCCTCCTCCTCTTCATCATTGTCGCTCAATCTACAGTATGTTGGGATGAGATGATGCTGGGCTGTGTGTAATCACCCTGTATGGTTCCTTGCTCTGTCTCATCAATCTCTGCCTGAAATGCCTGAAATTACAGTTTCAATCACAACAGTCATAATTAACAACGTTAACAATAATACAATAATTAAAGCAAAATAATAATGACCCTGCTCATGAGAGCTTGCAATCTACAATGAGGTGGGGGAGATACAAAGTACACGTGTGTATTAAAAATGATGGTCCGGCCATCTTGAGGGAGTGGGGGATAGATAGAGATAGTGAATGGGTTGCACACACACACTTACACATAAAATGACTTAGATTAGGGAACGTGATAGGCTGCTCTGAGCAAATGTGTTTTGAGGGAGTGCCTAAAACTCTGCAATTTGTGGCTGGTCCTAATTTCTTGGGGTAGAGCATTCCAGAGGATTGGTGCAATGTGGGAGAAGTATTGGAGTCGGGAGTGGGAGGTACGGATTAGTGCAGAGGTTAGTCGAAAGTCTTTTGCAGAGTGCACCAAACGGCTAGGCCAAGAGACTGAAATGAGGGAGGAGATGTAAGGGGGTGCCACACTATGAAGAGGTTTGCGGGTGAGAACAAGTACTTTGAATTGGATCCTATAATAAATGGGCAGCCAGTGTAATGGCTGTCGAAGAGCGGATGCATCCGAGTACTGATTAGCCAGATGATGACTCTGCTGCATTAAGGATGGAATGGAGAGGGGAAAGTCGAGTGAAGGGGAGGCCAATTATTAGAGCATTGCAGTAGTCCAGGCAGGAGTGGATTAGGGAGCCAGTGAAAGTTTTTGTTGTCTCCATGGTGAGAAAAGGGTGGATTCTAGAGATGTTCTTTAGGTGTAAGTGGCAAGAGAAGGCAAGAGATTGTATATGGATGGTGAAGGAGAGATTGGTGTCAAACATAACTCCCAGACAGCGCGCCTGCTGCCGGGGTGTAATTATGGTGCCACCCACGGAGAGAGAAATGTAAGATTTAGGGAGGCTAGTAGACGGTGGGAGCAGAGAAAGTTCAGTTTTGGAAAGGTTGAGTTTCAGATAGAGAGCGGACATGATGTAGGAGACAGTCACTGGCGTTCTGTAGTACAGCGGGAGTAAGGTCAGAGGATAACATGTATAGTTGTGTGTCATCAGCATAAAGATGGTACTTAAACCCTAGTCTGCTGATGATCTGTCCAATTTGAGCCATGTAGAGAGAGAAGAGAAGAGGGCCAAGGACTGAGCCTTGAGGTACCCCAACAGTGAGAGGAAGAGGAGATTAAGTGGAGCCAGCGAGCAAAGCAATGAAGGAGTGGTCAGAAAGCTAAGAAGAGATCCAGGAGAAAGCAGTGTCCTTAATGCCTATTTCTTGGAGCCTAGAGAGTAGGAGATGGTGGTCATCAGTGTCAAAAGCTGCAGAAAGGTCAAGAAGAATGAGTAGAGAGTGGTCACTGTTACATTTGGTGACAGAAGGTCATTGGTCACTTTCATGAGTGCAGTTTCTGTTGAATGTAGGGGGTGGAAGACAGACTGTGAAGGGTCTAGGAGTGAGTGAGTGAAGAGGTAACGAGTAAGGCGGGAGTACAAAAGGTGCTCCAAGAGTTTAGAGATGAAGGGGAGAGTGGAGACAGGTCTGTAGTTGTTTGTGCAGGATGGGTCGAGAGCGGGTTTCTTTAATAATGGCGTAATGATAGAGTGTTTGAAGGAGGAGGGGAAAATGCCTGAGAAGAGGGAGATATTAAAGATCGTAGTTAGTTGAGTTGTGACGACTGGAGAGAGAGACTAGAGGAGATGTGCGGGAATGGGGTCAGTAGTGCATGTAGTCGGAGAGAAGATGAGAGGATTATGTAGACTTCTGTGATGGGATCAAATGTGGAGAGTGAGCCAATTGGAAATACAGGGAGGGATGGGAATCACGGCACCTGGTGGCTGGGAGCGGATTTCCTAATGGATATTATCTGTTTTCTCTATAAAGTGGGAGACAAGGTCATCAGCACAAATGTCTGTGACAGGGGCTTGTACTTTCAGAGTGAGGAGGGAGTGAAAGGTGTCAAAAAGTTTCTTGGGGTTGTTGGATAGTGAGAAGATCAGGGTGGTGAAGTAGGTCTGTTTGGTGAGGTGAAGGGCAGAGTTATAGGTTCTTAACATGAATTTGAAGCAGATGAATTCTTCTGGTGTGCGAGTTTTCCTCCATAAGCGTTCACCACTCTTAGAGCAATGCTGGAGAAATCGAATTTGCGATGTGAGCCAGGGCTGTTTTAGCCTGTGCTTGGAGATTCTGAAGGTGAGGGGAGCTACTTGGTCAAGAGTGCTTCTGAGAGTGTCATTGTTGTGGTGTGCAGCCAGATCAGGACAGGAAAAAGGAGATTGGGGACAGTGATGAGTATAGGGAGTCTGAAAGTGTATGCGGGTTAACGATTTGTAGATTTCTGAAAGTGTGGTAGGTAGGAGTGTGCTGAGGTGGGTGAGGATTTGTGAGCATGAAAGAGAGAATGCTGTGGTCAGAAAGGGGAAGTGGTGCGTTATCAAGGTAGGAGATTGAACAGAGTGGGACAAAGATCAGGTCGAGGGTGTTATCATCTTTGTGTGTTTGAGAGGTTGAGAGATGTGAGAGGCCAAGACAAGTGGATAGTGATAGAAGCTGGGATGCAGATGTGGAAATGGGGTTGTTAATGGGGATGTAGAAGTCTCCCAGGATAAGGGTTGGGAGTTCTGAGGACATGAAGTGTGACAGCCAGACATACTAGTCTCATACTGCAAAACTGAGGTGGTAAATCTCTGCCACACAGATAGGTTCTGTGTTCTGACTTCCGCAACATCATTTGGGTGATAATAATTCAGATCTAATTGCTTCATAGTCATCATCTTCAGAAGCCTTCGGAATATAATGTTGTAAAAGTGAAAGCAGGTTGTGAAGTTGATGGTAGCTCTTTTGTCAAAGTAATTGTAATCTTTACTATTTCTCCATTGTGTGTGCAGCTAACCACCTCCTTGATCTTATTTAGTTTCTCTGGAAAGAAAACAACAGCTCCATCAAAACCACGTGCTTTTCCTACTAATTCATCATGCTACTAAAGTAGAGCTAACCTCAGGGATCTAGATTCCATCTGTGGACTGTAGTTAACATGGTACTGGTACAAGACCCACTGGAGTCTAGCAATCAATTTGACATAGTTTGTGCACAGCTGAATAGAATTGCCAGAAAAACAGATTCTGATTCTATAACATGCTGGATGGATTGTATAGTGGAAATACCCATATCATGGAAGTCACGTCTACGCCCACCACGCTCTCCAATTGACACATCTTGAAATCCAGCCGAAATGTCAAAATTTATATCTTCTGGTATAGCAACTGCAGGGGCTCCTTTTTGATGTCCTCTTATTAGTAGGTGGTGGCTTGTCAGAATCCGGCCCAGGAACACCAGGCTTGGTTGGTTGCGAGTCCTGGCCTTGTGCTCTTCCACGCACTCTTGTTCTGGTTCTTCCAGTTATGATTCAATTTAGAAGCCATTGCCTTCATAATCTGCTGACAGAGTGCAAAACCGCCCAAGCATGCACCCTCTGCTCCTCAGACTTTCAATCTGTGCAATAACTGCCTCTAGGCAGAAGATGATGGTGGTAGTATTTGGTGCATTTGAGCCCTAGTCATGAAGCAGCCATAAGAATTTGAAACAGAAGTCTTTTTACTGAAGGTAATGGGGCAAATTATTATTTACAAACAGCAGTAGACTGAGGTACAGGATTACATTCACGGTTGATGATTGCTGAGTACCTGCAGACGGGCAGATCTTAGTAACCTCTGGTTTTATGAAGTCTGATTACCTCTTCTTCAGCACTGTTCTCTGTTCTGTCCTGAGGTAATTCTTCCTCCTAGAGGTGCAATAGTAGTCTTCTCAATTGAAGACTATTAACTCCCATTTCGTGCCAATCCCCTTTTTAAGCAAAGCCGGCATGGAGAAAGTAGGTAATTCCTTCATCTACAAAATGGCTTCCTCTTCTCAAGATGTCTGACCACCAACTGCTACTTCAAATTTAAAACTCTCTGCCTGGACTAGCCTCCTCCCCCTTCTATGTGTCTGTAGAGCTGCAGCCATTGGCTGACTGCCCTGAGGAGTTTTTCCAGAACCTTCTGCATATTAAAACAGAGTTGGGTCACCTGATAAAGCCTGGGAGGAGAAAATTAACCCTTTTTGTGCTGCCTGTCAGCAGGTCTCACAATATATTTAAAATGCACAGTCCACATAAAAATTCACAACACTTATATGAAAACACTATATGTAAGGTATCCCATAGAAATGGCCACTTTGTGTCTTACCACAGTAGCACACAGCAAAAACAGTTCAATGTAGCCCTGAAATGCCACAATTTTTAGCCTACAGATAGAAGAGGCATGTGACGGATATACCACACTGTAAAATATGTGGCCTGTATTTTTTTTTTGCAGGAAAATAGTGTCAAGAACTAGGGTAACTCACAGCAAAAACAGTTGAATGGAGGCCTGAAATGCCACAATTTTTAGCCCACAGATAGATGAAGTGTGTCATGGAGACACCACACTGTAAAATATGGGGCCTGTATTTTATTTTTTTACAGCAAAATAGTATCAAGAACTAGGGTAGCACACAGCAAAAACAGTTATTATTATTATTATTATTATTATTATTATTTATTGTTATAGCGCCATTTATTCCATGGCGCTTTACATGTGAGGGGGTTATACATAAAAACAAGTACAATAATCTTAAACAATACAAGTCATAACTGGTACAGGAGGAGAGAGGACCCTGCCCGCGAGGGCTCACAATCTTCAAGGGATGGGTGATAATACAGTAGGCGAGGGTAGAGCTGGTCGTGCAGCGGTTTGGTCGATCGGTGGTTACTGCAGGTTATAGGCTTGTCGGAAGAGGTGGGTCTTCAGGCTCTTTTCAGTTCAATGTTTGCCTGAAATGCCACCATTTTTAGGCCACAGATAGATAAGGCGTGTGACGGAGATGCCACACTATAAAATGTGTGGCCTGTATTTTTATTTTTTTTACAGCAAAATAGTGTCAAGAACTAGGGAAACACACAGCAAACACAGCTGAATGGAGGCCTCAAATGCAACAACTTGTAGCCCACAGATAGATGAGGTGTATGACAGAGATACCACACTTTCAAATATCTGGACTGGATTTTTTTGTTTTGGCCAGTAAAACTGTATCAGTAAGTAGGCTAAGACACAACAAAAACAATTCTATGGAGGCCTGAATTGGCAGAATTTTGACCACAATGATATGCGATCCGTGTGTCAGACAAAACCCCTTGGAAAATATCTGCCCTGCAGCTAAATATTTTTTTGGCAGCTAAATATTTTTTGGGCAGCAAAATGGTGTCAAGAAATTGTATAGGACACTCCAAAAAACTTTACAGTACCACAAAAATGGCAGAATTTTCTGTGCACTCAGATGTGATCGCTGAAATGGGTAAACCCATGTAGAAAAGCTGGATTTTCACGCTGTCCGATGAAAAGGATCTGGCTGTATTCTCCAGTGTCAACAAGCAAATGGAGAAAAAAATATGTGCTCTGGATTGCTTTTGAATAAAATAATCAGGATTAAGATGCAAAAAAAAATATTCCTGGCCATTGATACCTGGGGCTCGGTATATGTACATACATACATACACAGTGTTGTATAGAACATACCACACTGCCCTTCACCTCTCCAAACAAACCTATTTCAACACCCTCATCACCTCACTGTCCAATAACCCTAAACGTCTCTTTGACACTTTTCACTCCCTGCTCACCCCAAGAGTGCAGGCCCCAACTACAGAGCTTCGAGCTGATGATCTGGTCAATTACTTCAAAGAAAAAATTGACCGTATCCGACAGGAAATTATCTCCCAATCACCTCATACCATGCACTGTCCTCCCTCCCCCACAGCATCTAGCTCCCAGAAGAAGAAGTAAGCAGGCTCCGTGCATCTTCTCGCCCAACCACTTGCAACAGTGACCCATTTCTGTCACATCTCCTCCAGTCCATTTCCCATGCTATCACCACTCACCTAACTAAAATATTTAACCTCTCTCTGTCTTCTGCTATTTTTTCCTCCTCATTTAAGCATGCCATCATACATCCACTACTTAAAAAAACATTCCTCGACCAAAACTATCCCGCTAATTATAGATCTGTATCTAATCTTCCCTTCATCTCTAAACTCCTGGAACACCTGGTCCACTCCTGTCTGATCTGCTATCTCTCTGATAACTCTCTTCTTGACCCTCTCCAATCCGGATTCCGCTCTTTACACTCTACTGAAACTGCCCTCACTAAAGTCTCTAATGATCTACTAACGGCTAAATCTAATGGTCACTACTCCATGCTAATTCTCTTGGATCTCTCTGCAGCATTCGACACTGTGGATCATCAGCTCCTCCTCTCTATGCTCCACTCCATTGGCATCAAGGACACCGTTCTCTCTGGGTTCTCCTCCTATCTCTCTGACCACTCCTTTACTGCATCTTTTGCTGGCTCCTCCTCCTCTCATCTTCCTCTTACTGTTGGGGTTCCTCAAGGATCAGTTCTAGGCCCCTTTCTCTTCTCTTTGTATACTGCCCCTATTGGTCAAACAATCAGTAGATTTGGTTTCCAGTACCATCTCTAGGTGATTGATACCCAATTATACACTTCTTCTCCTATTATCATGCCTACCTTGTTAGAAAACACCAGCAGTTGTCTAAATGCTGTGTCTAACATCATGTCCTCATTATATCTGAAACTGAACCTGACAAAGACTGAACTCCTTGTGTTTCCTCCCTCTACTAATGTACCTTATTATGAATGGGTCACCGAGGAGGAAAACAAGACCAAGCCAAGTCACAGAAAACCAGAGAGGTTGGTAACTACGCGGATTGCAGACCCCTGATCCTAACCACACAACTAACAGCAGCCGTGGAGCATACCTACGATGATTCTAGATGCCTCGTCACAGCCAGAGGACTAAATAAGCCTAAAGCAAGAAAAGGGAAAATCTAAAACTGCCCCAGAGCAGACCCCAAAGGAATAGACAGCCCCCACACATGTATTGATGGTGAGACAAGATGAAAACACGAGCACAGGTGAGCAAATGATGGGGCCCACACTAGCTAGAAAGTATAGTAAAGGAAAGATACTGTCTGCAATCTCGCCAAAAAACCCTGCAAAAATGTCCAACACTTCTGATAGCAAAAAATACCCTGAAGTCACTAGACTTCTCCCACTATATCAGCACTCTGGCATATTCTGAGAACAGAGCAAAAAGAGACCAATCTAATAAGGGACAAAAAGCAAACTGGCACATACAGTGACATAAGAGTGGAAATTCAGCACAGCCCCAGCCGGGGCTGGCTGACCACACAAAAAACTGAATAGACCAAACCAAATCAAATGTGAACATTAGCAAAGGCAACTTAGCATGAGAAGGCAGGAACTGAGCTGGAAACTAAGACCTCAGGAGGCAGGAAAAAAATCACCAGCATGGGAATAGGGAGTCGGCCGTCTTAAATCCAGTCTGAAACTCCAGATGTCCACTCCTCTTCCTCATTATCAGGTGGCAGGTCTCTGTTAATTAGATCAGCTTCACTACCTCCTGCCACCACCAGAGGGAGCCCAGAAATAGAACTCACAACTCCTCTGTCAGCACAACCAGCTCCCTCACCAGAAACCAGAGGCAGACCAGAAAATGAGTTCACAGCAGTACCCCCCTTGAGGAGGTGTCACCGAACCCTCATCCACGCCACCAGGCCGATCAGGATGGGCACAGTGAAAAGCACAAACCAATCTATTGGCATGAATGTCAGAGGCAGAGACCCAAGAATTATTCTCCTGGCCATAACCCTTCCATTTGACCAAATACTGGAGTCTCCGTCTAGCCAAATGAGAATCCAATATTTTCTCTACCTCATATTCCACATTGCCTTCAACCAATACAGACTCAGGAGGCGCCGCCACAGGAACTACTGACTCAACAAACCTCTTCAACAGAGATTTGTGAAATACGTTATGGATCTTAAACATAACTGGAATAGCCAATCGAAAAGAAACAGGATTAAGAATCTCCAAAATCCTATAAGGTCCAAGAAATCTTGGCTTGAACTTTGGAGATGCAACCTTCATAGAAATATTCTTTGATGACAACCAAGCCATATCACCCACTTTAAACCGGGTGTTAGGGCTGGCGGAACGCACCAAATTATAAAATGGTAGTACGTGCGTTCGCAGCCCGGGGTCCACCGTGCAGAGGTGGTACACTGCTGCTAGATAATGGCGGAAGAATTAAGCGGTGTGAAAACAGTCACACGTGGGTTACGTCACCCAATGTGAACAACAGCGAACTCTGTTAATTCACAGAGCCGCACGTCCGCTGAACGTAGATGCCGGAGCCTGTTTAGCTCACAGAGCCCGGCAAAAGAGCGCACAGTGTACAGCCACAGAACTCTACCCCAAGGACACGGGGTTAGAGTCCCTCTAGGCCCACTGAGCGCACGGTGTTGCTGCCACGAACACCGCTATAGACGCTGGCTAAGGAGTGTGGAGCACATGCACTGAGGCATGCCGAGTCACTGGTGAGGACTAATGCCTGACTCCAACTCTGACCTACCTACACCTAAACCTGTGCGCTAGCAGGCTAGGCTGCAAAACACATGCGTACCAAGGGTAGGGGTTTCTTAATGAGTCATTCACCAGACACATTCATATGTGCATACATCACTCACTCCTCATAGTCTGAAAATACAGTCTATCCTAGCGCATGGCCGAGTGGCCATGAGAGCCTTTTATAGCCACGAGCATCCGGGACCTTCCTGGCTTCTCGGATTGGCCAATCCGAACACGAGCAGGACCTGAGCACGTGACCTTCGATCTCCAATGGGAGATCACTCCACGGGCTTGCTCAGTGGCCCGACATGGGGTCTTAGTCCCTGGAGAATCTCGCTGCTGAGCAGCATGCAATGCCATAGCTGTGCCAGAGGTGGCAGCAGCAAGCAAACCCACGGAGCTGGTCTGGGCAGAGCGCCGGGACCGACGAGTTTGCTGAGCGACCTACTTTGCGGCTGGAGAGGAATGGGAGACCGCCGGAAGCAAGGCTCAAGATTCCCGCTATGTAGCGACAGAACCCGATGCCTAACATTGGGGACCAATGGTCCTATGCCGGTTGGCAAACCACTGGGCCTTTTCCTGAGAGAGTGACAACTTATCCACCACTTAGTCCCAAATCTGCTGCATTCTCTCTACCACAGTGTCCACACCCGGGCAGGCTGAAGATTCCACTTGTCCTGAAGAAAATCGCGGATGAAACCTAAAATAACAGAAAAAGGGCGACATCAAAGTGGCAGAACTAGCTCTATTGTTTAGTGCGAATTCGGCCAAGGGCAAAAATGAGACCCAGTCATCCTGATCAGCAGATAAAAAACATCTCAAATAGGACTCCAAAGTCTGGTTTGTTCTCTCAGTCAGCCCATTGGTCTGAGGATGAAACGCAGAGGAGAAAGATAACTGAATTCCCAGATTGGAACAAAAGGCTTTCCAGAATCTGGAAACAAACTGGACTCCTCTGTCCGACACAACATTCTCAGGAATCCCATGCAACCGAACCACCTGTTGTAAAAACAAGGGCACCAACTCTGAAGAAGATGGCAACTTTGGGAGTGGTACAAGATGGACCATCTTAGAAAATCTATCACAAATCACCCAGATAACAGTCATTCTCTGTGAGACAGGAAGATCAGAAATAAAATCCATTGAGATATGGGTCCATGGCCTCTTGGGAACCGGCAGGGGCATCAACAACCCACTAGAAAGAGAACAGAGTTTAGACCGAGAACAAGTCCCACAGGACTGCACAAAATTCCTGACATCACGAGATAAGGCAGGCCACCAAAAAGACTGACTCATCAAATCTCGGGTACCAAAAATAACTGGATGACCAGCCAATGCGGAGTAATGAACTTCAGACATCACTCTCTTCCTCCACTGGTCAGGAACATACAATTTTCCCATAGGACAACGCTCAGGTTTATCCTCCTGAAATTCCTCCAGGGCGCGTCTCAAATTGGACGAAATGGCAGAAAAGAACTACCCTCTCACCTAGGATGGTAGTAGACTCGGTCACAATAAGAGAATCAGCAAAGAAACTCCTAGAAAGGGTGTCTGCCTTAACATTCTTAGTGCCAGGAAGAAAAGAGACCACAAAATGAAAACGCGTGAAAATCAAGGCTCACCTAGCCTGTCTAGGATTCAAGCGTCTGGCCAACTCCAGATAAATCAAATTCTTTTGGTTAGTGAGGACCACAACTTGATGTCTAGCTCCCTCCAACCAATGTCTCCACTCTTCAAATGCCCATTTCATGGCCAACAATTCCCGATTCCCCACGTCATAGTTGCGTTCAGATGGGGAGAACTTTCGAGAAAAGAAGGCACAGGGATTCATTTTAGAAGTCACAGGATCTTTTTGGGACAAAATAGCTCCCACACATGTATTGACGGTGAGACAAGATGAAAACACGAACACAGGTAGGAAAATAGGCTGAGCAAACGATGGGGCCCACACTAGCTAGAAAGGACAGGAAAGGAAAGATACTGTCTGAAATCACGCCAAAAAACCCTGCAAAAATGTCCAACACTTCTGATAGCAAAAAATACCCTAAAGTCATTAGACTTCTCCCACTATATCAGCACTCTGGCATATTCTGAGAACAGAGCAAAAAGAGGCCAATCTAATAAGGGACAAAAAGCAAACTGGCACATACAGTGACATAAGAGTGGAAATTCAGCACAGCCCCAGCCGGGGCTGGCTGACCACACAAAAAACTGAATAGACCAAACCAAATCAAATGTGAACATTAGCAAAGACAACTTAGCTTGAGAAGGCAGGAACTGAGCTGGAAACTAAGACCTCAGGAGGCAGGAAAAAATCACCAGCATGGGAATAGGGAGTCTGCCGTCTTAAATCCAGTCTGAGACTCCAGATGTCCACTCCTCTTCCTCATTATCAGGTGGCAGGTTTCTGTTAATTAGATCAGCTTCACTACCTCCTGCCACCACCAGAGGGAGCCCGGATAAAGAACTCACAACTCCTCTGTCAGCACAACCAGCTCCCTCACCAGAAACCAGAGGCAGGCCAGAAAATGAGTTCACAACAGTACCTATAACCGACATTGCCATATTTGTGTGTGGTTCCACTATTACTCCTCAGCAACATGCCTGCTCTCTTGGGGTCATACTTGACTCCGAACTTTCATTTGCCCCCCACATCCAATCAATGGCTCGCTCTTGTTATCTGCACCCCAAAAACATTTCTAGAATTCGACCTTTTTTTTGGTTCCGCAAAAGCTCTTACTGTTTCTCTTATTCATTCTCATCTGGACTATTGTAACTCTCTTCTAATCGGTCTCCCTCTTATCAAACTCTCCCCCCTCAAATCTGTTTTGAATGCTGCAGCAAGGATCATATTCCTCACCTATCGTTACACCGATGCCTCTACCTTGTGCCAGTCATTACACTGGCTACCCATCCACTCCAGAATCCAGTACAAACTTATTACCCTCACCCACAAAGCTCTCCATGGTTCAGCACCACCCTACATCTCCTCCCTCATTTCAGTCTATCACTCTACCCATGCCCTCTGTTCTGCTGATGAGCTGAGGTTATCATCCTCAATAATCAGAACCTCCCACTCCTGTCTCCAAGACTATACGCGTGCTGCACCAACGATTAGTCGCCAATCCCTACAATTTTAAGCATGCCCTGAAAACGCATTTATTCAGACTGGCCTACTGCATTAACAGATTAACCTTACTATCCCTGTGTGGCACAGTCATAAGTTTTACCATAACCAGGTTCCCCGCATCATTTTCCCACATGTCTTATGCATCTATTAGCACTCTGTGTCTGTACTGTTACACACTCAACATTTTGGCTGGTCCAAACAATCAGGGCAATTGTTTCCACCCACCTTTCGTGTCTACCTTTTTTCCTCATAGATTGTAAGCTTGCGAGCAGGGCCCTTATTCTTCTTGGTATCTGTTATTATCTATGTGATGATTGTTATGCTGTAATGTTTATTGTCTGTACAAGTCCCCTCTGAAATGTAAAGTGCTGCGGAATATGTCGGCACTATAGAAATACAATTTATTATTATTATTATTATTATTATTTGGTCAATATATGTAATAGGCATCAGCAGACAGTAATGGAATGGACCTTCATGATGTACAGTATGTAATGAAGTATGTCACATACAATTTTCTGCCTGACTTGCAGTGATATCTATATACACACATACACTCCCTGCCAACCTAGCACTGCAATCTATATACCACATAATTTGTCCTTAGAAGGACTGTTGATTTAGCTGAATTTGTGTATTCAACTATGTTATACCCACAGTAACTGATACCCCACCTATTCTGTCCCTATCCTTGCAGCAACTGTCCCTACATTGGTGATTCCGGAGCTGATAGGGTCAAGCAGGGCGGTGCCAGGTCTGATACAGACCTGTTGATGTGGTGCAGTCAGCCAATCACTACAATGCCACAACCCACATGTCTGTGGCATTACAGTGCATGGCAGACAATCCCTGCATGTTGATTGGTGCTCTGAAGAGCGCCAAATACGCAGGGCGGGGACCTGAACTCTCACTGAACAATCCTGGAAATGCTCGACGCTAGCTGAGCACCGCGAGTACAGCGATGCTCGGGTGAATACCGAGCATTACCGAGTGTGCACCCTCATCACTAATAAAAAAAGAATTTTTATTGTTTGACAGCTGTCAAACATAAAAACCCGATAAAAATCTGGTATCACTGAATTCGCAGCTACTGGAAGAATAAAGTCGTCTAATCACTTATACCGCACGAGTAACTGCGTAAAAAACAAATAAAAACAATTCTTCTCATGCTGTTGATTTTTTTTCATTCTGCCTCCCAAAGATCGCAGTAAGGCTTGGCGCACATTTATCCTGTGCTCTGCACTGAGCGCTTACACCATGGTTTCTGTGTAAATCTCTGAAATACGTGATTCAGACAGAACTTTTGGCGGAAGATTCCCTATAATGTGGTAGATGGAGGCACTGTGGGCACCACAGGACCTGTGATCCGGCAGTGTCCATCTTTTAAGGATTGTATAAAAGGCGACAGTTTTGTGCACTTCTGTAAAGGACACTGCTGAACAGAGGCCAAATGGAGTCCAGAGTAAATCTGCTGCCTCATTATAGTTAATGGATCTCTCAGGGGTTTCATCTGTCAAGTCACTCAAAGATTTAAATGGAAACCCCAAAGTGATCAACGTAGAGTGATGGATAAATGTGATCCCTAATGTTATATAAAATGTTCCCAATAACTGCTTTAACTCAATTCACAAAAAAGGAAGTTGCCACTCAGGTCTGTCATCTGTTAATGGAAATATAGCGTGCTTCCAATTTACTGGTAGCACAAAGGCTCTGGAAAAGCAAAATATTTTCATACTCCTTAAAAGAAATTCAGCAAATTCTGCACTCCAAAATCCAAATGCCCCCCTCATTTGAGCCCCAGTGTGCCTAAACAACATTTAGCACCTAGATGTTTGGCATTTCTGTAGTGATGAGAGCCCACCTAATTTACAGGTATATGTATCAAGAAGCATAAGCTGGGCATAATGTATGGTAACTAAAACAGCATGGTGCAATTTTCACTCAGCAACATCCACTGCTGCTTGTTTCTAGAAAACACCCATGGAGTCAAAATCATCACTACATCTGTGGATAAATTCCCAAAGGTCTATAATTTCCAAAATGTGGTCACTCGTTGGGGGATTTCCACTGTTTAGGTGCATGAGGGGTTTTTCAAACGCGACATGGCATCCGCTAATTATTCCAGTAAATTTTACATTCAAAAAGTCAAATGACACTCCTTTCCTTCCAAGCCTGCCATACACCCAAACAGTTATTTTCCTCCACATATTTGGTATCAGCGCACTCAAGAGAATTTGCACAACAAATTGTATAGAGCAACTTCTCTTGTTACCCTTATGAAAATGCAAAATTTGAAGCTAGAATAGATTTAGCTGGAAAAATGTGATTTTTTTTACAGATTAACGTTATAAACTTCTGTGAAGCACCTGAGGGTTCAAGGTGCTCAATACATATCTAGATAAGTTCCATAAGGGGTCTAGTTTAGAAAATAATGCCACTTTTGGGGGATTTCCACTCTTTAGGCATGTCAGGGGCTCGCCAAACGCAACATGGCAACTTCTAATTATGCCAGAAAATTTTACATACAAATAGTGAAATGGTGCTCCTTCACTTCTGAGCCCTGCCGTGTGCCCAAACTGTAGATTTCCACCACATATGGGGTATCAGCATGCTCAGGTGAAATTGCTCAACAAAATGTATGGCCCATTTTCTCCTGTTACCCTTGCAAACGTAAAAAAAATTAGGTTTAAAGGAAAACTTTTGTGAAAGAAAAGTAAATGTTTATTTTTTTCTTCCACATTCCAAAAATTCCTGTGAAGCACCTGAAGCGTTTAGTAAACTTCTTGAACGTGGTTTTGAGTACCATGAGGGGTTCAATTTTTATAATGGTGTAATTTTTGTGTATTTTCTGTCATATAGGCTCCTCAAAGTCGCTGCAAATGTGAGGTGGTGACTAAAAATATGGTTTTGAAAATTTTGTAAAAATGAGAAATCGCTGGTCAATTTTATCCCTTATAACTTCCTAACAAAAAAAATTAAGTTTCCAAATTTGTGCTGACATAAATTTGACATGTGGGAAATATTATTTATTAACTATATTGTGTAAAATGACTCTCAGATTTAAGGGCATAACAATTAAAAGTTTGAAATTGCAAAAGTTTCCAAGTTTTCACCAAATTTCCATTTTTTATAACAAAAAGTCATATCAAAGAAATTTTACCATTATTATAAAATACAATATGTCATGAGAAAACACTCTCAGAATCATCAGGATCCATTTAAATTTTCTAGAGTTAAGACCTCATAAAGTGACAGTGTTCAGAATTGTAAAAATTAGCCTGGTCAGGAAAGTGAATACAGGATTTGAGGTGAAAAGGTTAAAGCAGTATTATTAATTTAAAAATGGCTATTGATTAGAAAAACATCTTTTGATTAATGTATATTTTTCCTTAAACTACTAGAATTGTGATGGGTGTTTTGCAAAACTTTATTTAGCAGTAAGGTCAGAAAATCTTTAACTTTTTTGTTATAACAATTCATTTTGTTCATTTATAAAATCCTTTAAAAGTTATATAAACCATGCAGTAATTATCTGGGAAAGGAGAACCAAAAATTTTATGGATTTATGCAATTTTTAATAATATGAATAGTTTAGTTTTTACATGTTAACAATAGGGTAATTATTTTGGTATCTGGACATTTTTTAAGGAGGCTAATCAAGGACTAGGACATATTTTAAAGAAACTGATTGTAACAGTTACAGTATATTGAATGTAGTAGTTGCCATTTTAAACCCTGGTTAACAGTATCCCCAAGGGGCAATTTACTTTCAATTGGAAATTCTACAATTGAAAGTAATTTTAAAATACAGCTGGAAATTATTTAAAAATTGTTTTTTTTAGATAAACGCTATAATGAGCAATTAGTACTAGAAGTACTTTGTTCAGTGTTAAAGAAAATAATATAAGGGTATGCAAAGGACAAGAACAAAAGTACTGATTGGATTAAGAACATTCACAATTGTCAAATGAAATCAATAATATCATAAAAAAGAATAAGTATATTTTTGAAAGTGATCCTATCAAACCTTTTCCTCCAGATAGACCAAGAATTGCAAATGAAGGAGCTATTCGCAGTAAGTAGAATACAATGGTAAGCAGATATATGACTCTATATGGTTTTGTCATAGTTGTAATGCGGTCAGAATCACCACTCACAGCAAGAAAAAAAATATGTTATTAATATACAGTAGGTGTTTGTGGTGATATCTCAACATTTCTTAAAATGCAAGATTCAGTTTCATTTCATTATAGCCGTGATATTTATGTTCTAAAATGTTCATGTGTATTGGGAGAATTTGTCACCAACTTAACACAATTCGGACAATGGAGGATGTACAGATTTGTGATATAAGCTTTAATTTTATTAAGGAATAGTTTTATATGAACTTTGAATTTTTAAATACTGCATAGTTCTAAAGATTGATACTAGTCATGAGTGAATTATTTGATATTTGAAGTCACCAACTTTTCTAATTTCTTCAAAAAGTTTGATTTGTTATGAATTGCAAATATTGCAAAGCCTCGAATTATGGCAAAAATATATGCGTAACTCTTGAGGTACACTATGTTACTATGCTAAATAATTTTTCAAGATTTTTAATGCAAACACATGTTGGCAGATATGCAATAGGTACAGACTTATTTGTGTGCTGGAGGAGTTTACACTTTTCTGACAGTAGATGGCGATGTCGTTAGTTGAATGTAATGCATATACTTGTACTTTGGCTTCATTTTCTCTCTGGTAAAAGGTCCTTCAGACTTATTATGCTGTATTAAGAAGCTGATGCATGTACCTCATGTTCTGTGAAGATAAAAGTTGAATTACCCCATATAATCTAGTCTCACGAGTTTCTTCTGCAACCAAATTATGCAACAGTTTACGGACCCAGCATAGAAGACAAAAAGGACTTGGTAAATGCAAAAGAATACTTCAGAGCAATTCTCTACAAACAAGTAAGTTAAACATGAGCAGCAGTTCAGAGCCTAGACTCACAGTAGCTAAGCTGAACAATGAGAACTATCAGTTATGGAAGTTTAAAGTGGAGATGTTATTGTCTAAAGATGATTTATGGGAGGTAATCATTACAGACAGACCCAGTGATATTAATCAGACATGGGATAAGAAAAACAGACAAGCAGGAGCTACTATCAGCTTATTAGAGGACGATGATCAGTTAATCCACATAAGGAATGAGAATACAGCAAAGGGAATGTGGGAAGCATTGAAAAAGCTACATGAAAGATCCAGCTTAAATCGCAAACTATTCCAGCTAAGAAAACTTTACAAGATGAGATTAAGTATAAAGAAAGACATGCAGGAGTATATCAACTCCATGATGTACAGTAGGTGGTAATACAGCTGAGATCAGTTGGTGAAGACATTAAGGAAAGCCATATAACAGCAATATTATTGTGCAGTTTACCAGATTCATACACTGCTCTGATAAATGCACTAGAGACAAGACCTGAAGTAGACATTACACTACATTTTGTAAAGGCCAGACTTATAGATGAATATAATAGAAGGAAACAGCAAACAACCATTCCACTGAAAGGGATAGTGAAAATGCTCTTAAAGCGACAGACAAGAAGCCCCATAATACAGACAAGATAATGATTCAAATGTAAGAAAAAGGGACATTTAAAGAAATACTGTACTATATGGAAAGCAGAACAGCAGAAAGTATACCAAAAGGAGAATAAACAGAAAGTAAAAAGCATAATTTCAAACCCACATGCAGATCACTGGAATAGTACATTAAAAGTAACTGATAAAGAGTCATCCTCAGGCTGGTTTATTGACTCAGGAGCAGCAAGTCACATAACTAGTGATAAAAGCTTCTTTGCTGAACTTGATGAAAATAAGAAGGAAGCAATTTATCTTGCAGATGGGAGTAAAATAACCACAGACGGTATTGAACAAGGAATGCTAATCTGTCCTGATAGATGTGGGCATAATTCAAAATTAATAGTAAAGGATGTATTATATGTTATCCATTGATATCCATAAAGCGTCTGACAACCAAAGAACTTACTGTATAATTCAAAGATGATAATTGTAGAATTCCAGCGAGAGGTAAGGTAATAATGTCAAAGCAGGTGAACAATTATATAGTCTAGACACGTTAAAGGCACAGATGAAGTTATGTATACATGATCACAAGAATTGTATTCACATGTGGCATAGATGTCTATGACACAGACATCCTAAGAGTATAATGGCATTACAAAAGAAAAACTTGACTAATGACCTATTGATATCTGATTGCTCAATTACCATAAATTGTGAATGTTGTATAAAATCTAAAGCTACAAGAGTATCTACACCAAAAGAGAGTGAGACAAAAAGCTCAAGACTAGAGTTGAGCGACTTTTGGTTTTTTAGGGTCGCGTTTCGTTTCGTGAAACCCGACTTTTCCAAAAGTCGGGTCGAGCAAGATCGTCCGATTATAGGGAAAAGTCGGGGTCGTCCCGAAACACGAAACCCAATGTAAGTCAATGGGGAATAAAAGTCGGCAGTGAGAGGAGGACAGGAAACACACCAACAGTGCCCATTTGAATGCCAAAAGCATCAATTCTTCTTACTTAAGCTTGTCAACCTTAATTAACTTCATAATACAAGTTGCGCACTGAAAAATGGGGGTTATTTGGCTACAGACTGTGGGGAGGGAGGGCTGGCTCCAGGTTTTCATGTGCCCTGGGCGAAAGAGCGCCCCTTTAACACATACCACAACTCATCATACTCCGATACGGCAGAGAAATAGCGGTATAGTACAATGAAAAATACCTCACTTTTTACATCTCATGACGAGGCCCATCTATTTCTCCATACAGAATCATTGGTCCCATATAATGTTTGAAACAGTATATGATGAGCTCCACATAATGCTACAGTATATGTTGGTCCCCATGGATGAAGCTCTACTGTCTTATGGGCCCAAATAATGCTCCAAACATAATGGGCCCCATTTCTAATGCTCTAGTGTATAATGGGCCCTGTAAATGCTGCTCCAGTGTCTGATGTCCACCTTTGGAATGTTCCAGTGTATGGTGGGCCCCATCTATCATTCTCAGACGGTGTTATAAAATAAATAATCTTTTTGGTGTTAGGCCCAGTATGGATTGCACGTGATTGCACAAAGGTGAGAAAGGGTACCGTATACCCAGATAACATGTATGGATAGTGTACACATTCAAAATATATGTCTATACATCAGGAGGCAGGCTCAGACGGTGTTAGGCCCAGTATGGATTGCACGTGATTGCACAAAGGTTAGAAAGGGTACCGTATCCCCAGATAACATGTATGGATAGCGTACACATTCAAAATATATGTCTCAGGAGGCAGGCTCAGACGGTGTTAGGCCCAGTATGGATTGCACGTGATTGCACAAAGGTTAGAAAGGGTACCGTATCCCCAGATAACATGTATGGATAGCGTACACATTCAAAATATATGTCTCAGGAGGCAGGCTCAGACGGTGTTAGGCCCAGTATGGATTGCACGTGATTGCACAAAGGTTAGAAAGGGTACCGTATCCCCGGATAACATGTATGGATAGCGTACACATTCAAAATATATGTCTCAGGAGGCAGGCTCAGATGGTGTTAGGCCCAGTATGGATTGCACGTGATTGCACAAAGGTTAGAAAGGGTACCGTATCCCCGGATAACATGTATGGATAGCGTACACATTCAAAATATATGTCTCAGGAGGCAGGCTCAGACGGTGTTAGGCCCAGTATGGATTGAACGTGATTGCACAAAGGTTAGAAAGGGTACCGTATCCCCGGATAACATGTATTGATAGCGTACACATTCAAAATATATGTCTCAGGAGGCAGGCTCAGACGGTGTTAGGCCCAGTATGGATTGCAAATGATTGCACAAAGGTTAGAAAGGGTACCGTATCCCCGGATAACATGTATGGATAGCGTACACATTCAAAATATATGTCTCAGGAGGCAGGCTCAGACGGTGTTAGGCCCAGTATGGATTGCATGTGATTGCACAAAGGTTAGAAAGGGTACCGTATCCCCGGATAACATGTATGGATAGCGTACACATTCAAAATATATGTCTCAGGAGGCAGGCTCAGACGGTGTTAGGCCCAGTATGGATTGCACGTGATTGCACAAAGGTTAGAAAGGGTACCGTATCCCCAGATAACATGTAAGGATAGCGTACACATTCAAAATATATGTCTCAGGAGGCAGGCTCAGATGGTGTTAGGCCCAGTATGGATTGCACGTGATTGCACAAAGGTTAGAAAGGGTACCGTATCCCCGGATAACATGTATGGATAGCGTACACATTCAAAATATATGTCTCAGGAGGCAGGCTCAGACGGTGTTAGGCCCAGTATGGATTGCACGTGATTGCACAAAGGTTAGAAAGGGTACCGTATCCCCGGATAACATGTATGGATAGCGTACACATTCAAAATATATGTCTCAGGAGGCAGGCACAGACGGTGTTAGGCCCAGTATGGATTGCACGTGATTGCACAAAGGTTAGAAAGGGTACCGTATCCCCAGATAACATGTATGGATAGCGTACACATTCAAAATATATGTCTCAGGAGGCAGGCTCAGACGGTGTTAGGCCCAGTATGGATTGCACATGATTGCACAAAGGTTAGAAAGGGTACCGTATCCCCAGATAACATGTATGGATAGCGTACACATTCAAAATATATGTCTCAGGAGGCAGGCTCAGACGGTGTTAGGCCCAGTATGGATTGCACGTGATTGCACAAAGGTTAGAAAGGGTACCGTATCCCCAGATAACATGTATGGATAGCGTACACATTCAAAATATATGTCTCAGGAGGCAGGCTCAGACGGTGTTAGGCCCAGTATGGATTGCACGTGATTGCACAAAGGTTAGAAAGGGTACCGTATCCCCAGATAACATGTATGGATAGCGTACACATTCAAAATATATGTCTCAGGAGGCAGGCTCAGACGGTGTTAGGCCCAGTATGGATTGCACGTGATTGCACAAAGGTTAGAAAGGTTACCGTATCCCCAGATAACATGTATGGATAGCGTACACATTCAAAATATATGTCTCAGGAGGCAGGCTCAGACGGTGTTAGGCCCAGTATGGATTGCACGTGATTGCACAAAGGTTAGAAAGGGTACCGTATCCCCGGATAACATGTATGGATAGCGTACACATTCAAAATATATGTCTATACATCAGGAGACAGGCTCAGACGGTGTCAGGCACAGTATGGATTTGACGGCCCAGATTACACAGCGGAGGAGCAGGGAGAGGTAAAGATTGCAAATGCTGGGGCTCTTCCCAAGCAAGGGGGGCCCACTCGTGGGCGTCGGTACTGGCACTGGGCCCCTCATAGTACAGCGGTGTGTCTGACGGCGGGTGTGCACCACCACCGTCAGAGACACTTGATTGCACTATGAGGGACACTGTGCCAGTGCCCGTGCCCAAGAGTCGGCCTACCCACCTGTCCAGGGCAACGGCACTCACACGGTGTCATGCGCCAGGTGGTGACCCCGGCCATGAGGGGGGAGGCAGCACAGTTAGGGAGTTTTAGAAAGTGGCATATGTTGATGTTGGACATTCAGCTGATGCAAAAGGCGAAATAGGTGAAGTACCAGGAAGAGGTGGACCAAAGCAAGCCATTTTTCTGTCACCCTATTTGTCATCAGGGGAAGGTGGGACAAAATCCTTGGAAACCCATGAGTGGTTCATTTTAATGAAGGTTAGATCATCCACATTTTGGGTTGACAGACGGGTCCTTTTTTCTGTCAGGATTGATCCAGCTGCACTGAAGACTCTTTCCGATAGCACACTTGCAGCTGGGCAAGCGAGCTCCTGTAAGGCATATTGGGCCAATTCAGGCCAGGTGTCCAGTTTAGCGGCCCAATAGTCAAAGGGGAATGACCTGTGTGGGAGAACATCGATATGGGAGGAAAAGTAGTTCGTAACCATAGTTGACAACTGCTGTCTCCTGTCACTTTCCATCGATGCAGTATTACCAGTTGTGTGAGCGGTATTTGAAAAATCAGTCCACAACATTGTCATGAAACCCCTGTCTCCAACGCCACTTCTGCTGTGTGCACCACGAACACCTCTGCCAAGCTGCCCCCGGCCCGTACGGCTCGTGTGAGAACCATCACCGCTGCTGTGTGCTGGGAATGCCTCAAGCAACCGATTTACCAGAGTTGCTTGTTTATTAGCCAATATTAGGTCAAGGTTCTCCTGTGGCATGATGTTTTGTAATTTGCCTTTATAGCGTGGATCCAGGATGCTGGCCAACCAGTAGTCGTCATCGTTCATCATTTTGGCAATGCGGGGGTCCCTTTTTAGGATCCGCAAGGCATAATCTGACATGTGGGCCAATGTTCCCGGTGTCAATGATGCACTGCGAGTGCTGGGTGGAGGAGCACTTTCTGGCAAATCCACATCCCTCCAGTCACGCACAAACCCTGTACCAGACCTTGCCACGCCAACATTTTCACTTGCCCCATGAGATGCATCCTCCTCCCCTAAGTAATCATCCCCATCATCATCCTCCTCCTCCTCTTCTTCCTCCACCTCGTCCAGGAGAGGTCCCTGAGCAGACAATGGCTGAATATCATCAAGGATTCCCTCCTCCTCTTCCTCCTCATCAACATTGGCTGCAGATGCCTGCTCCTTAAGGTGCGTCAAAGTTTGCATGAGCAGACGCATAAGTGGGATGCTCATGCTTAGGATGGCGTCGTCTGCGCTTACCAGCCGTGTGCATTCCTCAAAACACTGAAGGACTTTACAAAGGTCTTTCAGCTTCGACCACTGCACACCTGTCAACTCCATGTCTGCTCTCAAAGTGCCTGGCCGTGTATCCTCCCACAAATGCATTATGGCCTGCCTCTGCTCGCACAGCCGCTCCACCATGTGCAGGGTGGAGTTCCACCTTGTTGCAATGTCGATAATGAGGCGGTGGTTGGGAAGGTGGAGCAATCGCTGCAGCTTCTGCATACGAACGGAGTGTACAGGCGACCGGCGGATGTGCGCGCACAGTCTTCGCACCTTCTGGAGCAGGGCTGTTAACTCCGGATAATTTTTGAGGAAGCACTGCACCACCAGGTTCAAGGTGTGAGCCAAGCAAGGTATGTGGCTGAGTTTTGAAAGGGCTATGGCTGCCACAAAATTACGGCCGTTATCACTAACTACCTTGCCTGCCTCAAGATGTACACTGCCCAGCCATGACTCAGTTTGTCGCTTCAAGTACTCGGCCAGCACCTCGGCGGTGTGTCTGTCACCCAAACACATCATCTACAACACAGCCTGCTGACACTTTCCACTAGCTGCTCGATAGGGGGACACATCGTGTGCAACAGTCGCAGCTGCAGATGGAGTGCTCGTACGACTGCGCTCTGTGGACGAGCTTTCGCTTCTGGAGGAGGAGGAGGAGGAGGAGGGTCGAACGCCTACAGCCAACTGTTTCCTATACCGTGGGCTAGGCAGCACTGTCCCACCACCGCTGTCCCCTGTGGACCCTGCATCCACCACATTAACCCAGTGCGCAGTGATGGACACGTAACGGCCCTGGCCATGCCGACTGGACCATGCATCAGTTGTGAGGTGCACCTTTCCGCTCACTGACTGCTTGAGTGCATGGACAATGCGGTCTTTCACATGATGGTGGAGGGCTGGGATGGCTTTGCAAGAGAAGAAGTGGCGACTGGGTAGGTCATAGCGTGGTACTGCATAGGCCATGAGTTCGCGGAAAGCTGTGCTTTCCACCAACCGAAAAGGCATCATCTCAAACGAGATTAGTTTGGCAATGTGGGCGTTCAAACCCAGTGTACGCGGATGAGAGACTGAGTACTTTCTTGACCTACTCATAGTGTCTGGGAGGGTGAGCTGGACTTGAGAGCTGCATATGGTGGAAGTAGCGGTGGACAGGGTGGACTGAGAGAGGGTTGATGATGGTGATGGAGTTGGTGTTCTTTCTGATGGCCTAGAATCAGTCTTTCGTTGATATAACAGTGGGATTCCCTGACTGCTGTGGTCTTGCAACGACACCTCAACATTTGCTGCTGTGCTAACCGGTGGGCTTACAGTGGGGGAAACAATGTAGCGTTGCTGACTACCTTCGTTGTGATCAGTTGCACATGTGGCACTTGAGGTTTGGTGTTGTGTCCACGCTTGCAAGTGCATGCTGGTTAAATGTCTAAGCATGCAACTGGTAATCAAATTTTTCAGATTTTTCCCTCGGCTAAAGGTCTTTGCGCACTTCTTACAGATAACCTTGGCCTGATCATGAGGATTTTGTTCAAAAAAGTGCCACACTGCACTCTTCCTACTTTGGCAGACATTTTGCGGCCTAGCACGCTGTGATCTTTTGACCCTCTGGACAAGCTGTCCAGCAACTCTTTTGATGTTTGGAACCTGTCTTTGGAGTGCTCCGGGCCTACCAGATAACAGCTGTTGCGATGTCGATGTCTGCTGTGGATGCTCCTCATCTGAGCTATTGGAAGCAGCACCCTCTTCCCCCAATGGATGCCAATCTGGGTCAACAACTGGGTCATCCATCACCTCCTCTTCTATGTCATGTGCACCTTCCTCTGTGTCACCGTGTATGGTGGTATAGTGTGCGGGAAGGGGCACCTGAGTCTCATCAGGGTCAGAATCTGGCTCTGTACACTGCGAGGACAATGTAGTGCTCTGAGTGAATGTACCAGCAGAATCATCCATCAGCTGCTGTGCATCAGTGCACTCCATGTCAGATTCATCTTGGCCTGGGTAATTCACCATTTCACTTGATAATCCAGGCATGGTATGTGAAAACAGCTCCATGGAGTAATCAGTAGTATGGCCTGCGTCATCCTTCAATCTTGGTTGGGGTGAAGGACACAAGGAAAGGTGTGGTTCATGAACATGAGCCTCCAATGACGACTCAGTGCTTTTACTTTTTACAACTGAAGAAGAGGAGGCGATAGAGCTGGAGGCTGAGTCAGCAATGTAAGACAAAACTTTTTCCTGATGCTCTGGCTTTAAAAGCGGTTTGCCAACTCCTAGAAAACTAAGCGTTCGAGGCCTTATGTAGCCAGACGATGACGCAGGGTCAGCACCTCCTGCATTCGGTCCTATTTTGCTCTTGCCACTACCATCAGATCCACCACTAACACCATCATTACCAGCTGCCAACTCCCGCCCAATTCCACGGCCTCTTCCACCAGCCTTCCTCATTTTTGGTAGAAATGTAGACAAAATCCAACAAACTATATAGTAATGTAAAACAAGGTACAAGGTGTCTATAGGACAGGGGAGATTTTGAATTTCTGCAGACACTTGTGGACACTGGACACTTTTGAATTGTGTGAGGCCCACTGATATCTGAGCGCTATGTCACAGGCTCGATGGCACAGCTGTGACCAAAGTGACTAGAGGATAAGGGAGATTTTGAATCTCTGCACACACTTTTGGACACTGGACACTTTTGGATTGTGTGAGGCCCACTGATATCTGAGCGCTATGTGACAGGCTCGATGGCACAGCTGTGACCAAAGTGACTAGAGGATAAGGGAGATTTTGAATCTCTGCACACACTTTTGGACACTGGATGGACACTTTTGGATTGTGTGAGGCCCACTGATATCTGAGCGCTATGTGACAGGCTCGATGGCACAGCTGTGACCAAAGTGACTAGAGGATAAGGGAGATTTTGAATCTCTGCACACACTTTTGGACACTGGATGGACACTTTTGGATTGTGTGAGGCCCACTGATATCTGAGCGCTATGTGACGGGCTCGATGGCACAGCTGTGACCAAAGTGACTAGAGGATAAGGGAGATTTTGAATCTCTGCACACACTTTTGGACACTGGACACTTTTGGATTGTGTGAGGCCCACTGATATCTGAGCGCTATGTGACAGGCTCGATGGCACAGCTGTGACCAAAGTGACTAGAGGATAAGGGAGATTTTGAATCTCTGCACACACTTTTGGACACTGGATGGACACTTTTGGATTGTGTGAGGCCCACTGATATCTGAGCGCTATGTGACAGGCTCGATGGCACAGCTGTGACCAAAGTGACTAGAGGATAAGGGAGATTTTGAATCTCTGCACACACTTTTGGACACTGGATGGACACTTTTGGATTGTGTGAGGCCCACTGATATCTGAGCGCTATGTGACGGGCTCGATGGCACAGCTGTGACCAAAGTGACTAGAGGATAAGGGAGATTTTGAATCTCTGCACACACTTTTGGACACTGGATGGACACTTTTGGATTGTGTGAGGCCCACTGATATCTGAGCGCTATGTGACGGGCTCGATGGCACAGCTGTGACCAAAGTGACTAGAGGATAAGGGAGATTTTGAATCTCTGCACACACTTTTGGACACTGGATGGACACTTTTGGATTGTGTGAGGCCCACTGATATCTGAGCGCTATGTGACAGGCTCGATGGCACAGCTGTGACCAAAGTGACTAGAGGATAAGGGAGATTTTGAATCTCTGCACACACTTTTGGACACTGGATGGACACTTTTGGATTGTGTGAGGCCCACTGATATCTGAGCGCTATGTGACGGGCTCGATGGCACAGCTGTGACCAAAGTGACTAGAGGATAAGGGAGATTTTGAATCTCTGCACACACTTTTGGACACTGGATGGACACTTTTGGATTGTGTGAGGCCCACTGATATCTGAGCGCTATGTGACGGGCTCGATGGCACAGCTGTGACCAAAGTGACTAGAGGATAAGGGAGATTTTGAATCTCTGCACACACTTTTGGACACTGGATGGACACTTTTGGATTGTGTGAGGCCCACTGATATCTGAGCGCTATGTGACAGGCTCGATGGCACAGCTGTGACCAAAGTGACTAGAGTATAAGGGAGATTTTGAATCTCTGCACACACTTTTGGACACTGGATGGACACTTTTGGATTGTGTGAGGCCCACTGATATCTGAGCGCTATGTCACAGGCTCGATGGCACAGCTGTGACCAAAGTGACTAGAGGATAAGGGAGATTTTGAATCTCTGCACACACTTTTGGACACTGGATGGACACTTTTGGATTGTGTGAGGCCCACTGATATCTGAGCGCTATGTCACAGGCTCGATGGCACAGCTGTGACCAAAGTGACTAGAGGATAAGGGAGATTTTGAATCTCTGCACACACTTTTGGACACTGGACACTTTTGGATTGTGTGAGGCCCACTGATATCTGAGCGCTATATGACAGGCTCGATGGCACAGCTGTGACCAAAGTGACTAGAGGATAAGAGAGATTTTGAATCTCTGCACACACTTTTGGACACTGGATGGACACTTTTGGATTGTGTGAGGCCCACTGATATCTGAGCGCTATGTGACAGGCTTGATGGCACAGCTGTGACCAAAGTGACTAGAGGATAAGGGAGATTTTGAATCTCTGCACACACTTTTGGACACTGGACACTTTTGGATTGTGTGAGGCCCAATGAATATCTGAGCGCTATGTGACAGGCTCGATGGCACAGCTGTGACAAAAGTGACTAGAGGATAAGGGAGATTGGATTGCTTTTAAAAAAGCAGTTTGCGGAGCAGTGGGTAAACAGCAATGCAGGAATGTCAGGAAGCCTTAGAAGGCAGCCCAACAACCAACACCACTGATACACCACTATATAGCCTCCCCTTGCACTGCACACACAGTGACTGGTGTGTTGTGCAGGCCAAATTGCTAGCAGCAGAAGCAGTTTTTTTTTCTTCTCAGCAGGACAAAAAAAAAATTGGGATTGCTTTTAAAAAAGCAGTTTGCGGAGCAGTGGGTAAACAGCAATGCAGGAATGTCAGGAAGCCTTAGAAGGCAGCCCAACAACCAACACCACTGATACACCACTATATAGCCTCCCCTTGCACTGCACACACAGTGACTGGTGTGTTGTGCAGGCCAAATCGCTAGCAGCAGAAGCAGTTTTTTTGTCTTCTTCCCTGCCTAACGCTCTCCCTACAGAATCAGCAGCAACCTCTCCCTATACTAAGATCGGCAGAAGTAAGATGGCGGTCGGCGTGCACGCCCTTTTATACCCCCTGTGAAGCCCACCAAAGCAAGCCAATCACTTGCATGCCCTTCTGAAAGATGGTGGTGACCCGTGTCTATGTCATCACGTTGCCCACAGTGTCCGTGGATCCTGATTGGCTGAAAAAGAGCGCAAAACAAACTTTTGAAACGCGACTTTGGCGCGTAAGTCGCCGACCTCGTGGCCAACCTCATCCTAGGGTCGGGTTTCGTTTCATGAAACCCGACTTTGCTAAAAGTCGGCGACTTTTGAATTTTTTCGACCCGTTTCGCTCAACTCTACTCAAGACCACTTGACTTGGTACACACTGATGTATGTGGACCCATGTAAGTGACCGCATCAGGAGGTAATAGATATATGGTGACCTTCATAGATGACTACTCAAGATACACAGTCATGTACTTGATAAATAACAAAAGTGAAGTTTGAAAACAGTGTGACAAAGTCAATTAACAAGTTTCAGAGGAAGCCAATCATCATCAGAAGTGATAATGGAGGTGAATTTACAGGACACCATATAGAAAACTACTTAAGACAGAATGAAATAGAGCATCAAAAGACTGTTCCATACACACGTGAACAGAATGGGGTAGCGGAAAGAAAAATCAGAAAACTAACTGAAATGATAAGTTGCATGCTAACAGACTACAAACTACCAGAGAAATACTGGGGTGAAGCAGCAATGACAGCTACTTATCTGCAAAGCAGACGTTTTTCAATAGAATTGAAAAAAAAAAACATATGCACTGTGGCATGGTAAGAAACCAAGTGTGAATCATTTAAAAGGAATCTGTCACCTATTTTTTCATATATAAGATGTGGCCACCGCCATCAGGGGCTTATCTACAGCATTCTGTAATGTTGTAGATAAGCCCCCCGATTAGTGTTGAGCATTCCGATACTGCAATATCAGGTATCGGGCTGATATTCGCGGTATCGGAATTCCGATACTGAGTTCCGATACTTTTAGTATATCGAATACCGGAATCGGAAGTTCCCATAATGCAATGAGCCATTTTGATTTTATTCAGCCAATGAGGATCCTAAGAAGTGTGGGCACATCCTGTTAGAGCATGTTAGGCATGTAATTACTGGCATGGCTGTGATTGGCTGCTGAAATAATGTCATGATGCACTATAAAAGCCGCCGCCGCCATTTTGGGTTAACTCTGCTGTGAATTCAGATAGGGACAGGACACTGCTGTTCTGAGGGATAGTGTGACCTAGCGATTTGCTATATGTGCTTTACCCAGGCTACTTTATCAACCGCTGTAGCTTTCTTTTGCCTTGCAGCGCTGTTCACGGCTGTCTGCGAGGTCTCTGTGTGTGAGTGCAGCTCACGGTGTAGTGTGTTCTGCAGCCACCTCAGGTTGTAGTCCACTCAGCGTGCGTCACTGCCTCATACATTGTCCTTTTTTGCCTTAGTGCTGCTCATTTTTCCTGATTTCTCCTATTAGTGTGGTTCCATCCGTATCCAGCTAGATTGCTTGCAAACACTATATAGGAGTAGACAGAGGAGCCTTTCTGCAGCCGTGCAGCGCTAGTGCACAGTTCTCTGCACTCTTCACGGCTGTCTGCGAGGTCTCTGTGTGTGAGTGCAACTCACGCTGTAGTGTGTTCCGCAGCCAGCCACCTCCAGTTGTAGTCCGCTCAGCGTGCGTCACTGCCTCATATATTGTCCTTTTTTGCATTAGTGCAGCTAATTTTTCCTGATTTCTCCTATTAAGGCCTCATCACACATAGCGATCTCGCTAGCGAGATCGCTGCTGAATCACAAGTTTTGTGACACAACAGCGATCTCACCAGCGAGATCGCTGTGTGACAGCGATCAGCGACCGGCCCCCCTGCCGGTATCGCTGATCGCTGTAGAAATCCGCTGGACATTTTTTTGGTCGCTGGTCTGCCGCTGGCCAACATGCATCGCTGCATGTGACAGGCGGGAGACAAGCGATCTGCTGATAACTAACGTACACATCGGGTATCCAAGGGACGCACGTCCCTTGGATACCCGATGTGTACATTAGTTACCAGCTCCCTGAATCAGCGCGCTGGTAACTAATGAACACAGCGACGCCACACGCTCGGCGTCACTGTGCTGATCGCTGGTGAAGCTGTCTGCGTGACCACTCACCAGCGATCACATAGTGACACACCAGTGATCCTGACATGTTGATATCGTTGTCGGGATTGCTGGTGAGTCGCTATGTGTGACTCCAGCTTTAGTGTGGTTCCATCCATATCCAGCTAGATTGCTTGAAAACACTATATAGTAGTAGATAGAGGAGCTTTTCTGCAGCCTTGCAGCGCTGTTCACAGCTGTCTGCGAGGTCTCTGTGTGTGAGTGCAGCTCACGCTGTAGTGTGTTCTGCAGCCACCTCCGGTTGTAGTCCACTCAGCGTGTGTCACTGCCTCATACATTGTCCTTTTTTGCATTAGTGCTGCTCATTTTCCAGATTTCTCCTATTAGTGTGGTTCCATCCGTATCCAGCTAGAATATTTGCAAACACTATATAGGAGTAGATAGAGGAGCCTTTCTGCTGGCTTGTGCCCTGCAGTCACAGCCAGATTAGTATTAGCCTATTTTTTGGAGCCTCATCTATTGCATTGTAGGTTACCTTCCTGCATTGTAATAGCTACAAAAAGTTTGTGATACTATCGGTTTTACATCTTTGGGCACATCCAGTGTCTTTTTGTGAAAAAAAAGTTAATAAAGTTCACCAAACACTCCACTTTACAGTTGTGTTGGCCACATTAGCTCATATTAAAGTCTAGTCCACACGTGATAAAATTAGTGTTTCTTATACCTGTTAGCAGCTGTTCAGGAATAAGCACACTAAGCCTTTAGTACTTTTCTGCCTATCTTTATCAGTCTACCAAGATGAAGAAGGCAGGGAGTAAGGCACGTGGTCGTGGGCGTGGAGTTTCTGCAGGGAGAGGACGTGGGGATTCTGTGCCTGCTGCGGGCACCAGTGACTCAGCATCCCCCAGTTTTCCCAGGGAACAGTCCTTTATGCGCAGCTTTGTAGGAGCTCACCGTACCCCACTGATGCTGGACGAACAAATCAAAGCCGTTGTCGGATGGATGGCAGCTAACGCATCAACTTCAATTAGTTCCAGATCCTCTCAGGTCCAGAGCACTGAAGAGCACCCATCTGTCTCTTCACCACCTGCCAAATTGCCCAGGCAGTCAGAGAGCCCTGGACAGGAGCCATCTCTACTTCTGTTCTCTGAATCTGTTGGCTTGGAAAGAGGGGGCCAATCAAGCAGCATTTGAGTATTTGAAGAAGAGGTAGTATGCAGTGATGCACAACAGCTTTGTCTCTCTGAATCTGAAGAGGCAGGTGGGCCAGTGCCTATGGTCAGCACACCTCAGTACGCATCTGATGATGAGACTCAAGTGCCACTTTCTGGTGCGTACTGTGCTGGCGAGACTACCCAGGAGAAGCAGTCATTTGAAGAGGGTAGTGTAGATGATGAGGTCCTTGACCCATCATGGCGTGAGGTACAGAAAAGTGGTGGGAGCAGCTCTGAAGAAGAGATTCCCCGAACGGCCAAAAAAGGAGGGAGAGGGAGGGGGCAGACTCGGTTGCCTTTAGCCTCCAATTCGGCACCCAATAGGAGCATGCCTCTTCCAAAACCCAAAACGGGCGCTCCCAAGACTTGCAGTGCGTGGTCCTTTTTTTACACAGTTGCAGATGACATTTGATTTGTCAAATACAAGCTGTGTAATCAGAAAGTGAAAAGAGGGAAAAGTGTCAGCAACCTCAATACCACAAATATGTGGAAACATGTGGGGACCAAGCACGTGGTGGAGTTACAAAGACACACTGAAGACCTTGTCCAACCTACAGCGCCACCTACCACCTCTTCAGCTTGTGTTGTAGCCTCTTCCTCCAGCTCACACACAGCTGGTTCAGCTTCCTCACAGGATTGCCATGGAAGAACCTCTGGCACTGTTGTACAGAGACACAGTGTCAATCCACCCACAGCACCACGTTCCCTGTCATCCTCACACTCCCAGGCCAGTCTACAGCCATCGGTAGCACAGGCATGGGAGAAAAGGCGCCCATACTCGTCTAACCACCCCCGAGCACAGGCTCTGAATGCTGGCATTGCAAAACTACTGTCCCTTGAAATGCTCTCATTCAGGCTGGTGGAGACTGATACCTTCCGTAGCTTCATGGCAATGGCAGTCCCACAATACAACGTGCCCAGCCGCTTTTATTTCAGCAGGCAAGCTGTTCCTGCCCTGCAAAAGCATGTGGAGGGAAAAATTAAACATGCACTACTAAACGCCGTCAGTAGCAAGGTCCACCTGACCACCGATGCATGGACCAGTAACCATGGACAGGGACGATATCTTTCCCTCACTGCCCATTGGGTCAATGTTGTGGAGCCGGGTACAGATCTTGAGAGTGGCACTGTGTCATGATCTGAAGTGGATCTGACAGTTTTTTAAAAGCACAGAGTGAACTTTTTTTCCTTTTGGCAAGTTGCCAAAGTGACTTGACTGTCAGCAGTTATCAGGGTCTGGGGCCTCTGCTCAGGCAACCAGGAAATCAAAATGGCGGCTTTGGCAAATTGCGGGTCTGGCAAAAGCCCCTAGAGTCGCTGCTGGGGAGCGGGACTTGTTCATACTGGCGGACATAACCAGACAGGTGGGTGGAGTTGGAGCTCCCCATGGTGCTGTCTGGGGTTCCCCAAGGTGAAGGGGTACGTCCCTGTAGTGAGCAGACTGGTGTATAGTCCGCGGGGCTCACGCCAAATCTTCAGTACCGCCGAAGAAGCCGCCCCCTCCTGGTCGTGTGGAGGAAGGCAACCAGCAAGTGTATTTTTTCCTCCATGTCCCTGCGGCTTTGGTAAAAGCCCCCTAGAGTCGCTGCTGGGGAGCGGGACTTGTTCATACTGGCGGACGTAACCAGACAGGTGGGTGGAGTTGGTGATCCCCATGGTGCTGTCTGGGGTTCCCCGAGGTCAAGGGGTACGTCCCGGTAGTGAGCAGACTGGTGATAGTCCGCGGGGCTCACGCCAAATCTTCTATACCACCGAAGAGGCCGCCCCCTCCTGTTCGCTTGGAGGAAGGCGACCAGCGAGTGTATATTTCATCCATATTCCTCGTCCCTTCACCTCCTGGTGTGAGCAGCAGGTGTGCTGCGGGGGAGTAGGGACAAATCTCACCCCTCGCCATTAACCAACCCTGGGAGGTGCAGACCTCATGGTGAAAGGGTTGGAGGGTGGTGTCCCTTGGTGAATAGCGGGGGTCTGAGTGTGGTCACAGGGGGACGCCCCTGTTATCAGGTCCAGAATGAGTTCACCAATTTTATGACAAACGAATGTGTGCAATAAACGTTCAGGTCCGGACCTGTGTGTGAACGAGCGTGTAAGGTTGCCACCAAAAAACATCTTGTGGAAGTGTGTTGTGGAGTCTGATCAGCTCATAGCAAACATACACATACATAACCTCGTTCCCCAGGTCGGCGCTGTGGAGATGAGTGGTGCCTCCAAAATGAACATATATTGCCAGTACCAGCGGTGTGTTTGTCATAAACCTGAATTCAGGTAGTGGTGGAGTGAGCTCAGGATCTGGGCGTCCCCGCTGTAGGTGTTTCCCTGATGAGGGGTGGTCTTGAGGGTCCAGAGGCCCCTCATTAAGGAGGGGGTACTGTCATGATCTGAAGTGGATCTGACAGTTTTTTAAAAGCACAGAGTGAACTTTTTTTCCTTTTGGCAAGTTGCCAAAGTAACTTGACTGTCCCCGGTGGTGGTTAGTGGTATCACACCTTAGGTTTCAGTTTAATGTGCACGTAATTAGGAATCAGGTGTGGGGCTCTATAAATGAGTCTCAGGGTGTGTAATCACTGCTGGTGATATTCATTCATTCTTTCATTGATTCTGAGTTGGTGAGAGCCTGGTGGAAGGATGGAGCTGAGGAGGAGTCCTGCGCAGCTTAGCCAGGGGGGACGTGTGTCAGCTATGGTGTCTGGACGAAGGGCTGGCATGGCGTGGTGGGGTCGCAGTGATGGTGTCGGCAGGAAGTGTCTGCATGGACTGGTGGAGTGGCGACTATGGAGAGTGGCACTCACCATGTGGGACTTGGCTGCTGACCTGGACTCAAGCATGCTTGACTTCGTGTCAGAAGCTGAACTCATCCTTGGGACACTGTTACTAAGCAGCAGCAACTGGTGGTGGACTCTGCTCCAAGGCTGCACTATGGTGAAGGATCCTGTTATGGTGATGGATCCAGGTGGAGAAGACGCACGCAGGTGGAGGGCTCTGTTGCAGGAGCATAAGCATAGAGCATAAAGCTAAGTGGTGTCCCCCTGTATTGTCTCTTTCCCTCATGTGTGTTATTAGTGCAGTGGTGGGATTAGTCTCCGCACCGCCCAATTCCCTAGTGAGGGTTTAGGGTCAGGGCGAGCAAGGGTTTAAGGTTCGCGTGCGGCGACAGGTGCGGAGCCTGTATAGGGAACGTTAGGAGTGCAGGGATGCTGGCTCAGGGGAGCTCAGGAGGTCTCCACTTCCCTATTCCTTATCGCAGGGCCCACCATTGTTAATGTTTCCCAGGTCCCCCTTATTATTTAAATTCGCCATACTGGAGGCGGGGTTTCCAGAATGTATGTATAACGTGTAATTCCTAAATTCGCCAGCTGGAGGCGGTGTATCCATCTGCATGTTTTATTATTTAAATTCGCCCCACTGGAGGCGCTGTATCCAGGGTCATGTGTGTTATGGGTTCGCCTTGCGGAAACATCTGCGTCCAGACACACGTGACCATGACACACTGTACGTGTTCTGCCAACTCCAAGGATTGCAGGAATCCAGTCTGTACACATTGACTCCTCCTCATACTCCATTTCCTCTGAATCAGCGCTGCAGGAGCCATCACAGTCTACCTCCACATGGACCCGTGAACGCTTACCTGTTACGACCGATATGAGGACAGCCATGGCCAAACATCAACAGGCTGTACTGAAATTAATTTCTTTGGGGAATCAAAGCCACACAGCGCAGGAGCTCTGGAATGCCATCAAGCAGGAGAGCGACGTGTGGTTTGTGCCAGCGAATCTCCAGCCAGGCATGGTAGTGTGTGACAATGGCCAAAATCTGGTGGCAGCTCTTGGCCTAGACAACCTCAATCACATCCCATGTCTGGCACATGTGCTCAACTTGGTCGTGCAGAGTTTTTTGAGGGACAATCCAGATCTTGATGCACTGCTGCACAAGGTCTGCATAGAGTGCGCTCACTTGCGGAGTTCCAGCATGGCAAGATCGCGCATTTCCGCTATGCAGCGCTGATTCTGCCTTCCGGAACATCGCATCATGTGACCTACCCACCAGGTGGAATTCAATGTTACATATGTTGGAGAGGTTGTGTGAGCAGCAGGCAGCAGTAATGGAGTACCAGCTGCATCAGGCGCAAACAAGTCGCACTGCGCGCCGTTCACACTTCACCACCACTGAGTGGGCCTCTATGAAGGACATCTGCCACGTTTTGCGTGCCTTCGATGATTCCACGCGGATGGCGAGTGCAGATGATGCACTAGTCAGCATGACTATCCACCTTATTTGCCTGCTTGAAAAAAAACACTGCAAGCACTAAGGGAGGAGGTTGTGAAAGAGGTGGAGGATGAGGCGTCACAATTGCCATCTGCTTCTGGACAGTCTGCGCAACGTGGTTCCTCACAAAGGCCTAGGCAGGGGACACTTTGTGAGGAGGATGAGGAGGAGTCAATGGTGGAGGAAGACATCTGTCCAGAGGAGGGAGGTACACAGTGCTCTATTAGTCAGTATGTAGAGCGAGGGTGGGGTGATGCAGAGCAGGCAGAGATGACGCCTCAAGCAGGGGACAGCATGTCTTGGCCAGTTGGCAGTCTGCAGCACATGGTTGATTTCATGCTGCAGTGCCTGAGAAACCACCGCCGCATCGCCCACATTCTCAACACGGCTGATTATTGGGTGTACACCCTCCTAGATCCTTGCAACCGGGACAACTTACAAAGCCTCATAACACCATTGAACCGGGAGCGTAAAATGCGGGAGTACCAAAACACACTGTTGCATTCCATCATGTTCTCCATTCCATCCGAGAGCAGTGCTGCTAGTGCTTTACAAAGCAGCTCAGTGCGTCGAGGCAGTGGAGTAAGCTCTGCACAAAGAGGGAGCAGAAGCAGTGCCTCAGCACAAGGCAAGACCAGTATGGCCCAAATGTGGCAAAGTTTTGTGTCCCCGCCACAAATGTCTACACCACCACAGACGGCTCCATTCAGCAGGAGGCAACGTTTCCGTCAGATGATGACAGACTACATGTCATGCCCTCTCAGTGTTCTCCCACCTGGCTCTTCCCCCTTCAAGTTTTGGGTCTCTAAGCTGGATACATGGCCAGAGCTTAGCCAGTATGCATTGGAGGTGCTGGCTTGCCCTGCTGCTAGTGTATTAATGGAATGCTTCTTTAGTGCCGCAGGTGGTGTACTAACAGACCGTCGTATGTGACTATCCTCCGATAACATTGACCGGCTTACTTTTCTGAAAATGAACAAGGCCTGGATCTCGCCGGAATTTGCCAGTCCTCTTCCAGATTAAATAATTGGTTGGCAACAGTATCCAGGTCTCCTGTTGTGTTCATGTTTCTACCACCTAAACTGTAATCCCTGGGCTCCAACACCACCAGTTGCTGCTCTTAAGTGCCGTCTGCACAGTCAACACATGCTCCAGTGTTATTGGGGTTCAGTAACGTCAGATGATCCCCTGCTGTGTGTCCGGCAATTTCTCCTGCTCTGTCCACATTCACACTACTACAGATATTAAACCTGCTCCAATTAGGCCTCTGCCTCCACTCTGTTTCTATTATTTACCCTGGGCTCCAAAACCACCAGGTGCTGCTCAGAAGTGCCGTCTGCACAGTCAACAGATGCTCCAGTGTTATTGGGGTTCAGTAACGTCAGCTGATCCCCTGCTGTGTGTCTGGCAATTTCTCCTGCTGTGTCCACATTCACACTACTACAGATATTAAACCTGCTCCAATTAGGCCTCTGCCTCCACTCTGTTTCTGTTATTTACCCTGGGCTCCAAAACCACCAGGTGCTGCTCAGAAGTGCCGTCTGCACAATCAATACATGCTCCAGTGTTATTGGGGTTCAGTAAAGTCAGCTGATCCCCTGCTGTGTGTCCGTCAATTTCTCCTGCTCTGTCCACATTCACACTACTACAGATATTAAACTTGCTCCAATTAGGCCTCTGCCTCCACTCTGTTTCTATTATTTACCCTGGGCTCCAACACCGCCAGTTGCTGCTCTGAAGTGTCTTTGGCATGGATACTCCCTCCTGCCCAGCCTGGTTCCAGCACGCCAGCTGTTTCAGGGTAGTGTCAACGTCACTTTGCCTCTAATACGTTGTACTGTCATGTTGCGGTCGGGTTAGCCAACTCTATGGTGCCTGCAGTTTAGGTGCTTCCTATGTGGGCTGCGGGATCTGGCAATGAAGGCTGGTTCCGTAGTGCCAATAGGACAAGCTCCCCCTGTAGGACTGTGAGTTTCGGTAACTCCGGCCGGCTCGTGGCCTTGCAACTTTTTTTTTCATGTGTACCTTCTGCTGCCTATCTGAGTTCCAGTACCATTAGCTGGTTCTTTGGAAGTCAATCTTGAATATGTCCCCCTTGGTTCCAGTAGCATCAGCTGGTTCCAGGCAGAGCCTTTGGCTTAGGTGCCTCCTTCTTGGTATCCGAGTTCCACCAACGTCTGCTGGTCCTTGGTAGTGTTTTCTGTCACAGGTACCTCCTGCTTAGTACCATCAGCTGATCCTCGGTAGTTCCATTGGCTCTTGTACCTTCGGCTACCCATCCAGGTTCCAGTACCGTCAGCTATTTCTCAGCAGTTCCTCAGCCTTCTTGTACCTTCTGCTACATTTCCAAGTTCAAGCTTTTTTAAATGGTTTTTGGCAATCACTCTGGATCTCCCTGACGACGACCCTAAAGATGACGACCCTGAAGACCACCCCGAAGAAGACGACGACCCCGAAAACGACCACCCTGGAGACAACGACCCTGAAGACCACCCCGAAGAAGACCAAGAAGATGACCCTGAAGAGGATGATGAAGGAGAAAGTGTAGGAGAAGTAAAAAAGAAGGTGAAGAGCATGGAAGTAGTGAAACATAAATATCTGACAAAATATAAAAAAAGCTTAACATAGTCAATATCTTTGTAACTCCGAACATCTTAAAAAAAAAATTATTTCCTGCTATTCCATTTGATTGGGCTAAACCTCTATGCCTTTAGTGTCTCCTCCACCTCCCCCAATACATTCTACATTATTCTTAGTTGTTTACCTTCATGTAGAATTAACCTACAAGGAAATTAAGGGTTTATTTTCATTCCGCTATTTGTGTCCCATTGACTTGCATTGGTTTCCGGTATCGGAATCGGCGATATCCAATATTTTTGGGGTATTGGTCCGATCCAATCCGATCCGATATTTCCCGATATCAGAAGGTATCGCTCAACACTACCCCCGATGTAACCTGAAAGAGAAGAAAAACGAGTTATATTATACTCACCCAGGGGCGGTCCAGGTTTGGTCCGGGCCCAATGGGTGTCATAGTCCGGACCGGCGCCTCCCATCTTTTAGCGATGATGTCCTCAATAAAAGAAAACAAGGGAAGACCACCTCAATGTCTTTCATACAAGGCAAGTACAAACAAAATTTATGAACCTACATCTTGGAAGGACATATCTCAAATTTCAGAAGAAGAGACCAACAAACAGATAAAGGCTGCAAAACAGAAATAAAATTCATGCATGATTCAAACACATGGACACTGACAGATCTACCAAAGGAAAAAAAGGCTATAGGATGTAAATGTTTTTTTAAAGTAAAATACCAAGCAGACCACACTGAAGACTGATACCAAGCAAGACTCGTAGCTAAAGGTTATCCTCAGAAATATGGAGAAGACTATGATGGGACATTTGCTCCAGTTGTCAAACACACCACAATCAGAACTTTGTTTGCAGTTGCAGCAACAAAACAAATGCATCTGGATGTAAAGGCAGCATTTCTGAATGGAGACTTAACAGAAGACATTTACATGGAACAACCCCCAGGATTCAAGGATAAAAGGAAACCAAACATGGTTTGTAAGCTACAGAAAAGCATATATGGTTTAAAACAAGCAACTAAAGCGTGGAATGATAAAATCACAGAAGGATTTATAAATGAAAATTTTCAAAGAAGCAAAGCAAATTCGTGTCTATAAACAAAGAAAATGACAGACAAATGGATCTGTGTGCTGATATATGTGGATGATATTTTAGTTTATTTTGAAAAGTAAAGGGATGAAGCGGAGATAGTGAATATTTTGGATCAACCCTTCGAGATCAAAGATCTGGGAAATGTGAAACAGTACCTAGGAATACAGATAAAAAGAGAAGAAGACCTAAGTTTCCTTCTTAATCAAAATCACATGATTCAAGACATAATCAAAACATTTGGATTGAAAGATGCAAAACCAGTACAGGCTCCAATGGAAACCAACTATATGAAGGAAATAAATAGTCAACAGAATGTGTTACCAAATAATGAACAATACAGAAAGGCAGTGGGAAAATTATTACATCTTGCGACTGTTACAAGGCCAAACATTGCAGCAGCAGTGGGAATTTTGAGCAGGAAGGTGTCAAAGCCAAACCAAATCGATTGGAATACATTGAAGAGAGTAATCCGTTATTTGAAAGGGACTAGTAGTGTTAAACTGAACTTACCTGCAAGTGAGACATGCATTTTAACTGGATACGTTGATGCAGACTGGACTGAAGATCCAATTGACAGGAAATGTACCAGTGGCTATCTTTTCTTGCTCTCAGGTGGACCAATTAGTTGGACTAGTAAGAAGCAATCTATAGTAACACTGTCGTCGACAAAATCAGAATATGTTACCGCAGCACATGCCAGTCAAAAAGTTCTGTGATTAAGATAGATGCTAACAGACTTAGGACAACAACAATTGGGACCAACAAAGATGTATGAGGACAATCAAGGATGTATAGTTCTTGCTCAGATGGAAATAGTTAATCCTAGAACTAAACACATTGATGTGAAGATTCAATCCTTGAGTGATCACCAGGAACAAGGAATCCTAAATTTAGAGTACTGCCCAACTGAAAATATGACGGCAGATATTTTCACAAAGGCATTGATTTCTGAAAGACATCAGAGACTGATGAAGAAATTAGGCTTAACTGAATAATTACTGTTGAGAAAGGGTGTTGGCAGATATGCAACAGATACAGACTTATTTGTGTGCAGGAGGAGATTACATTTTTCTGACAATAGATGGCAATGTTGTTACTGTTATCTGCTTAGTTGAATGTAATGCATATACTCGTTGTACTTTGGTTTCACTTTCTCTCCAGTAAAAGGTCCTTCAGAGTTCCTGCTATGCTGTATTAAGAAGCTGATGCATGTACCTCATGTTCTTTGAAGATAAAAGTTAAATTACCCCATAAAATCTACTCTCACAAGTTACTTCTGCGACCAAACTATGCAACAACACAGACTTCATGCAAAGAGACCATGACTTATAAAAGAATGTTATCTGAAGTAACCATCAATCTATTTAATAACACGCTACACTGACAGACATTAAATGCTTTTCAAAATGTCCAAGAAGTATCTTTTTTTAGACTTTCATTAACAGACAAACCATTCTGTTGCTTTCTGTTAGTTATGGATAACATCAAAAATTTAAATCTTTGAATTTCATTTGCCTTGGCCTGTGATATACTTCTAACTTGATTTGACCCTGCATTTCATAAACAATGCACACAGGCAGAGTTGACATCAGCAACTGGCACAAGGGTGCTGTTCACCAGAGTGGCAGCAGCTGTAACTAACTTGAGGAAATGGGTTCTAACTCGACATACCATGACCAAACACTAGTTAATTCGGTTGAGTTTTCAGAAACCGTTTATCTACCAAGTTGAGCACGTGGTCCAAGCACAGTATGTGTGCAAGCTTGCCAAGCTTCACAGCTGCCTCCAGGTTACGCCCATTACTACACAACCATGCCTGGTTGTAGGTTCAGTGACAAGAACCACAGATCTGTCTGGTTTGTTATTCCTTTCAATAACTCTTCCACGGTGTGCAGTTTGTCTCCTAGACATATTAGTTTCAACAGAGCCTGTTGCCGCTTCATTAAGGCTGTGCTGCAGAGTTTCCAGCTTCTGGCTAATGCAGACGACATGCTCTCAGATAGCACATGGGAGATAGAGGATGAGGAATAGTGTGACGGGGTACAGAAACTGCTGTATGAAGTGGGGGAAACCTTGATAGAAGTAAGGCAATAATAGGTGTTGGAAGATGACATGGACAACGATATATATCATAGGAATCACTGAACTTTGAGGGTGATAATTTCAAAGGGAGGAAAAATTCCTGACCCCAACAGGTGTGAGACTATAAGGAAGTTGCCAAGGCCAAACACAAAAACAGCACTAAGACAGTTCTTGGGACTAGTTGGATCTTGCAGAGATTTCATTGAGGGATTTGCTGAAAAAGCAAAACCCCTCTATGAACTCCTCAAAGGTGATAAAAGGGAAGCTGATCCACTGGAATGGATGGGAGAGCATGAAGCGTCCTTTGTCAGGTTGAAAACCAGCCTTACTCAAGCACCTGCTCTGAGCAATCCGAACTCAGATCTACCTTTTGCGTTACAGGTTCACGCCTCTGTGATAGCAATTACGGCTGTATTGCTACAGGAGAGACAAGGAAAATGGGTTCCTGTGGGATACCTATCAAGATTGTTAAGCCCTGTGGAAATAGGATTTGATGATTGTGTGAGGAATCTATTGGCAGTACATTGGGCAATAGTATCCACAGAATACATAGTAGGATTTTCTAAAATCATACTACAAACACCCCACACACCCATCAAAATGCTCTTGGAGCGAACACTCAGTGGTGTATCTTCCCAAAGAGTAGCAAGATGGCTGGTAGATTTGACACCTAGGAACATCACAGTAACTCACGATACTAACTACATCCTGCCACAATTGATGCAATACAAAGGGGAAAAACATGACTGCGGGGAGGTACACATGACCAATACCCAGAAAGTGTTTAGATTAGTGGCAGGAAAGGAAGATCTAAAAATTTGGGTGGATGGATCAAGGTATTGGGAAGAGGGACAATTTTACACAGGTTATGCCCTGTGGTGTCCTCAAACAAATGAACAAATTCTCATTAAATGCCCAAGAAAATTCTCAGCACAGAGAACTGAACTAGAAGCTGTGAGGGAAGCAATTGTACATTTCAGCGCAGGGCCTATCACAATTTTCTCTGATAGTGCATATGTCACAAGATCACTTACTGAGTACATGCCTTTATGGCACACAAGAGGATTCAGTGATGCATCAGGTAAGACACTAGTACATGGTTCAGTTTTGAAAAACATTTGGGACAGGGCTAGTGCAGAACCACGAAGAGTGGCGATTATAAAGGTGAAAGCACATCAAAAAGGCAATGACGAAATTACAGTTGGTAATAACAAGGTAGATGAATTAGCCAAAGAGGCAGCAGTGATGGGAGAAAAGTGGGCTTCCTATGATGTAGAGGGAAAGCAAGCCTGGGAAGAACAAGATTTTGAGGACAAGGATGAAGATGAGCTTGAGTTAGAGTGTTTCCTTGTTGTTAAAGTACCTACACCTTGTTTGGCAGCAGAACAGGATAAGGACTCAATTTTGAATCAAATCAAATACAAAATTAAGGAAGGGTCAAGCCCTGTGGAAATAGGATTTGATGATTGTGTGAGGAATCTATTGGCAGTACATTGGGCAATACTATCCACAGAATACATAGTAGGATTTTCTAAAATCATACTACAAACACCCCACACACCCATCAAAATGCTCTTGGAGCGAACACTCAGTGGTGTATCTTCCCAAAGAGTAGCAAGATGGCTGGTAGATTTGACACCTAGGAACATCACAGTAACTCACGATACTAACTACATCCTGCCACAATTGATGCAATACAAAGGGGAAAAACATGACTGCGGGGAGGTACACATGACCAATACCCAGAAAGTGTTTAGATTAGTGGCAGGAAAGGAAGATCTAAAAATTTGGGTGGATGGATCAAGGTATTGGGAAGAGGGACAATTTTACACAGGTTATGCCCTGTGGTGTCCTCAAACAAATGAACAAATTCTCATTAAATGCCCAAGAAAATTCTCAGCACAGAGAACTGAACTAGAAGCTGTGAGGGAAGCAATTGTACATTTCAGCGCAGGGCCTATCACAATTTTCTCTGATAGTGCATATGTCACAAGATCACTTACTGAGTACATGCCTTTATGGCACACAAGAGGATTCAGTGATGCATCAGGTAAGACACTAGTACATGGTTCAGTTTTGAAAAACATTTGGGACAGGGCTAGTGCAGAACCACGAAGAGTGGCGATTATAAAGGTGAAAGCACATCAAAAAGGCAATGACGAAATTACAGTTGGTAATAACAAGGTAGATGAATTAGCCAAAGAGGCAGCAGTGATGGGAGAAAAGTGGGCTTCCTATGATGTAGAGGGAAAGCAAGCCTGGGAAGAACAAGATTTTGAGGACAAGGATGAAGATGAGCTTGAGTTAGAGTGTTTCCCTGTTGTTAAAGTACCTACACCTTGTTTGGCAGCAGAACAGGATAAGGACTCAATTTTGAATCAAATCAAATACAAAATTAAGGAAGGGTCAACAGATAAGCCCCAAAAATATATCATGCAAGATGAGCTATTACTAAGAGAGACTTCAAAAGGCACTAAGTTTGTAGTGCCATCTCAGTACCAAAAGGATATTGCTAAAGAAAACCATAGGTTGACAGGGCACATGGGGGTTGACAGTACTTTAAAGTTTATTCAAACCAAATACTGGTGGGAGAACATGGAGAATACTATTTCAGATATTTTCCAAGAATGTTTAATCTGTGCCCAAATGAACCCTAGGCCAAAGGGACAAAAACCTGTGCTTTCCAGAGTACCTATGGCTGAAGGGCCATGGGAGAGATTACAGATTGACTTTGTTGGTCCCTTGCCAAGTGCTCCAGGAGGTTATCGGTACCTGCTAGTAATAGTTGATGTTTTTTCCAAATGGGTGGAAGCTTTGCCCATAAGGAAGGACACTGCTACTGCAGCAGCAACTGCACTGTGGAGAGAAGTTTTCTCAAGGTGGGGATTCCCAAAAGTCATTGAATCAGACAGAGGTACACATTTCACTGGCAAAATCATGGCTAATATGTGTGAAATGTTGAATGTAGAACAGAAGTTTCATGTCTCATATCATCCTCAATCATCTGGGATAGTAGAAAGAATGAATCGAACTTTAAAAGAGAGATTAAAGAAAATGGTTTTGCAATCCAGAAGTAATTGGCTGTATCACCTGCCTGCGATTCTAATGGCAATACGTGGAACGGATGCAAAGAGCACTGCAATCACCCCATATCAACTAATGACTGGTAGAGTAATGAACCTTTGCCATCCTGCAGATCCCAAACTTAGTACTCCCATGAGAGAAAGTGCAGAGAAGGAAAAATTCCTGACACAGTTACAAGATCAAGTACAAAAATATTTAAATTTTGCAGCTGCTAATATGGCTCCAAAGGCAAAGGAAGGACCAGGTAAGCCACCAATAAAATTACAACTAGGTGACAGGGTGATGGTAAAGAATTTTGTACCCAAATCTTCATGGGATGCAAATTGGATAGGACCTTATGTCGTAACTATGACACTGAGTGAACAAGTCGTAAAAGTTAAACGAATAGACAAGAAAGTGTCAAATGCATGAAAAGGAGAGATATAGAAAAGTGGGTTCATGTAGATCAGTGTAAACGGATATAACTGATAAGAATTTGATGCCGCTCTTGTTCTTGTTTCCCAGGATCCTAAATGAAGCGTGAAGTAAAAGATGGAAATTTCTGGATTCTGGATATGAGAATTGCAGCAATTTTGTTGGCAATTGGAATCATCAATTCTATGGAATCAACTCACATTGAACACTCTGGAGATATCGATAAGGGTATATTACCTAACAAGGAAAATGGAAACATGTTATTTACACACCCAGACATAACCATTGATGCAAGTAGCGACTACAAAGATAATGGTGTTAAAAGTAGGACAGCTAGACTGATACCAGAGGGTAAAAAGTTAACTGGGAGATATTATCAGGGTCCCAGCAGTCAGTATAGTGTTGTCTTTTCGTTTGGGAGAGTCAATCATAGCTCTAGTACCCAGAGGCTAACGTATATGGAAGGAGTACAAAATATAGATCCAAAATCACTACAGCCATTCATGAGCGCTACAATATATGTAAATCAAACTGGGTACTGGTTGGGGGAAGAGTCTATGTTACCCAACAAAAATGAGGAAAAGGGGATAGATTATGGGTTTTTTAGTGACAACTTAAAAGAAGGAGAATATTTGTTTGTATGTGGTATATATTGGCATAATAGTATACACCCAATGTTCAGGCCAAAAAGGATTACCCTCACATATCGTGAAGCATACATTGGAGATGCTACAGAGGTGGAAATGTCAGTTCAGCAAGGGCCAAATTTTATAATTGGTTCAATGTCTAAGCCATATGAATCCTATAGAGAAATGGTTGGTTATTGGGCATGTGGAGCACCAGAAATAGAGATAGGTGAGATGCACATTATTGATGCCGCTCCAGATTACATGAAACCATGTGTCACCAATGAATCTGACAGCAATCAGCAGACAATGTATTTAGAAGAGGGACACCCTTTACAGGTCAACCTAGATTCTACTCAAACAATTGCTAGTGACGTTCAATATGCGTTTGTTACTTGGAGAGTTAATATCTCCTTATGGTTGATAAAAACCTACTACCCAATTTGTACAGGATATACATTAAATCATGTACATGCCCTATATAGATGGTTTACTACTAAAAATTTGGGAAATCAGATAAGACACAAAAACAAACCATTTAATTCTAAGAATGACAGAGGGCGAAGAGATACTTTCAGCACACTGTTGGGAGGATTAGGAACAGCTATGGGTATCATTAATGAAGCTGATATCAGTAGTTTAAGGACAAAACTTATAGACATAGCAACCAATAGCAAGAAAGGTTTTGAAGTACAAAGGAAAATCAATGATGTAATTAACAATTTGCAACAAGATCATGTAAACACTTACACCACATCGGAGTAGCAAAAGATTTCATCCAACATTTTAAAGAATTAATGGAAGATACGCTGGCAAGAGGTAGGAATATGTCTTGGGCTCTAGTCTGTACACAAGGACAAATGGAATTATCAACTAACATCAAGCTAGCAGTACAAGCTATTTATGATGGACAATGGCCATTTGAATGGTTGTCTCAAGCTACTACAGTGTTACCTGAACTCATGAGCTGTACACATTCAAAATGGTGGGTGAACGCATGGGTTGGGTGCAACAACTATGACTTTGAGAAATGCTATGCCTCTTCATTTATTCCATATACTAATTCACCTTTAGAGCTCATACATAAAGTTAGTTCAATAGGTATTTTAACTGGAGATTCTACATTACTACACCCTAGATTAAAGCATCCTCAAGTAATTCGGAGAAATGGAAAGTGGAAACAGGTTGACATTTCTCTTTGCATAGAAAGGAATCATCATGTTCTATGTACGCCAGGACAGATTAGGTTAGTTGAAGACAAATGCTGGAATAATTCATCCACTTGTATTCTAGATGGGGAATCAATCTCAAAAGACATAGCACCAATCTTCTATCTAGGGCATCAAAGAGCTTGTTTCTTTCTCCTAAATACCGCCAATGTATCTATAACAACACAACATTGTTATGTAATGACATCTGTAGCTAGGGGAGCATGGTGCACTCTTAGTGGAGTTACAAAAATTAAGACAACTAACTGGGATTATGTAATTCCTACTATTGCTAATCTGTCAATTGATCTGAAATACCACACTCCAGTTAATTTGCAAGCCTTAAGCCTAGGAATGGGAAAAGAACTTGGAGAATGGTTGGTAAAATTTAATAGGGATGAATATTTGTTGATGAAGCTTAATCAAGAAAAGGCCAATGCCACAATTCTATTACATCATGACCAAAATGAACTAAAGGAAGTTACCCATCTGTTAGAAAATAAAATAATGCTAAGGGTTATTGGTGGGAGGTAATATTTGGTCATTCAAATGCGGCAAATGGCATACTGAATTATTTAATCCACCCGATTGTTATATTGCTTATTGTTTCTGTAATTTTAATCATTTTACAAGTCTATATGTGCTGTGTTACCCGGTACCTATATAGGAAGATTCAGAGCTTAACTGTGAAAGGACAAGCCAATGTCAAAATTGCATCATGTGTCACGGATGTACAAATTCCCATCGAATTAAAGGAAATTGTAATATGTGAGAACTGTGGCAGAAGAGGACACAGTAAAAAAGGTTGTTTGATTCCAAAACGAAACCTATAGGTAATTCCTAGTAAGGAATTGGTATCCTATCACAAATTATAAAATTGCTTGTTTTCTATATGATTTTTGTGTGATGTAATGATTATATGAATAATATGATGGTTTTTTTTTTCCATGCCTCCTTCAATGTCCTAATAGAAATCAAGCTATAGCAAAGTTATTTTTTTTTCTTCTTTGGAGTGAATGTTGGCAGCTAATGAGTGAGTGTATCAAGACTCCTGGCCCTTAGAAGAATCAACCACAGTGGTGAAGAGGATTCTGGATTTGTGGCCTCCTAACAGTTGTGTGTCATTCAGACACAAAGGGGGGTATGTTGGAAGATGACATGGACAACGATATATATCATAGGAATCACTGAACTTTATATTGAATTTATGAGAGCTGAATAATTCCAGGACTCTATTCATGAGATAAACCAGATGCAAGACTATGTACATGAGAAGGCCTACGTTCGTGTGTGATGTCTTTTTGTTTTAGACATAAGATAAAAGTGCATCTGCATACGAAATGAATACTGGCCTTCCAACATAATAGAAGATACAGGTGTAAATTGTGGAGGTCGTGAATGAATAGCCTCTATCCTGTTTGTGACCTATGGTTATCTACATACGTACACAGCTCCTGTGGGTTTCCATTACGAACCAGTGTTCCTGAGATAGACATCCTGTCTCCGGCCTATGGATATGTATATTGATACACAATGTCTGTGGTGCTTGGATGCTTCAGATGGACATCTAGTCTTGGCCTAAACTGAATACCCTCAGGCCTTTTGACACCAGGACTTTATGCTAAATACAAGGACGCCATCTACAGGAAAATGTTGAATACTGCAGCCAATGACAGTGTTCCTATTACAGGAAGATGATTGGATATTTGCCACAGAAGATGCCGGAAGAAGGGTGGAGTCATGGGTTGTATGTGGGTGTGAATGTGAAATCTGGGTATAAATGAAGGAAGAATCAAGGCAATCTCTCTCACTCTCTCTCTCTCATTATTGTCATGAAGAACCATTGCTAAGTATACTTGTATTACATAGATATTTGTATTGGTATTTATCTAATTCTAGGACATTGAAGAAAGGTTTTATTGTTATATTATTGTTTGAATTGTCTTATTACTATTTTATTTTACTTGTCTTTAAATATCTTTGTCATTCTCCCAAACTTGAGTTATTGATTATATAGGAAATATTCAGGAAGGAAAATCACCTCCAGCAATAGGCATCAGTAGCTCATGTGCCATGCCAGAGTGGAACTTGTCCCCGAGAGCCACAAAGTTAACCCAGTATGCTTTCAGGGAAATGTAGCATCTCTGGCCACAAGCAATTGTCCATGTGTCAGTTATTAAGAGGACAATCCAAGTAACCATGTTGGTTAGGGCATGAGTGTTGTTCCTGGACACGGCTTGTACAAGGTGGGGATGAAATGGAAGAAGAATGGACAATGGAAGAAATAGTGGCAGTTGGAGCCCAAGTACTGAGGGACCAAATTTGTAAACCTGTAGCAGTACATTTTTTATTACAAGCCAATGAAATTTCACACAAACCAAGTTTAACAGTATGTTTGACAATATTCAACTTTTGAACAACCAAATTTATGCACCTCTAGCTGGGAAATTTTTGGTTTTAATTTCAAATTAATGAAATTTCACACAAACCAAGTTCAAAACTATATGACATCAGTCAATTTTTTATCAACTAAATTTGTACACCAGTATCACACTGAAATCAATGGTCAAAATGAGAGGACAAATCAATCTTTGGAACAAATGTTAAATTGTTTTGTGGCAGATTGGCAAGAGAATTGGTCTTTGTTTTTACCTCTGAGTTTGCTTTTAATAGTCGGGCAGATCAGTGTACTGGAACGTCACCTTTTTTGTAATTATGGTTTTCTTCCCCCATTTTGATGAATTTTCTAGGATTAATCATAGAATCATAGAATGGTAGAGATGGAAGGGACCTCATGGGTCATCTGATCCAGCTCCCTGCTCAGATCATCCCAGACAGATGTCTGTCCGGCTGTTTGAAGACTTCCATTGAAGGGAACTCACCACCTCTTGTGGCAGCCTGTGCCACTCATTGATCACCCTAACTGTCAAAAAGTTTTTTCTAATATTTAATATGTGTCTCCTCCCATTTAGTTGCATCCCATTACTTCTAGTCTATCCGTGTGCAAATGAAAATAAAGATGGTCTTTCTACAATGTGACAGCCCTTGAGATATTTGTAGTAGCTATTAAATCTCCTCTCAGTCTTCTTTTTTGTGAGCTAAACAATCCCAAATTCTGTAACTGTTCCTCATATGACATGGTTTGCAGACTGGTCACCATTCTGTTTGCTCTTCCCTGAACTTGCTCCAGTTTGTTGATTTTTTTAAAAATTTGGAGCCCAAAACTGGACACAGTATTCCAAATGAGTTCTGACCAAAGAGGAGTAGAGGGCAATAATGACTTCATGTGATCTAGACTATATGCTTCTGTTAATACATGCCAGAATTGCATTTGCCTTTTTTGCTGCTGCATCACACTGTTGACTCATGTTCAGTTTATGATCTATTAGTATACCCAAGTCTTTTTCACATGTGCTGTTGCTTAGCTCTATTCCTCCCATTCTGTATATGCTTTTTTCATTTTTATCGCCCAGATGTAGTACTTTGCATTTTTCCCTTTCAAAAACCATTCTGTTAGTTGCTGCCCACTGCTCCAGTTTATTAATATCTTTTTGAATCTTTTCTTTCTCTCTTCTCTAGTATTAACTACCTCTCCTAGCTTTGTGTCATCAGTAAATTTAATCAGTGTACCCTCAATTCCTTCATCTAAATCATTGATAAAGATGTTGAACAATACAAGGCCCAGGACAGAATCCTGTGGTACCCACTTGAGACATTCTTTCGACAGGATGTGCAGTCATTTATGACCACTCTTTGGGTCCGATCACTAAGCCAGTTATGAATCCACCTAACAGTTGCCTTGTCCATTCCATACTTAGTCATTTTTTCAATAAGGATGGTGCGAGATACTTCGTCAAATGTTTGCTGAAGTCAAGATATACTACATCTACAGCATTTCCCTGATCCACCCAGTCAGTGATTCTGTCATAGAAGGAAATTAAGTTAGTCTGACATGAACTATTAGCTACAAATCCATGCTGACTCTGGTAAATCACTTCTTTCTTATCCAGGTACTTATATATACTTATATATATGTTGTTTAATAATTTGTTCAAAGATCTTTCCTGGTATAGAAGCCAGACTCACTGACCTATAGTTCCCTGGGTCCAACTTCTTCCCCTTTTTGAAGATAGGAACATTTGTCTTCTCCAGTCTTCTGAGACTTCTGTTCTTCAAGAATTTGCAAAGATTATGGAGAGTGGTTCAAAAATTTCTTCTGCTATCTCCTTCAGTACTCTGGGATGTAATTCATCTGGACCTGGAGACTTGAATTCATTTATGTTAGCTATGTGTTTCCTCACTATCTTTCTGTTTATCGATATGCTTTATTCTTCTATTTCTTTAATAGAAGAGTGAGGATCAGTTGATGTTACATGTCCTTTCTAAGAGAAGATGCAAAATATGAATTTAAAAGTTTGGCCTTTTCAACATCCATTTCATCATTTTCATCCTGTAAAAAACTCCTATAGCATCTTTGACTTTTCTTTTACTTTTGACATATCCCCAAGATCCTTTTTTATTGCTTTTGATGTTTCTTGCAAGCCTTAGTTAATTGTCAGCATTAGCTAATTTGATTTGTGACCTGCAGCTTACGCAGACAGCATTATAGTCTTTAGATATGCCTCCCTCTTTCCATTTGATCAACATTTCTTTCTTCCTTTTTAGCATGTGTTTAAGTTCTGTGTTGATTAGGGATGAGCTTTCCGATATTGAAATATCGGAAATCGGCCCGATATTTGCGATATCGGAATTCCGATTTCTGATTCCGATATTTTTTTCACATCGGAAATCCCTACTAACCATAAGCATAACCCTAAACCCTAACCCTACTAATCCTAACCCCTAACCGTAACCCTACTAACTACAAGCATAACCCTAACCATAAACCCTGACTCTACTTACCCTAACTAACCCTAACCCTTACCCTAACCCTAACCCTAACCCCTAATCCTTAACTTAACCCTAACTAACCCTAACCCTCCTAACCCTAAACCCTAGCGCTACCATCCCTAACCCCTAACCCTTAACCTAACCCTAACTAACCTTAACCCCTAACCCTTACCCTACTAACCCTAACCCCTAACCCTTAACCTAACCCTAACCCTAACTAACCTTAACCCCTAACCCTACTAACCCTAAACCCTAACCCTACTAACCCTAACCCTTAACCTAACCCTAACTAACCCTAACCCCTAGCCCTAACCCTACTAACCCTAAACCCTAGCCCTAACCCTACTAACCCTAAACCCTAACCCTAACCCTACTAACCCTAACCCCTTACCCTAACCCTACTAACCCTAACCATAACCCTAACTAACTCTAACCCCTAACCCTACTAACTGTAAGCATAACCCTAACTGTAAACCCTGACTATACTAACCCTAACCTCTAACCATTACCCTATCCCTAACCCTACTAACCCTAACCATAACCCTAACTAACCCTAACCCTACTAACTATAAGCATAATCCTAACCGTAAGCCCTTACTCTACTAACCCTACCTAATCCCAAACCCCTAACCCTTACCCTAACTCTACTAACCCTAACCCCTAACCCTTACCCTAACCCTTACTCTACTAACCATAAACCCTAACCCTACCCCAACTAATCCTAACCCAAAGAAAAAACACAGCTGTTAAGATTTCACTCTGTGCATTTTTCTTGCAATTTTTTTGCTCCTCTGCCTCTGCAAACGCCTTCCCCATTATACTGAGGTGTTTCCCCTCCATTTTATCCATTATATAGCACTGTAGTGGTCATTTTGTAATTCCGATTTTTTTCTCCCATTGACTTGCATTGATATCGGAAATCGGAAATTCCGATATCCGATATTTTTTCAATATTGGAAATTGGAATTCCGATACGATATCGGGCAATATCGCTCATCCCTAGCATTGATCCATCCTTGTTTCCTTAAATGCTTTGTATTCTTCCCTCCTTTTGGAATTGTTAACGATTGTGCTTTGAGAATCTCATTTTTCAAGATTTCCCATTCTTCCTGGACATTTTTGTTCTTAAGGATATCCAGCCATTGGATCCCTCCGATTCTCTTTCTTAGTCACTTATAATCTGCTTTTATTAGATTAGATCTGAATATGCTGAGGAGGAGGTTGCTGTACAGAGAATTGGGGATGTTTGGAGGGAGGTTGAAAAGAATATTTTGACTTCTCAAATTTGCCAAAAACGGTAGGCTAATAGAAGGCTATCATTGGGTCGTGTTTTTAAGATTGGAGATAAGGTTTGGTTGTCATCTAGGAACATTAAACTTAAAGTGCCGTCAGTGAAGTTGGGTTCAAAGATTATTGGTCCAAATAATACCCTAGAAGTAGTAAATCATGTGGCAATTAGATAAAACCTTCCTCCATGCCTTCGCATCCCTAACTTGTTCCAAAAATCCCTATTAACACAGTCACTGTAAGCAATGTTTCTGTTTGTTTTCACTTTCACCCCAATAGTTGTTCACTTTCTACTAACCCCCCTTAAACCCTACACCTGGTATTGAACTGGTCATCTCTCCCTCCATCCTCCTCATCAATTTCACCTCCTCCTCAGATCTGTTCTTCAATATACAATCCTCTGTTTTCCAAACACAGACAGCCCCCTCATGCCCACTCCTGCTCCCACCTACTAACACTCTCTGCTCCTCCTCACTGCCAGTGATATTTCTCCTAATCCTGGTCCTTGTCACCACATCCCCACAGTTTTCTACCTCAAATCTATGATCTGTCACACATTTTTGTAACCTCTCTAACCTTATACCCATTCACCCAGCCCCGCTTTCCTTGGACCAATAGCAGGAGCTCTATGGAAGCTCATTATGTATAAACAAAATTTCCTAAATCGACTATCATTTTATTACTAACAAACTTACCTTCCACGTTATCACCGAAACCTGGCTCTTCCTCTCTGACACAGCCTCTCCAGCTGCACTTTCATATGATGAATTCCACCTTTCCCACACACCCCACCCCAGCAGAAAGCATCGCAGAGGAATTGTTTTCTTCTGTCATATAACTGTTCTTTCACCAAAATCCCACAGCCACCCTCTCTTCCTTTGAGGTGCATTCTGTGCACATCTACTCCCCCACCAACCTCCAACTGGCTGTTATTTACCACCCCCCAGGGCCAGCCACCACCTTCTTCAACCACTTCACCACCTGGCTACTTCATTTCCTCTCTGCTGACTTCCCCACTATCATCATGGGTGACTTTTACATCCCTATTGACATTTCCTTCTCAGCTGTCACAAAACTTTTATCTCTCACTTCCTCCTTCAGCCTCACACAATGGTCTTCTGCAGCCACTCACAAAGATGGCCACACATTTGACCTCTTCTTCACCCACCTCTGCTCCCTAGCTAACCTCTGTAACTCACCTCTCACTCTTTCTGACCTCAACCTACTTACATTCTCTATCCTTTCCTCTCCAGATCCACAATCCCCACCCCACAAACTTTCACACCCTCACAGAAATCATAAACACCTCGATCCACAGTCACTCTCTCTGAATCCCTTCTCCCTCTTACAGACATAATACAAAATGTGGATGCCGCTGCCACTTTACATAACACCACAATTGCTGCAGTTCTAAAATCTGTCACCCCTCTCACACATAGCAAACCTTGCAGAGTCAAGAGACAACCCTGGCACACCAGCCTGACCAAAGAACTGAGAAGGGCTAACAGAGTTGCTGAGCAGAGATGGAAAAGATCCAACTCCAATGAGCACTTAATCGCATTTAAAAAGTTCCTTACTACTTTCAAGGCCATATTCACCGCAGCAAAACAAACCTACTTCTTATCTCTAATATCTTCCCTGTTTCACAACCCGAAACAGCTATTTATCACTTTCAAGTCTCTCCTCTATCCCCAGCACCTGCTCCCTCTCCACTTATCTCAGCTGAAGAGTTTGCCGCATTCTTCAAGCAGAAGATTAACAACATCAGAGAAAACTTTGAAATACAACCTCCACAACCCCTCTTTCTAACTACTCAGACCTCCTCCTCCAAAACCAACTTCTCGACCATTACAGAAGATCAACTTTCCACCCTACTCTCAAGAACATATCTCACCACCTGAGCACTTGACCTGATCCCATCCAACTTCATCCCAAACCTCACTACAGTCTTCATCCCAACCCTATCCCATCTCTTCAACCTATCATTAACAACTAAGTAAATAGAGAAAGGCACCACGCTCACAGGAGGATTCACAGATGATAACGTAAAAGTGAAAGTGAAAGTTCTGCCTTTCACACATAAGCCAGATACTCAAAGCATGCAGGAGATAAAAATCTACCACAGCAAGATACACTGATGAACAGTAAAGGACTTATACAAACTTACCCTAGCTCTGCTGAATGAAGGTGCTGTGCTGATCACAGTGAATGATCCACAGAAATGCTGGATAAGCAGGTGAGAAGCTGGGAGGATGAAGTAAATGAGCTGGCTGACTGGGGTGCAAGTAAAAAAGAGAGCTGGGCAGAGCCAGGATAGCTCCGGCCGGTAGCGTCCTGGATGCACAGCTGAGGGGGGCCGACACTGTCCTGCACTGACAGCGTGTGACGTCACAGGCTAAGGCTACGGAGCCTAGCTGGGGCCAAAAACCTACGCGTTTCAAAGCAAAACGTGCTTCTTCATCAGGGTTACTGCCCACCCAGTATAGCTGTCATATATAGTGTGTATATGTTCAAACACCTGTTTAACTCTTGGATTGAACACTCAACCCCACCCTCCCAGTAGAAGGCTAATTAATGATTAAAATAATATCATACATTTAAAAAGAAAGAGAAAAGAATAGCCATAGCGTATACCTCACAAAAATGGGTTGTAATATTGAGAATAATAAGGAATGTTAAAAACTATAACTTTATTATGCTGATAAATTTTTTAACATTTTAATATGAATAAAATCGAATACAAATATAAATATAGAAAAACTATGCGCGCAAAAACAAAATAAAATATGTTCCACCTACTGCGAATACTCATACAAAAAACAGATATCGAAAATATGAAAATAGAGAATATGGTAGGGGAAGGCAAAAGCATCTCTCTCTCAAAAAAAAAAATCTTTAAAAAATATTTATAAAACCACATAATGTATATATGGCTAATAAAATTAGTCATAAACAGCCTCTATGTATGCATTTCACAATACGAATATTGGTTATAAACGTTGTTCTATTGCATACCAAATATTAGTATAACTAGTGAGGATAATGATTAAAATTACTTGTATATAAATACCCCTTATAGATAAAGTAAAAATCCAGTTTGAATATTAACAAAAATAGAATAAATGTGAAAGAACTGGTTAAAAATAGTTAATATGTACATGAAACCTCTAATGCAAGCATCCATATGTATTCATTTGTCTACAATCATATTAGAAGGCATATAATTCCAGTTCATGATTCAGGCCTTTTGGGGCCAAACTGTCCAAGGAGAATATCCAATAGGACTCTGCTCTAGACATTGCCTTGAGGAAATCACCCCCTCTCTGGTTATGATGGACCACCTGAATGCCGCAAAAGTGAACGCCTTTCAAAGATTGGCTATGTTTGTCTTTAAAATGGCGTGAGAGAGGGTGTCCTATAAAGTCTTTACGAATGTTAGAAAAGTGTTCTTTGATGCGATCCATCAAACGACGTTTGGTGCGGCCCACATACAATTTGTTACATGGGCACCTAATGCAACATATAACCCCCCTGGAAAAACAGGATATGTTCTCTGTGATATTAAACTCCATCGTACCACTGGAGTTAGAAAAGGTCAATTGGCGTATCTTTTTAAAAAAAAAAAACACCCTCCACATGGTAAAAAGCCTGTATTGCCTTGATTGAGGGCCTTCCAGGGACCTAAAGGGCCCCTGAAAGCCATCTTTGTAGTTGGAGCCACAAGGTTCCCTTATCCAAAAATTGTTGAGTTAAATGATCAGCTTCACTATTAAAATCATCCATTTAAGAACAGTTACGCCTAATCCTCATGTATTGCCCTTTTGGTATATTTGTGAGCCAGACCGGAAGATGGCAACTGGTGATATGGATAAAACTATTTGAGTCAACCTCCTTCCGGTGGCATCTGGTATTCAGTCGGTTGTTTTCCACATAAATATTCAAATCTAAGAAAGTCACACTACTTGTACTAATATTTGGGGTAAACTCAAGGCCATAAGAGTTGTCATTAAGGCTAACAATAAAAGTGTTTAACTCAATTTCAGAGCCTTCCCATAGACACAAAATGTCGTCAATAAAGCGACGCCACATAATTAAGCCTGGACGTAATTGTTCAAAAGGCTGAATATGCGACTCCTCCCACTTGGCACCATATAAATTGGCATAGCTTGGGGCAAATCGTGTCCCCATAGCTGTACCCCAAGTCTGAAGATAAAAATTACCCCACTACGCACACACAGCAGATTACATCAGGCTTTATACATACCAACTTAGCCAATCCTTCCACCTTTAATCCTATCCAGGAATATTCAAGTGTATTTCACACATTTGATATTTCATATCACCTGTTGCCACCTTCCGGTGGATAAGGGGTACCCTAGTGCCCTACTTGAACAGGCTCGGCAAGACATTGCCTCTATTTCTAGAGAAAACTTGATCAGCAACACGCAATTAAATGACCTTCCAGGCTCTAGTATACAGGAACAGATTTCAAAACTCCCAATCATTACTCAGTTTAACATGGGTTACAATAAGTTTGCCAACATTATACGCAAACATTGGCCAATCCTTCAGAAGGATAAAGTGATTGGGGAATTCCTCCCTAGCAACCCTAGATTTGTATATAGGAAGTCACAAACGTTAGGGAACCTTGTGGCTCCAACTACAAAGATGGCTTTCAGGGGCCCTTTAGGTCCCTGGAAGGCCCTCAATCAAGGCAATACAGGCTTTTTACCATGTGGAGGGTTTTTGGATGTATGAACACCTCTTTTAAAAAGATACGCCAATTGACCTTTTCTAACTCCAGTGGTACGATGGAGTTTAATATCACAGAGAACATATCCTGTTTTTCCAGGGGGGTTATATATTGCATTAGGTGCCCATATAACAAATTGTATGTGGGCCGCACCAAACGTCGTTTGATGGATCGCATCAAAGATCACTTTTCTAACATTCGTAAAGACTTTATAGGACACCCTCTCTCACGCCATTTTAAAGACAAACATAGCCAATCTTTGAAAGGCGTTCACTTTTGCGGCATTCAGGTGGTCCATCATAACCAGAGAGGGGGTGATTTCCTCAAGGCAATGTCTAGAGCAGAGTCCTATTGGATATTCTCCTTGGACAGTTTGGCCCCAAAAGGCCTGAATCATGAACTGGAATTATATGCCTTCTAATATGATTGTAGACAAATGAATACATATGGATGCTTGCATTAGAGGTTTCATGTACCTATTAACTATTTTTAACCAGTTCTTTCACATTTATTCTATTATTATTAATATTCAAACTGGATTTTTACTTTATCTATAAGGGGTATTTATATACAAGTAATTTTAATCATTATCCTCACTAGTTATACTAATATTTGGTATGCAATAGAACAACGTTTATAACCAATATTAATATTGTGAAATGCATACATAGAGGCTGTTTATGACTAATTTTATTAGCCATATATACAATATTTTTTAAAGTTTTTTTTTTTTCTTTTAAGATAGATGCATTTGCCTTCCCCTACCATATTCTCTATATTCATATTTTCGATATCTGCTTTTTGTATGAGTATTCGCAGTAGGTGGAACATATTTTATTTTATTTTTATGCTCATAGTTTTTCTATATTTATATTTGTATTCGATTTTATTCATATTAAAATGTTAAAAAAATTATCAGCATAATAAAGTTATAGTTTTTAACATTCCTTATTATTCTCAATATTACAACCCATTTTTGTGAGGTATACGCTATGGCTATTCTTTTCTCTTTCTTTTTAAATGTATGATATTATTTTAATCATTAATTAGCCTTCTACTGGGAGGGTGGGGGTGAGTGTTCAATCCAAGAGTTAAACAGGTGTTTGAACATATACACACTATATATGACAGCTATACTGGGTGGGCAGTAACCCTGATGAAGAAGCACGTTTTGCTTTGAAACATGTAGGTTTTTGGCACCAGCTAGGCTCCGTAGCCTTAGCCTGTGACGTCACACGCTGTCAGTGCAGGACAGTGTCGGCCCCCCTCAGCTGTGCATCCATGACGCTACCGGCCGGAGCTATCCTGGCTCTGCCCAGCTCTTTTCTTTACTTGCACCCCAGTCAGCCAGCTCATTCACTTCATCCTCCCAGCTTCTCACCTGCTTATCCAGCATCTCTGTGGATCATTCACTGTGATCAGCACAGCACCTTCATTCAGCAGAGCTAGGGTAAGTTTGTATAAGTCCTTTACTGTTTATCAGTGTATCTTGCTGTGGTAGATTTTTATCTCCTGCATATGCTTTGAGTATCGGGCTTATGTGTGAAAGGCAGGAATTTCACTTTCACTTTTACGTTATCATCTGTGAATCCTCCTGTGAGCGCGGTGCCTTTCTCTATTTACTTATTTAACCCTTTTTTGGCAGAACAAGCACAGCTTCTGTCTAGGCACCAGCAGCCCTCCCTTTCTATTGGTAGCGCCGGTGTATATCTGTATAATAATATCATTAACAACTGTTTGTGAGAACTTGTGGTGCTCCTAAAGTGATCCCGCAAGGTCACGGCAACTAACCTCCCTCAGGTGAGCTGGCCTAGTGAGAACCACCCCCTATATAGGGACAGGTCCAGGGGAGACTATCGCCATGACAGCTGGTACCAAGGGACAGACAGTAGGAGACACAAGTGGAGGAGACAGAGCGGACTGTATTGAGGTTGGCAGAAGAGACTGGAGACTGAAGGGAGAGACTTTAGTCAGTATGAAAGGGATAGGCTGAAGCAGGACTCTCAGGAGGGGAATGGTGATACAGGAGAAGGCAGGCGCAGGCTGGAGCAGGTGAGCACTAAAAGAGAAAACAAAGAACATCTAGGTGAAGGCACAGGAGTTAATAGCGTGGCAGCGCAACTCAGAGCAGGTAGCCAGGAGATACTAAGACGCAGGGGAGAACAGGGGCTCAAATCATAGAAAGGCACAAATAATAATCAGGCGTAGCCTACAAGAAGAGGCTGCCTGATATAGGTAGTGCACACCGCAGGACTTCCAGGTCAGGGTCCTCCAGGACCATAGAAAACCTGAGATGGCGCAGCCGCAGCCTCAGTTTCGAGATATGAATGTGCGCACCCGATGCGACCCCGGAGCCGGCTGCAAGACCGGAAGTTAGGACACTGGGTGACACGATCTCTCTCTGGAGGCTCACCGGGACGCCGTGCACAGGTAAGTATGATGGGGTGCGGGGGAGAGCAGGGAGAGCAGTGTGACACTGGTGTTTTTCCCTCATGCTTCAAATATGCCTCACTCAAACATATCCTCAAAATGCCCACTCTTGACTCATTCCCTGTATCTAGCTATTGTTCCATATCACTTCTCCCCTATGCTTCAACACTCCTTGAACAACACGTACATTTTGAACTGTCCTCCCACCTCTCTAACTGCTCCCTCTTCAACTGCTTACAATCTGGCTTCCGACTGCATCACTTCACTGAAACTGCCCTAACTAAAGTCACCTGTTGTGAGTTCATTTTTCCCTTCACCATTGAGGTCTGATGAACTCCCTCCTCTAGTGAAGGAAGGTAGTGAGACTGATTACCAAACACCTGGGCAGCTAGATGATGACTGGGTGGCTGGAATTGAGGACTGGATATAAGCTGCCGACGCCCTTCTTCCTGGCTGGTGATTTTCCTACTGGATTCTTGGAGACCAGTCTGATTCCTGCATCTCCAAGCTAAGTTTTTCTGCTCTGCTTTGTACTCTTCAGTTTTGTTTTTATTTTGCCTTGTTTTTTGGGAGTTCTGCCATCCCCGGCCAGGGGTGAGCTGAATTCCATTTTTGTCTCTGATCTGTTGATATTTTGCTCTGTCTTCAGAATATACCTGAGTGCTGATATAGTCTTTTGAAGCCTAGCGACTTCAGGGCCTGTTTTTCCTATCAGTCGGTTGGCTGATTTTGATAGGGTTTTTGCGGATGGCAGACAGCAGCTTTCCTATCCTGTCCTATGTAGTTAGCTTGGGCCCCATCATTTGCTCAACCTATCTTTCTATCTGTGTTAGTATTTTCATCTTGCTTCACTGTCATTATATGTTGGGGGCTGCCTATTGCTTTGGGGTCTGCTCTGGGGCAGTTTAGTTTTTCCCCTTTCTGTCTTTAGGCTACATAGTTCTCTGGCTGTGATCGAGGGGTCTAGGGCACCGTAGGAACCCCCCACAGCTACTGCTAGTTGTTGTGGATAGGTTCAGGGGTCTGCAATCCGATAGCTGCCAACCTCTCTGGTTTTTCTGGACTTAGCTGGTATTTTGTTTTTTCCTCCTTCGGTGACTCATCATAACAGAATCACCAGCCAGGAAGAATGGCGTCGGCAGCCTTATATCCAGTCCTCAATTCCAGCCAGCCAGTCATCATCTAGCTGCCCAGGTGTTTGGTAATCAGTCTCACTACCTTCCTTCACTAGAGGAGGGAGTTCATCAGACCTCAATGGTGAAGGGAAAAATGAACTCACAACAGTCACCAATGACCTACTAACTGAGAAGCCTAGAGAAACTATGTCCTTCTGCTTCTGGACTTGTCCTCTGCCTTTGACACAGTAGACCACTCCCTATTACAACAGACCCTCTCTTCTCTTGGCATCATATACTTTGCCCTATTTTGGATCTCGTCATACCTAACAGACCGGACATTCAGCGTTTCCCACTCACACACCACCTCCTCACCTCGCCCACTATCTGTCGCAGTCCCCCAAAGTTCTGTCCTAAGGCTCCTGCTCTTCTCCATTTACATCTTCAGCCTTGTATAGCTCATAGAATCTCACAGCTTTCAGTATCACCTTTATGCTGATAACACACAGATCTACCTCTCTAGATCAGATATCACTTCCCTACTAACCAAAATCCCACAATGTCAGTTCTCTATTTCATCCTCCTTCTATGCTATATTTCTAAAACTTAATATGGGCAAAACAGAATTCATAATCCTTCCCCATGTCACTCAACTCCCCCAACAGACCTATTCATTAAAATAAATGTCTGCTCACTCTCCCCAGTCTCACAAGCATGCTGCCTTGGGGTAATTCTTGACTCTGATCTCTCCTTATAACCACATATCCAAGCCCTTTCCACTTCCTTACAACTTCAACTCAGAAATATTTCCCGGATCCATACCTTCCACAACCAAAAATCTGCAAAAACCCTGGTCCATCCACTCATCATCTCCCGACTAGACTACTGCAACCTCTTGCTTTGTGGCCTCCCTTGTAACACTCTCGCACCCCTCCAATCTATTCTAAACTCTATTGCCGGACTAATCCACTTATACCCTCGCTATTCCCAGGCCTCTCCCCTCTGTCAATCCCTACACTGGTTTCCCATTATCTAGAGACTCCAGTTCAAAACCCTAACCATGGCATACAAAGCCATCCACAACCTGTCTCCTCCATACATCTGCTCTCCACACCTCCAGCACAGTTTCCATCATCTTTAGGAGAGCCAGACTGTGTTCCCAGTACAGGTGTCAGTTTGTCCCAGGATCCATTACAGGGTTCCGTTTTACTCCCTTGTGCCATTTTTCTATTTACTTGTGGGCAGCTCTCTGCATTTGCAGTGTCACTATTGACTATCTTTATCAAGTTGGATTTAAGTTTCCTTCCACACTTTCTCCTAGGCAACTTTGATGATTTTCTAGCACAGACACACTTTCTGCATTTATCTTTGGCACATCTTTGTTCTCTGTGCCGACCACCATTGGTTATATTGAACTCTGTATGCTGTGTGTGGTTGTATGTTATTCATTTTACTATACTCTATTTATGTGATTCTTAGGTTTTTTTAGACACTTGTGGGAAGATAGGGTGCAACCCAATTGTAGGCTAACACAGTTTGCTAACTTTTATTGGTTTTTATCTTTGTCAGGCTAGTTTCACACTTGCTTTTTTTTGCAGCGCGTTTTTCCCGCAAAAAAACGCATTGAAAAAACGCATACATAAGCATACAACTGCTGCGTTTTTTTCAAGCATTTTTATGAGCATGCATGAAAAAAACGCAGCGTTTTTATGCGTTTGTATGCGTTTTTAGCGCGTTTTTACCGCGTTTGCATTTTTTTCCAACATTTTTAGGTGGCCCCTCACACTACCCAAACCATGACTTTACTAACCCTAACCCTGACCCTAACCCTAACCCTAACCCTGACCCTAACCCTAACCCTAACCCTTAACCAAATCATACTTAACCCTAACCCAAACCCTAAACCCTAACTAACCCTAACCCTAACCCTAACCCTGACCCTAACCCTAACCCTAACCCTAACCCTGACCCTAACCCTAACCCTAACCCTGACCCTAACCCTTAACAAAACCATACTTAACCCTAACCCTGACCCTAACCCTAACCCTAACCCTAACCCTGACCCTGACCCTAACCCTTAACCAAACCATACTTAACCCTAATCCTGACCCTAACCCTGACCCTAACCCTAACCCTAACCCTGACCCTAACCCTTAACAAAACCATACTAACCCTAATCCTGACCCTAACCCTGACCCTAATCCTTAACAAAACCATACTTAACCCTAATCCTGACCCTAACCCTGACCCTAACCCTAACCCTAACCCTGACCCTAACCCTAACCCTAACCCTAACCCTGACCCTAACCCTTAACAAAACCATACTTAACCCTAATCCTGACCCTAACCATGACCCTAATCCTTAACAAAACCATACTTAACCCTAATCCTGACCCTAACCCTGACCCTAACCCTAACCCTAACCCTGACCCTAACCCTAACCCTAACCCTGACCCTAACCCTTAACAAAACCATACTTAACCCTAATCCTGACCCTAACCATGACCCTAATCCTTAACAAAACCATACTTAACCCTAACCCTGACCCAAACCCCAACCCTAACCCTGACCCTGACCATAACCCTAACCCTAAACCCCCTTAACTAACCCTAACTCTAACCCAAACCCCTAAATTCCATGGTTTAAAAAAAAAACGCATATGCAAAAAAACGCATACATGAGCATGCCAGTGCGCACATATGCGCATCCATAGGCTATAATGGCCATTTTTAGCGCAAAACGTGCGCATATGTGCGCATGCGCTTTTTTGCAGGGCCAAAAAATGCAACATGCTGCGTCTGGAAAATCCCAACGCACACCCCAAAAAAACGCAGCGCATGAAAATCGCATACATGCACTTACCAGCGCGCAGGTATGCGCACCCATGTTAAATATAGGGGAAAAAACGCATGCGCAGGTGTGCGTTTTTTTCCAGCGCTAAAAAACGCAAATGTGAAACCAGCCTCAGTGCTGTATTTTGAATAAAGATTTGTTATAATTCACTTTTAGTGATCCCTGTACTATGCATGCTTCCTTCCTCCATACATCTGTGACCTCATTTCCCGGTACTTACCTGTATGCAACCTTCAATCCTCACAAGATCTACTTCTCTACTTCCCTCTCATCTCCTCTTCCCACAATCATATGCAGGATTTCTCCTGTGCATCCCACCTTCTCTGGAACTCTCTACCCTAACATATCAGACTCTCTCCTACCATGGAAACCTTTAAAAAGAACCTGAAGACCTACCTTTTCTGACAAGCATACAACCTGCAGTAACCATCAAACCATTACATGGCCAGCTCTACACCCACCTACTGGATCCTCACACATACCTCATAGATTTTGAGCCCTCGTGGACAGGGTCCTCTCTCTCATCCTCTACCAGTCGTGATTTGTATTGTGTAAGATTATTGTATTTGTTTTCTTTAATTTTGTATACTCCTTTTCACATGTAATATGCCATGGAATAAATGGCACTATGATAATAAATAATAATAATATTAAAATAGTTTTCCCCTTCAGCATTGTCTCCTTCACCCCATCTTCCTAAAGTTTGGGTTGCTTGGAGAATGTAGTTCAGATGGTTGTGAATTCTCATAGGCTCTGAAAATCCCTCCAATACCTAATCCACTGGAGGGGATTCAGACCAGATTGGAAATCCTGGGTCCCAGCTCAAGATGTGAAGAGCAATCGGTCAGTCAAGGCCTTTCATCTATAATTTCCTGTAAAGCCTAGGATTCTGGTGGCCCCCATAGAAGAGGGGGTATGGGCAGAGTTCCACTCCTCAGAGTGTTGAGCTGTCAGTGTGTTGATTGAAAGCTTGGCCATCCAATCTGAGACTGGAAGGACTTGGCTGTCTCCAGGTGTTCATTATCCCAGGTGATTGCAGGATACCTAACTTAGCTGTTACTCCTGGACCTCTGCCAGATGTACCTTAAGGTACTGTGTGGTTTGTCTCTCTGTGCTTTGCATTCTGTTTTTAGATCTTTTGTTACCTGACCTTAGACCTCATTCTAACAGTCCGTCTGTTTAATCCCTTCTGCTCTCATCTGCTATCTTCATGGCATTCTAACCTCAGAAAGTTACCTGACTGCCTTTGTCTATTCCTTCTGTTTATGACATATCTTCCTGGCTTTTGACCTCAGATTCCTGATTATTCCGTCTTGTGGCTTGGCCGTGAGAAGTTACACAGCATCACAGTTATATACCACCAAAATGTTGCAGAAAACACCTAATACTGTATGGATGACTAATTTAATACAGACACATTTTTCAACACTTTTCTAGAGTTTTATATACCACCGATATTTAACAGAAAGCAACATATATCATATAGATGAATAAATGAATCCAGACACATTTTTCAATGCTTTTCTAAAGTCTTATAAACCAACAAAATGTACCCCGGACCACTAAATTCTCTGTGTATGAGCAATTTAATACCCCAAAAATATTGACCACTTTTTTGGAGTGCTATATATCACAAAAGTGTACCACAGATCACATAATACCCTATGGATGAGTAATTTCATACTGAAAAATGTTTTAATGTTTTTGTGGACTTTTATGTAACAACAAAATGTACCACAGACCACATAATAGTGTATGGATGAGTAATTGAATACAGAAAAATGTTTCAAGGTTGCTTTGGAGTGTTATGTAATACAGAAATGTTCCACATAGCATATTATAGTGTATGGATGAGTTGTTTCAAGGCTTTTTTGGTGTGTTATATGACACAGAAATATTCCACAGACAACGTAGTAGTACAGTATATGATTGAGTACTTGTGGGTCGCCCTCCCAGGGCTGTGGGGTACTCGGTACCGGGCCGGTGTCAGGGGGATGTGCCACAGCGGTGGCGGTGACCTGGTCCGTGGCCCTGGGCGCCCAATATCTATGGTGGTGGGTTTGTAGTAGTTAATGGAATAGTTTGTGACGCCACCTGTGGTGTTAGGCAAGTAAGATGTTGAGCCAACGCTGCTTGCAGATCCGCTGAGACTGATGGTGTGATGCAGCAAAGATGGTGTAGCTCCCCACAGGTGGAGCTGTAGTCCCAGGGCAGTGTAGGTGCAATGGATCTGGAAAAGTGCAGGATGGTGTGGATGCTGGTACCCAGATGTAGCAGTGATGAAGGTATTAGCGACGAAGGAATGGAGGACACCAGAGCTTGCAGTTTCAAAGCTTTACTCACAGTTCGTGGTACACAATGGTGCCTGCCTCCGTGCCATGTCCTCCGGGGTAGAGACTCAATCAACCTCCCGGGCAAGTCAGGGCTCTCCTCTCCAACACTCCCCCAACATGTACCTTTCCTGAACGACTCCTCCAGTGCACCTTGTGGTGTGAAGCACTCCAGTACTTAGTTACCCTGGAATACCTCCTGTCTAGATGTTCCTAGAACTCTACTTGCATGACATACAGCTGTAGCCTGCTCGGGGATGCTCCTGGATCCCGGCTCTCTATCCATGTTGCTGTTGTGTCCCAAGTCTTGGATGGGAGTAGTACATTTACAGCCAACTACTCCACCGGTGTCTGCTGCAGAACCATAAGTGTCCATACAACCTCGGGGACAGGGCCCCAGCCTTGCGCTGAGAACCTATAGGCAGGGTTCCTATCCAACCAACTCCTCCTCTCTGTTCTCTTTACTCCTTCGTTCCGTACTTGTCTCTCCTTCGTATGGATGCTTAGGTTACAGTTCTACGTATCTGTCCTTCTCCTCGGACCGGTCCTCAGACTCTCTTGACTGACTGTCCTTCACCCGACTCCCCTAAGGGACTGACCTGTAATTCCAAACCTTCCCAACCTTTTATATGGATCTAAACTCCACCCACCTCCCAGCACATCTCGTGTTACGAAGCAAGGACCCTCGAAAGGTGCTCTGCTACCCTCTAAGCATGGAGCTGCAATCTGGTCCTTTGCTGAACTATCCTGTGTGCGGGTGTAGGTGTTGGAGTGTGGAAAGGAGCGCCCAACTTACTAGGATGGTGGGGCACTACACCTTAGGAGAAGGTGCAGTACCTCTGTGGCGACTGAGCCTCAGGGGCGCCACACTTGAATACTGAAAAATGTTCCAAGACTTTTTTGGAGTATTATGTAACACATAAATGGTCCACAGACTACATTATAGCATATGGATGAGTAATTGAATACAGAAAAATGTTTCAAGGTTTTTTGGAGTGTTATATATCATCAAAATGTACCCAAGAGCACTTAATACCCTATTGATGAGCAATATAATACTAAAATATTTTTGAATGCTTTTTTGGAGCGTTATATATCACAGAAATGTAACCCAGAGTGCATATTTTCTTGACTTGTTTTTTCCGGAAGTCAGCTTTACTGCATTCAATGCCGAATAAAGTTTGTTCAAAGGCTGGAGCACAGCCAATCAACAAGGTTTTTGGCTGTGTGTACATTCGGTGCCATCACAGCCATGCCAAGTATTGGCATGGCTGTGATTGGCGGGCACACCACGTAACCTAGCCTGTATAAATGCCGGAACACGTGTCCATTTTTTTCTCAGCACTGTTACAGAGTGCCCTAACAGTCTGAAGCAGCATGCCCTTACAGCTTGGTGCAGCATGTCCTAACAGTATGGTGAAGAGTGCCATAGCAACCTGGTGCAGAGTGCCATAACAGCCTGGTGCAGTGTGTCCTAACAGCCTGGTGTAGAGTGCCACAACAACCTGATGTACAGTGCCATAACAGCCTGGTGTACAGTGCCTTAACAGTCAGGTGTAGAGTGAGATAATAGCCTGGTGTAGAGTGCCATAACAGCCTGCTATAGAGTATCATAACAGCCTTGTGTATATTGCTATAACAGCCTAGTGCAGCATGCTCTAATAGCCTGGTGTAGAGTGCCATAGCAGCTGGGTGTAGAGTCAAATCATAGCTTGGTGTAGCGTGCCATAACAGTGTAGTATACAGTGCCATAACAATCTGGTGCAGCATGCTATAACAGCCTAGTGCAGCATGCTATGACAGCCTGGTGCAGAGTGCCATTACAGCCTGATGTGGAGTGCCCTAACAGCCTGGTGCAGAGTGCCATAACAGCCAGATGTAGAGTGCCATAAGAGTCTGGTGCACAGGTCTGTAAAAGGCTTTTTCCAATGCAATCCAATTCCCAATCTTTTGAAAATCATGTCAACATTTTTTCAGAGGCCATGTCAAGATCTTGCTTTTTGCTATTTGGTTCTGCTTTGTGTTGTCTCATATGACAATGATCTCCTAGAAATGAGTGTTCCTTCTGATCACATGCATCTCTTTCACAGTCCACAACATGGTAGCTTCCTTTCATGCATTCATTAATAGACTCAGACTGTTTCTTGTCATCTGAAGACAGAAATTCCAGAAGATTGCAAAATTAACTGAATAAATGACCATTCACAGTTTCATTATACCTCTGTGTACACGGTAGTCGTGGGAGACCACTTCATCTTCCAAACACTTTCACATTCAATCCACTTCACATTCTTGGTGATAATGCCAATAGTAGCAGTTCTCTGTTACTATTAATTTTTCAGGTCAACCGGTGTTAACTAAAAGTACAGTTCATCCTCATCCAACCTCCTGTTCACTTATCTACAGTAAGTCCTTAGATTGCAATCAATTTGCCTTTTCATTTATTCCTCCTGTTCAGTATAACCAGCTCATTTAATTTATCGCTGATTTGCATGAACTTGTATTGCTTATTTAACTAATCACCTTTCACTGTCACATCTCCCTATTAGCCCTTAATTACCATGTTCTCTCGCTAAAACTTCTAAAAGTAACCTCCACACTGATAATTCACTGCTATATATGAGCATCATAGTTTTATTCATTTCACTACATTTAATTCAGTCAACACGTCTTTTGCTTTCTCTAAATATTTTGTCTCTCAGATTTTGCTACAATACATCATTTTAGACCTTACAAGTTATCATTTTGACCTACCCTTTAAACAGTAAATTATTAGTCTGTTTGTTTTATGTACTGATGTTTAAATCAGTAATAACCTTCAACTAACTTTTAGAGTAATAAAAATATATTCCATTCCAAACTTCTTGTATTTTTATAAGATTATAATCTAAATACAGTTTTTTTCCGGACATCCAAAACATATACCAGTAATAACAATTTAGGCAATATTTAAAAGCAAGAGATTTGAATATGTGAGAATAAAACTCATGTCACTTTTTAGGAAATTTACTGGAACTGAAAAATTTTGGATTCACTTTGTGAAAATTGTCTAAATTGGTCTCTGCCATTTTACACAATACTGAAGATTGCATGAGTTGTACAATGTTCACATGATCTCTGGCGTGGCAGCATGGCCTTACCCAACCCATAGTGCTTTGCAGATATTGCTACCCGTGGTGTCTCATAACCAATCAGGAAGGACTATAATGGCCTGTATTAAAGCTAAAGCAAAGAATGCAGTAGCCATTTGGGTCTGAATCTGGATAGTATAAAACATCAAAATCCAGAGTTTAGAAATAGAGTAAAGGAGAAAAAGTCATAAAACATTGGACAAATACTACTAGTGTATAGAGATGAGCGAACTTGTTCTGAAAACGTTCACCAATCTCAAATTCAACACTAACGTAGCACATTCAGATTTGTGTTTTAAGCATTTTTACTCAAAGTTGTCAAAATTTGGTCACAGTTCGGTAAATCACTGCATTTCCACTAATGCTTTTGTTATTACTTTGACTAGGATATATATATGGCTGCATTATAATCAGGGAAGATGGGGGAACATGTTTGATGAGGGGAGGGATGTGTCTAGGTCAGTAGATCTGCGAAGTGTACTTTCCTTTCTTTTCTTTGATAACTTAATGTGTGTACATTCTGGTAGCCAATCAGGGCACAGAAACCATCCACAACATCATGACACAAGTTCTTTCATTATAGGCTGCAGAAGTCACAAGTCTCTGACTATATAAAAAGAGGACATCTTGTTTTGCTGGCATCATTTTCTTAGTGTCACAGTGCAGAGAAGCTGCTACTTCTAGTGCTGCAAGTGAACTTGTCAGTTTGTTAGATAGGATCCTGTCCCGTGTCTTGGCTCCACTTCTTCTACTCTTCCTCTCACTGTTGGAGTCCCTCAGAATTCAGTCCTTGGCCCTCTTCTATTCTCTCTCTACATGACCCCAATCAGAGAGACCATCAGCAGATTTGTCTTTCAGTACCATCTTTATGCTGATGACACACAGATATACATTTCATCTCCTGACCTTACCACTGCTGTACTACCAAACTGTGGTGAGCTATCTTGGTGTTATGTTTGTCACTAATCTTTCCTTCACCTCCAATATACAATCTCTTGCCTGCTCTTGTCACCTGAACCTAAAGACCATCTCTAGAATCTGCCCATTTCTCACCATGGAAACAACTCCCATCTTGATTACTGTATTCCCTATTAATTGGCCTCCCCTTCCCATAACGTTCCCCTCTGCAGTCCATCCTTAATGCAGCAGCCAGGGTTACTTATCTAGTTAATCGATACTTGAACACATCCGCTCTGTGCCAGTCATTGCATTGGCTGACCATACATTATAGGATCCAATTTAAGCTGCTTGATCTCATCCACAAAACTCTCCACAGTGTAGCACTCCCTTCATCTCCTGCCTCATTTCTTTTTATGACCTTCTTGACCTACCAGCTAGTTATGCTCCACAAGTGACTTTCGACTAACATCCACACTAATTTGTACCTCCCACTCCTAGCTCCAGGACTTCTAATGAGTTGCACCAATCCACTAAAATGCTCTACCCCAAGAAATTAGGACTAACCACAACTTTTACAGTTTTATGCATTCCCTAAAAACTCATCTGTCTAAAGCAGCCTATCATATTCCCTATTCAAACTCTTTTAATATATAGCCCATTCACTATTTCTTTGAACATAACTCTTCATCAAACTCTGCATCCAAAAGCACCACAAATAATGGCTGGTTACTACCTCATGAAACCTTTATCTATTGCCCATTTCCTCAAGACGGCTGAACCATCATTGTAAATAAGCACCAGCACTTTGTGTCACCCCCATCTCATTGTAGATTTTAAGCTCTTACGAGCATGGTCACCATTATTTTTGCTTTAATTATTGTTTTATCCTTAACGTTGTTAATTATGACTTGCATATTAACTGATAAATTGTAAAGCACAGCAGAATATGTTGGCGCTATATAAATAAAGATTATTATTATAATTATTATTAAGTCGACCTTTTGTCATCTAACTACCGTATTTTTCAGACTATAAGACGCACTTTTTCCCCAAAAATTTTTGGGGAAAATAGGGGTGCGTCTTATGGTCGCAATATACTTACAAATCCTGTTGCGGCTGTCCCGTGGTGGCGGTCCCAATGCAGCCTCCCTGTACTCTGGGGTGCGGTGGGGTCGGGGCTCTGTAATGTGGCTGCAGCAGGGCTCTGTGCTGTGTGGGGGGCTCCGCTGGCATTTCGTTAAAGCCCGAAAGCCCCCTGAAGCTCCGTTGCTGCAGCGTGGTAGCCTCCAGAAAGATGGCCGCTGGGACAAGATCTCGTTGCGGAGATCTGAAACTGAGCAGCGGCCATCTTTCCGGAGGCCCCTGGCGGCCATCTGTCCGGAGGCCTCCTCGTCGCAGCAAAGGAGCTGTGGGGGCTTTCGGGCTTTAATGAAAGGCAGGTGGAGCCCCCCACACAGCACAGAGCCCCGCTGCAGCCACACTACAGAGCCCCGACACCACCGCACCACAGAGCACAGGGAGGCTGCAATGGGACGACCGCCACAGGACTGCCGCAACAAGATTTGTAAGTATAGTGTGACCAGAGCAAAGCCACCCCACAGAGCACAACCACCCCATGGAGGACACAGCCACCCCACAGAGCACAGCCACCCCACAGAGCACAGCCACCCCATGGACACAGCCACCCCACAGAGCACAGCCACCCCATGGACACAGCCACCCCACAGAGCACAGCCACCCCACGGACACAGCCAACCCACAGAGCACAGCCACCCCACGGACATAGTCACCCCACAGAGCACAGCCACCCCACAGAGCACCCCTGCAACCCAGAGCACCATCACCGCACAAGCATGGACCACCGAACGACCCCTGTGACCACTCCTCTACCTGTGCTGATCCCTTCGCTGGTAAGCTGAATTCGGACTGTAAGAGAGACCCCCCATTTGACACATTATTTTTTTTCCTATTTTCCACGCCAAAATTTGGGGTGCATCTTATGTTCCGGTGCATCTTATAGTCCGAAAAATACGGTATATTGTGCAAAAACTGTGTTGCCGTGTCAGGAGGCCCAATTTGCTAATATAATTCGTTTGTGATAAAACTGTGTTTCAGTGAGAAATCAGCAGACCTGATTTCCACTTAAAAATCATTAAACCTAATATTGGGGTGCATCCAGGAGGCCCAATTTGCTAATTCAAATCATTTATGATAAAACTGTGCTTCAGTAAGAAATCAGAAGGCCAGATTTCCACTTAAAAATCGTTAGGCCTATTATTGGGGTGTAGCCAGGAGGCCAAATTTGCTAATCCAAATCTTTTGGGATAAAACTCTGTTTCAGTGAGAAATCAGAAGGCCAGATTTTTACTTGAAAATCGCTAGGCCTAATTTTGAAGTGCAGCTAAGAGGCCCATTCGCTAATTCAAATATTTTGAGATAAAACTTTGTTGCAGTGAGAAATCAGAAGGCCAAATTTCCTCTTTCAAATCCTGAGTAATAACAATGTAGTTCAGGGACACTAACTAAGAAAATAAATATTGATTTTTCATTTAGTGACAGGTGACTGACAGGTGTGGGCCTAATGTTGTGAAAGCACAGGTAACAAGAGGAGAATGGTAAATACAATATTAGTGAGAAAAAAGCTTCATGCTGGAAGGACGAATAGACTTGGTGTTTGACGCGTGCTGTGTGGGTTAGATGTTAGTGCTAATGAAAGCCCAACTAAACAAACACAGTCTTGTCCTATCCGAAGACCACTGACAACACTTACAAGGCGTAACGCTGTGCAGCTGTGAAAGATAGGGAGTGGAGTAGCCAGGCCAGTAAGGTTACTGGCCTGGCTACTCCACTCCCTATCTTTCACAGCTGCACAGCGTTACGCCTTGTAAGTGAGGGCAAGAAAGAGCATATGCTCTTGTGGATGGCAAGGGCTGCCTTAAGAGGCCTTTCCTCCTCTTCTTCTACACACAGTACAATCCTCAGAGTTGGCACCCCCAATCACCCATGTTTCCCGTCGTGTCAAAATTTCCAAATGCCCAACTGATTGTTGAGAACCACAGATGGGCCATTCTGCAGAGTTGTTCACACATTCTATTACATGGGCATCAGCGTCTGCTACAAAGATTCACAGAATTCAGAGGAGTAAAGCATCTGCAACAATGCCCCAAATTTTTTCATGTTGGATCCAGGGCCGGATGAATTTTGGTCTGAACAGAATCCAGACTCTCATCACCAGATGTTAACCACCAGGGTGGAGGTGATGCTGATGAGACTCTGATACCAGAGGCACACATGGACTGTACTGTGGTGTCAGGGCAGGAAAAGGAGGAGGGTGACTCTCAGGATGAGGAATGTGAAAACAGAGAGGATGACCATGAGGTTTTAGATCCCACTTGGTGTGAACCCAGAGGTACCCAGCTGAGTAGCTCAGGAGAGGAAGTGGAGGAGGAAGATGAGGAGGTTACATTGCAGCTTCCCACATAGACACGAAGTGATGCAACCGTGACAAGCACAGCATCCCCAGCCCCTACTCTGGCTGTGGCCAGCACCGGTTGCGAGTGTGCAGTTTGCAGGGGCAGCAAGGGTTGCCTAGTCTGTGCCTTTTTTGAGACTGCAAAGGATGACCCAACACACATTATCTGTAAAATTTGCAAAAAAAACTCACTAGAGGCAAAAATTGCATTGATTTGACAACCACATGCATGATCAACATGCCTTAATGTGGGAATCTCAATGCGCTAAAACAGGGACTAGCAGGCCTTGCCAAACATCGGCCAACCCATGTCAGTATTTGCTGCATCTTCCTCCTCCATCATCATGCCAAGTCTTCTCACACAGGTCTCAGGCAGCAGAAAATCCACTTGTTTTCCCCCTACAGTCAGGGGTGAGTGAGAGACCATCTGCTGCTATTGAAGTGGACATGACTGCTGTTTTTATGCCACCAAGCACAAAACATCTTTTTCAATCCACAATAACATCTTCTCCTGCACATCACTCACTGTCGAGTAGTTTGTCCTCTTCTCCTTACGCCACCCTCTCTCAGCACTGCAGCCTGCCCTTGGTCCTGCAGTTGTGGTCACGTAAAAGAATGTGTCCTCCTACACATACCAAAGTTAAGAGCTTGAACTCTACTATCTCCAATCTGTTAGCCACAGAAATGCTACTTTTCCACATGGCAGATACAAACGGTTTCCGAAAGGTGATGGCCGTCGCAGTCCCCCAGTACCAGCTGCCTATTTGCCATTACTTCTATAAGAAAGCTTTGCCTGCTCTACACCAGCATGTTGTAGGCAACATCACTCGTTTCCTTCAAAAATCTATGTCTGCCAGGTGCAGACACCTAGACAAGCAAACATGGGCAGGAGCAAAACATGTCGCTGACAGGGCACTGGGTGGCTCTTGTGGCTGTGGGGGCAGGCGGTCAAGAGGCTGCTCCACAAGTCTTTGAATCCCCAAGGCTTGTGGGACAATCCTCTAAATCTAACATTTCCACCATTGCTTCTGGCTCCTCCACCCCCTTTAGGCCTCCACCTGTGCCCTCAACCCCTCCCTTAAACAGACATACATTCCAACAGTGAAGATAAAATCCCCCCATCTCTGTGCTGCACAGCCATGTCTCACCACAATCAGGTAGTGTTCAAATTAATATGCCTTGGAGATTGCAGTCACATAGCCCAAGTATTGTGGATAGCTTTCCAGGCTGAGTTAGATCATTGGTTGTTTCCACTGAACATGGAGCCAGGGAAGATTGTGTGTGATAATGGTCTAAACCTGGTGGTGGCCCTACAGCGGGGCAACCTTACACATGTGCCTTGCATGGCTCACGTCCTCAACCTGGTGGTACAGCAGTTTCTATGCCACTATCCCAGCCCAGATACCCTTCTGCAGAAAGTACAGTCGTTGTGTGCTCACTTCCGATGATCGCACCCAGGAAGTCATTGACTTGCATTACTACAGAGATCTTTCAGCCTATCGGTTAACCGTTTGATTTGTGATGCTCCAACATGGTGGAATATTACTCTGCACATGTTGCAGTGATGGTAGCAGAAGCAAGAATCCTGGTGCAGCATGTGTTTTCGCATATCCTGGGACAGCGCAGTACAGAGGTGGTGCAAATCACACTTGTAGAGTGGGAACAGATGAAGGACCTTTGAACTCTTTTGCACAGTTTTGAGATAGCTACTAAGATGGTTAGTGCTGACAATGTTGTGATCAGCATCAATAATCCTGTAATCTACATGCTGGAGCACACTTTCAATAGTCAACATGAAGAGGTGTTGGTCCCAGAGGAAAAGGTGGAAGCAGAGGACAATTCGCAAGTGATAACAATATCTCAAATTTCAGGACTGTCATCACACAGCCGGGTGCCATGGGAGCATGGCTTACAGTGATCAAAGGGGCTCATGGTATCAGACAATCTATTAGTGAAGGTGCAGGAGCTGAGGAACAAATGGAGGACGAGGAGGAAGAGGTGATGGACGCCCAACAGTCAGAAGATGAAGAGGATAATGATCCCCTCTCTGCTGTCCTTGGTTGGAGGGAAGGAATGGAGGAAGCAACCTTGAGTGTTACTCTGCTAACAACACACCATGATTTTTGATGTCATGGAAGAGCCCAACACATAAGTGCTTTCTTGCTGCACTATCTTCAACATGATGCCCATATTCTTATGGTTAGAAATAGTGCTGAATAGAGTGGAGCGAAATGGGTCGGTCAAAGTGAAAAATCGCTGACTTTCTCCAAAGTCTGGTTTCATGAAACGAAACCCGACCATAGCGTGAGGTCGGCCATGAGGTCGGCGACCCGAGCGCCAAAGTTGCGTTTCAAATAATGCTTCCAGGGCCTTTTTTCAGCGAATGATGAAGGACACACACTGTGGGCAACGCAATGACATGGGAAGCGGCCACCACCATCTTAGAGAAGGGCATTGAAGTGATTGGCTGGCTTTGTGTGGCGTCACAGGGGCTATAAAAGGGCGTGATCGCCGACCGCCATCTTCTGCCAATCTTAGAGTAGGGAGAGGTGCTGCTGCTGATTCTGAATAGGGAGAGCGTTAGGCAGGGAAGAAGAAAAAAAAATAGCTTCTGCTGATAGTGCTTTTCACTGTACAGTTAGTGTGCAGTGAAAGGGGAGGATTTTTGTTGTGTTCAGCAGCGCTGGTGATTAAGCTGCCTTTTCAGGCTACCTGATAGCTGCATTGGTGTGTGCACACTGCTGTTCAAACTGCTTTTTTCAAAGCACTCCACCTTTTATTATTTTGTTCTGCTCAGTTACCGAGTGTTCATTTTTTCACACACCGCATAGCGGTGTGCGCGCCTCACACACTGCTGTGTACCGGCTCGTATCTCAGACAAATACAAGCTATCTGTGTGTGACTCTGTAAAAACAAACAGAAGAGATTTTCCATTTTTTCAGACCTACACCCTATAGAGCTGTCTGCTTTTGAAACAGGTTTGTCTATCTGCTATTTGATAACGGTCAAAACTATACAGAGACAGCGTGTGTCACTCCGTATCAAAATAGATGGAGATTTACAATGTCCATACAGACACCGTATAGCAGTGTATGCTCCTCATACACTACCGTGTACTGGCTGGTTTCACGGACAAATACAAGCTATCTGTGTGTGACTCTGGTAAAACAAACAGAGGAGATTTTCCATTTTTCCAAACCTACACCCTATAGAGCTGTCCGCTTTTGAAACAGTTTCGTATATCTGCTGTTTGGTGACGGTCAAAACTATACAGAGACAGCGTGTGTCACTCCATATCAAAATAGACGGAGATTTACAATTTTCCAGACACCGTATAGCGGTGTATGCTCCTCATACACTACCGTGTACCGGCTGCTATCATGGACAAATACAAGCTAACTGTGTGCGACTCTGGAAAAAGAGAGGAGATTTTCCATTTTTCCAGATCTACACCCTATAGAGCTGTCTGTTTTTGAAGCAGTTTTGTATATCTGCTGTTTGATGACGGTCAAAACTATACAGAGACAGCATGTGTCACTCCGTATCAAAATAGACAGAGATTTACAATTTTCCATACAGACACCGTATAGCGGTGTACACTCCTCACACACTACTGTATACCGGCTGGTATCATGGACAAATACAAGCTATCTGTGTTTGACTCTGGAAAAACAAACAGAGGAGATTTTCCATTTTTCCAGACCTACACCCTATAGAGCTGTCCGCTTTTGAAGCAGTTTTGTATATCTGCTGTATGATAACGGTCAAAATTATACAGAGACAGCATGTGTCACTCCGTATCAAAATAGACGGAGATTTACAATTTTCCATACAGACACCATATAGCGGTGTACGCTCCTCACACACTACCGTGTTCCGGCTGGTATCACGGACAAATACAAGCTATCTGTGTGTGACTCTGGAAAAAAAACAGAGGAGATTTTCCATTTTTCCAGACCTACACCCTATAGAGCTATCCGCTTTTGAAACAGTTTCGTATATCTGCTGTTTGATGACGGTCATAACTGTACAGAGACTGGGTGTGCAACTCCGTATCAAAATAGACGGAGATTTACAATTTTCCATACAGACACCGTATAGGCGAGTACGCTCCTCACACACTACTGTGTACCGGCTGGTATCACAGACAAATGCAAGCTATCTGTGTGTGACTCTGGGAAAACAAACAGAGGAGATTTTCCATTTTTCCAGACCTATACCCTATAGAGCTGTCCGCTTTTGAAACAGTTTTGTATATCTGCTGTTCGCATTACAGTCACATCTATACAGAGTCAGCGTGTGTGTGTGACACTCCGTAAAGACATATACGTAGATTGTTAGTTACCCAAAAATGTATACAGCTGTACGCTTCTGATACAGTACCGTATATCTGCTTGTTGTATTACGGTCAAATACATACTGGGAGAGCGTCTGTGACTACCAAAATACATACATAGATTTAATTTTTTAATACACCTTACACAGCTGGACGCTCCTCATACAGTACCATCTATCTGCTGGTATTTTGGGTACATTTTCCCAAACATGAGAAAGTATGGTGGAAGAGGCTGCGGACGTGGGCAGGCGGGTGCGGCTGGTACTGATGGTGGTAGTGCATCGGCTGGTTCTGGCAAAAGCACAATAGCAGCTAAGGCAGGAGCCTGCATCATTGTCTGGCCCAAGAAGGCCTGTAAGGTTCCCTTTTCTTGGAGTAGGAAAACCGCTTTTAAAGCCGAAGCATCAGGAACAGGTTTTGGCGTACATTGCCAAAACAGCCACCAGCTCTATTGCCTCCTCTTGTGAACGGTCAAAACCTGCAAGCACGGAGTTGTCGTTGCAGGGTTCTGGTCAGGAAAAACACCTTTCCTTGTGTCCTTCACCCCCACCAAAAGTTTAGAATGTGGCAGCCCACACTTCAGATTACTCTATGGAGCTCTTTTCACATACCATGCCTGGGTTATCCAGTCAAATCCTGAATTCCCCAGTCCAAGATGAATCTGACATGGAGTGCACTGATGCACAGCCACTGCTAGATGATTCTGCTGGTACATTGACCCAGAGCACTACATTGCCCTCGCAGTCTACTGAGCCAGAATCTGACCCTGATGAACCACAGGTGCCCCTTCCCGCAAACTATATCACCTTACACGGTGACACAGAGGAAGGTAAAGAGGAAGGTGCAGATGACTTTGAAGAGGAGGTGATGGATGACCCAGTTCTTGACCCGGATTGGCATCCATTGGGAGAGGAGGGTGGTGCTGGCAAAAGTTCAGATAAAGAGAAGGATCTGCAGCAGGCATTAACATCGCAGCAGCTGTTATCTGGCACGCCCATAGCTGTCCAAAAATGTGGACCAAAAGCTAAAAGAGTTGCAGGACAGCTTGGCCAGACGGTCAACTTAGCACAGCGTGCAAGGCCAGAAAATGTATACCTTATGTGGTGTAGCAACCAATGTGTCCACTAGGGGGCGCTGTGTGGATGTCCCAACAGAGAGGATGAGTGGCAGAATCCTGAAGGACGGTTATGTATCTCAAGGTGGGTGGCCTTGAGATGGAGACTTATGTATGTGTGTTGATCAGCAAGGACATTGCTGAGGTGTTGCTTCAAGGTGTCAGGTAGAAGTCTCCAGGTAACTAGAGAGATGGGCAGGCCTGGTTACTTACAAACCCACCCAGGGGGTGTGTTTAATAATGCTGTTGTAAAGAGTGTGAGTGGTTGAAGGACCTGTGATGAGGTCATAGTCATGTGACCCGGTGGGCATGGCTATGGACCATATAATGTGGCCAGGGTAGGTCACATGTGAAGAATGCAGGGACCCGATTGGTCCGTTTGGAAGGTTTCGTGTGGCTACCTTCCTGACAGCATGTGGATGCTGTGTTTAATGGCTGCAAGTGCCTGAGAGCTCCCTGTAGGGAATGAATATCTGGAGTATGGAGAAGCAGCCATGAGAGAAGCCTGACGGGGTGAGATATAACTGTGAGACTGAAAAGCCTGCGTATTGGACATTGCTGACAGAGAGAAGCTCTGTCATGGACGCTATGCCGTCAAGTGAACTTTATGTTGCTTGCTTTGGTTTATGCTGCTAAATAAACTGCATGGAGTTATGGTTTTGTGGAAAACCCGTGCCAGATCTGATTTTTTGTGGCTGCAAGCGGGTATCCCCTACCCGAATAACAGCGCTACATCACAATTGGTGGAGAAAGCTTTGGGCAATGTTGTAGCCTTGTTGCTAGGAGCAACAGAAGAGGACTGCAAAGTCGGTTGCTAAGGGCAACGCTGAGCCAGGAGGGCTGACGGTTGGGGAAGCCACTGCCTGGCTGTGGTTCTGGAACCGTGGGGCGGCCTAATGAGTAAGGCACTGTTCAGATCGGTGAGCTCAGTGCGGTCATTTCCCCAGGAGAAAGAGACTCGTGATTGCTATAGGGTGCCTCTGTGGAGAAGAGGTATCCGAGGACCTGTGTGGCCGACACAGGTAACGGACAGGTTTTTGTGTTGTACTGACCGGGGTCAGTGATAAAGACTGTGTACCTGGAGGGTTCAGTGAGCAAGGTCCTGGAGGGTCAGTGCTGGGAGGTTCTGGGAGAAGAATCGGATCCCGGGAGCATGTGGTATGACCTTGGACCAGGTGAGGCGTGAGTGTTGGGCAGTCTCAGGTGGAGACAGATGTCCTGAATAGCACTCGCTGAGCCCCTGGACCTGGTGAGGCCGGTGTGTTGGGAAACCCTGGGAGGAGAGTCAGCTCCCTGAATAGCACCCGGTGCGCCCTGTGTGTTGGACGGTCTTAGGTGGAGACGGTACGTCCTGAATAGCACACAGAGAGGACACATGAGTTTTTTGTGGTGTGTTTTTTTTTTCTTCTTCTTTTCTCAACTCAGCCTGCGGTGGCTCAGTGGGAGTCAAGAAGGTGACAAGCGGCTTCCTGTAACTCGGCGGGGTTATGAAGGGGACAAGCGGCTTCCGGTAACTCGGTGGGGTTACAAAGGGGACAAGTGGCTTCCTGTAACTGAGCGGGGTTACGAAGAGAACACCAGCCGCTGTATGTGAACAGCAGCCGGTGGTGTCGGTGATCGGTGACAGCAGGAGCTGTGGTGGTGCCAGCAAGGACTTGTGTGGTATCGTTAAAAGACATAAACTGTGTTGTGTGAACTGTGGTCTGAGAAGACCGGTATAACGGACATGGGAAAGTCCCAAAAAGGGGCGGTGGCCCAAATTGGAGTGGTAGCCCAAAAGGGGGTGGAGTCCCAGAAGGGGGTGGTGACCCAAATTGGAGTGGTAACCCAAAAGGGAGAGGAGTCCCAGAGGGGGGCGGTGACCCAAACTGGCATGGTAACCCAAAAAGGGGTGGAGTCCCAGGAGGGGGCGGCGACCCAAATTGGGGTGGTTCAGGAAATGGCAGAACTGGTTGCCTCAGTGGGTATGTCTGGGGAACCGCAGTGTGTCTGTATGAGTTTTGAGGAGTGTGGCATGTATTTTCCGGATAATGAAGGGCCACAGGTGTGTACCGTGATGCTGCACCAGAAAGGAGTCTTTGGTAGACTCAGAGAGACAGGTGACTCTGACAGGAACTCCGCTCGTTTTATCTCTGACTGAGAAAAACGCCAGGGTTCACTGTAAACATGGGGTCATGGTGAACTATGCAGTAGACCGAGTAATGTTCGAGGGGACCAAAGGTGGTGAGTGCCAAGGGGGCGGGATACCATGTGACTTAGTCTATGCCTTGGAGAGGGGCCGGGACTTTGTCGTGTTTGATAACATGCGGCAGGAGGTTGGAGACGTTTCTACTGATGGCCTAACAGGTATTGAGATGGTGACTGCCCCTGACGTGGACAGGTCAGAGGTAGAACTGACCGGAAGAAGAAGTACATATGCCCAACTGATGGACCTGACGTCTCGTGACAAGACAGATGGTGGGCTGGGAGATGAGATGACTGGAGTGGACACACGGTCAGAGGGTAACTGGAGGGTTGACTCGGATGATCAGCGTGACTCGGACTCTAGGGGTGACTGTGGCACTGAGAGAGAAAGGAAGCACAGACTAGATGACCTAGAAAAAGAAGTCTTCAAGCTCAAAGATCACCTGGCATCGTGGCAAGGTCAGAATAAGTCCCTCAGAGAAGAGGTAGGAGTACCAACAGAAACTGTAAGAGGTCTTCTGCGGGAGAAGAAGTGGGACGAAGACTTACAGCGACCAGGCCTGAATGAGGAACAGTGTGAAGACAAAAAGAAACTGAAAAGTATAGAAGCAGAGGTGATTCGTTTGCAGACGGAGCTTGCTGCTGCAGAGTGTGCTAAAAGACAAGCACAGCAGGAAAGAGATGAACTGGCTGATGTGATTGCCAACAACAGAGGTGAAGGTGCTCTCGCTTTGGAAGAAAAGAGGCGGTTAGAGTCTCGCATTGTTCAGCTTGAAGAAGAAGTGGAGGAAGAACACGGCAACTTTGAGTTAGCCAATGACAAGCTGAGAAAGGCCACACTTCAGGTTGACCAGATGGATGCTGATCTGAAGACAGACCGTAGTAATGCTCAGAAAAATGACAGTGGCTGTCAGCAATTAGTTCACCAGAATAAGGACTTAGAAGCAAAGGTTGCACTACTGGAGGAACAGCTTGATGCAGATATTAAAGTGCGACAATCTGCTAGCAAACAAGTACGTCGTACGGAGAAAAAACAGAAGGTTGTACTAAGGCAAATGGATGATGAAAGGCGTAATTCTGAGCAGTACAAAGGCCTGGCGGAGGGAAATGATGTGCGTCTGAAACAGTTGAAACGCCAGGTGGAAGAAGCAGAGAAAGAGGCTCAACGTGCCAATACGTTGCACCGTAGATTACAGTGTGAACTGGAGGTTGCTACGGAGACAGCAGATGCAAAGAACTGTGAGGTTAATGCACTGAAAAATAAACTTAGATGTGATGGGGTACCATTTCTTACAAGACGCTTAGATAGAGAAAGGATGGTGACTAACCAGTGTCTGACGACGCAGACAGACCGTGACAGGAAGGTCAAAGCCAATGATGATATTCTGACCGCTGGAGGCGGGGGAGGTCTAACGTAGGAACGAGGCCGTATGACAGATGGAGACGGTTCTCTCGACCTATGGGGCAAGGTGCAGTGAGTGCCCGGTCGCGAGACCCTGGTGTAATGTTGTGTGCTCAACCCCACAAATTTGAACAGAGGGGGAGGTATGTAGTGCAGTAACCACTGTGTCCACTAGGGGGCGCTGTGTGGATGTCCCAAGAGAGAGGATGAGTGGCAGAATCCTGAAGGATGGTTATGTATCTCAAGGTGGGTGGCCTTGAGATGGAGACTTATGTATGTGTGTTGATCAGCAAGGACATTGCTGAGGTGTTGCTTCAAGGTGTCAGGGAGAAGTCTCCAGGTAACTAGAGAGATGGGCAGGCCTGGTTACCTACAAACCCACCCAGGGGGTGAGTTTAATAACGCTGTTGTAAAGAGTGTGAGTGGTTGAAGGACCTGTGATGAGGTCATAGTTATGTGACCCGGTGGGCGTGGCTATGGACCATATAATGTGGCATGGGTAGGTCACATTTGGTGAATGCAGGGACCTGATTGGTCCGTTTGGAAGGTTTCGTGTGGCTACCTTCCTGACAGCATGTGGATGCTGTGTTTAATGGCTGCAAGTGCCTGAGAGTTCCCTGGAGGGAATTAATGTCTGCAGTATGGAGAAGAAGCCATGAGAGAACCCTGATGGGGTGAGATATAACTGTGAGGCTGAAAAGCCTGCATATTGAACATTGCTGACAGAGAGAAGCTCTGTCATGGACGCTATGCCGTTAAGTGAACCTTATGTTGCTTGCTTTGGTTTATGCTGCTGAATAAACCACATGGAGTTATGGTTTTGTGGAAAACCCGTGCCGGATCTGATTTTTTGTGGCTGCAAGTGAGTATCACCTACCCGAATAACAGCTCTACCTAACACATAGTAGGAAGAGTGCAGTGTGGCACTTCTTTGTCCAAAATCCTACTGATGAGGCAAAGGTTAACTGTAAGAAGTGCAGAAGGACCTTTAGTCGAGGGAAAAATCTACGAAATTTGAATACCAGTTGCATGCTTAGACATTTAACCACCATACACTTGCAAGCGTGGATGGACTACAAAACCTCAGGTAGCACATGTTCACCTGCTCTGACTGAAGGTAGCCAGCAACGCTCCATCGCTTCCCCCACTGTAGGCCCACCGGTAAACACACCAGCAGCAAGAAATGTTGAGTTGTCGTCGCAAGGCAAAAGCACTCAGAGAATCACAATGGTTTTGCAACACAACGCTGAATCTAGGCCATCACCACCAATACCATCACCAACCCCCTCTCACTCCGTCCGGTCCACCGCTAGATCCCCCATATGCAGCTCTCCAGTCCAGCTCACACTACCAGACACTCTGAGTAGGACAAGAAAGTACTCATCCTCTCATCAATGTACTCTGTGTTTGAACGCCTACATTGCCAAACTAATCTAATTAGAGATGATGCCCTACCGTTTGGTTGAAAGCAAAGCTTTCCATGAGCTCATGGCCTACGCAGTCCCATGCTATTACCTACCCAGTTGGCACTTCTTTTCTCTAAAAGCCATCCCAGCCCTCCACCTGCATGTAAAAGACCGCATTGTCCATGCATTCAAGCAATCAGTGAGTGGAAAGGTGCACCTCACAACAAATGCATGGTCCAGTAGGCATGGCCAGGGCCGTTACGTGTCCATCAATGTGCACTGGGTTAATGTGGTGGATGCAGGCTCCACAGGGGACAGCGGCGGTGGAACAGTGCTGCCTAGCCCACGGTGTAGAAAACAGTTGCCTTTAGGCTTTTGACCCTCCTCCTCTATAAGCGAAAGCTCATCCACAGAGCGCAGTCGCACGAGCATTCCAACCGCAGCTGGCAGTGTTGCACACATGGTGTCCCACTAACGAACAGCTAGTGGTAAGCGTCAGCAGGCTGTGTTAAAGAGGATGTCTTTGGCGACAACAGATACACCGCGGAGGTACTGGCCGACTACTTGCAGCGACAAACTGAGTCATGGCTGGGCAGTCTACATCTTGAGCCAGGCAAGGTAGTCAGTGATAACGGATGTAATTTTGTGGCAGCCATAGGCCTTGAGGCCTTGCAAAACTCACACACATAACTTGCCTGGCTCACACTTTGAACCTGGTGGTGCAGTGCTTCCTTATTAATTATCTGGAGTTAACATAAGGTGCGAAGACTGTGCTCGAACATCTGTCGCTCGGCCATACACTCCAGTCATATGCAGAAGCTGCAGCGATTGCTCCACCTCCCCAAGCACCGCCTAATTACAGACGTTGCAGCAAGGTGGAACTCCACCCTGCACATGGTTGAGAGGCTGTGCGAACAGAGGCAGGCTGTTATGCATTTGTGGGAGGATACACAGGCAGGCAGTTTGAGGGAAGACATGGAATTGTCGGGTGTGCAGTGGTCAAAGCTGAAAGACCTCTGTAAAGTCCTTCAGTGTTTTGAGAAATGCACACGACTGGTAAGCGCAGATGACGCCATCATAAGCATGAGCATCACACTTATGCGTCTGCTCATGCAAAGTCTGATGCACATTAAGGAACAGGCGTCTGCAGCAGAGGAGGAACAGGAGGAGGAGGAGGGAAGCCTTGCTGACTGTCAGCCATTGTCTGGTCAAGGAACTGTCCTGGTCGAGGTGGAGGAAGAAGAGGAAGAGGAGGAGGATGAGGGGATGATTATTTTGGGCAGGAGGATGCTTCTCAGGGGGCAAGAGAAAATGTTGGCATTCCAAGGTCAAGTACAGGGTTTGTGCCTGACTGTAGGGATATGGATTTGCCAGAAAGTGCTCCTCCACCCAGCAGTATTAGTGCATTATTGACACCTGGAACATTGGCCCACATGTGCGATTATGCCTTGCGGATCCTAAAAAGGGACCCAGCATCCTTGATCCACGCTACAAAGGCAAAATACACAACATCATGCCACAGGAGAATCTAGAGATAATATTGGCTAACAAACAAGCAACTCTGGTAAACCCTTTGTTTGAGGCTTTCACAGCACACAGCAGCGGTGCTGTTTCTCCCACGAGCTGTAGTGGGCACAATGGAAGAGGTGTTCGTGGTGCACACAGCCGAAGTGGCGTTGGAGACAAGGGTTTCATGACCATGTTGTGAACTGATTTCTCAAGTACTGCTCACACGACTGCTAATACTGCATCGATTAAAAGTGACAGGAAACAGCAGTTGTCAACTATGGTTACAAACTACTTCTCCTCCCATATCGATGTTCTCCCTCACAGGTCATTCCCCTTTGACTATTGGGCCTCTAAACTGGACACCTGGCCTGAATTGGCACAATATGCCTTACAGGAGCTCGCTTGCCCTGCTGGTAGTGTGTTATCTGAAAGAGTCATCAGTGCTGCTGGATCAATACTGACAGAAAAAAGGACCCGTCTGTAGACCCAAAATGATGATGATCTAACCTTCATTAAAATGAACCATGCATGGGTTTCAAAGGATTATGCCCCACCTTACCCTGATGACAAATAGGTTGCCAGAAAACTGCCTAGCTTTTGTTCTCCTCTTCCTTGGACTTGCCAAATTCCGCCATTTACTGCTGCTGAATGTCCAGCCTACACATCAACATATGCAATTTTTTAAACCTCCCTAACTGGGCTGCCCACCCCCCCAAGGGCTGGGGTCAACACCTGGTTCACCCGGGCAAGTGCCATTGCTCTGAACAGGTGGATGGGCCCACTGATGGCTGACTGCACTGGCACAGGGCCCCTCATAGTACAACACAGTGTCTCTGACGGTGGTGGGGCCCACTCGCCGTCAGACACACCAGCATAGTATGAGGGGCCCTGTGCCAGTACCGTCGCCCACTAGTTTGCCCCCCCTGCTTGGTCATGGCCACAGCATTTGCAAGTTGCAATACTTACCTCTCAGTGTTCCACCACTGTGTAGTCTGGGCAGTTAAATCCTTCACAGGGATGGCCACTAGAAATTTGGTGTATTGATCGATGATGGTTAAGATGTAGCTATGGCCTGTCCTGCTGGCCTCTACCTTCAGATGATCAATGGCTACCATTTGTAATGGACATCAACTTACAAGCGGATGCAGTGGTGCTTTATGATCACCTTTCACAGTTGTGATAGTCACAGACGTGTGACATTCCTGCCACCATTTTTCAATGTCTCCTCTCATGCCAATCCAATAGAATCGCCTACGGCCTGTGGCTTCTGTCGTCTGCCCTCCAAAATTACCAGACACATGATGATAGGCAGTGAGGACAATGTCTACATCTCTCCCTGTGATCACAATTTGATGGAGATGAGTGACGGTGATGTGATCCACGCTACTGCGATACAGCAATCCTTTCTTCACAAAGAACCGTTTTCACTGTCTCCCCAGACACAGTAATTGAGGGTCTGCATCGCCTCTGCAACATATACCGGGAGGTTTTGCCGCGATGAGTAATTCCCAAATTTCTGCAAACACTCGACTTTCCTTCTGCACTTTTATCCATGTAGTTTCCAGTAGCAGACAGTCTGGACTGGCTTATTGAGATTGAAATATATACGAAAATTTAAAAGTACCACAATACTGTAATTGGTGTATGCTTCGAATACCTTTCCCTTTTTCTACTTGTTAAATTCTGGTGTGATACATACTGAGCCTGTGAGTGTCTGTGTCTGACTCCGGAAGTGAAGACGGAAGTTTACAATTACCGATAGACTGGATACACCTGGTATGTGCTGATAGAGTACCTTTGTTCACAATTTTTTAAGGTATCATCCATAGTGAGTGAGCGTGAGTGGTTTATGCCTTCTATATACAGTCATGGCCAAAAGTATTGACACCCCTGCAATTCTGTCAGATAATACTCAGTTTCTTCCTGAAAATGATTGCAAACACAAATTCTTTGGTATTATTATCTTCATTTAATTTGTCTTAAATGAAAAAACACAAAAAGAATTGTCCTAAAGCCAAATTGGATATAATTCCACACCAAACATAAAAAAGAGGGTGGACAAAAGTATTGGCACTGTGCGAAAAATCATGTGATGCTTCTCTAATTTGTGTAATTAACAGCACCTGTTACTTACCTGTGGCACCTAACAGGTGTTGGCAATAACTAAATCACACTTGCAGCCAGTTGACATGGATTAAAGTAGACTCAACCTCTGTCCTGTGTCCTTGTGTGTACCACATTGAGCATGGAGAAAAGAAAGAAGACCAAAGAACTGTCTGAGGACTTGAGAAACCAAATTGTGAGGAAGCATGAGCAATCTCAAGGCTACAAGTCCATCTCCAAAGACCTGAATGTTCCTGTGTCTACCGTCCGCAGTGTCATCAAGAAGTTTAAAGCCCATGGCACTGTGGCTAACCTCCCTAGATGTGGCCGGAAAAGAAAAATTGCCAAGAGATTTCAACGCAAGATTGTGCGGATGTTGGATAAAGAACCTCCACTAACATCCAAACAAGTTCAAGCTGCCCTGCAGTCCGAGGGTACAACGGTGTCAACCCGTACTATCCGTCGGCATCTGAATGAAAACGGACTGTATGGTAGGAGACCCAGGAAGACTCCACTTCTTAACCCGAGACATAAAAAAGCCAGGCTGGAGTTTGCCAAAACTTACCTGAAAAAGCCTAAAACATTTTGGAAGAATGTTCTTTGGTCAGATGAGACAAAAGTAGAGCTTTTAGGGCAAAAGCATAAACATAGAGTTTACAGGAGAAAAAAGAGGCATTCAAAGAAAAGTACACAGTCCCTACAGTCAAACATGGCGGAGGTTCCCTGATGTTTTGGGGTTGCTTTGCTGCCTCTGGCACTGGACTGCTTGACCGTGTGCATGGCATTATGAAGTCAGAAGACTACCAACAAATTTTGCAGCATAATGTAGGGCCCAGTGTGAGAAAGCTGGGTCTACCTCAGAGGTCATTGGTCTTCCAGCAGGACAATAACCCAAAACACACTTCAAAAAGCACTAGAAAATGGTTTGAGAGAAAGCACTGGAGACTTCTAAGGTGGCCAGCAATGAGTCCAGACCTGAATCCCATAGAACACCTGTGGAGAGATCTAAAAATGGCAGTTTGGAGAAGGCACCCTTCAAATATCAGGGACCTGGAGTAGTTTGCCAAAGAAGAATGGTCTAAAATTCCAGCAGAGCATTGGAAGAAACTCATTGATGATTACCGGAAGCGGTTGGTCGCAGTTATTTTGGCGAAAGGTTGTGCAACCAAGTATTAGGCTGAGGGTGCCAATACTTTTGTCCGGCCCATTTTTGGAGTTTTGTGTGAAATGATCAATGTTTTGCTTTTTGCTTCATTCTCTTTTGTGTTTTTTCATTTAAGACAAATTAAATGAAGATAATAATACCAAAGAATTTGTGTTTGCAATCATTTTCAGGAAGAAACTGAATATTATCTGACAGAATTGCAGGGGTGTCAATACTTTTGGCCATGACTGTATACAGCGAATCGGAGATACCAATTTGTACCCTATACTGGATACAGCTTGTATCTTGTTATACAGTACCTTTGGTCGACATTTAGTGTTACGGTCAAATCCATACTGAGTAAGCATCTGAGAGTGACAATGGGACTATGTATATGGAGATTTCAATTGTACCCTATAAATTATATACTTGCTATCTTGTTATCCAGTACCTTTTTAACAACATTTTTTATTATGGTCAAACCCAGACTGAGTGAGCGTCTGAGGGTGACTCCGGAAATATATACCGTGATTTCAAATTTGGCCAACACTGTATACAGCAGTATGCTTCTGATACAGTAACCTTTTTTGCTATATAGATTCAGGTGTAATCCATAATGAGCCTGTGAACGTCTGTCTGTTACTCCGGAAATATATTTGAAGATTTAAGATTACCCCAACACTGTATGCAGCTGTACGCTTGTGTTACATTATCCATTTACAGCTTTTCATATTCTTGTGCAATCCATATTGGGTCTGAGAGCTTTTGTGTCTGCCTCCTAAAATATATACGGAGATTCAGAATGTTTACACTATACTATATATACCTTGTATCTGGTGATACTGTACCTTTTTCAACTTTTTATTTTAAAGGGTAATCCATACTGAGCCTGTGAGCATCTGTGTATGACTCATGGAATATATACAGAGATTTACTGTTATCCCTAGACTGTATAGAGCTGTATGCTTCTGATACAGTACCATATATCTGCTGGTATTTTGCATCCATTTTTCAAAACATGAGGAAGTATGGTGGAAGAGGAGGCGGATGTGGGCATGGGGGGCCACCTGTTAGTGATGCTGGTGGTGGTGCATCTGCTGGTAGTGCCAATAACACAATAGCAGCTAGGGCAGGAGGTGTTGAGCCTGCGTAATGGTGTAGCTGGGAAGGCCTGTAAGGCTCCCTTTTCTGGGAATAGGTAGACTGCTTTTAATGCATCAGGAACAGTTTTTGGCTTACATTGCTGAAACAGGCTCCAGCCCTATCGCCTCCTATTTCGAAGTTTCAAAAAATGCAAGCACTGAGTCGTCAGTGCAGGCTTCTGGTCAGGAGCAACCACTTTCCTTGTGTCCTTCACCCACACCAAAAGTGAAGGATGCGGCAGCACACACTTCAGATAAGTCCATGGTGCTCTTTTCACATACCATGCCTCGGTTCATTAAAAACGGGGCCCATCATATACTGGAGCATTCCAAATGGGGGACATCAGACACTGGAGCAGCATTTTCAGGGCCCATTATACACTGGAGCATTAGAAATGGAGCCCATTGCACATGGAGCATTATTAGGGACCATCATACATTGGAGCATCATCCATGAGGCCCATCATATACTGGAGCATTCCAAATGGGGGACATCAGACACTGGAGCAGCATTTACAGGGCCCTTTATACACTGGAGCATTAGAAATGGAGCCCATTGTTGATGGAGCATTATTAGGGCCCATCATACACTGGAGCATCATCCATGAGGCCCATCATATACTGGAGCATTCCAAATGGGGGACATCAGACACTGGAGCAGCATTTACAGGGCCCATTATACACTGGAGAATTAGAAATGGAGCCAATTATATATGGAACATTATTAGGGCCCATCATACACTGGAGCATCGTCCATAGGGACCATCATATACTGTAGCATTATGTGGAGCTCTTCATATACTGTATGGAACATTATATGTGATCAATTATTCTGTATGGAGAAATATATGGGGCTCATTATTCTGTATAGTGCACAATGTGGTTGCCATAATACTGTATGGAGTAATATACTGTCCTTTTTTTTGAGCTATTGAAGAATTTAAAATAGATCAGTCATGTCATGTCATGTAAGCAATGAAGTATTTGTCATTGCACTATACCTATATTTCTGTGCCGTATCAGAGCATCATGAGTTGTGGTATGTGTTAAAGGGGCGCACTAACACTCTTTCGCCCAGGGCACATGAAAACCTGGAGCCAGCCCTACCCCCTCACAACTGTAGCCAAATAACCCCCAGTTTTCAATGTGTAACTATTATTATGAAGTAAAGTAAGGTTGACTAGCTTCAGTAATAAGAATTGATGTTGTTGGCAATGAAATGGGCACTGTAGGTGTGTTTACTGTCCTCCACTCCCTGCCAACTTCTGGTCAGGAGCAACCAATTTCCTTGTGTCCTTCACCCACACCAAAAGTAAAGGATGCGGCAGCACACACTTCAGATAAGTCCATGGAGCTCTTTTCACATACCAATCCTCAGTTCATTAAAAATGGGGCCCATCATATGCTGGAGCATTCCAAATGGAGGACATCAGACACTGGAGCAGCATTTTTGGGGCCCATTATACACTGGAGCATTAGAAATGGAGCCTGTTATGAATGAGTCACCGTAGGAGGCAAAAACAGAAATACTAGCTAAGTCCAGAAAACCAGAGAAGTTGGCAGCTATCGGATTGCAGACCCCTGAACCTAACAACAACAACTAGCAGTAGCCGTGGGGGGTTCCTACGGTGCCCTAGACCCCTCGATCACAGCCAGAGAACTACATAGCCTAAAGACAGAAAGGGAAATCTAAACTGCCCCAGAGCAGACCCCAAAGCAATAGGCAGCCCCCAACATATAATGACGGTGAAGCAAGATGAAAAACACTCACACAGATAGAAAGATAGGCTGAGCAAATGATGGGGCCCAAGCTAACTAAATAGGACAGAATAGAAAAGCTGCTGTCTGCAATCCGCCAAAACCCTCTCAAAAACAAGAGCCAACAGACTGATAGGGAAAAAAGCCCTGAAGACGCTAGGCTTCAAAAAGACTATATCAGTACTCTGGTATTTTCTGAAGACAGAGCAAAAAGGAATTCAGCTCACCCTGCAGGGAAAGGCAGAAATCCAGAAAAACAAGGCAAAACAAAACCAAAACACAAATGCAAAAAGTAGAGCAGAAAACTTAGCTTTTGAGGAGCAGGAATCAGACTGGTCTCCAAGAATCCCTCAGAGTAATCACCCGCAAGGCAGAAGGGCGTCGGCTGCCTTATATCCAGTCAGCAATTCCAGTCACCCAGTCATCATCATTCTGCTCAGGTGCTTTGTAATCAGCCTCACTACCTTCCTTCACCAGAAGAGGGAGTTCATCAGACCTCAATAGTGAAGGGGAAAATGAACTCACAACAGTACCTCCCCCTTGAGGAGGGGTCACCGAACCCTCATCCACGCCACCAGGGCGATCAGGGTGAGCCCGATGAAAGGCACGCACCAATCTTATGGCATGAATATCAGAGGCAGAGACCCAGGAATTATCCTCCTGACCATAACCCTTCCACTTAACCAAATACTGGAGTCTCCGTCTAGCCAGACGGGAATCCAGTATCTTCTCTACCTCATATTCCATGTTACCTTCAACTAATACAGGGTCCAGAGGTGCCACCCCAGGAACAACTGGTTCAACAAACCTCTTCAACAAGGACTTATGAAACACATTATGAATTTTAAATGTGACAGGAAGAGCCAAACGAAAAGAGATCGGATTAATAATCTCCAAAATCTTGTAAGGTCCAATAAATCTAGGCTTAAACTTAGGAGAAGCCACCTTCATAGCGATATTTTCTGATGATAACTAAACCATATCACCAACCTTAAACTGGGGACCAATGGTCCTATGTCGGTTGGAAAACCGCTGGGCCTTTTCCTGGGAGAGAGATAACTTATCCACCACTTGGTCCCAGATCTGGTGCATTCTCTCCACCACAGTGTCAACACCTGGGCAGGCAGAAGGCTCCACCTGCCCTGAAGAAAATCGAGGATGAAACCCAAAGTTACAAAAAAAAGGTGACATCAAAGTGGCAGAACTAGCTCTATTATTTAAAGCAAATTTGGCCAATGGCAAAAATGAAACCCAATCATCCTAATCAGCGGAATTAAAACATCTCAAATACGACTCCAAGGTCTGGTTTGTTCTCTCTGTCTGCCCATTGGTCTGAGGGTGAAAAGCAGAGGAGAAGGACAACTGAATTCCCAGCTTGGAACAGAAAGTCCTCCAAAATCTAGACACAAACTGAACTCCTCTGTCCGATACAATGTTCTCAGGAATCCCATGCAAGCGAACCACCTGTTGCAAAAACAGGGGCACCAACTCAGAGGAAGATGGCAACTTAGGGAGTGGTACAAGATGAACCATCGTAGAGAAGCTATCACAAATCACCCAAATAACAGTCATTCTCTGAGAGACAGGCATATCAGAGATGAAATCCATTGAAATATGGGTTCATGACCTCCTGGGGACCGGCAAAGGCATCAACAACCCACTAGAGCAAGAACAAGGTTTAGACCGGGAGCAAGTCCCACAGGACTGCACAAAATTCCTGACATCACGAGACAAGGCGGGCCACCAAAAAGACCGACTCACCAGGTCTCTAGTACCAAAAATACCTGGATGACCAGCCAATGCAGAGCAATGAAATTCAGACATCACTCTCTTCTTCCACTGGTCAGGAACATACAACTTTCCACTGGGACAATGCTCAGGTTTGTCCTCCTGGAACTCTTCCAGAGCACGTCTCAAATCGGGCGAGATGGCAGAAAGAACTACCCCTTCGCCTAAGATGGTAGGAGGCTTGGTCACCACAGGAGAATCAGCAAAGAAGCTCCTAGAGAGGGCGTCTGCCTTGACATTCTTAGTTCCAGGAAAAAAGAGACCACAAAATCAAAACGTGTAAAAAACAAGGCCCACCTAACCTGTCTAGGGTTCAAGCGTTTGGCCGACTCCAGGTAAATCAAATTCTTTTGGTCAGTGAGGACCACGACTTGGTGTTTAGCTCCCTCCAACCAATGTCTCCACTCCTCAAATGCCCATTTCATGGCTAACAGTTCCCGATTCCCCACATCATAGTTACGTTCAGATGGAGAGAACTTTCGAGAAAAGAAAGCACAGGGATTCATTTTAGATGTTACAGGATCCTTTTGGGACAAAACAGCTCCTGCACCAATCTCAGAAGCGTCCACCTCGACCTGGAACGGGAGTGAGACATCAGGTTGCCGCAAAGCCGGGGCAGAAGTGAATCTTCGCTTCAGCTCCTGAAAGGAAGAAACAGCCTCCGGAGACCAATTCAACACATCAGCACCCTTTTTAGTCAGATCAGTCAATGGCTTGGCAATACTAGAAAATTTTGCTATAAATTTCCGATAAAAATTAGCAAAACCCAAAAACTTCTGGAGGGCCTTCAAAGAAGTGGGCTGAACCCAATCATAAATGGCCTGTACCTTGGTCGGGTCCATTTCAATAGTAGACGGAGACAAAATAAATCCCAAAAATGAAATCCTCTGTACCCCAAAAAGGCATTTCGATCCTTTGACATACAGGGAATTCTCCCTCAAGATCCGGAACACAGTCCGAACATGTTCCACATGAGAATCCCAATCCTTGGAGAAGATCAAAATATCATCCAGATAGATAATCAAAAATTTATCCACCAAGTCTCGGAAAATATCGTTCATGAAGCACTGGAAGACAGAAGGGGCATTAGTGAGCCCAAAAGGCATCACCAGGTACTCAAAATGTCCCTCCGGAGTATTAAACGCCGTCTTCCATTCATCCCCATGCTTAATGCGGATAAGATTGTACGCCCCCTGAGGTCAAGCTTGGTAAACCAGCAAGCACCTTTAACTCTGGAGAATAGATCCGAAATCAGGGGTAACGGATACTGATATTTAATAGTAATTTTGTTGAGGGCACGATAATCAATACAAGGCCTTAATGAACAATCCTTTTTGGCCACGAAAAAAAACGGCACCTAAGGGTGAAGAGGATGGTCAAATGTGACCCTTCTCCAACACCTCCTTAATATAGGATCGCATAGCCTCGTGCTCGGGTACAGATAAATTGAAGAGCCGAACCTTAGGAAATTTACACCCCGGGCTCAGTTCAATTGCACAGTCATAACTCCTATGTGGAGGCAAAGACGCAGACTCATTCTCCCTAAATACATCATAAAAGTCCGCCAAATAGTCAGGAACATCATGCGACTGAGGAGAGGTGGAAGAAACCGGAGCCTCACTAAGGGCAAACCGACAACCCCAACTCACCACAGACACAGATTTCCAATCCAAAACTGGATTATGAATTTGCAACCAGGGAAACCCCAGAACAATGGTATCATGCAAATTATGCAACACCAAAAATCTGCAATTTTCTTGATGGTTTGGGGCGACCCGCATTACCACCTGGGTCCAAAACTGAGGTTTATTTTTCGCCAAAGAAGTAGCATCAATCCCCCTCAAAGGGATAGGCGTCCGCAGAGGTGTTATCAGAAATCCACAACGTTTAGCAAAATCCAAGTCCATTAGATTCAGGGCTGCTCCCGAATCCACAAAAGCCTTGGCGGAAAATGTGGACAGGGAGCAGATCAGAGTAATTGCCAGAAGAAACTTAGGTTGAACGCCACCCACAGAAAACGTGTGTGTAAAATGTTTCTCTCGTTTAGGACAGACAGAAATAATATGCGAAGCATCTCCACAAACAAAAACACAGCTTATTACACCTTCTGAACTCCTGATGTTGCTCCCTGGACAAAACTCTATCACATTGCATAGGTTCAGACACTTGTTCAACAGGTGGCAACACCTCTCTTGCAGTCCTGCGTTCACGTAAACGCCGATCAACCTGAATTGCTAATGAATAGAGTTGAGCGACTTTGGTCGGATCGGGTTTCGTGAAACCCGAATGAAACAAAATAAGTTTCAGATGAAACTCGTCCGACTAGAGCAAAAAAAGTCGGAGTTTCGTCCGACTTTTATTTCCCATTGACTTGCATTGGGGTCGGGTTTCGGACGAAACTCCGACTTTGTTTTGCTCTAGTCGGACGAGTTTCATCTGAAACTTATTTTGTTTCATTCGGGTTTCACGAAACCCGATCCGACCAAAGTCGCTCAACTCTACTAATGACATAGAATCATCAAGACCAGAGGGAACAGGAAATCCCACCATAGTATCTTTTACGGCTTCTGACAAACCCTTCCGAAAGAGAGCTGCCAAGGCATTATCATTCTAGGTAGTAAGGACCGCCCACTTTCGGAATTTTTGACAGTACCATTCTGCAGAATCTCGACCCTGGCTCAATGCCAACAGGGTCTTTTCAGCCTGATCAATAGCATTAGGTTCATCATACAACAACCCCAAGGCTTGAAAAAATGCCTTCACATTAGTCAGAATAGGATCATCTGGTTTCAAAGAAAACGCCCAATCCTGGGGATCGCCACACAGCAAAGAGATGACAATTTTAACCTGCTGCGCGGAGCTCCCTGATGAGTTAGGCTTCAAGGCAAAAAATAATTTACAATTATTTTTGAAATTCAAAAATTTAGACCGATCCCCAAAAAACACATCAGGAGTAGGGATCTTTGGTTCAGCAGCATGTGAATGAGCAAGGTAGGTGGAAATTCCCTGCACTTCCTCAGTGAGCTGCTCCACACTATCAGACAATTGCTTTATCTCCATTGAGAGAAAAAAAAATTCCCCCTACGGCCTCAGAGATATAGAGGAAAAAATGTACACACCTTTTTTTTTTTTTTTTTTTTTTTTACAATTCTTTCCTGCTATTGAGTGCCCTAGGATCTGCGGTATGGCGGGTGATTCTGTTATGGATGAGTCACCGTAGGAGGCAAAAACAGAAATACTAGCTAAGTCCAGAAAACCAGAGAAGTTGGCAGCTATTGGATTGTAAACCCCTGAACCTAACAACAACAACTAGCAGTAGCCGTAGGGGGTTCCTACGGTGCCCTAGACCCCTCAATCACAGCCGGAGAACTACATAGCCTAAAGACAGAAAGGGAAATCTAAACTGCCCCAGAGCAGACCCCAAAGCAATAGGCAGCCCCCAACATATAATGACGGTGAAGCAAGATGAAAAAACACTCACACAGATAGAAAGATAGGCTGAGCAAATGATGGGGCCCAAGCTAACTAAATAGGACAGAATAGAAAAGCTGCTGTCTGCAATCCGCCAAAACCCTCTCAAAAACAAGAGCCAACTGACTGATAGGGAAAAAAGCCCTGAAGACGCTAGGCTTCAAAAAGACTATATCAGTACTAAGGTATTTTCTGAAGACAGAGCAAAAAGGAATTCAGCTCACCAAGCATGGAAAGGCAGAAATCCAGAAAAACAAGGCAAAACAAAGCCAAAACACAAATGCAAAAGTAGAGCAGAAAACTTAGCTTTTGAGGAGCAGGAATCAGACTGGTCTCCAAGAATCCCTCAGAGTAATCACCCGCAAGGCAGAAGGGCGTCGGCTGCCTTATATCCAGTCAGCAATTCCAGTCACCCAGTCATCATCATTCTGCTCAGGTGCTTTGTAATCAGCCTCACTACCTTCCTTCACCAGAAGAGGGAGTTCATCAGACCTCAATGGTGAAGGAGAAAATGAACTCACAACAGGAGCCCATTGTGCATGGAGCATTATTAGGGACCATCATACACTGGAGCATCATCCATGAGGCCCATCATACACTGGAGCATTCCAAATAGGGGACATCAGACACTGGAGCAGCATTTACAGGGCCCATCATACACTGGAGCATCATCCATGAGGCCCATCATATACTGGAGCATTCCAAATGGGGTACATCAGACGCTGGAGCAGCATTTATGGGGCCCGTTATACACTGGAGCATTAGAAATGGAGCCCATTGTACATGGAGCATTATTAGGGCCCATCATACACTGGAGCATCATCCATGAGGCCCATCATATACTGGAGCATTCCAAATGGGGGACATCAGACACTGGAGCAGCATTTACAGGGCCCATTATACACTGGAGAATTAAAAATGGAGCCCATTATATATGGAACATTATTAGGGCCCATCATACACTGGAGCATCATCCATAGGGACCATCATATACTGTAGCATTATGTGGAGCTCTTCATATACTGTATGGAACATTATATGTGACCAATTATTCTGTATGGAGAAATATATGGGGCTCATTATTCTGTATGGCACAAAATGTGGTGGCCATAATACTGTATGGAGTAATATACTGTCCTTTTTTTGAGCTATTGTAGAATTTAAAATAGATCAGTCATGTCATGTCATGTAAGCAGTGAAGTATTTGTCATTGCACTATACCTATATTTCTGTGCCGTATCGGAGCATCATGAGTTGTGGTATGTGTTAAAGGTGCGCACTGACACTCTTTCGCCCTGGGCACACGAAAACCTGGAGCTAGCCCTACCCCCTCACAACTGTTGCCAAATAACCCCCAGTTTTCAATGTGTAACTATTATTATGAAGTAAATTAAGGTTGACTAGCTTCAGTAATAAGAATTGATGTTGTTGGCAATGAAATGGGCACTGTAGGTGTGTTTATTGTCCTCCACTCCCTGCCGACTATGCTTCCCTGTTGACTTGCATTGAGTTTCGTGTTTCAGTCAGCCTCCGACTTTTCCCTATAGTCGACCGATTTCGTTCGTTTCATGAAACCCGACTCAACCCTAAAAAAGGCAAAGTCGCTCATTTCTAGTGCTGACTACTGGGTTACCACTGTGTTGAAGAGTAAATTTAGCCAGATGCTTCCCCCACTGGAAAGGGGATGCTTGAGTTTTGAAACATGCATGTAAACAATCTAAAGGGTGGTTTCTCCAAGATAGCAGTGAGGTATAGAGTGTGCATCGCAGTTCTAGATGTCCAACCATGGGAATGTCAAAGCATCATCACAAAAACATTAGCAGCAGCAGTGTAAGTTGCATAAGCAATTTTGTGAGTAGTTTCAACCTTTTTTTAGACTAGTCTGTGCACCAGCAGAACAGAGAACAAGTCTGACACATTGTGAATGACAGGAGAGGATGGTGCAGATGTATCTGCAGCTAAATATCAATGTCATCAGGGAAAGTTTCAACCCTTTTACATTTTGATCTTCAAAAATGCAACAGTGACCTGAGCTCACCTGTCATGCCTTGGAGGTTTTTTCATGCTTGGCAGCCAGCATTCTCTCAGAACGTGTCTTCAGTGCTGCTGGTGGAATCCTGACTGATAAGCGCATCCGGCTGTCCCCTCAAAGTGTAACTTTAATTAGAATGAACACGTCATGGATCTCTGATGACTTTTGCACCACAGTCACAGATTGGGAAGACTAGGTGTCATTTTTAGAGTCATCTCACGCTATTGCAGTCTGTGTCATCTTTGTGGTATCTTCTGTGCCTGCTGTTGATACTGCTGCAGATGTTATAAAAAAATTTTTGAAATGTGGAGACTCCAAGATGTATCTCCATCTGTGGACTAAGGTGTGTCAGAGGCCTTTTATTCTGTTTCTGTGGAAATTGATGCCACTTTAGTGGTGTGTGACAATTATTCTTTGAAATGTGGAGACTTCAAGTTGGGTCTCCATCTGGTGGGTTGTAAGTAGGTCTCCATGTAAGTAGGTGTCCCAGAAAGGTAGGTCTGCATTTACATTTAGTCAACTACCTGTATTATTTTCCTTACATTTTATTTTTCTACCAATAGTAGTCTAAAAACCTGATGTTTGTGCCCTCTGAATGTGGCTGGAATAAAAAAAAATGGAGGTGTTGCATGAAGTATGAGGTCTTCCAGCTAAGAAGGCTTTCACCGCTCCTTTAACAACCAGGTCCTCATTAAAACTTCCATTCTAAGCTGAAAATGCCTTTCCACACCCTGGAAATTCATGCATGACCCTTGGCTTCCTGCTAGTGTGCCATCATAACAGGTACTTCTGTGGGTCAATTAATCAGCCAACTATCTGTGCTACTATTCTTATATTTTTCTATCAATAGTAGTCTATAAAGCTGATGTTTGCACCATCTGAGGGTGGCTGGAATAAAAAACAAAATAAAATTGGAGGTGTTTGATAAGGCGTGAGGTCTCCCAGCTAAAAAGGCTTACACTGCTCTCTTAACCACCAGGTCCTCATTAAAACTTTAATTCCAAGCTGTAAATGCTGGGCCAGAGCCTGATACCTCATGCATGGCCCAGGGCTGACTGCTGCTTTCCAATTTGCAAATTTCTACTGTGGGTCAATTGATGCCACTATTCCTGGTGTCTGCCCCTAATATTTACTATTTGGGAAGCTTTTCGTCACCTCTTAAGGAGTTGTCTATACATTAGTTTTTGCCTCTTATTGAATGTAATGGCGTTCGGTTGCATTCAGCTAACTGTTCGGTGAAAAGTTCACTCATCTCTAAACAAAACCCTGATGAAACCACTCACTATGAGGCAGGTGGATTTTTTTAGTTGCATAATTGTGGATGACCACATATGTGTGCACACTTTAAAAGATACATACCAGTAGAACTGATGCCAAACTTATTCCATCTACCTGATGATGTTTCCATCAGGATTTTTGTCTGATTCACATGTCTGTTTGTATTACACTGAAACCCCAACATAAATGCTGAGTATAAAATGAAAGATTGTAATCTTAGCCATATAGTAAAAGCAATCAAAAATGCTACGTTCCCAAAAAATGTTATCAATATGGGCCCTAACTTATCTCACACAAAGCGAGACCCCACTCAGGTCTGTCATCTGTCTCTGAAATTTTTGGGGTTTTCCATTTTATTGGTTGAGCAAAAGTTCTGGAAAAGAGAAACACCTTCCATCTCTTCAAATAATCTTCAGTAAAATCTGGCTTTCTAAATCCAAATGCACCCCTCTTTCTGAACCCTACAGTGTGCCTCAACCATAATAAGCAAACACATGTTTGGCATTGCTGTAGAAGGGAAAGCCGACTTAACAATTTTTTTGGGGGGTGTCTAGAAATGCTTAAGCTGGGCACAATGTATGGGCAGTAAACTGGATATTTGCAATTCTCCAGGCAAAATCACGACGTGGATGTTATAAAGAGAAAATATCTGTGAGGTCAAAATAGTCACTGTCGCCATAATAAATTAATTGAGAGCTGCAATTTCTAAAATAGGATCACTTTTGGGGTCTTCCTGCTGTTTTATTACCTGTGGGGCTTCGCAAATGTCTCCCGCAAATGTCCCCCACAAACTATTCCAGCCAAATCTTTAACCCAAAATTCAAATAGCGCTCCTTCCTTTTCAGCCCTTTTGTGTGGCCAAACAGTAATTTCTGTGGACATATAGGGCATCACCGCATTTGGGAGAAATTGAGCAACAGTTTGTCATGTCCAGTTTCACTTATTAGCACTTGTGTACCTGAAAAGTTTGTAGCTAAAAAAATTACATTTTTACCACTGCTATGATATATATCCACGTCTCAATGTTATAAAATTCTGTGAGATACCTGTGATTCCCAAATACTATACCCACAGATTAACTCCTCAAGCAGTGACTCTTCCAATATAGGGCCACTGGTAGGGATTTATGCTGGTCTGACATTTCAGTGGCTTGACTAATGGAGACCACAATCTCTTCCTAAAAACAGTTGTGTACAACCACTTGTAGGGTATTGCCGTGTTGGGTAAAAATTGCATAACAAATTGTCCTGTCCATTTTCTCCTATTACCCCTTGTGTGAATTAAGATTTTGAGGCTAAAATAAACTCTACATTACATTACGTTACAATACAACTCTAAAAAAACCCTACATTTTTAGCTTTCACAGCCCAGTTGTATAAAATTATGTGATGTATTTTGTTGGTTGAAAATGCTCACCAAACCCTAAATGATTCCTTATGGGGTTCAGTTGCCTGATGGTGCTACTTTTGGGTGTTTTTACCTTTTGGCACCTCAAGGGCTATGCAAATGCAACACTATATCCAAAGTTGAATTCTAAAATTTAAATACCGTTTATACTTGAGTATAAGCTGACCTGAGTATAAGCCGAGGCACCTAATTTTGCCATGGAAAACTGGTTAAGCTTATTAACTCGAGTATAAGCCAGGTATGCATTGTCACCTCATCCCTGTCCAGCTCTGTGTGGCTCTCCCCCCTCTCAGTATGTGTTAGGGGCTGGCGGAATGCACCAAATAATATATAAGGTATTTAGGTGTGTTCGCAGTCCGGGGTCCACCGTGCAGAGATGGTAACTGCTGCTTGGTAATGGCAGACACTATAAGACGGTATAATAAATGGACACAAGCAGGTTAACTTCACCCGGTGTGTACGAGGCGGACTCTGTTGCCGCACAGAGCCACACTACCACTGAATATAAATGCCGAAGCCGGTTAAGCTCACAGAGCTCGGCGAAGTGAGAGCTGGTGTAAAGTCACAGGACTCTGCCCCAGGACACCGGGTCAGAGTCCCTCTAGACTCACCAGCACTCGGCGCCGCAGCTGCGGTGCCAGGGAGGACTAGGTACGGGAGTACCGCACTAAAGTGCATACAGTGCCGCACTGGCGGACACCACTAACCAGCCTAGACTTAGGACTGGAAAGCACACTTTAACACTACAGAAGTGTGCACGGCGTCGCTCTGACAGATGCTGCAGTAAATGCGGGTACTTATGTGCCTTGTGCTGGATGGCACAATATGGCACTAAGTGAGGTGCTGACCTGGAAGCATTGTGGCGTATAGCCTAGCCACTGACAGGTGCTGACTCTGACCACAAGACCCTAACAACAGACACAACCAAGGGTAGGGGATTCTAATGAGTCAGTCACCAGATACATGCATCCATCATCATACACACCATAAGCATTTGAGTCTATACTAGCGAATTGCCAAGCGGCCATGCGAGCCTTTTATAGCAGCTTCCTTCCGGGACCTTCCTGATGGTCCAATCCGAGCTGGAGAAGGACCTGAGCATGTGACCTCCAATCTCCAATGAGAGTTCGTCCCACGGGCATGCTCAGTAGACCAAAAGGAGGACTTAGTCCCTGAAGTAGCTTGCTGCTGACCAGCATGCGTTGCTATAGCTGGACCAGAGGTGGCAGCAGCAACCAAACCCACAGTGCTAGTCTGAGCAGAGCGCCAGGATCGTCGAGTCTGCTGAGCAGCCTCCTCTGCAGCCGAAGAGGAATGGGAGACCGCTGAAGGCAAGGCTTGGGATTCCTGCTGAGCAGCGACAGGAACCCGACGCCTAACAGTATGCATTGCTTGGCTCCCCCATCCCATCCTTCAATGTATGGCTCAGCTCCCTGTCATCCTCTGTGCTCCTCCATCCTCCTCTGTGCTCCACTGTCCTCCGCCATAATCCTCAGTGCTCCCCCGTACTCCTCAGTGCTTCCGTGTCCTCCTCAGTGCTTCCCCGTCCTCCTACATGCTCCTCGGTGCTTACCTGCCCTCCTCAGTGCTTCCCCATCCTCCTCCGTGCTTCTACCATCCTCTTCCATGCTGCCCCATACTCCTCCGTGCTCCTCAGTGCTTCCCCCATCCTCCTCACTGCTCCCCCATCATACTCACCCTCCACGTGCCATCACTGAATGTCCCTGCATCCTCCATTGTCCTGGGGCCGGCAGCTACTTCCTGTTTTGAGCGGTCACATGGTATTGCTCATTAAGGAAATGAATATGTGTCCATATTCATTACCTTAATGAGCTGTACCATGTGACTGCTGAACACAGGAAGAAGCTGCCAGCCCCTGGACAACAAAGGATGCAGGGATGTTCACTGATTTCACAAGTATGATGTCCCAGCCACTTGCTCCTGCCACTGCTCCCCCTTCCTCGCTGGTTTTCAGCACAATGACTCATGGATGAGCCGAGGAGGGAAATTTCAGCACAAAAAAGTGCTGAAAATCTCAGCTTATACACGAGTATATGCGGAAGCTTTCTTTGCTTTCCAAGGGTTGGTATCATTGCATTTGGGAGAAATTGCAAAGCAAATTATTTGTTTATTTTCCCTATTATTTGCCCTATTACCCAATTGTATAAATTATAAATTTATAAATTATGTGCTAAAACAGTGCTTTAGTGTAAAAAATATAACTTTTTGTTTGCACATTTAAATAGTATAAAGTTTAATGAATCACCCGTAGATTAAAAAAGAGCAATAAACCCCTAGATGAATTCCATGCGAGGTCTAATCTCCAAAATGGGTCTGTCTGCCTGTTTTGATATGACAGAGATTCTGCAAATGTGATATGGCATTCATAATCTATTCCAGACAAATTTGCACTCCAAAAAATGTGCTCCTTTCAGAGCCTTGGAGTGTGCCCACACAGCAATTTTTGACAGCAAATATGGCTTTTTGAGGACAAATTGTGTAACAAATCATGGGATCCATTTTCCCATGTTACTCTTTGTGAAAATTACAAACTTAGGGCTAAACTAACATTTGCCTGGGAAAAACTTAATTTTTCTTATCATCCCCAAATGTTACAAAGTTAGGTGAGGCACTTTTGGTTCAAAATATTCAACACACCCTTAAATGAATTCACCAAGGGGTTTATTTTTTTTTTTAAAGTCAATTAGGGGGTTTCTGCTGTTTGGGTACTTGTTGGGTTCTGCAAATGCTACATGAATCTGCAATCTTTTCTAACAAAATTTACTCTCCCAACAAACAAAGGTTTTGAACTTCTGAGACCTGCCATGTGCCCAAACGGCAGTTTTTGACCACACAAGAAACATTTCCACATTTGGGAGAAATTGCATAGTGCATTTTAAGGTCAGTTTTCTCCTATCACCACTTGGGACAAATTAAACATTTTCAGCTAAAGCAAAATTTGATCCCATTCAAATGGACTTTACATTGCTCGACCAATAATTGTTCTTTAATCTTAATGAGGTTTTTAAGGAAGATTCAAACTTGTTTCTAGATTCTAGCTACAAAGAAAACCATGAGCAAATTACAAAAATAAAATAATTACTTCATAAACAAAAAATAACATAGTAAAATAAAGAAGTTTGGAGAATAAATTGGGAAAAGATTAATGCTAAAGTTTGCTTCCTGATTAACGATGATTGGTTTAACTCAATCATGATTGACAGAAATTGCTCGTAAGTGTTCTAGAGATTTTATGCAACTACTTATTAAATTAAATGAACAAATGTAAAAATATATAGAAGGCGAGAGTTAGGAATTTTAAATTCATTTGAAGAGGTTTCTCTCTACAACAGCCAATATTAAATTGAATGATAAATTTAAAAAAATTTTTTTTTCGTAATGGGAACAAGAGATATACACCATTAAACTACAATGTTCCAAAGAGACATTTTCGATATTTAAATAGAGTGTACAGTGGATCCGAAAAGTGTTCTGACTCTTTTAAATTTGTCCCTCTTTGTTTCATTGCAGCCATTTGGTAAATTTCAAAAAGTTCATTTTTTTCTCATTAATATTTGCTCTGCAATTCATCTTGACTGAGAAAAAAACAGAAATGTAGAAATGTTTGCAAATTTATTAAAAAAGAAAAACTGAAATATCACATGGTCATAAGTATTCAGACCCTTTGCTCAGTATTGAGTAGAAACACCTTTTTGAGCTAGTACAGCCATGAGTCTTCTTGAGAATGATGCAACAAGTTTTTCATACCTGGAATTTGGGGATCCTCTGCCATTCTTCCTTGCAGATCCTCTCCAGTACCGTCAGATTGGATGGTGAACAATGGTGGACAGCCATTTTCAGGTCTCTCCAGAGATACTCAAAAGGGTTTAGGCCAGAGCTCTAGCTGGGCCTGTCAATAATTGTCACAGAGTTGTCCTGAAGCCACTCCTTTGTTATTTTAGCTGTGTGCTTAGGGTCTTTGTCTTGTTGGAAGGTGAACCTTTGGCCAAGTCTGAGGTCCAGAGCACTCTGGATGAGATTTTTATCCAGGATATCTCTGTACCTGGCCACATTCATGTTTACTTTAATTGAAACCAGTTGTTCTGTCCCTGCAGCTGAAAACCACCTCATAGCATGATGCTGCCACCACCATGTTTCACTGTTGGGATTGTATTGGGCAGGTGATGAGCAGTGCCTGGTTTTCTCTACACATACTGCATAGAATTTCACCAAAAAGTTCTATCTTCGTCTCATCAGACCAAAGAATCTTATTTATAATAGTCTAGGAGTCCTTCATGTGTTTTTTAGCAAACTCTATGCAAGCTTTCATATGTCTTACACTGAGGAGAGGCTTCTGTCGGGCCACTCTGTCATCAAGGCCCATCTGGTGGAGGGCTTCAGTGATAGTTGGCTTTGTGGAACTTTCTCCCATCTCCCTACTGCATCTGTGAAGCTCAGCCACAGTGAACTTGGGGTTCTTCTTTACCTCTCTCACCAAGGCTCTTCTCCCACAATTGCTCAGTTTGGCTGGTCAGCTAGGTCTAGGAAGACTTCTGGTGGTCCCAAACTTCTTCAATTTTAGGATTATGGAGGCCACTCTGCTCTTAGGAACCTTGAGTACTGCAGAATTCATTTGTAACTTTGGCCAGATCTGTGTCTTGCCACAATTCTGTTTCAGAGCTCCTTGGCCAGTTCCTTTGACCTCTTGATTCTCATTTGGTCTCACAGGCACTGTGAGCTGTGAGGTCTTATATAGACAGGTGTGTGCCTTTACAAATCAAGTCCTATAAGTTTAATCAAATAACGTTGTACTCCAATGAAAGAGTAGAACCATCCCAAGGAGGATCACAAGGAAATGGACAGCATGTGACATTATATGAGTGTCTGAGCAAAAGGTCTGACCATGTGATATTTGAGTTTTCTTTTTTAATAAATTTGCAAACATTTCTACATTTTTTGTTTTTTTCAGTCAAGATGGGGTGCAGAGTGTACATTAATGAGAAAAAAATGAACTTTTTTGAATTTACCAAATAGCTGCAGTGAAACAAAGAGTGAAAACTTTAAAGGGGTCTGAATATTTTCCGTACCCACTGTATAAATGGAGAAGAGGAAGGGACACATCATGTTCTCTCTCCTGTACATAATTGTGATTTTTTTTCAAAATATTTTACCTTTGATTAGACAATGGAGACACAGTATAGACTGGAGGCAATTAAATTGTCTTTACACACTCCTCTTTTATACACAGTGGGAAGTCCTCTGTCTAGGACTTACTTTAATGTCTAGTAATTCTTTTGGTTTTTTTTCACAGTCATGAAGCCTTTTCATTTCATTTAAATTGATTTTGAAAAAGCTATCTAATACGTTGTAAGACTAAAATGTGTATCATTGGTGCAACCGGTGCAACAGCACAGGGACCAAAAAGGTAAGGGTCTCATTTCTGCATCCAAAGCAGGTGGAATTGTTAGGAGTTATTTGCCTTTAAAAGGCCTATATACTGTTTTTTCACAGGGGCCTTCAAAGAACTGTATCAACCTGTCAATTTTTACCATAATCTGATAGTGACTTACACTAGTTAGAACAGATTTAACAAAGATTATTTGATGGTAGTATCATCACAAAAAGGTTTTGGAAAGATTAGCTGTGTAACATCCCAAGATTCCTACTTTTTATCTTCTCTCCAACATTCATAAAGATGCTATTGACTTTTAAATTGCACAAAAATAAGAATAAGAATTTTAGGATATCCAGTTGGATATGGAGGCAGATTATTTGATTCATACTAACTTGTACAGTACAACTACATCTATAAACTCTTTCCCAGATGTCTCTTTAGCTCGCACATTATAGCCCACAAAGTCTGTTTCAGTCAATTGCTAAAGTTGAGGCAAGCCTGTTTCTCCAAGGAGAAATTTGTACAACAGGCAAGAAGCTTAACAGAGAGAATCGTATCCAAAAGTTACAGTCATAGAAGTATTAAAAATGTATCCAGGAGAGCTAAAACTATCCTAAGAGGTAAACTAATGGTAATTGCTACTAAACAGGAAATTGATGACCATTTAAATTCTGTTAATTTCAACCCATAACTGCCAGTGGAATATGATTCCTAAAATTTTGACCAGATATTCAGCAATCTTAAAAACTGATTCCATATTGGCATCAAATCTCTCTGATGGTAAGGGAGGTAAAATTTTCAAAGATATATTGGTAATTAGCCGTTATGTTACAGTGACAAAATCTGTGAATCTTCAGATTTTGGAATAAATTCTTGGACTTTTGTGCGCTGCCAGATAAATTCACCAATCCAGTTTATGAGAAAGATTAATCCATTTATTTCCCAACGCGTTTCGAAATGTATACCATTTCTTCTTCAGGGGATGACATATATGATCAAATAGAACTGTCACAGATTATATACAACAGGGATTCAAAAAATGGCGCCAAAGGGTCACATGTCATCTGGTGCAAGTGTCAAAGTTCAAAGTACCACAAATAAACTATTTTATTAGTTAATCTGGATTCATTAAAAACATATTATTTTTATTATTTCACAGATAAAAAAGGAGAAGAAAGAAGGAAAAAAGAAAGAAGATAAAAAAACGAAAAAAAAGGAAAAACTTTTTATTTATTAATTAGTAAAAACATCAATGTGGCCGATTATAAAAAATTCATTAATGCGGTCCAATTATAAGAAATTCACACGCCATTTAAGGGAGAAGGTGTTAATTTCTTTTTTTTTTCCTTTTTTTGATTCATGCACACTTTTATTAAAAAAAAGAGAAAGTTTCTTTTATTGTCACATAAATTATACATATCGTTTTAATCAGTAATTTCTAAATTCGATCATTTTTTAATCATTCTTTTAATCATTTTTTTATCCATTCTTCAAGTCCTTTTCTTCCATTCCCTGAGTTCCTCTTTTCTCTGTTGTCAGGTATGACCTGACTTTGGTATAGTGGTTTAGACACATAATGTGCTATTCTTATTTCCAGACGTCAAGAGTTCGTTTTTTTCATATATATCCCTCTTTTTTATATATATATCCCATTTTTTTCGTTTTTTTATCTTCTTTCTTTTTTCCTTCTTTCTTCTCCTTTTTTATCTGTGAAATAATAAAAATAATATGTTTTTAATGAATCCAGATTAACTAATACAATAGTTTATTTGTGGTACTTTGAACTTTGACACTTGCACCAGATGACATGTCACCCTTTGGCGCCATATTTTGAATCCCTGTTGTATATAATCTGTGACAGTTCTTTTTGATCATATATGTCATCCCCTGAAGAAGAAATGGTATACATTTCGAAACGCGTTGGGAAATAAATGGATTAATCTTTCTCATAAACTGGATTGGTGAATTTATCTGGCAGCGCACAAAAGTCCAAGAATTTATTCCAAAATCTGATGTTTCAAGCGGTCGCAGAGCTGACCTTTGGACGTGCAGCAAGCAGACTACTGATCCCACATGCCTGAACCTCTCCTGAAAAGGGTGAGTAAATTCTAATTTATTTCTCCAGAAATAACTCGGATAAGACCCTATTGCGCTCTTTTGTTCCTTTAGTTTGAATACATTGGAAAATCTGTGAATCTATCAGATGCCAATGGAACAAAATTGGGATGTTATTGATGTGGTGACTTCAAAGCTAGTAATAATATTATTCAAAGAGCATCACTTATATATGATGATGCCAACAAGAAATACAGTACTTGATGTGCTATTTATTATGCAACATGTTTGTGCACTAACATCTATACTATCTTGACCTCACATCAATTACATTTACGACTACTTGTATAGGGACGTGTTAGAATTGGCCATAAGACCACTGCTTTCTTTAGATGAGCATATTTCTTTAAGAAATTGCAGGATTTGCCCCATGCAGGGAGCATGCATTTCTTTGCCCAAACATAGCAGTTACAAAGTTCTTGGCATTGTTGCCCAGTTACAGTTGATAGGGAGCCATCCAATGTGAGATTTGCTGTTGATGAAGAGAAACAACTTGCTTGTTGTAAGGCTTTTGTCATCCATTCTCACAAAAAGGAAAACAGCTTCGGAAAACTTAATTATACCGAACAAAGAGAATGAGGGTGGGAAGTGGATGCAACACTGTTACTTATGTGGATTGCTTAAGCAGGATCTAGAGAAGGCCACAGAAAAGGTCAATAGGAACCATAACTAGCATCCAACCATGGAGACTTCACCAAATGTGTCTGCTGAAGCCATGCTGTCCTTGTCTATAAGTGCTGCTTAAGCTTGTCTGAGGTGCAGTGCACTTTTAAGCTTAATGTCAAGTCAAAACAGCAGTCCACTTTCTCCCATTCACAAAAGCACAGAGTTGGCACCCCTATATGTAAAAAAAATGCCAGCTGGGTATCTTTGAGTCCATTAAGAGGTATAGCAGTGATCATAACACTAACAATTTTACCTGGTGGGAGTTGTTTGCATACAAGCGGATTAGAGGAAGCATAAACTTGTTTTATTGTCTCAATAAGAAACAGATATCTGATGGCGCATAAGATAAAGAGCATGAGGAATAATCGGAGTATAAATTTCAACTGACCCAAATTATTTATTTATTATGATCCTCATACAGCACAGGGGCAAGTATTCAACTGAAAAAACGGTTTTGCATCTGAGTGTAAGTGCACGCTTATATGTGTGTGCATATGCATATGTGTATACCTTTTAACCATTTTTATTTTTCCAATAAGTGTGTTCTTATTTTTAGTCTGGTCAATTAGGATTATCCATCTCTCAAATTACCTGTTTTAATCCATTTATAATCCTGATTCATTATTTTTTCCCTTTCTTTCTTCACAATTCCCATCACGATATCACCTCTGGCTATTTTCTGGCTCATGATGTCTCTTCTATCTACACTTTTATGGATAGGATATACCTTTGGCCCTATGGAATCTTTGCTTTAATCTATCACCATTCTGTAATGCATCTTCTCTATCATACAACAGGATTACTGTATGGTGCATGTATATATAAAATAACATTGTGGGGCTCTTTCGTATGAAATTTTTGATCTATGTCTTCACAACCCATACCCTTCATTACTCGTATTCTCTATACGTTTGGGTTAACAAATGCATGAATGCTTTCTTTATATCTAATCACCTTAGCACCTTCTAATATTACTTATCCACAATACAGTACATTACTACTTCTCTTATTGCTCTGTATGTGTTTATATAGCATGCTTCCTATGTATTAGTCTTTCTAAATCACTTCTTAGTACGTACTGATTTGCTGAGTTTGTGGTCTTGTTTGACAGCTGCTCTCGGTTGCATTAGAGTCTAGAGTACTTGCACTTTCTGCTCTATTTACATTATAGCCATATATTTTGAAGCCTCAACATCATGGAAACCTCAGTCATGACATGTCCATCAATCATGTGACCATGACACAGTAGGCTCTATTTGGCCTATTTAAATGTGAGATGACAGGTCCTGCAATGTTGCGCCATGTATGCATGCACACTTCGTTGAGATGCCACGATGATGCCATGGTCTCATGACTGATTTAGTTCTCCTGTGCACATGCGCCGGCATTGCTACTGAGGGGGATTTCTTAAGGACTTTAGAACAGGTGGTGCATTTTTCTTTCCCTACTCTGATTGGCCAGCAATCACATTTATATTTACCTGACTTTCTTACCAACTACCCCTGACAAAGCTGTGGGGAAACACGTGTCGGATCTCTTGGTGGGTCAGCTGATCTCACTTATGCATTACTGATTTTGTTGTCTGTATACTGGATTTAATCCCCTATCCGTACTTATCATTTATTATTATATTATTTATTATTATTATTACCATTGATACGGTCCTTTGAAGGGGTTACACTAACAACTCTGTTACATCAGAAAACCTTGCTATACTCAAAGCTTTGAGGCAATAACAGACTAGTCAGCTGATTCGCGATGTTAGCTCATTTTGATTTCATTCTTGTACATCCCTATACACATGTACATATGAACTCTGTTGATATATTTTATCGATTAGCTCACCCACCAATTTTCTTTGTTGTCTGTGTCTGCTTTTCAGCTTTTGCTTAAATTGTTCTTTTCATTATTTTTTATATTTACTGAATTAAATTTATGTTTTATTAAGACATTGTTGCATTTTGTTCCTGTCACACTCTTCTCTTTTTCGGTGGTATAAACGAATAACTGACAGCACAATATTTAAGAGATATAATAACAGGACATTTGTGCATAGGGTGATACTTCCTAAAGATAAGCTAAGGAACTCAAATTATGTTTTTTTGTTACAAACGGAGAGGTGTTGGCAGTAAAACTTAGTGATCTGGAGTCGGACTGGTGGATGTGTGAACTGTGTCCATGTAGCGAGTCATAGATCCAGGTGTAACATTGAGTCCCGTTATCAAAAAGTTGAACATCCTTACAGTATCAGTTTGAATTCCCAGATTTTCCTTTCTTTGTCGTTCCTTTCAGTATTAAGACTTTTGAATCCACAATACAGTGTCTAGGTCCAAAAAAATGTTTTCTCACAGGCATGTCCAGCTCTCAAGTGCACGATTAAGAATGAACTGATGACATGCGCTTCTAGTCACCTGATTGCTGCTTCCAATGACAAGTTGCAGCGTTCCTTTTCACTATCCAATGGAGCAGACATCCCATTTGGAGCTGGCGTAGATCTCAGTGGCAGCCTGCACTGGATCTGTGGGGTTGCTAAAAGATGAGTTTGCGTTCCTTTGGTTTCAATTGATTCATGCCTAGAAAAAAATGTATTTCTGTGTGCTAACAATGCCACAAATCCCCAGAATTCCATACATAAATCAAAATAAAAGGCTATTTCTGTAGACTTTTAGTAGTAATTACATTTTGAAGTAATATTTTGCTGAATTTTTGCCTAAAAAACAGCATTACCAAATAACAATTGCAAAAAGTTATGCAAAACACCATGGGAGAATTTTAGTTCTCAGTGTTGAAGAACAGGCTTTAGCAATCCGTAATTTTGTTACAAGTGGTATTTTATCATAATTTAGTAACCTTTGGTGTTGACTCTGGCTTGTTTCCCAAAACACAGGTAGGACTTTGAAATAATACAGTGGGATAGTGCCACATGACAAATTTACTATAATCTAAGCCAGAAAACTGTCAAACATTTTAGCAGAACTCTATGGCATCTCATGGTTGTCATTGATTTCATTTTCTGGCGCATGGACAGCTCATTGATGTACCAAATATTATAAGAGGTATGAGCTTCACAATAAATGTGGCTCTTTTTTCTGCATTATAATAGGATCAAAACTGGCCTATAAATTCTCTCCTGTGTGTGAAGTACGACTTCTCAGTTACAATAGTGTATGTGAATAAAATATATCTTTTTTTGGATACCTATGGCGACAAACTTCTTGCATCAATACAATGGCAATTAAAAAGCTAGTCTTTTTATTTTGGCACACTTTTCTTTAGGACTGCTGACATGCAGGAAATGTCATGTTTTATTGAACAATCTTAAAGTGGCTTTTTACTTCCAGTAACAAATAATAATTCAGCATTTTAGATAAGACTTTCAATGCCAAAAAATGATTGTTTTATTTATTCTCATTTTTGATAGATGTACTTGGCAAACATCCTTCACATCACTTTGCAATGTGAGCCAAAATGTTGTTTGACAGAAAGATTAATTAATGCTTCTTTTGTAGAGCAAGGATGTCTTTCTTGATGATGATGCATGTTTAGCAATATGGACACTGTGAAGACAGTTTCTATATTTGAATAAATGTACTGCTTCACAGTGTGAGATGGCAAATGCTTACAAAGCAAAAGAATTTGATTTCTTGAATATTTTTTTTAAACCTTCATATCTCATCGTAGTTTATATTTTATTAAGACTGTACTTGTAATTCTAAATATAAAATAATAAGAATGTCGAATATGTTCTAGCAAATATATACAATCCTATAGTTCTTACTCTTGAACTCAACTTCTGCATTCCTGTTTAATCTTTTGCCAAGTAATGGTGGGTATAATTTTTCTGAGATGCATGCAATGACCATATGGACATTGTTACTATGTCGGTGCAACCCAAGAAGTAGCCTCACTTACTTAAGGCTCATTTAAACAAAGAAAAAATTACATCAGTGTGCTATCCAAATGCAAAGTCGATAGCATATAGAAAACCCATGGATCAATGAATTAATAGGATAGTTTATTAATATTTTTATACAAGGACCAATGTTCCGTGTTTTAAAATTATTGCATGCTATACTGATAAATTCTTCAGGTCATTAAGCTCAATGGTGCATGAAAAAAACTAATGCCAAAAGAACACCATTCATATGATATCCTCTTTTAATCGATTCATTGAAATAAATGACACAGGAAACTGCACTTGGTTTTGTAAATGTGTTTAATTGTTGATGCTTAAAAATGGATGAACTATATATGTAAAAAATGATTATTCCATTATGTCACAATCTTTAATTAGAAAAGCCCATAAATCCTCTATTTGGAACAAAATATTGCCCCAGGTGCACATCTTAAAGAAACAAATAATGCAGACCATTTCTCTCCCAACAATAGTTACATATATAGAAAGTAGTTGGAAAATGCAAGCTCCTTACAAAAATGCACTGAAAGACAATTTACATATGAAAAGGATTTTCCTGAACTTGTGCTTTGATGGCCTATTTTTGGGATACGTTGTCAAAGTCTGATCAGTGGGTGTGTGACACTCAATGCTGTTCTCCGGTTTGACGACAGCTGAAACTTCTCAGTTTCGGAGTTGCACAGCTCCCTTGACTGCATAGTGGCCATGGTCGAGTACTGAACATCCACCTCCTATTTAACTCAATAGCAAGTTGATGTGTTGTACCCAGCTGTGGTGACTATTTCGCTGATGAAAATTTTCTGTGCAACTCTGTAACTGAACAGTTCTGGCCAACACCAAAGGGTAGGCCATCAATGTTAAAGTCCCAGACAAATCATTTAAGGTATTGCAGGCCCACCTGAGAGTCCACCATAAATATATTGAAAATGGAGACATGGGGAGGTGATTATTCCTTTTCTTGGTTACAAAAGTTACAAACTTCCTTAGATGTTCAACACTTATCATTAATGAATAATGAAGAAAAGTCTCTTCTGCTCAAGAAATGAAAAAAAAAAATCATCATCACTAATGAGAAGAGCTCATAACCTGATGGTCCCCTTTTGTGTGATACAAGAAATTTTTTATATACTGTATATATCCCTCATCCTGGCATTCATGTTCTGCATTCTGATATATACAGTTGTGCTCAAAAGTTTACATACCCTGGCAGAATTTTTTTTTTTGCTTTCTTGGCCTTTTTTCAGAGAATATGAAAGATAACACCAAAAATTTTTCTCCACTCATGGTTAGTGGTTGGGTGAAGCCATTTATTGTCAAACTACTGTGTTTTCTCTCTTTAAATCATAATGACAACCCAAAAAATCCAAATGACCCTGATCAAAAGTTTGCATACCCTGGTGATTTTGGTCTGATAACATGCATAGAAGTTGACACGAATGGGTTTGAATGGCTACTAAAGGTAACATTCTCACCTTTGACCTGTGACAAATGCCAGGAAAATTGTTCGGGATGCAAAGAAAAACCCACAAATAACACCAGCTGAAATACTGGAGTCTCTGAAAACTAGTGGTGTGGCTGTTTCAAGATGCACAATAAGGAGGCACTTGAAGTAAAATAGGCTGCATGGTTGAGTCACCAGAAGAAAGTCAAATGACCCTGATCAAAAGTTCACATACCCCATTTCTTAATACCATGTATTGCCCCCTCTAACATTAATGACAGCTTGAAGTCTTTTGTGGTAGTTGTGGATGAGGTTCTTTATTTTTTCAAATGGTAAAGCTGCCTACTCATCTTGGAAAAAAGATTTCAGTTCCTGTAAATTCCTGGGCTTTCTAGCATGAACTGCGCTCTTGAGATCTCCTCAGAGTGGCTCAATAATATTCAGGTCAGGAGACTGAGATGGCAACTCCAGAACCTTCACTTTGTTCTGTTGTAGCCAATGACAGGTCGACTTAGCCTTGAGTTTTGGATTGTTATCATGTTGGAACGTCCAAGTACGTCCAATGTGAGGCTTCTGGGCTGATGATTGCAAATTTGACTCCATGCCGAGATGAGGAGATTTAAAGCCGCAGTGCTTCTCTGGGAAATATGCAAATTGTCTCTTCAGAGAGGAAGAGGAATTGAACTCTAGAACTCTAGCATTGCGACTTTAAGTCTTCTCATCTCATCATGCTTAGCATGTCAATCTCCGCAAGGAGAAACGATACTTCTTGGATATCGGTCAGACACCTCTCACACAGCCAAACCAGATCTCACACTTTGCACTGACGAGGGGCAGTACCGTGAAACACAGTGTCTGCAAAATGAGATTCTGGTTTGGCTTTTATCCTAAGTCATGTGACAAGGCTCGATAAAGGGTCAACATTGACTATTAGGATTGATACTTCTGCATGGCTACAACCGCATGGCCTGCGTACCCAATGTTAAAGATAGGTACGCAGGACGCAGGCAGATGTAGTTGGAGCTGAATGGAAGAGGTGTGGCAGTGGGCAGAGCTTAACAGAGGAAATGCGCAGCCCTCCGCAGCTATGCCCAATTCAAGTGTGAAAACAGCCTAAATAAGGTGGATACAATCCAAAATTTGCCGCAAGCGGTCTCCAAGGAGAAAGTTTGTTTTTTTGGGGAATTGAAGAACACTATTGGCAATTTATCCCAAATTTTGCCATGACAGCCACCACTCTGTCTGATCTTCTTAAGGGCACAAAGATGTTGATGGCCAAGTGGTTCTTTGAAAGGGAGAAGGCTATCGAGAAGTTGAAGCTCGCCTTCTGCAAACAGCCCGTCTTGGTTGCCCCTGACTTCACAAAGGAGTTTGTGGTCCAGAGAGACGTCTACAAAGTCAGGTTGGAAGCTGTGTTCTTTCAGGTAGTAGATAGGGACAAACATCCAGTCTCATACCTGAGTATGAAACTCTCCTCCTGTGGAAAGAACTATCCCATCGAAGAGAAAGAGCACTTGGCCATCAAATGGGTGATTGACACACTGAGGTACTACCTCTTAGGTTGAAAGTTCAGGTTAGTGTCCAAGCATGCACACTTTAGATGGATGAGGGAAAGAAATGGGAAGAATGCACGGGTGACTAGGTGGTTTCTGGCACTCAAAAACTTCAGCTTCCATGTTGAGCATAGGCCAGTGAAGCTACATGGTAACGCAGATACCATATACACAAATATTGAACGTACTGATTCCTTTTTTAATTCCAGTGGCACCAGGACATATGACATCAAGGGACACATCTCTTGCACTTCACGTTATGTGATTTATTTTGCTTTGTGTCCATGTAATTTAATTTATATAGGTATGACGACTCGTCAATTAAAAGTACGTACCCGTGAACACATCCTGGGTATTCAGGCGGCAGCCGGCCATGATGATCCGACCACGCTTAGGACACTTCCCCGGCATTTCAAATTGCACCACGGATGTGATGGCTCATTACTAGAGTTGAGCGATACCGTCCGATACTTCAAAGTATCGGATCGGAATGGATCGGCCGATCTTAAAAAAAAGTATCGGTATCGCCGATTCCGATACCGGAAGTCCCATTCAAGTCTATGGGACTTCCGGTATCGGAATAAGAAAAATCCTGTTTTTCCCTTGTACAGCCTCTCTGGGGTCTGTACGGGCCTTTCGGGGGGCTGTGCCGGCCTGCCAGGGGGTCTGTGCAGGCTCCGGTGGTCTGTGCCGGCCTGCCGGGGGGCTGTGCCGGCCTGCCAGGGGGGCTGTGCAGGCTCCGGTGGGCTGTGCCGGCCTGCCGGGGGGCTGTGCCGGCCTGCCGGGGGGCTGTGCAGGCTCCGGGGGGCTGTGCAGGCATCGTCCGATGGGACTACAAGTCCCATCGGGCGATGCCTGCTACCATGACAGTGATTGACACATTAGCCAATGATGGGACAGTAGTAGTCCCATCATCCGGCTAATGTGTTGAATGTAAAAAAAAAAATTACATGCTACATACATACAACATGCATACTACATACATGCTACATTCATACTACATACTACATACATGCTACATTCATACTACATATATACTACATGCAACATACATACTACATACATACTACATGCAACATACATACTACATATATACTACATGCATGCTACATACATACTACATGCTACATACATACTACATATATACTACATGCATGCTACATACATACTACATATATACTACATGCATGCTACATACATACTACATACATACTACATATATGCTACATACATACTACATGCTACATACATACTACATATATACTACATGCATGCTACATACATACTACATGCTACATACATACTACATATATACTACATACATACCACATACATACTACATACATACTACATACATACTACATGCTACATACATACTACATATATACTACATACATGCTACATACATACTACATGCTACATACATACTACATATATACTACATACATACTACATGCATGCTACATACATACTACATGCTACATACATACTACATACATACTACATGCATGCTACATACATACTACATGCTACATACATACTACATATATACTACATACATACTACATACATACTACATGCATGCTACATACATACTACATGCTACATACATACTACATATATACTACATGCATGCTACATACATACTACATGCTACATACATACTACATATATACTACATGCATGCTACATACATACTGCATGCTACATGCATGCTACATACATACTACATACATACTACATGCTACATACATACCACATATATACTACATACATACTACATACAATACATTCATACAATACATACATAGACATACAGTACATATAACATAGAGTAACATACTTACCAATACTTGTCACATTGTTCCCCGAAGCCATTGTCTTTTACGGAATAAATATTAACATAACAAACCACAAAAATACTCACCCACGATCCGAAGCAGTCCACGAGTGTGTCCCACGACGATCTTGGGTAGAGAACTGCAGCATCAGCTGTTGCTGCCGTTCTCTACGGGCTGCACGAATCCAATGACGGAAGGTAGGTATCCTTCCGCACTGTATTCCTCCGCCACTTAAAAAAAAAAAAGTCCCTAGTCTCACTTTATGCCATTGCTGTGTGGGAAATTCCCACGCAGCAATGGCATAAAGTGAGACTAGGGACTTTTTTTTTTTTTAAGTTGCTGAGGAATACAGTGCGGAAGGATACCTACCTTCCGTCATTGGATTCCTGCAGCCCGTAGAGAACGGCAGCAACAGCTGATGCTGCAGTTCTCTACCCAAGATCGTCGTGGGACACACTCGTGGACTGCTTCGGATCGTGGGTGAGTATTTTTGTGGTTTGTTATGTTAATATTTATTCCGTAAAAGACAATGGCTTCGGGGAACAATGTGACAAGTATTGGTAAGTATGTTACTCTATGTTATATGTACTGTATGTCTATGTATGTATTGTATGAATGTATTGTATGTAGTATGTATGTAGTATATATGTGGTATGTATGTAGCATGTAGTATGTATGTAGTATGTATGTAGCATGCATGTAGCATGCAGTATGTATGTAGCATGCATGTAGTATATATGTAGTATGTATGTAGCATGTAGTATGTATGTAGCATGCATGTAGTATATATGTAGTATGTATGTAGCATGTTGTATGTATGTAGCATATATGTAGTATGTATGTAGTATGTATGTAGCATGCATGCAGTATATATATAGTATGTATGTAGCATATATGTAGTATGTATGTAGCATGTAGTATATATGTAGTATGCATGTTGCATGCATGTAGTATATATGTAGTATGTATGTAGCATGTAGTATGTATGTAGTATGTATGTAGTATGTATGTAGTATATATGTGTTATGTATGTAGTATGTATGTAGTATATATGTGGTATGTATGTAGTATGTATGTAGTATGTATGTAGCATGTAGTATGTATGTAGCATGCATGTAGTATGTATGTAGTATTTTTTTTTTTTTTTTTTTTAACATTTAACACATTAGCCGGATGATGGGACTACTACTGTCCCATCATTGGCTAATGTGTCAATCACTGTCATGGTAGCAGGCATCGCCAGATGGGACTTGTAGTCCCATCGGACGATGCTTGCACAGACCCCCGGACATCAGCACAGCCCCCCGGCAGGCCGGCACAGCCCCCCGGCAGGCCGGTACAGACCGCCACAGGGTGCACAGACCACCGGCAGGCCGGCACAGCCCCCCGGCAGGCCGGTACAGACCCCCACAGGGTGCACAGACCACCGGCAGGCCGGCACAGCCCCCCGGCAGGCCGGTACAGACCCCGGGCAGTCCACAAAGCCCCCCGGCAGGCCGGCACAGCCCCCCGGCAGGCCGGCAGAGACCCCCGGAAGGCCAGAAATGACGGCGCATCATGATGCGCACACACCGCGCATCATGATGACGTCAGGCTGTCAATCAACTTTGAACTTCCGATTCCGATGCCGACTTCCGATATTGAAAAAATATCGGAAGTCGGTATTGGAATTCCGATACAGCAAGTATCGGCCGATACCCGATACTTGCGGTATCGGAATGCTCAACACTACTCATTACTTAAGGTTAGAGGTATCGATATCATTGAACCAAATATCCGTGGGGGAAAAATCAGCCAAAAATTGTCTCAATGTGAGACAAGATGGATCTGGGCACTAGACACTGTTCACCCTAAGGGCTTAAATGAATCAAATAGCTTTGTTCCATTTTTATAACATCTTCACTGGCTTTGACATCTATAGTCTCCTTGTTACACTGCATTTATGCGTTGTTTTTATATCATTGTTCTAATATTTTAATTTTTTATTATTCAGCTTTGTCCACTATTATATGTGCACTCTATAAGGCATGGATCGTCGATGGATTGGGATACGTCATGTGACACCAAGATTTTTGCTACGTCACGGGATTTACCCTTTTTGTATTGTATTACCTTATGATGTATGATATCCTATGCAAGTTGTATTCTACTTCTATTTTATTAAATAGATCTTGTTGCATATTTGTGGATATATTATGTTTTCCGTGAAGATGTGAATTGCAAATGTATCATATTATGACTATTATGCCTATGGTGGCAAATGATGGCATTTATTATTGAGGTAATTCTATTTTTTTAAATATATATTCCTTAATAATTGAGTATATATTATGCTGTTATTCATCACCAATTTCGTGCATACATGTACTTATAGTTACAACTGTGTTTATCTCATCTTATTCTATTAGAAACCCACATTATCATTCTGAATAGCATAATGATTTTATCTTTCAGGGTTTTATTTTCATCCTGCTGCGAGTGCCGTATGTACATTATCATCTTGCATGATTTATTGTTAACATCACTGATTACGTACCCATATCCATTGATATATGGCTATTTTGTTAGTTTATTCAAATTAAGTGGCATCTGCATATATATATCCAACGGGTAGTTTACTCAGGATCCATTGCTAATAATTGTTTTCCCGGTTTGGAGCCAGTATTATTCATCATGCCATCTCATGCCGACCCCCGGTACGCATGCGCCCTGCCGCTTCCGCGGTGCCCGGCGGCTCTCGGCGTCTCTGTTGATCTGGCGATTAGTCACACCTCCTGTGACGTCGCTGGTCAGCTGACGCCGACGCCGCTTGGCGTCTTCGGTTGCCACTGTGGTACATGCGTCATTAGAGGCGGCCTGGATATGACGTGGATACACTGAGGCACATGTACATCCCTATGGTAACCGGGATCTTTAACTACATAGCCGTCATTGCGCGGCTTTGATTGGCCATATGAGTCACATGAGTGGCACACTTGTCTGTGATTGGTGGACATAGCATTTTTAATCCCTTCATTTCCCCTTTCCCACCACCCCTTGAGAAAGGCATTTCACGCCGAAACGCGCGTCGGGGGGACACACACCAGGCGGGTTGCCTCCTATCCTCACCAGGTATGAATTTAACACTTTACATTTCCATTGCATTATGCTATTCATTATGGATATATGTCCGGTGAGGTGGACTTTATGAGGCCTGTTGGGGGATGTGCAATTTTGCTATGAGCAAGTACAATTATACTCATCTTTGCTGCTAGGCACTATATATGTGATGTACACATTTTTTCCCCCTCCCACTACATGTGTGTCCTATGGTTTTTTCTGCATGCACAAGCAGACTTGGATTTCCCATGTCACTGTGTTTCTCACATGTCCTGGTTTTGTTAATTGTTCAATAAATTATATTTTGTATTATTACATTTTTTCGTGAGATTTTTTGGTTTTTTTTTGGTCGTTTGTTTTCTCCCTATATTATGGTAACGCAGATGCCCAATTCACACTTCCCTGCTTGTGAATGAAGGTGCCAAAACCCCTGGCTTTGGACAGAAGGGAGTGATATGCGATAAAGTCACTGACAGAGTGCTGGAGGAGAGGTATGGTTCATTGAGGCTATTAGTTTCAGTGATTTGAAACCAGGAAGTTTCCTCCAGCACACTATGCATTGAAAGGGGTTAATAGGCCATTTTAACGGCTGCGTTTTGGTAGACAACTATAAGGCTGGTGGGAGGTTGTCCATCTTAGGGTGTGGATTGGGAGTTAAACAGTCGGCTACCAGAGACATTCAGTGTTTAGTAGGGCTGGAGAGAGGAACTCCAGTGTTTTGTGTCCTGAGAAGGAGAAGCTGAGCCAGTGAGTGGTTACTGTTCTGAGCAGGGGGAACCTTGCAGATGCAGAGACTATATTCCATTTTTTTTTGTTTGTTTTTGTGCAATTTGCCCAAAGGCCTGTGTTTATTTTCACTTTGTGTTGGTTTATGCCACATGCCTAATAAACCAACGAAAGATTTAAGTGTATCTGTGTCTACCTCCATATGCACCCTAGTGAGCTGATCAACCACACCTGCTAGAGTAGCAGTAAGACAGCCACAGCAAAGATGTAAGACAGCAGCTCTATCCCTTTTTTGAGTAGGTTGACACAGCAGAGATATCTAAGAAATTACAGCTCAGCATGGAGAATATCTCTAAAAAAAGAAGGATTCATTAATAAATCGCCAGCGGCACATTCCTGTAGTGGATGCCTGCCCCTGAAGGAATTGTATTGCCCTGATCCTCTAGTTGCACACGTTTATTGTGGACAAAGAGAAATCTCAGAAGTAAGTCACCCAGAGTGAAGATGGGAACCATGTCATGTTACATGTAATGACAAATAAAAGGTACTATGACAATAGGATATGGAGGTCTACTGCCGCATCACAGCCCTGTAGAGTGAAGAAAGGTATCTAGAGTATCAGTATTTGACTTCAGCATGTCATTGGGCCTTCTGGCTGCCCGGGAAGGATGTACTGCATAGCACTGTTCATTTATTCCCAGTATACATTTTCTACTGTGGTTAGCTTACTGGAATCTTTCCTAAGAAATGTGCAACCACCAAGATTTTGTACAACCATTTCCTGTGAAGAATCTGCTGCTGTTTAAAGAAAAGTTTACTTCTGTTTTACAAAACCATTGTTGTCTCTCCTGTTTTCTCTCTATATCACCATCATGGGATGTGCCACAGACCAATTCCTTTCAAAACAAAGATGAAGCATTGTGCTAAGCAGTTATTTGGCATAGAAGCCTATATCCTGTGAAACAAACATCTATTTCCAAAAATGTCTGTTTAATATTTTTAATATTTTTTTACTGTGTAATAGTTAAACATGGCATTGTTAAAATGCCATCCAGCTGTGTCTAATCAAGTCAAGTCCTATCATTATAGAGTCTTGATCCTAAAAAAGACAAAAAATGAGCTTGCCTCATTTTAGGAGATAATGCTTTTCGACATCATTATATTGCTCTTAAAATGAATCCCTGGCTCAATGACTCATCTCCGGAAATGTAGATTGCATCACTTATATAATTTTAGATTATATATTTTTATATTATAAGTGTCTACTCTCTTTTAATGCTGATGGTAGAGATGCCCCATCTGAAGACAGCTAAAGGTGTGGTTTGAAATTCGCAGCATTGAAAATTCAGAAGTTTTACATTTTAGACAGTAATTTTAAGAGGTTTATTCAGATATGACACCAGAGGGCTGCAGCATAAACAAAAACCCCAATTCAGTTTTGCATGCCAGTTTTGATGAGGGGGCTTATTGGAGTCAGACCCTCATCAAGAGGCACAAGTCTCTTAGTGAATCAGGAGTGTCTGATTAGAGGCATGAGCCTCTGTATGGATTTGTGGCATAAAGAATGACAGTGGTCCTCATAAATTTGGTGAGCAGGGATTGAAACACACCTAACCCAACCCATCTTCACTCACTTTCTGGGAGCTGCGTGAAAATTCTGCGAGAACAGCATAAGTTGCGAAATGTTAGTATAGCCTCATGCTGCACTAAACACTTGCAACTTTTCAAAGCTTTTTATGGCAGAATTCTGGTGTAAAAACTTTTAAAAGTCAGGTCTGTATGTTTCTAAAGGTGGATTTTAGGATCATGAGTAGTGATGAGCGAGTTTACTCGTTGCTCGGGTTTTCCCTAGCACGCTCGGGTGACCTCCGAGTATTTTGGCGTGCTCAGAGATTTAGTTTTTGTCGAAATAGCTGCATGATTTATGGCTAATAGACAGCCTGAATACATGTTGGAATTCCCTAACAAACAGGCATTCCTCACATGTATTCAGCCTGTCTAGCAGCCACAAATCATGCAGCTGCGTCAACACAAACTAAATCTCCGAGCACGCCAAAATACTCGGAGGACACCGGTACATGCTCGGGAAAACCTGAGCAACGAGTATACTTGTTCATCACGAATCATGAGTTATTCTTAGACTAAACTAGGCACATTCCAATGCACATAAGAGATAGTAAAATGTTTATGAGGTCATTTTGCCTAATCGCCAATGGTTAGTGCAACATAGCAAAATTGATATTATTATTATTACTAGTACTATTATTATTGCCAACAAAAGTGTATAAATCTTTAAGTTGACTTTAATTTGCTTTTGTTCCAATGCTTTAGTTATGTATTTTCTTTTGTAGCTATTTATTGCACAGCAACAGGTTTGTAATCATTTTTTAGCTGATCTCAGCATTGCTTTGTGTAGTTTCTCTGCTGTACATTGTAATTTTATAAACTGGTGAATAAATATTTTCTCAAAATTATATAGAAGCAGAAAAAAAATCACAACTTTTGGTTTTTTAAGGTTATTTTAAAGCAAACAGACCAATACACATTTTAAGAATCAGAAACGTGCAACATACATTATTTACTCACATTTTCAAATACCATCTTATCCCAGATGTAATTCATCACAATCCTATTTAGAAACATGAAAAAATAATCTCCTATAAAAAGTGCAATTGTATTTGACACATCAGTTTTTTGATGCATTAAAGTAATCCCAGTACTCCATTCATATACAGCAAAGTACACATTTGAATGTGATTGCTAAGTGTAAATAGCAGCTTTAACCTGAGGTGTTCTTGACTGGAACAATAATATGTTAAATAACTGTTGACAATGGTTGGTCAGTCTTACAAGATTTAAAGAAAAAGGAGCCTAAAGGTATGACCACACTATATCATTTTCAGGTATGTAAGCTCCATTTTCCACCTAAAATACCTTTAAATAAATGATCAAAATGTATATTGCAATGAAAAAATGACATGTCGTGCATATGCTAAGCTTTTTGAGTTTCTTTTAACGGCTCCAAGATTCCAAAGACACAAATTCGTTAAAATAAGTGACATAACTGTTCTTCAGACAGGTTTTATTTTGAAGCCGTGGATGTTGTGGATGTTTGAGTTAATGGGGTTTAGACAAACATGTAAAACAGTTCGGTTCAGGTACCAGAACGGAACTCAGACCCGAGCTTGGACCCCATTCAGATGAATGCAGTGACCGAACATTCGTTGTTTGCCACTCTGTCATTACTTCTGGTCAGAGAGCTGTAATTCCCACGCTGTCAGATGACAGTGTGAGCCAGCATCTGTGACCAGTGGTAAAAATGTTACCTCTGGTCGCAATTTATGACTGATGAGAGAATATACTACTCCCATGGGGCTACACCTGATGTCACTGATAACAGCAAGAGCAGGTGTCGCTGATGGGAGTATTAATTTAAAAATAATTACATTTGAAAAAAAATTATGTGGGGTTTCTTCTATTTTTGACAACCAGCTTATGCAAAACTGATAGCTGCGGACTGCAACGTTTAGCTGTCAGCTTTATCATGGCTGCTTATCAAGAATAGAGAGGACACATGACTTTTGTTTCAATTATTTAAATAAATAATTAAAAAAGGCCTTGGGTCCTCCCATTTTTGATGGCCAGCCAAGCTAAAGCAAACAGCTGGCAGCTGGTATTTTCAGACTGGTAAGGGTCCATGGATATTGCATGCCAGCTTAAAAATAGCAGCATCTACTTGATGTGCCCATTCTGTCTCTTTTCCGGGTCTTCCCACTTGCCCTGGTGTGGTGCCAAAAAGAGTAAAAGTTGTGGGGTTGATGTTGGCTGTTTATGCCAGCTGACATCAAGCCCAAAGGTTAGTAATAGAGATGCTTAGATTAAAAAAACTCCAGAATAAACTCCTTTAGTTTAAAATTAAAAAAGCAAAGTTATTTTCAACTTTACACCAAATCTACTGAAGACCATATCCCCTGGAAAAGAAGAAAAATAATAAACAATCATATTCTTCACCTGACACCTGTCTGATGTGAAGGTAATCCATACTGCCCCATGATGATCTGGATAATTTGGAGAGCAGTCACACCAGTGATCACTAGAGTTGAGCGAAACGGGTCAAAAAATTTCAAAAGTCGCCGACTTTTGGCAAAGTCGGGTTTCATGAAACGAAACCCGACCCTAGGATGAGGTCGGCCACGAGGTCGGCGACTTAAGCGCCAAAGTCGCGTTTCAAAAGTTTGTTTTGCGCTCTTTTTCAGCCAATCAGGATCCACGGACACTGTGGGCAATGTGATGACATAGGCAGGGGTCACCACCATCTTTCAGAAGGGCATGCAAGTGATTGGCTTGCTTTGGTGGGCGTCACAGGGGGTATAAAAGGGCGTGCACGCCGGCCGCCATGTTACTCATGCTGATCTCAGAATAGGGAGAGCTGCTGCTGCTGCTGATTCTGTAGGGAGAGCGTTAGGCAGGGAAGAAGACACCAAAAACTGCTTCTACTGCTAGCGATTTTGCCTGTACAACACACCAGTCACTGTGTGTGCAGTGCAAGTGGAGGCTATATTTTGCTGGATCAGCGGTGTTGGTTGTTAGGCTGCCTTCTAAGGCTTCCTGACGGCTGCATTGCTGTTTACCCACTGCTTTGCAAATTGCTTTTTTAAAAGCAATCCCAATTTTTTTTTTGTCCTGGTGAGGTACTGAGCGTGCATTTTTTCACACCATACAGCGGTGCACACTCCTCACACAGTACCGTGTAACGGCTGTTATCACAGCCACAGTGAAACTATCTGTGTGTCACTCTGTAAGAATAAGTCGAGGACATGTTCCGTTCTTACAGACCTGCACCTTCTAGTTTTGTCTAGTTTTCAAACAGTTAAATATATTTGCTGTTTGATCGCATTCAAAACTATAGAGAGACAGCGTGTGTCTGTCCGTATACTTAAAAAACACGGAGCTTGACAATTTTATGTACACCGGACAGCCATGTACGTGCACGCTCCTCTCAGTACCGTGTAACGGCTGTTATCACGGCCACAGAGAAGCTATCTGTGTGTCGTTCTGTATGGATAAGTCGAGGACTTGTTCCGTTCTTACAGACCTACACTCTAGGGAGATTCCTATTCTGCCCAATTCTATATACACCTTGTAGTTTGTCATACAGTAGCCAATTTCTGCCTGTGACATAGCGCTGTGATATTCAGTGGGCCTGTCACATAGCGCAGTGATATTCCGTGGGCCTCACACAATCCAAAAGTGTCCAGTGTCCACAAGTGTGTGCAGAAATTCAAAATCTCCGTTATCCTCTAGTTACATTTTTCACACCTGCGACATCGAGCTTGTCACATAGCGCTGTGATATTCAGTGGGCCTCACACAATCCAAAAGTGTCCAGTGTCCACAAGTGTGTGCAAAAATTCAAAATCTCCGTTATCCTCTAGTGACATTTTTCACACCTGCGACATCGAGCCTGTCACATAGTGCAGTGATATTCAGTAGGCCTCACACAATCCAAAAGTGTCCAGTGTCCACAAGTGTGTGCAGAAATTCAAAATCTCCAATATACTCTAGTGACATTTTTCACACCTGCGACATCGAGCCTGTCACATAGCGCTGTGATATTCAGTGGGCCTCACACAATCCAAAAGTGTCCAGTGTCCACAAGTGTGTGCAGAAATTCAAAATCTCCGTTATCCTCTAGTGACATTTTTCACACCTGCGACATCGAACCTGTCACATGGCGCAGTTATATTCAGTGGGCCTCACACAATCCAAAAGCGCCCAGTGTCCACAAGTGTGTGCAGAAATTCAAAATCTCCGTTATCCTCTAGTGACATTTTTCACACCTGCGACATCGAGCCTGTCACATAGCTCAGTGATATTCAGTGGGCCTCACACAATCCAAAAGTGTCCAGTGTCCACAAGTGTGTGCAGAAATTCAAAATCTCCGTTATCCTCTAGTGACATCTTTCACACCTGCGACATCGAGCCTGTCACATAGCGCAGTGATATTCAGTGGGCCTCACACAATCCAAAAGTGTCCAGTGTCCACAAGTGTGTGCAGAAATTCAAAATCTCCGTTATCCTCTAGTGACATTTTTCACACCTGCGACATCGAGCCTGTGACATAGCGCTGTGATATTCAGTGGGCCTCACACAATCCAAAAGTGTCCAGTGTCCACAAGTGTGTGCAGAAATTCAAAATCTCCGTTATCCTCTAGTGACATTTTTCACACCTGCGACATCGAGCCTGTGACATAGCGCTGTGATATTCAGTGGGCCTCACACAATCCAAAAGTGTCCAGTGTCCACAAGTGTGTGCAGAAATTCAAAATCTCCGTTATCCTCTAGTGACATTTTTCACACCTGCGACATCGAGCCTGTCACATAGCGCAGTGATATTCCGTGGGCCTCACACAATCCAAAAGTGTCCAGTGTCCACAAGTGTGTGCAGAAATTCAAAATCTCCGTTATCCTCTAGTGGCATTTTTCACACCTGCGACATCGAGCCTGTCACATAGCGCTGTGATATTCAGTGGGCCTCATACAATCCAAAAGTGTTCAGTGTCCACAAGTGTGTGCAGAAATTCAAAATCTCCCCTGTCCTATAGACACCTTGTACCTTGTTTTACATTACTAAATAGTTTGTTGGATTTTGTCTACATTTCTACCAAAAATGAGGAAGGCTGGTGGAAGAGGCCGTGGAATTGGGCAGGGGTTGGCAGCTGGTAATGATGGTGTTGGTGTTGGATCTGATGGTAGTGGCAAAAGCAAAATAGGACCGAATGCAGGAGGTATTGAGCCTGCGTCATCGTCTGGCTCCACAAGGCCTCGAAGGCTTAGTTTTCTAGGAGTTGGCAAACTGCTTTTAAAGCCAGAGCTTCAGGAAAAAGTTTTGTCTTACATTGCTGACTCAGCCTCCAACTCTATCGCCTCCTCTTCTGAAGTTGTAAAAAATAAAAGCACTGATTCGTCATTGGAGGCTCATGTTCATGAACCACACCTTTCCTTGTGTCCTTCACCCCAACCAAGATTGAAGGATGACGCAGGACATACTACTGATTACTCCATGGAGCTGTTTTCACATACCATGCCTGGATTATCAAGTGAAATGGTGAATTACCCAGGCCAAGATGAATCTGACATGGAGTGCGCTGATGCACAGCCACTGATAGATGATTCTGCTGGTACATTAACTCAGAGCACTACATTGTCCTCGCAGTGTACAGAGCCAGATTCTGACCCTGATGAGACTCAGGTGCCCCTTCCAGCACCCTATACCACCATACATGGTGACACAGAGGAAGGTGCACATGACATTGAAGAGGAGGTGATGGATGACCCAGTTGTTGACCCAGATTGGCATCCATTAGGGGAAGAGGGTGCTGCTTCCCATAGCTCAGATGAGGAGGAGGAGCATCCACAGCAGACATCGACATCGCAACAGCTGTTATCTGGCAGGCCCGGAGCACTCCAAAGACAGGTTCCAAAAATCAAAAGAGTTGCTGGACAGCTTGTCCAGAGGGTCAAAATATCACAGCGTGCTAAGCCGCAAAATGTCTGCCAAAGTAGGAAGAGTGCAGTGTGGCACTTTTTTGAACAAAATCCTCATGATCAGGCCAAGGTTATCTGTAAGAAGTGGCAAAGACCTTTAGCCGAGGGAAAAATCTGAAAAATTTGAATACTAGTTGCATGCTTAGACATTTAACCAGCATGCACTTGCAAGCGTGGACACAACACCAAACCTCAAGTACCACATGTGCAACTGATCACAAAGAAGGTAGTCAGCAACGATACATTGTTTCCCCCACTGTAAGCCCACCGGTTAGCACAGCAGCAAATGTTGAAGTGTCGTTGCAAGGCCAGAGCAGTCAGGGAATCCCACTGTTATATCAACGAAAGACTGAATCTAGGCCATCAGAAAGAACACCAACTCCATCACCATCATCAACCCTCTCTCAGTCCGCCCTGTCCACCGCTACTTCCACCATATGCAGCTCTCAAGTCCAGCTCATCCTCCCAGAGACTATGAGTAGGTCAGGAAAGTGCTCAGTCTCTCATCCGCATACACTGGGTTTGAATGCCCACATTGCCAAACTAATCTCGTTAGAGATGATGCCCTATCGGTTGGTGGAAAGCGCAGCTTTCTGCGAACTCATGGCCTATGCAGTACCATGCTATGACCTACCCAGTCGCCACTTCTTCTCTCACAAAGCCATCCCAGCCCTCAACCATCATGTGAAAGACCGCATTGTCCATGCACTCAAGCAGTCAGTGAGTGGAAAGGTGCACCTCACAACTGATGCATGGTCCAGTCGGCATGGCCAGGGCCGTTACTTGTCCATCACTGTGCACTGGGTTAATGTGGTGGATGCACGGTCCACAGGGGACAGCGGTGGTGGGACAGTGCTGCCTAGCCCACAGTATAAGAAACAGTTGGCTGTAGGCGTTCGACCCTCCTTCTCCTCCTCCTCCAGAAGCAAAAGCTCGTCCACAGAGCGCAGTCGTACGAGCACTCCATCTGCAGCTGCCACTGTTGCACACGAGGTGTCCCCCTATCGAGCAGCTAGTGGAAAGCGTCAGCAGGCTGTGTTGCAGATGATGTGTTTGGGCGACAGACACACCGCCGAGGTGCTGGCCGAGTACTTTCAGCGACAAACTGAGTCATGGCTGGGCAGTGTACATCTTGAGGCAGGCAAGGTAGTTAGTGATAACGGCCGTAATTTTGTGGCAGCCATAGCCCTTCCAAAACTCAGCCACATACCTTGCTTGGCTCACACCTTGAACCTGGTGGTGCAGTGCTTCCTCAACAAGTATCCGGAGTTAACAGCCCAGCTCCAGAAGGTGCGAAGACTGTGCGCGCACATCCGCCGGTCGCCTGTACACTCAATTCGTGTGCAGAAGCTGCAGCGATTGCTCCACCTTCCCAACCACTGCCTCATTATCGACATTGCAACAAGGTGGAACTCCACCCTGCACATGGTTGAGCGGCTGTGCGAGCAGAGGCAGGCCATAATGCATTTGTGGGAGGATACACGGCCAGGCACTTTGAGAGCAGACATGGAGTTGACTGGTGTGCAGTAGTCGAAGCTGAAAGACCTCTGTAAAGTCCTTCAGTGTTTTGAGGAATGCACACGGCTGGTAAGCGCAGACGACGCCATCCTAAGCATGAGCATCCCACTTATGCGTCTGCTCATGCAAACTTTGACGCACCTTAAGGAGCAGGCGTCTGCAGCCAATGTTGACGAGGAGGAAGAAGTGGAGGGAATCCTTGATGACATTCAGCCATTGTCTGCTCAGGGACCTCTCCTGGACGAGGTGGAGGAAGAAGAGGAGGAGGAGGATGATGATGGGGATGATTACTTAGGGGAGGAGGATGTATCTCGTGGGGCAAGTGAAAATGTTGGCGTGGCAAGGTCAGGTACAGGGTTTGTGCGTGACTGGAGGGATGTGGATTTGCCAGAAAGTGCTCCTCCACCCAGCACTCGCAGTGCATCATTGACACCAGGAACATTGGCCCACATGTCAGATTATGCCTTGCAGATCCTAAAAAGGGACCCACGCATTGCCAAAATGATGAACAATGACGACTACTGGTTGGCCAGCATCCTGGATCCATGCTATAAAGGCAAATTACAAAACATCATGCCACAGGAGAACCTTGACCTAATATTGGCTACTAAACAAGCAACTCTGGTTAACCGGTTGGTTGAGGCATTCCCAGCACACAGCAGCGGTGATGGTTCTCACACGAGCCATACGGGCCGGGGGCAGCTTGGCAGAGGTGTTCGTGGTGCACACAGCAGAAGTGGCGTTGGAGACAGGGGTTTCATGACAATGTTGTGGACTGATTTTTCACGGACCGCTCACACAACTGTTAATACAGCATCGATGGAAAGTGACAGGAGACAGCAGTTGTCAACTATGGTTAACAACTACTTTTCCTCCCATATCGATGTTCTCCCGCACAGGTCATTCCCCTTTGACTATTGGGCCGCTAAACTGGACACCTGGCCTGAATCGGCACAATATGCCTTACAGGAGCTCGCTTGCCCAGCTGCAAGTGTGCTATCGGAAAGAGTCTTCAGTGCAGCTGGATCAATCCTGACAGAAAAAAGGACCCGTCTGTCAACCCAAAATGTGGGTGATCTTACCTTCATTAAAATGAACCATGCATGGGTTTCCAAGGATTTTGTCCCACCTTCCCTTGATGACACATAGGTTGCCAAAAAAATGGCTTGCTTTGGTCCTCCTCCTATTCCGCGAACTTGACCTATTTCGCCTTTTGCAGCAGCTGAATGTCCCACATCGACATATGCCACTTTGTAAACTGCCCTAACTGGGCTGCCCTCCCCATGGCCGGGGTCACCACCTAGCGCACGAATCCGTGCTCGTGCCATTGCCCTGGACAGGTGGGTAGGCCGACTCTTGGGCTCGGGCACTGGCACAGGGTCGCTCATAGTGCAATCAAGTGTCTCTGATGGTGGTGGTGCACACCCGCCGTCAGACACACCGCCGTACCTTGAGGGGCCCAGTGCCAGTACCGACGCCCACGAGTGTGCCCCCCTTGCTTGGGCAGGGCCCCAGCATTTGCAATGTTTACCTCTCCCTGCCCCTCCGCTGTGTAGTCTGGGCTGTCAAATCCTTCACTTGGAGTGCCACTACAAATTGATTGAACTGAAAGATGATGGTTAAGATGTAGCTATTCCCTGTCCTGCTGGCCGGGCTCTAGCTCCAGATGATTAATGGCTTCCATTTCTTATGGACGTCGACTCACAATGACATGCAGTGGTGGTTTATCATCAGCTTTCACAGTTTTCCTACTCACAAACGTGTGACATTCCGGCGCACATTTCAAAATGTGCCCTCTCATGCCAATCAAATAGAATCGCCTACGGCCTGTGGCTTCTGTCTTTTGCACTCCAAAGTTACGTGACAGATCATGATAGCCAGTGAGCACCATGTTTACATAGATCCCTGTGATAAAAATTGGATTGAGATGAGTAACAGTGATGGAATCAACGGAAGTGCAATACAGCAAGACTTTATTCACAAAAAAATGTTTTCACTATCTCAACACACAAATTAATTGAGGGTCAGTATCGCCTATGAGAATTGTGACGGAAGTTTTTCCCGTGAATAATAATTCCTAGATTTCTGCAATCAATAGCCTTTATGTCAATATTGTATGCATCTCATTTCCTATTGCGGAGAGGCTGGACTGTATTACTGAGACAGAAATATATATGAAGATTTAAAAATAATACCAAAAGTATATAGTTGTGTACGCATCAAATGCATTTCCTTTTTTCCACTTTTTAGATTGCTGTGTAATCCATACTGAGAACACGGAGATTTTACATGTTTAAACTATGCTATATATACCTGCTATCCAGTGATAAAGTACCCTTTCTCAACTTTGTACAATCGGGTCAAATCCATACTGGGCCTGAGAACATCTGAGTCTGCCTCCTGATCTATAGACATATATTTTTAATGTGTAATCTAGGCTACATATATACGTGTTATCCGGTTAAACTGTACCCTTTATCAACTTTCTACAATGTTGTTGAATCCATACTGGGCCTGAGAACGGCTGCCGAGCTGTTAAGCAAGCTACAGCACCTGTGGTTTGGACACGTAATTTTTTCAGGAATGACGGTTAGGCCTAACTCCGGAATTGCGGTTGACCTGAACTTACTGGGAAATCATCGTTCGCGGGGAATAATTTGAATCCCAGATCTCCATCACTAACGGAGTTCAGCAGGTTATCTGCACCTGTAAGCGACAAAAGCTGGTCCTTTCAGTGTAGCGTGCATGCAGCCCCGGACATGTACTGGAATGCTAGACCTGTTATTGCTCGATCTCACGTGCCACAGCCTCGCGTATCCCTCTAGTAAGCTTGACGCGTACCGCGGGGCCATGCCGGAGTCTCAGTCGTTAACGGAATAAAGCTGAGAAATCGCTAGCACAACTACAAACGGACATACCACACCACACACAGAGCTTGTAATCTGTCCATCTTTTCTGTAGCTTGTATGGTAGTGGTTTCCCAGGTGCAGTCCAATTAAGCCACAGGCTCCACTCCTGGTGGTGCCCTTTTGGACATTCCTTTAAGGTTCAGCTTTGCAATCATACAGCCCCCGGAAACCAAAAACTTTGCCTTCAGGGACGCTGTTTGGAGGTTCGTGGGACTAACGCCGCCCCATCAGCAGTTGGCATATGGGTCGCCCTCCCAGGGCTGTGGGGTACTCGGTACCGGGCCGGTGTCAGTGGGATGTGTCACAGCAACGGTGACCCGGACGGTGGCCCTGGGCGCCCATGTAAATGGCGTGGTATAATGGTAAAGAGTTTATATAGATAGTTTGACGCCACCTGTGGTGTTCGGCAACATAGATGTTAGGCCGACGCTGCATGCAGATCCTCTGGGACTGATGGTGTTGTGCAGCAAAGATGGTGAAGCTCCCCACAGGTGGAGCTGGAGTCCCAGGGAAGTGTAGATATAGTGATGGGGGAAAGGCACAGGCGATGTAGGTGCTGGTACCCAGATGTAGCGGTGCTGGAATAACTGTAGGACACCAGAGCGTGCAGTTCCAAAGCTTTACTCACAGTCTGCAGGTTACACAGATGCCTACCTCCGTGCTGTGTCCTCCAGGTCAGGACCTCTGCCAACCTCCGGGACCAGAATGGAAAACTCCCTTCCAACACTCCGCCAACATGTACCTTCCTGAACGTCTCCTTTCTAGCGCTTGTGGGGGAAGCACTCACAGGACCGTGGTTCACTGAAACGCCTCCTGTCTAACAGATGTTCCTCAGACTTTACTTGTATGGCAGACAGCTGTAGCCTTTTCCTTCTGCCTCGCACATGTCGATGCTGGGGCCTCCGAGCCTTAGTTGGATACAGAGCATTTATAGCTGCTACTTCCCCCGGTTTCTGCTGCAGGAACGTCAGTGTCCCTACAAACTCGGAGACCGGAATCCGGACCATGCGCTCCAGCTAGGAGTGAGCCTTAACTCTGCTCATCCTCCAGCTCCCCTTCTCACGTCCACACACTTCCCCTTCCCTGCACAGAGTGCCCAAACTTACCTCCTCCCGACCACAGAGAGCAGCTCCTCAGCAGTCAGGTTCAGAAGTCTCCCTGCTGGCCTGGAGTGGGAAATGTGTTGTATGTTGGTTTCACTGCTAGAGAGATCCTTCATTGCTCCCAAGCTTGACAACACACTCCCTAGGAGGAAGGCAATGCCACAGTGGCGACCGTACTTTTGGGGACGCCACAAGTGCACTGAGGCCCAGTCACTGCTGGATGATGCTGCTGGTACATTGACCCATACCACTACATTCCCCTCGCACTCTACACAGCCAGAATCTGACCCAGAGGAAACTCAGGTGCCCCTCCCCACATACTATACCACCTTACACGGTGACAAAGAGGAAGGTGCAGATGAAAGTGCAGGTTCTTTGAGCAGGTGGGGGGGCATACTCATGGGCGATGGCAATGGCACAGGGCACCACATAGTACGCAAAAGTGTCTCTGCTGGTGGGAGGGCCTAAACAGCCAAGTGCAGTGAGATGGAAGATGGGGACGACAAGGAGTTCAGAGTAGTGCAGGGATTCCCTAGCAAGGAGACTTATGTAATTGTTTTCAATGTTGGGACAGCAATTTTTGGGGAGCACTATACTCTGGTGAATGATATATGGGGCCCACCATACACTGGAGCATTCCAAAGGTGGACATCAGACACTGGAGCAGCATTTACAGGGCCCATTATACACTAGAGCAGTAGAAATGGGGTCCATTATATATGGAGCATTATTTGGGCCCATAAGACAGTGGAGCTTCATCCATTGGGACCAACGTGTACTGTAGCATTATGTGGAGCTCACCATATACGGTTTGAAACATTATATGGGAATAATGATTCCGTATGGAGAAATATATGAGCCTCATTACTCTGTATAGCGCACTAAGCGCTGGCCATAATACTGTATGGAGTTATATACTGTCTGTTTTTGGAGGTATTGGAGAATTTAAAGTGGATATCAGTCATGAGATGTAAGAAGTGAAGTATTTTTCATTGTACTATACTGCTATTTCTCTGCCGTATCGGAGCATCATGAGTTGTGGTATGTGATAAAGGGGCGCTCTTTGGCCCTGGGCCCACGAAAACCTGGAGCCAGCCCTCCCCCCCACAACTGTAGCCAAATAACCCCCATTTTTCAGTGCGTAACTAGTATTATGAAGTTAACTAAGGTTGACAAGCTTCAGTAACAAGAATTTATGCTTTTGGCTTTCAAATGGGCACTGTTGGTGTGTTTCCTGTCCTCCTCTCACTGCCGACTTTAATTCTCCATTGGCTTACATTGGGTTTCGTGTTTCGGGACGACCCCAACTTTTCCCTATAGTCAGCCGATTTTGCTCGACCTGACTTTTGGAAAAGTCGGGTTTCATGAAACGAATCTCGACCCTAAAAAACCAAAAGTCGCTCAACACTAGTGATCACTCTCTCCACCAGCCTACTCACACTGAGAAAGGAGCCTAATCATGCTACTGCAGTGTGCAGCACTGGGCTCCTGTTAACAGCTGATAAATAATGGTGAGGTCAAATAGTTGTGGTGCCATAAGTGAGGTCACCAGGGTTCATCAGCTACTGTATGAACTCTGGTTAACTTTCTCAGGGCAGCTCAGCGCTACACACTTCATTGTGAGCCAGCTAGCGGGGATAGCAGTCACATCACTGATGTGACTACTATCTAAATGATCCTGATCTTTATTGGACAGTATGGATTATTATCACATCAGACAGGTGTTGGATATGGTTGTTTATTATTACAGTTTTTTCCAGACGTGGACTTCAATGGCTTAGGCGTAAAGTTCAGTATAATTATGATTTTTTATTTTTATTTCAAATGAAGGTGTCAGTGTGTTTCTTTTAATTAAATTGCTAGCTGTTTCCAGCCAGCTAACGCTCGGCACGCTCATTGCTATCTAATTAACGCTGCTGGTGATTAAACTAAAGTAAATAATGACAACATTCAAAAGCGCTTACGCAGGTGGTAAATTAAATTAAAATGAAGTTAATAACAATAATCATTAAAAATCTGAATAATACTAATGATACATTTTATTCACAGTGTAAAATCCAAAACAAACTGGATTCAGTAAGATGTGCATTTTTTATTCATTCCAGCATCTAAACAAATTTCATAACGAATCATAAATTAAGTTAAAATTTCTCTGTAAACACAATTAAATGTATAGTCATTTTCGTCATTTTCAAAGATCTTTCCTTGATTTCTACCAGGTACAATTTGAACTGAAAGACCTTTACAACTTGTTACTCTAGAGAATGCAGTGTATAATTGACCATGTGTGAATACAGGATCAAGTAGGAGAACACCAATCTTATCGAATGTGGTGGGGGGCGGGATTATGCGTGGTGATGTGATGGGGGGGCGGGATTGTGTGTGGTGATGTGGTGGGGGGACGGGATTATGTGTGGTGATGTGGTGGGGGGTGGGATTATGTGTGGTGATGTGGTGGGGGGCGGGATTATGTGTGGTGATGTGGTGGGGGGCGGGATTATGTGTGGTGATGTGGTGGGGGGCGGGATTATGTGTGGTGATGTGGTGGGGGCGGGATTATGTGTTGTAATGTGGTGGGGGGCGGGATTATGTGTGGTAATGTGGTGGGGGGTGGGATTGTGTGTGATAATGTGGTGGGGGCGGGATTGTGTGTGGTAATGTGTGGGGACGGGATTGTGTGTGGTAATGGGGTGGGGCGCGGGATTATGTGTGGTGATGTGGTGGAGGGCGGAGCTACTGTGCAGGGGGCGGGATTAGCGAGTAGTCACAATGCTTCATATATATAGATTTTAATTCTGCCTGTGTCATTCTTACAATCCAATTATACGGTTAGTAATGGGGGCGTCTTATACAAGCCTCTCCATTACTAACCTCAGGGCTTTGTGTCAGCTGTCAATACAAAGCTGACAACAACTCCAAAACTATTAACCCACTTGACACCGAACTGAGAGTCAAAAGCCAGATGAGAGCATGGTACCTAGGGATAAGACAGAGAAAGGTCAGGGGACAAACCTGGTCATACACAGCAAAGGCTCGCATGCACAGGTTATTCATTCAACATGTTCATTTGCATTGTGTACCCTTGAATATGGTGTCTGACTGTGATGTGTAGTTTGTGTCCAGATTTTTGAGGGCGTTTTGTAAAAGGTTGGGTATTGAATTGTCCTTTTCGTCTGCATACCATCCGGAGTCCAATGGTCAGACCAAACGGACCAATCAGTCATTAGAACAAATTTTGCTCTGTCTTTCCACTTTCAGTCAAGATGATTGGTCTGAAGCCTTGCCTTTAGCAGAGTTTGCATTCAATAACCATGTTAACCACTCTACAGATACCTCCCCTTTCTTCTGTAATTTTGGGTTTAATCCATACTTTGGGAAGTTTTCTCGTCTGGACTCTGGTTGCCTGTGGGCTGATTTAGCTGTACAGCAGTTGGGGAATTTATGGCGGAAGGTCTAAAAGTATATTGGTGAGGCTCAGAGGAAGTTTAAGATTTTTGCGGACAGGAGAGGGGCGGTGGGACCCACCATTTGGGTTGGGGATAAAGTGTGGCTGTTTACTAGAAACATTAAGATTAAGGTCCCTTCAGTGAATTTGGGGCATAAGTTTATTGGCCCTTATGCGATCACAGAGGTGGATAACCCAGTGGCATTTTGTTTGTGCCTCCCAGTGTCTTTTAAGATTCCCAATGTATTCCATATGGCCCTGCTGAAACCATTGGGGGCTGTGGAAGAAGCATCATTGGGCCCCACGCCGCTTGTATCGGTGAATAGTCAGGAGAAATTCGAGGTGGATCACATCATGGATTCCCAGTAAGTCTGTTATTCCCTCAAGTATCTTGTGCACTGGAAGGGGTATGGGCCTGAGGACCGATACTGGGTTCCTGCCTGATTGGTTCATGCCGATTGTCTGGTGCACTCCTTTCATGCCCAGTTTCTTGGGAAACCTGGGGGTCCAGTCCCCCCCCCGTTGAGAAGAAGGGACTGTCATGACTCTGGGCAGGATGGTTCTACCTCCATCCTGGTCAGGTCAGGGTTAATTCTAGTTCGCCTCTCTTTGGTTCTGGGGCGGCTATTTAATGTTGGTCATTCCTGGATTTGGTGTCGGTGATACTTCTGTATACTCGGTTTGTGGTTCCTGACCCAGGTTATTCACCTGTAATCATTGTGCCTCTGTGCTTGTGAGCTTTGCTGTGTTTGACCCGGTTTGTCCCCCGACTTTTGCCACTGTTTCTTGCGTTTTATTTCCTAGTTATAAAACCCCTTGGCTCATCTCGGTTTACTCACTGTATTATACCTAGGTAACACGGCTTTTGACTCTCAGCTCTCCTTTGACTATGTACAAAAGAGGAAAAATAAAGTGATGGCACTCACCGTTCTGTCGTGAAAATTCCTTATTAATTAAAAGGCATTGGTACGGGAGGAATGTACAGAGAGTGGACAACGGCCGTTTCACGCACTTGCGCTTCAACGGGTCCTGAGGCTGGAATACAGGCAGGTGGGAATTTAGAAGCACACACATGTGGACACACCTCCTGATTTCTGACTCATACTCCCCCAATGGAGTGAAACGTGAACAAATTAGTCAAACACAGAATTAAAAACAAGGGTTAAAAAATCTCTATCATAATAAAATGTGGAAATACAAACACTGAGCAGTTCCTACAAAAACACCGCCATGTCTATTTTCTCATTTAACCCTAAAGGTCCTGTCACATTCATTCGTAGAATCCACTTAGATTCTCTTTGTAAGAGAATTCTATGATGGTTTCCCCCTTGGATTGGCTGTGATACTTTTTCTACACCTGCAAACCGCAGCTACTCTGCATTACCCCCATGGACTTTTTTAACATGCTCTATCAAGCAAGGGACCCCTTTTCCTGTGGAAATAGACTGAAAATGCTCTCTAAATCTAACATACAATGGACAAATAGTTTTTCCTAAATAATAAAAACCACAGGGACAGAAGATGACATACCCAACGTGGGTTGTTTACAAGAAATAAAGTTCTGGACCTCATGCTGAATTGTTCCGATTTTGAGAGATTTTCCTGTCAATTTAAAGGGGCAGAAGGGGCAGTTCTTGCACTTATAATTGCCTACAGGACTGTTCAGACCTAGCCAGTTTTTATTATCATTTTTATATCTGATGCAGACTGTTGCAGACCAGAAGGTCTTTTAAGTTTTTACTTCGGCGACTCGCAAATAGAGGACCTCTCTTGACATTATCAGTTAAATCCTTGTCCCTCTCTAATAAATGCCAATTCTTTCTAATGACACTCCTGATGTAATTGTCCATTGGACTGAAAGAGAACGAAAAAGTGAAACTTTTTAATTTTTTTCTGCAGTGGAGTTTTTTTCTGCAACTGTTTGAGAGGCATTCAAGTTATCAACATGGGACATGGCGTTATCTAGAACTGCACTAGGATAACCTCTATTCTCAAAGCATTTTTTCAAAGCCTGCGCTTGCTTCTGATAACCAGCATATGTGCTGTTAAATCTCTTCAATCTTAGGAATTGTGCATACGGGAGGGAGTTTTTCCACATAATATGGATGTGCACTATCAAAATGCAACAGACCATTAGTGGCAGACGGTTTCCGATAAATTTCCGTGTGCAAGGACCCATCATGTACCCACAATTTAATGTCTAAAAATTCCAGACATGTACCCACAAACTTATATGTGAACTTCATATTCATCTGATTATTGTCATTTAGCCATCCCACAAATGATAAAAAAATAGATTCCGTTCCATTCCAAACTATGAACACGCCATCCACATAGCGAACAAATAAAGAGATATGCTTCAAAAAGGGATTGAGAATTGAATAGATATATTTCTCTTCGAAATCCACGAGGAGCAAATTTGCAAACGTGCATGCAATGGGCATGCCCATTGTGGTCCCCTGTTTATACCAAGTGTCATCAAATTGGAACACATTGTGGGTGAGGATAAATGACAAACTCTCACAAACAAAATTCACCATCTCAGAGTCTTTTCTTGTGCTACCAACAATGTGTCTAATAGACTGAACCCCCTGACAATGTGGAATTCTGGTATAAAGGCTCTCAATATCGATCAAGGCCATGCAGAAATTGTCCTGCCAATCAAAATCTTTTATGATATTAATAAAGTCCCTGGAGTCTGTAACGTATGTAGGGATTTCTTGGAGGAGAGGGCGTAGCAACCAATCTATGTACTGAGATAGGGGCTCTGTGAGTGACCCTATCCCAGATGCGATGGGGTGACCCGGGGGGCATGTTTGAGATTTATGCACCTTAGGGATGTGGTACCAGTGAGGTTTTCGGGGAAAATCGGGTATTAACTTCTCCGCTCTTTGTTTTGATAAAACATTCCTCTCCACATATTTGCATAAAAGAGATCGTAAATTTTCTTTCAACCTATTTGTTGGGTCTGATTCCAATACCAAATATGTTTGGGTATTGAGTAACTGTCTCTTTGCTTCTGCCGCATAAAAATCTTTTGTGAGGAGGACAACGTTACTTCCTTTGTCGGCTGAGCGGACTACGACATCAGACCAACTTTGGATTTCTGATATCGTTTTTTTCTCTTTTGCAGACAAATTCTTTGGATTGAGCACCCATTCTGACGGTATTTTGGCGGTGGGTCCAGGTGTGTGATTTTCGACTTGAATATCAGTCATGGAACTGCTATAGGATTAAGGAGCAGTGCCGAATCTTCTGTCTCTCTCTTTTGACTATGTTTACATTCTGTGCCCTATATTCCGTGCTCTCAGCTGCCTTCCCTGGCGCATGCATGGTGACTCCACCCCCCTGTTATCAAGTGACTGCTTACTTCCAGGTCCTGGCTCACTGCTAAGTCTTAGGTCATTGGGCACTGCGTGCCTTGTTCCTCCACTCCCTGCACTCATTTCTGTTCCCCCTGATAGCATCCCCTAGGCTGCTCCAGTGACACCATCGGTGTCATTACAGGAGAAAGAAGAAAAATCAAAGGAAAAAATAGAATAAGACACTAAAAGGAAACAGCGTTCAAATAAACCAACGTGAGAGAACAACAGAAGACAAAGAAGCAAAAGAGTAAATATTTGCAGCACTGTTCAGCTGTGGGTGAAATGAGAGGGTCCAGGAATCCTGCTGTTTTGCTTCTGTATCTTGGGAAGTAACAGAATGCGGCCATGATCTTGGTCACGTGATGGTGTGGGAGCTGCCTGAAAAGTAGTACGCAAGAACTGAGTGGTGATGGAGATTGACAAACGAAAGCAGAGCAAGCATAGTAGAGAATTTAGTAAAGAATATGAAGTATGCATGTATAGAGCACGATGACAAGAATAAAAGATCAGAGTTATAATAATGACGCAAGGAAAACAGGGGAAAAGGAATGGAACAGCATAATATATAGAAACAATTGAGAAGGATGGGAGAGATAAAAGGGTATAGAAAAGAAAAGGGGAAAACAATTAAAAAGAGGGGATAAATAACAGAAAACAAGAGGAAAAATATGTGAGTTGTCAAAATTGAGGTACAATAGAGAGGGATAAAGGGAATATAGGGATATAACTATCTGGTGATCAGTTCATTTAAACGGGAAAAAAGACAAATAATTAGACCAAAATGCATCCATAAGTTATATATAGATGTCAAAGCGCTTAAATAAGGGAATTCACAGAACAAAGTTTTACTCCCTATTTAAACCTCTAGGAGTCAATGTTTCCAGGATGTGGATCCGGTAGGATTGCAGTTCTTTAAGTTTTTTATACTATCACCTCCCCGTCTAGACAGAGACATGCTCAATAACTTGATAACAAAATAAAATGTGCTGTAATGGGCAATAGAGTACATCCACAGTGCATTGAGGATTTATGCTGGGAAATGCAGTCTTGGATATGTTTCTTTCCAAAACTGTTCAGAAAATTTTGAAGATTTTGAAGCTGTGGAATTGATATATAAGCAGAACACTCTGTGTTGCAATACTGGTGCTTTTTTTTTAGCTCAGCAACCAGTTATTGACCATATCTCTGACCAGGAGTACTCCCAATCGTGTCATGAGAATGCCAATGGGTGCATAGAATGATGAACTTCACTGCTGGTGCATTGTAAATGCCACTGTTTGAGCTTGGTGGTGTCATTTAACAGGTTAGCATCATGTGGGTATTCATTCCACCAACAGCTGCTAGAGGCAAATGTTGGATGAACAGCACAGCCATCATATGCTGGAAAATATGTGGGCTCGGCTTGCAATCCTGCAATTAAGGAGCCAGCACATAATGTTGGTATGGGGAAAAAATTTCATATATAATTTTTTTTAAATGTCAAATTTTTCCACAATTGCTCTAAAATTTTTGGGTTTGTGGAATTAGCATATTAGCAGGAATGTCTGTGTTTCGCAATTGCTGGAGCTTTTGCACAGCGAACAATTTCTGACTGTCCGGCTGACCAGAAGAACTGTTTTCACTTGTTGCAAAGTTAACACAATGAATTTCAACAGATTCACTCATCTGTACCTGACACTATTTCCCACACTAATGAAGCATCAAATAGCCGACTAATGTCTTTTTTTGTGGTCATGTGGGCTTCCCCATAATTCCCTGTAGCTATCATATCTAGTGCGATTACTATACCTTGTACATACTGTTCAGTATCAGGCCTTTCACAGATCAGTGGTTCCTAGTAGAACACAGATGATATGACATAGTCTTTTACATCTCCAGTGTCACTGGGTAAAGCCCCTTTCTCACATAGCGATATCGCTACATGTGACACGTACCTGCGACCCCCCTCCCACTGGATATTGCTGATCATGCTCGAATGTCCTGGGCCATTTTTCCCTCGTTCGCATCCTGCTGGTGCTGACTAGCGATGCATGGATGCAGGCAGAAGTCATCATCATTGCTGCCATGTGACAGGTAAGAGCGACCGCCGATGGATCGCTTATAGCTGCTGCGTCGCTGGTGAGATCTGTCTGTGTGGCAGCTCACTAGCGACCATTTAGAGATGCACCAGTGATCCTGACTGGGTCGTATCGTTGTCGGGATCTCTGGTGCATTGCTAAATGTAACGGGACCCTAAGTCTCTATCTTCTGTAGTGTGCAAGCTCTAATAGACAGCATGGTTCCCTCTCTCTTCTCCTTCCTGTGTATTTTCTGAGCCATAATAAGCTTTCTAGTATTGAGACTCTAGTATTGAGACTCTCACAAACATATGTGCTGTTAACCATAATTTCTAGGAAAATGTGACAAAGTTGGCAAATTTGAATTTCAAAAGATCCACTTATAATGTCAAATTATATTGCTCTTCAATTGCTGCAGTGTAGAGTAGATATCAGCTCTAAGTAAATTAAGTAGATCAGCCTGCAAATATTTCCCCATTATTGCATGTTTTAAAGGAACCTCTTGCTTTATTAAAAAGTGCGTTATCTGTTTCTTCAGAAGCTAAAGGACAATGGTACCGCCCATTTTACAAATCAATAGTGTCTATGGCATTGAATGTTGACTTGCTTCAAGTTACAAATACAGTAAATATGTATTGTGTATTCAGCTAAATTCTAAAATTTGAAAAAAGTTTTAATATGATTTAATTGATTTATTAAATGAAAGACTGTGAAAAACCAAGCTGATTAATGATCCATCTTCATGTTATTAAGAAAAGATCCAGATCATTAAACATCCATTCAATATAATCTTGAGTTCATACTTTCTTCTTTTATAAATTGCAATTAATTGTATAAAGCCTTGACTCTATAACTCTATATGTCTATCTATTTATCATCTCTCTATCTATGTATCTATCTACCTATCTATTTCTTTATTTATCTCATATCTATCTACCTACCTATCTATCCTGTTTGTCTATCTTTGTATCTTTCATTTATCTTCATGTATATTTGTCTGTTATTGTACAGGAATAAAAAATAATTTTTAGAGTTTGAAATTTCACGCAACCCAAACTGATGTTGTAAAGCCATTCTAATTGGTTACTAAATAATTTGAAACATTTTAGGTTAGTTTACAGTTCACCATCTGCATGTGTCTTTATGACAGTACATTAAACTTATATATAATAATTGAATATGCAGAAACTGTTAGGACATACTGTTGGTATATTAAAATTAAAGGATAGTGTAGAAGTCATTTAAAAAAAATCCAGATGGCCTATATGAAAAGGTAACTCATATCATTTTAGAATGTAACACCAGAATTGGGATATTCTGTTAGTTTGTTTTTTTCTACATTAACTATAAGGATTTTTCGACAATCTCTTCCATTTGGCTAGGATAGCATACATGAGAATTCAGCCAGATGGAGAGGTTCTGTTTTGCATTTTTGGCCTGACAAATATCACTTTACAGTGCACATTAAAACATAAAATACATTCCATGCTAGGTATATTAGTGTTGTTTTTGGGTTCAGTGGAATTTTGTTTGCTTTAAATATAACGTCCTGTTTTTTCTTGGAGTTTTTTTTCATAAGGTTCTCTAAGGGACTTGAAAAAACACCAAAAAACGTTCTAAATGATGCTAAATAATAAAAAACACACACAAATTTGCTAAAACACCATAAATATTGCTTGTAAGTATGGTTGACTAGACCCTAAGACTGGGCCCTGAGGAACCCCAAAAATGAAAGTGAAATGAAATGGTACAGACCATGATTTATACACCAAATGAATTGGTAGAAAGGTTAAAATAAAATCAAGAAAGGGCTGTATTCTAAATGCCATTTGGTGATCTATAATGTCAAAAAACTGCAGGCAAGTCAATGAGGATTAAAGAAGTGTTTCCAACTCATAGCGTTTAAATTATTACTCACATATTTCTGACCTTTTCACAGTCAACGAATAGAGCTAAAGTTGAGCAATTGATACCCTTCTACATTCAAGCAGAGACTCTGCAGAAAACTGTTCTTGAGTTCCAGAACCATATTCTCAGGATCCCTGGAGTTTGCAGTCATTGTAATTTCTAGCAGTCATTAACTGATTAGAGATATCTCAATATCTTGACTATAATGATTTAATAGAGAATGACCACCACTTGAGGTACTGTAACTTTAAGGTGATAATTTGAATATTAGTGAAAGTGCTTTTTGAAAAATTAGTTCCATTTTTTAAATGGTACCTGTCAGAAACAGACCCCAACCAATAATATGAATGTATAGACCTTTACCAGACAAATTAGTCGATCCCTCTTATGACCCCATAACACTGCAAAGGCAGCTATAAATCACATTTTTAGGTTCTATCTGGAAGGAGATTGGGGTTTGACGATGCTCTTCTAGCATCTCAATAATGCACTATATTTTCTATTTAGCAACACCATCTCCTGATTGACAGATTGTTTGATTTGGTACACAGCAGCTGATCTGTCTAGTATCCATTGGTGGGTACTACTTGATAAAGATGACAACGTGAGGCTGAGAATATAGAAGTCCATAGTGACACCCTTTCCAAACACAACTTAAAAAGGCAATCTGTCATTGCTGGAGCAGCACTTTGGGTTCATATTGGATCGGTTGACTTATCTTCTAAAAGGCTACAAAGTCATAGAAATTATTTGGGGCAAGGTCAAAATTTCTGAAAGGTTCCCTTTAGGAGGTCCAGATAACCATTAACAAATATACTAATTGGACATTTATGAATTTTACCATGGAAGATAATACATTTATTTTGTTTTTTAGTACAGGCTGTTATGTTTATGGCAACTACAATTACAGTATGTTACTTTTATACTACAATAAAATAATCTCAGAGTCACAGGATTGGAAAAAGGAATCCAATGTTATTACCACATAAAGTAACACATGTCAGATTTGAAAACTGAAGGCGTCCTGGAAGTGATGATATGGTACTTACAGATCCTTGATCATCATTAAGACTGTCTGGAATTAAAAAAAATATATATATATAGCAGTATTTGTGCAAGTCTACATGCACGGAATATCTGTGGTTAGTTTTCCATGATATTTTGGAACAACATTCCTGTTGAGTTCATTCAAAAACTGCAGTAGACTTAGAAAAACTGATGTTATTTTGAAGGCAAAGGATGGTCAAATCAAATATCATTTAATTTACATTTTTGTTCAGTCATTCTGCATTTTGTTAAAGTAAAAAAAAGCCTTAACAATTCCAATTTTGAAAGCAATCTTAATTTCCATCATTTTTTCACACCTCCCTAAAACTTTTGCACAATTCTTTATAGATGAGCATGTTTCACATGCTTACAGGAGAGTTTCATCAACAATGTTATAGACTTAGTGATTATATCTACTATCTACTATCTTTTAATATGCAGCACAGACTGAATTGGCACAGGGAGGAACTGCAGAGCTGAAATACTGTATGACACCGGGAGCTCAAAAAGGTGAGTAACAGCTTTCCCTTCTCTTTTTTGGGCCTCTCCAGAATGTCAGATAAGAATATCAGATGAAAAGAGAAATCCTTGGCATGAAAATTTTTGAACAATTTTAGGGCATTAATGTTGTTCCTTGGAGCCAAGGATTATGTCTCTTCCAGTCCACAAGTAAAAAAAAATATCTCCCATAAGCTTTTTACATTCCAAGATTTGATTAATCTGATATTCCACATTAGGATTAATGAATGAAGAAATTTTTGAGAAATGGGGTTTCCTGCACTGCCTGGAATACCAATAAAATAGACCAGCGATAGCTGGTGAATAGAGCCAGGACACCAGGGAAAATTTAAGTACGGTTTACAGTCAATGGGTTTCTAAGTTATAAACTTCTTCCACAGGAAAAAACACAGTTGTCAGAGTGTCCTGAGGAAGAAGTTTGTTATCTTTGAAATGCATTGACAATAAATTAAAGTCTCCTCTGGTATTCTGGCTCCATAATCTGGCAATTCTGGTGTATTTTATTGGTATTTCCAGCACTAGAGAAAAATCCCATTTCTCCTCAATTTCTTCATCGTGGATCTTTTTGAAGGTCTGCATCAGTTGTAGTTAAGCAATTTGTATTGTTGTGGCTACACCACATCAATATGCTTGCCATTCCCTACATCTTTATATCATTTTTAACCAGAATAAACTTTTGTTTTTCCAGTTAGTTTCATTCACATTAGGATCAATAGGAGAAGTCAGAATGGACCTAATTTAAACTGAGCTAAATCTAATGAGGATTAGAAAAGTAGTAAGCAGTTTTGTATGGAAAGTGATGAGTTTACTTTGTTCAGTAATTAAAGATGGAAAAAATGAATATCATCTCAATGATGAGCCAACTTTTTACAGGTAGGTTTAACATGAATATTTTTTGGGAGAGCTTAACCATATTACCATATGTTTTTGTAACAGGAAAGGTGGAACCACTGTGTTGTGGTCTGAGGAGAGCCTAGAGGGGCATGACTAGGTGAGCACCTGACTTTTCCTTGGTGCACGTGATGGTGGGGTTGTGCTTGACTCCTAATGAACACCAGATGCTACTCCAGGACAAAATGCAGATGCACGGCAGCTGACCCTCATGGGACTGTTAGCTAGAATTGCCCAGAAGGAGAGGACAGTAGATACAGGCAGTCACTGTTAGGGCTGGCCTATCGCACCAAATAATAAAAAGATGGTAATAAGGTGCGTTCACAGCCTGGGGTCCACTGTGCAGAGATGTTAACTGCTGCTCGGTAATGGCGGACACTAAATGGCAGTATCGCATGGGACAGCGTCTGCTCGCTGCTGACTAATGCTGGATGCTACAGCTGAGCCTGGGGTGGCAGCAGCAACCAGACACATAGCATTAGCCTGAGCAAGATGCTGGGACCGACGTCTCTGCTGAGCAGGAACCTTTGTGGCTGAAGTAGAATGGGAGACCGCAGAAGACATGGCTTGAAATTCCACCTGTGCAGTGGGGGAAACTTGACGTCTAACAGGCACTTACACTAGAATAGTCCTATAGGTAAGAATCTGGCACTTCCTAGAGACATGTAATAGAAAGAATTACGGACTTACATAATAATATTAGCCGAAAAAATGAAGAGATCCAGAAAAATATATTAAAATCACATATTTATTAAATACACACAAAAATAAATAAAAATACAAAATACAGAGAATACCCAGTAGGAGGCGCTCAAATGCCCTAACCTAATAGTAAATATACAGCATATATAGGTAACAAGGTCAAATATGCAAAGCATAAAAAATCATAATAAACTCCAAATATCCTCAAAAAGTAGGCCAATATATAAGGTGAATAAGTGAAACCGCAAAGTTACTACTGAATATAAATATCTATATCAATAAAGATGTGTAGCCAAAATAAATAAGGTACAACAGAAAACATGGCATCTAAGCCTAAGTCCCTATACCCCTGCAAGTGGTAACTAATTGCCCAGTGAATAAAGTGCAGCCACAAAATTACTGCTAAGTATAAATACCTATATCAATAAAAGTGTGTAACCAAAGTAAATAAGGTACAATGGAAAACATGGCATCAAAGCCTAAGTCCATATACCCCTGCAAATAGTAACCAATTGCCCAGTGAAATAATTGAGGATAAATAAGCCAAAAGTAAAATACCTAAATGCTGTAGAGACAGGTACCGGTGAGCGCTGCAGCCTCCTCCACCCCAATGCGCGTTTCGCAATAAGCTTCTTCCGGGGGCGTGTCCCAAGGACGGGTGAGCGGTGTTTAAATAGTGACATTGTCCAATCACGGAGCACATTACATAAAGCGCTTAGTTCCATGGTATCTCTGCCTGATCAAAGTGGCTCATGCGCTGTTGGACACTGCCGTGTAAACGTCACTTCCGGTGACGCGCTCACTCTGACCGCAGGCAAGAAGCCCATGACACACAGTATAGAACGCTCCCGGAAATGAACGGCGATGACGGAACTGCGCAATCAGTGCAGAGATAGTGAAATGGGGAATGATATATAAATATAAGTGACGGTGAGGTAATATATTAAAATAATATCTCCATAATGTAAAAAGTGAATACGTGAGTGACATATAATTAGTATATCCTTTATTAATTATGACATTTTACAGAAGTGCATCCTTACTGAATAAAGTGTAAATGAGCAATAAAAAATGCTCAAAATACCATAAAGTGCATAAGTGCTTGTGCAAAACTACTCATCAAGGAACAAGCCGAATTATACAGAAAGTGTTAATAAGAGAAAAATCGCAAGACATATATTTCCTCCCAAAAGGGCAAGCTCAATTTATATGTATCCCATCTACAATTATTCTATTCCAGATCTACAACCAATAGAACAAATGGTAAAATGACACCAAACAACCTAAGACAAAAACATGCAATAGGAATACTACTATTATAACGGCGTGCTTGAATCTTACATATCAACAGATACCTCAACTACTCCACTATTATCTAAGCATGCTCAAACCTATTAACAATGTAAAAAATATTACCACAGTTAGTGTTTTACTAATATATGGATATCTATAAATGTCACATCAAGGCATATAATGAAAAGAAGAGACCCATACATAGCAGATAAATTAGATACTATATAATAAGTAAAATACATCCACACCTCCTCTATTATAAATCAAATACATAGAAATATCAAAAATATAAGATAAAGAATTATCTATATGCGCAAGTCCATGTCAAAAAGATTTTTGAGGATGTATTCGAAGGTTGTGTCATCACTTGTTGTAAAGAAGTTCAAGGAACAATTCATCGATCCAAAGGGTATAACTATCAGAAAAGCACATGGATGTCCCAATGCGATCAATTTATAGAAGACTACTTGAACAAGAACTCCGAAACAACGATATCTAAATAAAACAAAAATACATTAATAAAACATAAAAACAACAAACCAACCCTCCCATAAAAATGCCACTAAGGATATACAAGATATAAGTATCAAGCCTTAACAAATTTATAGAAAGGATACAAATCCAAAGCTTTCATTGAGACCATAAGGACTCATAGTACCTAATCGGTAGATCCACTGGCTTTCTTTTTGGGCCAGGATTCTACCAAGGTCACCCCCTCTGATATCAAGGGAGACCAAATCAATCCCCTTAACTACCAATCCATTGGCTTTACATTGATGATAACGTTTAAAATGCCTAGGTAGGGTCTTAAGACTAGAGTCATCCAATATGTATTTGGCCTTCTCGATGTCCCTCCCATGTTCTCGTACTCTTACTTTAAGTTCACGTGTGGAAAGACCAATATATATCTTACCACACGGACATAGGGCATAATAAATAACCCCATGTGAGGAACAATTGATATGTTCCCTGATGTAGAAAGTCCTGGATCCATCTTGACTAGAGAAAGAATTACTTTTAACCAAATTCAAACACCCCTTGCACATGCCACATGGGAAAAAGCCCGGTTTACCTGTATTTTTAAGGATTTTCCTCTTAAAGTCACTTGATGTATAGTGACTATGCACTAAGATATCCTTCAGGTTTTTGGACCTTTTTGCCACAAAAGTGGGAGCAGATGGAAGTAGCTGTTTCAGAATAGGATCAACAAGAAGCGTATGCCAATGCTTTCATATAATATCCGTCAAATTCTTCCATTGATTGTTAAATGTAGATATGAAAGATACAGTATTTGAATTTGAAAGTTCCTCCTGTTTGTTAGAAGATCCATATAGTAATTGATCTCTATGAACCTTTGAAGCTCTAAGATACCCCCGTTTGATGGATTTTTTACTATAACCCCTCTCCATAAATCTCCTAGAGAGGTCCTCTGCTTGTCTTTCAAATGTCTCAGCATCCAAGCAAATTCTTTTAATACGAAGGAACTGACCGATAGGTATTCCTTTAATCATCGATCTTGGATGTGAAGATTGTGCCAGCAAAAATGAGTTAGTTGCCGTTGGTTTGCGGAATACGTCTGTATGCAGATGCCCATCCGGAGAGGCCGAAATGAGGATATCTAAAAATTCCAAAGTTCTTCCATATTTAAAAGTAAGTTTCACATTGATGTCATTGTGGTTAAGCCTGTTAATAAGAGCACATAGATCATCATCGGAACCTTCCCATATGAATAGAATATCATCGTTGTACCTCATCCAGTTATGGACATGGTCCATACCTTGGATGTGGTCATCTTGGAAAATATTACGCTCCCATGCCCCCAAAAACAAGTTGGCGTAAGCTGGGGCGCATGATGCCCCCATAGCTGTACCCTGTAATTGTAAAAAAATTCCTCCATTAAACGTAAAGATATTATGACTCAGGAGGAATTCCAATAGAACAAGAATTAGGTCAGCAGTGGAGTGATCAATGTTACTGGAGCTCAAAAACAGTTTGACAGCTGCTAGTCCGTCCTGATGCTTAATCGACGTATATAGGGACTCCACATCTGCTGTGACCAAAATCATGTTATTATCCAATTGAATCTGATCGATTCTTTGCAATGCAGATGTGGTGTCCCTAACAAATGACAGCAATTCTGCAGCCAAAGGTTTCAGAAAAAAATCAACAATATCTGAAATTATTTCACACAGGCTGGAATTACCTGCCACAATAGGACGTCCTGGTGGGTCCAATGAATCTTTATGCAATTTAGGGATAAGATAAAAAGTGGCTAATCTAGGATGAAGGTTTCGTATAGTATCCAGTAACTTCTTAGAGATAATGCCCCGAGAAAACGCATCCTCAAGGATGCTAACCAATTCAGCCTGAAATGAAAACATCGGATTGTACGTTAATTTACGATAACATCTAGTGTCATTAAGCAACCGATTAGCTTGTTTTTCATATAGATCAGTGGGCCAGATAACCAAATTGCCTCCTTTATCTGCCGCTTTAAAAACGACATCATCCCATGTTCTAAGCTCCTCTAGAGCTAATTTCTCTTTCCTAGTCAGATTAGATTTACCATACTTAGATTTACCTAACACTTCAATATCACTAGTCACTAGTTGTGTAAATATATCAATGGCTGGACATATCCCCAAAGCCGGGAATTTTTTGGACTTGTCGAATAGATGGCTAGGTATCAAACTTACTTGTTTATTGGAATTTTCTTCTTCAAGGGATTTCAAAATTTCCAAAGCTTCACTTTCCTCTCTAGTATTGAACATATCATTACTTGGATTTTTAAAATGTAATTTCTTCAGTATCAGTTTTCTTGAAAATAAATGTGTATCCTTTACCGCTGTAAATGAATCAATGTTTGTAGAGGGAGGCACTGTAGGAATATAGGTATCACAGATACAGACAGGTCTGATTGGTAAATGTCATGATCCAGACCGGGTTTTGGGTCTTGTTTCTCCTTTCCTGGTCTGGTCATGTAAGGGATTAACTTTCCCTGCCTCGTTGCGGTGTCAGGTCTGCTATTTCTCTGTGCTGCATCTTGCAGGTCTGGTGAACTCCCTATTCTGGTAAAGGAAGGTAATGAGCCTGATTATCAGGCACCTGAGCCTAATGAGGATGACTGGCTGAGTGGAATCACGGACTGGATATAAGGCTGCCGACGCCCTTCTGCCCTGCGGGTGATTTCTCTGTGGACTTCTAGGACACCAGTCTGATTCCTGCTCCTCTAAAGCTAAGTTTTCTGCTTTGCCTGTTAGCTTTTGTGTTTTGTTTTTGTTTTCTTTGCTTTTCTGTATTCTGCCATTCCTGTTATGATTGAGTCACCGTAGGAGGCAAAAATAGAAATGCTAGCTAAGTCCAGAAAACCAGAGAAGTTGGCAGCTATCGGATTGCAGACCCCTGAACCTATCAACACAACAAGCAGTAGCCGTGGGGGGCTCCTATGATGCCCTAGGCCCCTCGATCACAGCCCGAGGACTACATAGCCTAAAGACAGAAAGGGAAATCTAAACTGCCCCAGAGCAGACCCCAAAGCAAAAGGCAGCCCCCCACATATAATGACGGTGAAGCAAGAAGAAAGAACAAAACACAGACAGAAAGATAGACTGAGCAAAGATGGGGCCCAAGCTAGCTTAGACAGGAAAGGACAGGAAGGCTGCTGTCTGCAATCCGTGAAAAAACCTAAGAAAATAAGAGCCAGCAAACTGACAGTAAAAAGGCCCTGAAGACGCTAGGCTTCAAAAGAGGCTATGTCAGTACTCAGGAATATTCTGAAGACAGAGCAACAGGCAAAAGGAGATTCAGCTCACCCCAGCAGGGAATGGCAGAATCCAGAAAAGCAAGGAAAACAAAGCACTAATGCAAAAAGGCAAAGCAGAAATCTTAGCTTTAGATGAGCAGGAATCAGACTGGTTTCCTAGAAGTCCACAGAGAAATCACACGCAGGCCAGAAGGGCATCGGCAGCCTTATATCCAGTCATTAACTCCACTCAGCCAGTCATCATCATCAGCCCCAGGTGTCTGACAATCAGGCTCACTACCTTTCTTCACCAGAAGAGGGAGTTCCTCGGGCCTCAATAGTGAAGGGGAAAATGAACTCACAACAGTACCTCCCCCTTGAGGAGGGGTCACCGAACCCTCAACCACGCCACCAGGGCGATCAGGGTGAGCCCGATGAAAGGCACGCACCAATCTTTTGGCATGAATATCAGAGGCAGAGACCCAGGAATTATCGTCCTGACCATAACCCTTCCACTTAACCAAATACTGGAGTCTCCGTCTAGCCAGACGGGAATCCAGTACTTTCTCTACCTCATATTCCATGTTACCTTCAACCAATACAGGGTCTGGAGGTGCAACCCCCGGAACAACAGGTTCAACAAACCTCTTCAACAAAGATTTATGGAACACATTATGGATTTTAAATGGGACAGGAAGAGCCAAACGAAAAGAGACCGGATTAATAATCTCCAAAATCTTGTAAGGTCCAATAAATCTAGGCTTAAACTTAGGAGAAGCCACCTTCATAGCAATATTTTTTGATGATAACCACACCATATCACCAACCTTAAACTGGGGACCAATGGTCCTATGTCGGTTGGAAAACCGCTGGGCCTTTTCCTGGGAGAGAGATAACTTATCCACCACTTGGTCCCAGATCTGGTGCATTCTCTCCACCACAGTGTCAACACCTGGGCAGGCAGAGGGCTCCACCTGCCCTGAAGAAAATCGAGGATGAAACCCAAAGTTACAAAAAAAAGGTGACATCAAAGTGGCAGAACTAGCTCTATTATTTAAAGCAAATTCGGCCAAGGGCAAAAATGAAACCCAATCATCCTGCTCAGCAGAATTAAAACAATTCAAATACATGACTCCAAGGTCTGGTTTGTTCTCTCTGTCTGCCCATTGGTCTGAGGGTGAAAAGCAGAGGAGAAGGACAACTGAATTCCCAGCTTGGAACAGAAAGTTCTCCAAAATCTAGACACAAACTGAACTCCTCTGTCAGATACAATGTTCTCAGGAATCCCGTGCAAGCGAACCACCTGTTGTAAAAACAGGGGCACCAATTCAGAGGAAGACGGCAACTTAGGGAATGGTACAAGATGAACCATCTTAGAGAACCTATCACAAATCACCCAAATAACAGTCATTCTTTGAGAGACAGGCATATCAGAGATGAAATCCATTGAAATATGGGTCCATGGTCTCTTGGGGACAGGCAAAGGCATCAACAACCCATTAGAGCGAGAACACGATTTAGACCGGGAGCACGTCCCACAGGACTGCACAAAATTCGTGACATCACGAGACAAGGAGGGCCACCAAAAAGACCGACTCACCAGATCTCTAGTACCAAAAATACCTGGATGACCAGCCAATGCAGAGCAATGAACTTCAGACATCACTCTCTTCTTCCACTGGTCAGGAACATACAACTTTCCACTGGGACAACGCTCAGGTTTGTCCTCCTGGAACTCTTCCAGAGCACGTCTCAATTCGGGCGAGATGGCAGAAAGAACTACCCCTTCGCCTAAGATGGTAGCAGGCTTGGTCACCACAGGAGAATCAGCAAAGAAGCTCCTAGAGAGGGCGTCAGCCTTGACATTCTTAGTTCCAGGAAGAAAAGAAACCACAAAATCAAAACGTGTAAAAAACAAGGCCCACCTAGCCTGTCTAGGGTTCAAGCGTTTAGCCGACTCTAGGTAAATCAAATTCTTGTGGTCAGTGAGGACCACGACTTGATGCTTAGCTCCCTCCAACCAATGTCTCCACTCCTCAAATGCCCATTTCATGGCTAACAGTTCCCGATTCCCCACATCATAGTTACGTTCAGATGGAGAGAACTTTCGGGAAAAGAAAGCACAGGGATTCATTTTAGATGTTACAGGATCCTTTTGGGACAAAACAGCTCCTGCACCAATCTCAGAAGCATCCACCTCTACCTGGAGCGGAAGTGAGACATCAGGTTGCCGCAAAACTGGGGCGGAGGTGAATCTTCGCTTCAGCTCCTGAAAGGAAGAAACAGCCTCCGGAGACCAATTTAACACATCAGCACCCTTCTTAGTCAAATCAGTCAATGGCTTGGCAATACTAGAAAATTTTGCTATAAATTTCCGATAAAAATTAGCAAAACCCAAAAACTTCTGGAGGGCCTTCAAAGAAGTTGGCTGAACCCAATCGTAAATGGCCTGTACCTTGGCCGGGTCCATTTCAATAGTTGACGGGGACAAAATAAATCCCAAAAAAGAAATCCTCTGTACTCCAAAAAGGCATTTAGATCCTTTGACATACAGGGAATTCTCCCTCAAGATCCGGAACGCAGTCCGAATATGTTCCACATTAGAATCCCAATCCTTAGAGAAGATCAAAATATCATCCAGATAGATAATCAAAAATTTATCGACAAAATCTCGGAAAATATTGTTCATGAAGCACTGGAAGACAGAAGGGGCATTAGTGAGCCCAAAAGGCATCACCAGGTACTCAAAATGTCCCTCCGGAGTATTAAACGCCGTCTTCCATTCATCCCCATGCTTAATGCGAATAAGATTATACACCCCCCTGAGGTCAAGCTTGGTAAACCATCAAGCACCTTTAACTCTGGAGAATAGATCAGAAATCAGGGGTAACGGATACTGATATTTAACAGTAATTTTGTTGAGAGCACGATAATCAATACAAGGTCTTAATGATCCATCCTTTTTGGCTACAAAAAAAAAAATGGCACCTAAGGGTGACGAGGATGGTCTAATATGACCCTTCTCCAACGCCTCCTTAATATAGGATTGCATAGCCTCGTGCTCGGGTACAGATAAATTGAAGAGCCGACCATTGGGAAATTTACACCCCGGGCTCAGTTCAATTGCACAGTCATAACTCCTATGAGGAGGCAGAGACGCAGACTCATTCTCACTAAATACATCATAAAAGTCCGCCAAATAATCAGGAACATCATGCGACTGAGGAGAGGTGGAAAACACCGGAGCCTCACTAAAGGCACACCGACAACCCCAACTCACCACAGACACAGATTTCCAATCCAAAACTGGATTATGAATTTGTAACCAGGGAAACCCCAGAACAATAGTATCATGCAGATTATGTAACACCAAAAACCTGCAATTTTCTTGATGGTCTGGGGCGACCCGCATTACCACCTGGGTCCAAAACTGAGGTTTATTTTTAGCCAAAGGAGTAGCATCAATCCCCCTCAAAGGGATAGGCGTCTGCAAAGGTGTCATCGGAAATCCACAACGTTTAGCAAAATCCAAGTCCATTAGGTTTAGAGCTGCTCCCGAATCCCCAAAAGCCTTGGCGGAAAATGTGGACAGGGAGCAGATCAGAGTAATAGCCAGAAGAAACTTAGGTTGAACACCACCAACAGAAAACGTGTGTGCAAGGCGTTTCTCGCGTTTAGGACAGACAGAAATAATATGCGAGGCATCTCCACAGAAAAAACACAACTTATTGCACCTTCTGAACTCCTGACGCTGCTCTCTGGAAAAAACTATCACATTGTATAGGTTCAGATATCTGTTCAACAGGTGGCAACACCTCTCGTGCAGCTCTGCGTTCGCGCAAATGCCGATCAACCTGAATGGCTAAAGACATAGAATCGTCAAGACCAGAGGGAACAAGAAATCCCACCATAGTATCTTTTACGGCTTCTGACAACCCCGTCCAAAAGAGAGCAGCCAAGGCATTATCATTCCAGGTAGTAAGTACTGCCCACTTTCGGAATTTTTGACAGTACAATTCTGCAGAATCACGACCCTGGTTCAATGCCAGCAGGGTCTTTGCAGCCTGATCAATGGCATTAGGTTCGTCATACAATAACCCCAAGGCCTGAAAAAATGCGTTCACATTAGTCAGAATAGGATCATCTGGTTTCAAAGAAAACGCCCAATCCTGGGGATCGCCACGCAGCAAAGAGATGACAATTTTAACCTGCTGTGCGGAGCTCCCTGACAAGTTAGGCTTCAAGGCAAAAAATAATTTACAATTATTTTTGAAATTCAAAAATTTAGACCGATCCCCAAAAAATACATCAGGTGTAGGAATCTTTGGTTCAGCAGCATGTGAATGAGCAAGGTAGGCGGAAATTCCCCGCACTTTTGCAGCGAGCTGCTCCACACGATCAGACAATTGCTTTATCTCCATTGAGAGAAAAAAAAATTCCCCCTACGGCCTCAGAGATATAGAGGAAAAAATATACACACTTTTTTTCTTTTTTTTTATACAATTCTTTCCTGCAATTGAGTACCCTAGGATCTGCGGTATGGCGGGTGATTCTGTTATGATTGAGTCACCGTAGGAGGCAAAAATAGAAATGCTAGCTAAGTCCAGAAAACCAGAGAAGTTGGCAGCTATCGGATTGCAGACCCCTGAACCTATCAACACAACTAGTAGTAGCCGTGGTGGGCTCCTACGATGCCCTAGGCCCCTCGATCACAGCCGGAGGACTACATAGCCTAAAGACAGAAAGGGAAATCTAAACTGCCCCAGAGCAGACCCCAAAGCAAAAGGCAGCCCCCCACATATAATGACGGTGAAGCAAGAAGAAAGAACAAAACACAGACAGAAAGATAGACTGAGCAAAGATGGGGCCCAAGCTAGCTTAGATAGGAAAGGACAGGAAGGCTGCTGTCTGCAATCCGTGAAAAAACCTAAGAAAATAAGAGCCAACAAACTGACAGTAAAAAGGCCCTGAAGACGCTAGGCTTCAAAAGAGGCTATGTCAGTACTCAGGAATATTCTGAAGACAGAGCAACAGGCAAAAGGAGATTCAGCTCACCCCAGCAGGGAATGGCAGAATCCAGAAAAGCAAGGAAAACAAAACACTAATGCAAAAAGGCAAAGCAGAAATCTTAGCTTTAGATGAGCAGGAATCAGACTGGTTTCCTAGAAGTCCACAGAGAAATCACCCGCAGGCCAGAAGGGCGTCGGCAGCCTTATATCCAGTCATTAACTCCACTCAGCCAGTCATCATCAGCAGCCCCAGGTGTCTGACAATCAGGCTCACTACCTTTCTTCACCAGAAGAGGGAGTTCCTTGGGCCTCAGTAGTGAAGGGGAAAATGAACTCACAACACATTCCCTTCTGGGGTGAGCTGAATCTCCTTTTGCCTGTAGCTCTGTCTTCAGAATATTCCTGAGTACTGACATAGCTTTTTTGAAGCCTAGCGTCTTCAGGGCCTTTTTCACTGTCAGTCTGTTGGCTCTTATTTTCTTAGGGTTTTTCACGGATTGCAGACAGCAGCCTTCCTGTCCTTTTCTATCTAGTTAGCTTGGGCCCCATCTTTGCTCAGTCTATCTTTCTGTCTGTGTTAGTGTTTTCATCTTGCTTCACCGTCATTATATGTTGGGGGCTGCATATTGCTTTGGGGTCTGCTCTGGGGCAGTTTAGATTTCCCCTTTCTTTCTTTAGGCCTATTTAATTCTCCGGCTGTGATCGAGGGTTCTAGGGCATCGTAGGAACCCCCCACGGCTACTGCTAGTTGTGTTGATAGGTTCAGGGGTCTGCAATCCGATAGCTGCCAACTTCTCTGGTTTTCTGGATTTAGCTAGCATTTCTGTTTTTGCCTCCTACGGTGACTCAATCATAACAGAATCACCTGCCATACCGCAGATCCTAGGGTACTCAATAGCAGGAAAGAATTGTGTTTTAAAAAAAAAAAAAAAAAAGTGTGTGTATATTCTTTCCTCTATATCTCTGAGGCCGTAGGGGGAATTTTTTTTTCTCTCAATGGAGATAAAGCAATTGTCTGATCGTGTGGAGCAGCTCGCTGCGGAAGTGCGGGGAATTTCCGCCTATCTTGCTCGTTCGCATGCTGTTGAACCAAAGATCCCTACACCTGATGTATTTTTTGGGGATCGATCTAAATTTTTGAGTTTCAAAAATAATTGTAAATTATTTTATTTTTCGTCAGGGAGCTCCGCTGAGTAGGTTAAAATTGTCATCTCTTTGCTGCGTGGCGATCCCCAGGATTGGGCGTTTTCTTTGAAACCAGATGATCCTATTCTGACTAATGTGAACGCATTCTTTCAAGCTTTGGGGTTGTTGTATGACGAACCTAATGCTATTGATCAGGCTGAAAAGACCTTGTTGGCATTGAACCAGGGTCGAGATTCTGCAGAGTTGTACTGTCAAAAGTTCCGAAAGTGGGCGGTCCTTACTACCTGGAATGATAATGCCTTGGCTGCTCTCTTTCGGAAGGGTTTGTCAGAAGCCGTAAAAGATACTATGGTGGGATTTCCTGTTCCCTCTGGTCTGGACGATTCTATGTCATTAGCCATTCAGGTTGATCGGCGTTTACGTGAACGCAGGATTGCACGAGAGGTGTTGCCACCGGTTGAACAGACGTCTGAACCTATGCAATGTGATAGAGTTTTGTCTAAGGCACAACGTCAGGAGTTCAGAAGGCGTAATAAGCTGTGTTTTTTCTGTGGAGATGCCTCGCATATTATTTCTGTTTGTCCTAAACGAGAGAAACGCTTTGCACACACGTTTTCTGTTGGTGGTGTTCAACCTAAGTTTCTTCTGGCAATTACTCTGATCTGCTCCCTGTCCACATTTTCCGCCAAGGCTTTTGTGGATTCGGGAGCAGCGCTAAACCTAATGGACTTGGATTTTGCTAAACGTTGTGGATTTCCGATGACACCTCTGCAGACGCCTATCCCTTTGAGGGGGATTGATGCTACTCCTTTGGCTAAAAATAAACCTCAGTTTTGGACCCAGGTGGTCATACGGGTCACCCCAGACCATCAAGAAAATTGCAGATTTTTGGTGTTGCATGGTCTGCATGATGCCGTTGTTCTGGGGTTTCCCTGGTTGCAAATTCATAATCCAGTTTTGGATTGGAAATCTGTGTCTGTGGTGAGTTGGGGTTGTCGGTGTGCCTTTAGTGAGGCTCCGGTTTCTTCCACCTCTCCTCAGTCGCATGATGTTCCTGATTATTTGGTGGACTTTTATGATGTATTTAGTGAGAATGAGTCTGCGTCCTTGCCTCCTCATAGGAGTTATGACTGTGCAATTGAACTAAGCCCGGGGTGTAAATTTCCCAAGGGTCGGCTCTTCAATTTATCTGTACCCGAGCACGAGGCTATGCGTTCCTATATTAAGGAGGCATTGGAGAAGGGTCATATTAGACCACCCTCTTCACCCTTAGGTGCCGGGTTTTTTTTTGTGGCCAAAAAGGATGGTTCTTTAAGGCTTTGTATTGATTATCGTGCCCTCAATAAAATTACTATTAAATATCAGTATCCGTTACCCCTGATTTCGGATCTATTCTCTAGAGTTAGAGGTGCTTGCTGGTTTACCAAGCTTGACCTCAGGGGGGCATATAATCTTATCCGCATTAAGCAGGGGGATGAATGGAAGACGGCGTTTAATACTCCGGAGGGACATTTTGAGTACCTGGTGATGCCTTTCGGGCTCACTAATGCCCCTTCTGTCTTCCAGTGCTTCATGAACGATATTTTCCGAGACTTTGTCAATAAATTTTTGATTATCTATCTGGATGATATTTTGATCTTCTCCAAGGATTGGGATACACATGTGGAACATATTCGGACTGTGTTCCGGATCTTGAGGGAGAATTCCCTGTATGTCAAAGGATCGAAATGCCTTTTTGGAGTACAGAGGATTTCATTTTTGGGATTTATTTTGTCTCTGTCAACTATTGAAATGGACCGGGCCAAGGTACAGGCCATTTATGATTGGGTTCAGCCCACTTCTTTGAAGGCCCTCCAGAAGTTTTTGGGGTTGCTAATTTTTATCGGAAATTTATAGCAAAATTTTCTAGTATTGCCAAGCCATTGACTGATCTGACTAAGAAGGGTGCTGATGTGTTGAATTGGTCTCCGGAGGCTGTTGCTTCCTTTCAGGAGCTGAAGCGAAGATTTACCTCCGCCCCGGTTTTGCGGCAACCTGATGTCTCACTCCCGTTCCAGGTAGAGGTGGATGCTTCTGAGATTGGTGCAGGAGCTGTTTTGTCCCAAAAGGATCCTGTAACATCTAAAATGAATCCCTGTGCTTTCTTTTCCCGAAAGTTCTCTCCATCTGAACGTAACTATGATGTGGGGAATCGGGAACTGTTGGCCATGAAATGGGCATTTGAGGAGTGGAGACATTGGATGGAGGGAGCTAAACATCAAGTTGTGGTCCTCACTGACCACAAGAATTTGATTTTCCTAGAGTCGGCTAAACGCTTGAACCCTAGACAGGCTAGGTGGGCCTTGTTTTTTACACGTTTTGATTTTGTGGTCTCTTTTCTTCCTGGAACTAAGAATGTCAAAGCAGACGCCCTCTCTAGGAGTTTCTTTGCTGATTCTCCTGTGGTGACCAAGCCTGCTACCATCTTAGGCGAAGGGGTAATTCTTTCTGCCATCTCGCCCGATTTGAGACTTGCTCTGCAAGAGTTCCAGGAGGACAAACCTGAGCGTTGTCCCAGTGGAAAGTTGTATGTTCCTGACCAATGGAAGAAGAGAGTGATGTCTGAAGTTCATTGCTCTGCATTGGCTGGTCATCCAGGTATTTTTGGTACTAGAGATCTGGTGAGTCGCTCTTTTTGGTGGCCCACCTTGTCTCATGATGTCAGGAATTTTGTGCAGTCCTGTGGGACTTGCTCCCGGTCTAAATCTTGTTCTCGCTCTAGTGGGTTGTTGATGCCTTTGCCGGTCCCCAGGAGGCCATGGACCCATATTTCAATGGATTTCATCTCTGATATGCCGGTCTCTCAAAGAATGACTGTTATTTGGGTGATTTGTGATAGCTTCTCTAAGATGGTTCATCTTGTACAACTCCCTAAGTTGCCATCTTCCTTTGAGTTGGTGCCCCTGTTTTTGCAACAGGTGGTTCGCTTACACGGGATTCCTGAGAACATTGTATCTGACAGAGGAGTTCAGTTTGTGTCTAGATTTTGGATTTCTGTTCCAAGCTGGGAATTCAGTTGTCCTTCTCCTCTGCTTTTCACCCTCAGACCAATGGACAGACAGAGAGAACAAACCAGACCTTGGAGTCGTATTTGAGATGTTTTATTTCCGCTGATCAGGATGATTGGGTTTCATTTTTGCCCTTGGCCGAATTTGCTTTAAATAATAGAGCTAGTTCTGCCACTTTGATGTCACCTTTTTTTTGTAACTTTGGGTTTCATCCTCGATTTTCTTCAGGGCAGGTGGAGCCTTCTGCCTGCCCAGGTGTTGACACTGTGGTGGAGAGAATGCACCAGATCTGGGACCAAGTGGTGGATAAGTTATCTCTCTCCCAGGAAAAGGCCCAGCGGTTTTCCAATCGACATAGGACCATTGGTCCCCAGTTTAAGATTGGTGATATGGTGTGGTTATCATCAAAAAATATTGCTATGAAGATGGCTTCTCCTTAGTTTAAGCCTAGATTTATTGGACCTTACAAGATTTTGGAGATTATTAATCCGGTCTCTTTTCATTTGGCTCTTCCTGTCACATTTAAAATCCATAATGTGTTCCATAAGTCCTTGTTGAAGAGGTTTGTTGAACCAGTTGTTCCTGGGGTGGCACCTCCAGACCCTGTATTGGTTGAAGGTAACATGGAATATGAGGTAGAGAAAATACTGGATTCCCGTCTGGCTAGACGGAGACTCCAGTATTTGGTTAAGTGGAAGGGTTATGGTCAGGAGGATAATTCCTGGGTCTCTGCCTCTGATATTCATGCCAAAAGATTGGTGCATGCCTTTCAACGGGCTCACCCTGATCGCCCTGGTGGCGTGGTTGAGGGTTCGGTGACCCCTCCTCAAGGGGGAGGTACTGTTGTGATTTAATTTTCCCCTTCGTCACTGAGGTCTGGTGAACTCCCTATTCTGGTAAAGGAAGGTAATGAGCCTGATTATCAGGCACCTGAGCCTAATGAGGATGACTGGCTGAGTGGAGTCACGGACTGGATATAAGGCTGCCGACGCCCTTCTGCCCTGCGGGTGATTTCTCTGTGGATTTCTAGGACACCAGTCTGATTCCTGCTCCTATAAAGCTAAGTTTTCTGCTTTGTCTGTTAGCTTTTGTGTTTTGTTTTTGTTTTCTTTGCTTTTCTGTATTCTGCCATTCCCTTCTGGGGTGAGCTGAATCTCCTATTGCGTGTATCTCTGTCTTCAGAATATTCCTGAGTACTGACATAGCTTTTTTGAAGCCTAGCGTCTTCAGGGCCTTTTTCACTGTCAGTCTGTTGGCTCTTATTTTCTTAGGGTTTTTCACGGATTGCAGACAGCAGCCTTCCTGTCCTTTTCTATCTAGTTAGCTTGGGCCCCATCTTTGCTCAGTCTATCTTTCTGTCTGTGTTAGTGTTTTCATCTTGGTTCACCGGCATTATATGTTGGGGGCTGCCTATTGCTTTGGGGTCTGCTCTGGGGCAGTTTAGATTTCCCCTTTCTTTCTTTAGGCCTATTTAATTCTCCAGCTGTGATCGAGGGGTCTGGGGCATTGTAGGAACCCCCCACGGCTACTGCTAGTTGTGTTGATAGGTTCAGGGGTCTGCAATCCGATAGCTGCCAACTTCTCTGGTTTTCTGGACTTAGCTAGCATTTCTGTTTTTGCCTCCTACGGTGACTCAATCATAACATCTGTGTGTCCCTGTGTGTTTTGATTTTCCGGTACTCAACTCTGCTTTTGCTCTGACCTGATTCTGTCTCTTCCTTCTGGTACTTCTGCTACGGACCATTGCTGACCTTTTGGTGCCCCTCTGACTCTGTGCTTTGGGATTCCCATTGGTACCATGCTACTCTCTGGTATCGAACTGGCTTGTCTGACTATTTTGCTGCCTCCTGGTGGTAGCCTCAATGCAGCTTTGCTGGTCTGCTTTGAGCAGGATATCAGCCCTCTCTCTACTCTGCTGCCATCTAGTAGAGTTTGCGTTACTCTGCGTTTACCTGCAGTGCTGCAGCGTAACAGTATACAGATAGGCACTGGCAGGTGCAGGCTGTTACGGCTGGCATACAGATGAGCACTGGTAGATGTGGAGAGGACCGGCTGCTATATAGATGAGAACTGGTAGTTGAAGGCTAAACCAGCATCTATACAGAAGAGCTCTAGCAGGTGCGGAGTGAATAGGCTGGTAAAAAGATTAGCTCTGGCAGATGCGGACCGGTATGGTTGAAATACAGGGAGACAAGCAAGTACAGTCACACAGGTGTGGAGCAAGTAACAGACTGGTGGATACTGATGACCTGACAACTAGCAAGAGTGCTAATGACTAACCATGTTGCCCAGGCACCTCCATACCGGAGGAGGTGCATTAAATTGTAAGTATCCCCAGCCATTGGTGAGTGAGCTAGCGTCCTTGCCAGGGAAGAGGATCACCGTGTAGGCATGCTGGTGCCACAGTTTTAAACCACATTCCACCTCTCTTTAGCTGTAGCTGTGGTAGCACACAGAGTGGATTGAACTTTGGTCCAGATTTCATGTATGTCAGGCTATGTGCAATAGAAGAAGTTGATTTTGAAAAGTACTAGGGAAAAGACAGGCCTCGCAAACAGATTATGATAAAGCGGAATTTTCCAGTAGACTCAAAGACAAAATTATTATATGTAAATCCAGCCTAGGCCCTTCCTGTTATTTGTCTAGTATTCAAAATGCACTTGAAGAAGACATGCATAGGGTGACCGGTCGCACAAAAATGTGTTGTACACTCCACAGTTAAAGTAACGCCAATTCTAACAGTATCCTGCAAAAATGGAAAACTCAATAGTAAAAACAATCGGCGCTACGCTTTACATATATCACACACAAGCAGCAAGTTTTAAGGACAAAACCACTCGATTTGTCCAATATAATAAACCATAAAAAGCAAAGCTATAAAAACTTGCGCTGTAGTGTATAACTAAGGGTTAAATTCCACCAAACCAGTTTTTATATGCCAAGACTAATGTCTCAAACTAGACTGAGATAAAGGATGTGTTACCTTTCAGGCAGGCACTTGCATAATGGCGCTGGAATTCCAAGAACAATGTTTAGCAGACTTTAATCCCAGTAAATTTAGTATCCTTTATTGAGCCTCCATGATGTAACAGAAAATGGTTAGAAAGGGGGTGACCTGTGTATTTTTTGCAAATATTCCACAAATGGATTGGAGAACTAAATTTACTGGGATTAAAGTGGTTAACAAAAGTTGGAGGAAAGGCAATTTCATACACCAGATGTCCAGAGAAGAGAGCTGATGGATATTTGAACTGGACACTTTGATCCCGAATGGTCTGAACAGTGAGATCGAACTATTTGCTTTTAATGTATAAAGTTTTTTTTTTTTTCAAAGTGATGCAGGATATATAAGGAGGATCTGTACTGTATGGGGCTATCCCTGAGGAAGGAATCCGAGATTCTGAAACGCGTAGGATTAGCAATCTAGCCCCCTGAGCGCTCTGTAGTGCTCCTTAGCCTGTCACGTGATTAATCACGTGTCTGTGACATCACACAAGGTCCTGCAGCATCTCTGCACCTTGCAGGCTTTCCTAACCCGGCCTCTGTACTCTATGCAGACGGCTGTTACAGATCCACAGATAGACGATAGTCACCGGCGGGGACTACGTCTTCTTTCAACACCTTGCTCACCTTTGATCCAAGATTGTTAATTTTATCAAACTGTGGAATTTTCATGAGAAGGACCTTCTGACTCCCTGTCTGCTAAACGCCGTTCTTGGAATTCCAGCGCCATTATGCCAGTGACTGCCTGAAAGGTAACACATCCTTTATCTCACTCTAGTTTGAGACATTAGTCTTGGCATATAAAAACTGGTTTGGTGGAATTTAACCCTTAGTTATACACTACAGCGCGAGTTTTTATAGCTTTGCTAAAAATAGATAACTACATGAGACGTTAGTTGAAATCTTGCCGAAAACATGCAAATTTTCAACTCATTTTTGCCATTGTCCTACATATCCCCATATCCATACCAAAGACATTTTTTTTAAATACAGTATGTCTACTTTTTTCTGTTAATGTTTTTGAATTTGTGTCTTTTTTCAGTGAATTGCCTATAATTTTGATGTGAGAACTTGGATTTTGCACAATATATCAATTAAAGCTTCATGTGTTTTAACATTTTCGGCATTATGTGGACAGGCCATGTTGTGTTGAAAATGTGGTGTATGTTCCTGTGGGTTATATAGAGTTCTGGACAGCCTTTCTGATCTAAAAGTATGGGCATGACCATAGGCTTTAAGCTGGCATGGTGCACTACTCATATCTGTGTGATTGGTGTTTTATTCATGCCTTATCTGTGTACTTTTAGAATAGTTTGGAAGCCAGCCTCCCTCCAGAATGGGAGGTATGTAAGTGGTTCCTTATCAGGTTTTTACTGTTATTATTATTATCCAGTCTTGTCTGCTAGGTATGATGAGATCCAAGATAGGGTAGAGTCAGTGATAGTAAGAGATGAGAAGGTCTGTAGTAATAAGGAATGCTCCACTATGTCAAAGGCAGAGGACGGGTCCAGGAGGAGTAGGACAGAGTAGTGTCGCTTGACTTTGGCGGTTAATAGGTCATTGTTGACTTTAGTTAGGGCAATTTCTTTGGAGTGATGTGGCCAGAAGCCAGATTTTAAGTGGTCAAAGAGGGAGCAAGATGAGAGGTGGGAGGACATTTCAAGATGGATGTGTTGTTCCAGTAGTTTTGAGGCATAGGAGAGAAGTGATATGGTGCAATAGCTAGATACAGAAGATGGGTCAAGAGAGGGCTTTTTGAGGATAGGTGTGATTGAGGCATGTTTAAAGCTTGAGGGGAAAATACCAGCTGTTAGTGATAGATTGAAGAGATGGGTTAGGGTTGGGATGAAGACTGTGGTGAGGTTTGGGAAGAAGTTGGATGGAATTGGGTCAAGTGCACAGGTGGTGAGGTGTGATCTTGAGAATAGAGTGGAGAGTCGATCTGTAATGTTGGAGAGTTGGTTTTGGAGGAGGAGGGCTGAGCAGTTTGGAGGAAGGGCTCTGAGGGTTGTAGGCCAAAACTTTCTCTTCTGCTTGAAAATGAGGCAAAGTCTTTGGCTGAGATGAGTGGAGAGGGAGGGGGTGCTGTGGGATGAAGGAAAGAATTGAGACTGTTGAATAAATGTTTAGAGTTGTGAGATATGAAGGATATGAGAGTTGAAAAGTAGGTTTGTTTTGCTGCAGCTAGTGTGGCCTTGAAAGTAGTGAGGGACTTTTTGAATGCGATGAAGTGCTCAATGGAGTGGGATCTTTTCCGTCGCCGCTCAGCAACCCTGGTAGCCCGTCTCTTGGTCAGGCTGGTGTGCCAGGGCTGTCTTGATTTTGCGCGCTTTGGTATGTATAAGAGGGGCAACCGGTTCCAGAGCTACAGCTATTGTGGTGTTATACAGAGCAGCAGCGGCATCCGCATTGTGTAGGGAACTTATGTCTGTAAGAGAGAGAAGGGATTCAGACAGTGAATGTACAGTAGATCGAGGTGTTTAAGATTTCTGAGAGGGTGTGCAAGTTTGTGGAATGGGGATTGTGGACAAGGAGTGGAAAGGGAAGAGAATTTAAGTAGGTTGTGGTCAGAAAGAGGAAGAGATGAGTTAGAGAGGTTATATAGGGAGCAGAGGTGGGTGAAAATGATCCAATGTGTGGCCATCTTTGTGAGTGGCTGCAGAAGAACATTGATTGAGGTCGAAGGAGGAAGTGAAAGATAGAAGTTTAGTGGCAGCTGAGAAGGAAGTGTCAATGGGGATGTTGAGGTTGCCCACAATGATAGTGGGGATGCGAGTGGAAAGGAAATGAAGTATCAAGGTGGTGAAGTGGTTGAAGAAGATGGTGGCTGGCCCTGGGGGGTGGTAAATGACAGCCACTTGGAGGTGGAGGGGGAGTAGATGTGCACAAAGTGCACCTCAAAGGAAAGGAGGTTAACAGAGGGTGGCAGTGGAATTTGGGTGAAGGAGAAGTTATCTGAGAGTAGAAAACCAACTCCTCCACCATTCTTGCTGCTGGGGCAGGGTGTGTGGAAAATGTGGAATCCACCTAACGAAATTGCAGCAGAAGAGGCTGTGACAGAGGGGTGAGCCAGATTTCGGTGATGGAAAGAAAGTTTGTGAGTATTGAAAAGATTATGGATGAAGGAAAGTTTGTTGCAAACAGAGTGAGCGTTCCACAGAGCTCCTGTTAGTGGGACTGGGGAAGTAGGGGCTGGGCAAATGGGTATAAGGTTAGAGAGGATATGGAAAGTTGTGATAGAGTGTGGATGGGAGGTAGAAATGACTGTGGGGTGGTGAGGAGGACCAGAATTTGGAGAAATATCACCGGCAGAGAATTTGTTAGTAGGTGGGAGCAGGAGACAGAGAATTGTATGTTGAGGAACATTTCTGAGGAGGAGGTGAGATGGATGGGGAGGATTGAAGAAGAGATGAACAGTTCCTTACTAGGTGTAGGGATTAGGGGAGTTAGCAAAAAGTGAAGGACTATATGGGTGAGAGTTAAAACAAACAGAAACATTGTTTACAGTGACTATGTATCCAGTTGCCATAAGTACCATTCTGGGAAAGTTGCACATTTTGCAACTGTGCTGCCTCCACCTTTTTATAGAAGCAGGCTGTGTACTGCAGTGCATTTGTTTTGCTTCCTGGTATGTTTGTTATTGCATGTGGAACTCATACTGAATATATTGAGGCTATGTGGGTCTCACACTGCTTCTACAACTGGATAATGATCCTAAACATATGTATATTCACAATTTACTTTCTCAAATGGCGCAAGCTGAAGGTTTTACAATGGCCCTCACAGTTCCCTGATCTGAACATTAGGGATGAGTGAACGTGCTAGGTGATAGTCTGTTATCACTCAAGTGTCATGGTGCTTGGATGTGCTCGCTACTTGGTGAGTAATGGGCTGTGCTTGATGTAAAGCTCGAATCCCCACTCCGCACCTATGGCTCCTGTTACACAGCCAATAACCTTGCGGGGATTGCCTGTTAGTCACTGCAATGCCATAGCCAAAAAAGCTTAGTCTGTTTCAGCAGGCTCCCAATCTTTGGGAAGACTGCTGACTTGACAGATGTCCAGAAGGTAGACATTGAAATACTCGACAAAGAGGGTAAGCCACAAATGTCATTGCTAAAGAAGTTGGCTGTTCACAGAGTGCTGTATCCAAGCATATTAATGGAAAGTTCTAATTTAGTGAGAAGCGCTTGAATATAGCTTCAGGTTTTTTTATGGGTGCTGGAAAAATTTACTATATTTTGATCCGTGAAGTATTATGTGCTTTAAGGTCCTTTTGTGTTACACTGACAAAAGGAGAAAAGAAAAGCACTACTGCAATAGTGCACACTACACCCAAGAATAAATTTGAATGCATATATATAAATTTTATTAGCACACAAAAGACCATAACATTTAAAACATAAGTAAAAACACATGGCTGGGACCACCCATAATAATCAGCATAATAACATGATACAAAACATGATAATTATAATAGCAAAACACCCTATTCAAAATGTAAGTAAAAAACCCACCAAACTCAATATGGCTGATGAGGACATAACCAGAGGTACATGGAGCTATCACAAAACAATAGAATCCAATAATGACCCAAGGTAAAAAAAACCATGAACCATAATCACAATGATAGCCCAATACAAAGATATAACACCCACAACCGCTGGAAATTCAGGGTAAAAATAGCCCTACTGGAGCTACAATAAGCCCCTAATAAAAGGATTAATTGCAAGGCTGAATCCTGCAATGAAAGCAGACCCAGCACATAAGAGAGCCAAAAGTGGGCGATAAGTAAGAAACTAATACCATGGTGAAATCATGTGCAGCAGATCAAGAAAGCAGGACCATGGATGCTGGGTCTGCTTTCCTACCTCCCTTTATACATATATATTTTTTCCAATTGTTTTATATGTTGGTGCACCTGGTTTTATTGGTTTTTAGACTTTTTGCGTTACATAACACAACCAAAAATCATTAAAACATTTTCCTGGGCTACATTTCTCAGACACACTATTCCTTAGTGTGGAGTCATAGAATCATAGAATCGTAGAGTTGGAAGGGACCTCCTGGGCCATCTGGTCCACGCCCTGCTCAAAGCAGGATTCGCTAAATCATCCCAGATAGAGATGAGAGACTTTGCCTCCGGGAGGGTCGAGTTGGGTTTCGGACCGCCCAACTTAACCAAAAGTCAAGTTGAACGACGGCTATCGGCAAAAGTCGGAGTTCCAACCGGAACCCGACCCCAATGCAAGTCAATGGGGAATAAAAGTCGGTAGTGAGTGGAGGACAGTAAACACACCTACAGTGCCCATTTCAATGGCAACAACATCAATTCATATTACTTAAGCTTGTCAACCTTAATTTACTTTATAATAATAGTAACGCATTGTAAACTGGGGGTTATTTGGCTAAAGTTGTGGGGGGTGTACAGCCCAGTTAGGGAGGTGGAAAAACTGGCATATGTTGAGGTGTAGGCTGGACGTTCAGCAGCTGCAAATGGAGGAATTGGAGAAGTCGGAGGAAGAGGAGGACAAAGCGAGCCATTTTGCTGGCAACCTATGTGTCTTTAGGGGAAGGTGGTACAAAATCCTTTGAAACCCAGGCATGGTTCATTTTAATGAAGGTGAGATCACCTATATTTGGGTCGACAGCCGGGTCCTTCTTTCTGTCAGGATTGATCCAGCAGCATTGAAGACTCTTTTTGATAGCATACTACCAGCAGGGCAAGCGAGCTCCTGTAAGGCATATTGTGCCAATTCAGGCCAGATGTCCAGTTTACAGGCCCAGTAGTCAAAGGGGAGTAAACTGTGAGGGAGGACATTGATAGGGGAGGAGAGGTAATTTTGAACCATAGTTGACAACTGCTGTCTCCTGTCTGTTGCAATCGATTCTGTATTACCAGTCAGGTGAGCGTTACTTGAGAAATTAGTCCACAACATGGTCATGAAATCCCTGTCTCCAACGCTACTTCGGCTGTGTGCACCACGAGCACCTCTTCCATGTTGTCCAGTACAGCTCGTGGTAGAACCTGCACCGCTGTTGTGTGCTGGGAATGCCTCTAATAAACAGTTTACCAGAGTTGCTTGTTTGTTCGCCAATATTACCTCTAGGTTCTCCTGTGGCATGATGTTCTGTAATTTGCCTTTATAATGTGGATCGAGGATGCTGGCCAACCAGTAGTCGTCATCCTTCATAATTTTGGCAATGCGGGGGTCCCTTTTTAGGATCCGCAAGAGATAATCACACATGTGGGCCAATGTTCCAGGTGTCAATGATGCACTGGCAGTGGTGGGTGGAGGAGCACTTTCTGCTATATCCACATCCCTCCAGTCACGCAAAAAACCCTTTACCTGACCTTGGCAAGGCAACATTTTCTCTTGCCCCATGAGAAGCATCCTTCTCCCCAAAATAATCATCCCCTCATCCTCCTCCTCCTTCTCTTCCTCTTCTTCCTCCACCTCATCCAGGACAGTTCCCTGAGCAGACAATGGCTGACTGTCATTAAGGCTTCCCTCCTCCTCCTCCTACGCAGACGCCTGATCCTTAATGTGCATTAAAGTTTGCATAAGCAGACACATAAGTGGGATGCTCATGCTTATGATGGCGTTGTCTGTGCTTACCAGCCATGTGCATTCCTCAAAACACTGAAGGACTTTACAGAGGTCTTTCAGCTTTGACCACTGCACACCCGTCAACTCGATGTCTGCCCTCAAACTGCCTGCCTGTGTATCCTCCCACAAATGCATTACAGCCTGCCTCTGTTCGCACAGCCTCTCAACCAGGTGCATGGTGGAGTTCCACCTTGTTGCAACGCCTATGATTAGGCGGTGCTTGGGGAGGTGGAGCGATCGTTGCAGCCTCTGCATATGACTGGAGTCTACGGGAGAGCGACGGATGTGCAAGCACAGTCTTCACACCTTATGGAGCAGGGCTGGTAACTCCGGATAATTATTTATGAAGCACTGCACCACCAGGTTCAAGGTGTGAGCCAGGCAAGGTATGTGTATGAGTTTTGCCAGGGCTATGGCCGCCACAAAATTACATCCATTATCACTGACTACCTTGCCTGGCTCAAGATGTAGACTGCCCAGCCATGACTCAGTTTCTCACTGCAAGTACAGTACTCGGCCAGTACGTCTGCGGTGTGTCTGTTGTCGCCCAAAGACATCATCTTTAAAACTGCCTGCTGATGCTTACCACTAGCTGTTCGATAGTTGGACACCTCATGTGCAACACTGGCAGCTGCAGATGGAGCTTTCGTTTCTGGAGGAGAAGGAGGCGGAGGGTCAAACACCTCCAGCCAACTGTTGCCTATACCATGGGCTAGGCAGTACTGTCCCACCGCTGCTGTCCCCTGTGGACCCTGAATCCACCACATTCACCCAGTGCACAGTGATGGACACATAACGGCCCTGGCTATGCCTACTGGACCATGCATCTGTTGTGAGGTGCACATTTCCACTCACTGATTGTTTGAGTGCATGGACAATGCGGTCTTTTACATGCAGGTGGAGGGCAGGGATGGCTTTTCTAGAAAAGAAGTGCCTACTGGGTAGGTCATAGCATGGGACAGCATAGACCATGAGCTCTCGGAACGCTGCACTTTCAACCAAATGGAAGGGCATCATCTCTAATGAGATCAGTTTGGCAATGTAGGCATTCAAAGTCAGTGTACGCAGATGAGAGGATGAGTACTTTCTTGTCCTTCTCAGAGTCTCTGCTAGGGTGAGCTGGACTTGAGAGCTGCATATGGTGGAACTAGTGGTGAACATGGTGGACTGATAGGGGGTTGGTGATGGTGGTGGTGGTGGTGATGGCCTAGATACAGTCTTTCATTGAAAAAACATTGTGATTCCCTGACTGCTTTGGCCTTGCGATGACACCTCAACATTTCTTGATGGTGGTGTGCTACCCGATGGGCTTACAGTGGAGGAAGTGATGTAGCGTTGCTGGCTACCTTCAGTTCGAGCAGGTGAACGTGTGCTACCTGAGGTTTTGTAGTCCATCCACGCTTGCAAGCGCATGGTGTTTACATGTCTAAGCATGCAACTGGTATTCAAATTTTGGAGATTTTTTCCTCAGCTAAAGGTCCTTCTGCACTTCTTAAATCTCTGTATTTATTTCCGTAGTCACACACAGACGCTCACTCAGTATGGATTTGACCGTAATACAAAAAGCAGATATGCGGTACTGTATGAGGAGTGCACAGCTGTATACGGTACTGTATGAGGAGCGTACAGCTGTATACTGTGTAGGGGAAAATTATAATCTCCGTATTTATTTCCGGAGTCACACACAGACGCTCACTCAGTATGTATTTAACCGAAATACAAACAGCAGTTATACGGTACTGTATGAGGAGCGTACAGCTGTATACGGTGTAGGGGAAAATTTAAATCTCCATATTTATTTCCGGAGTCACGCACAAATAGTCAGCATGTATTTGTCCGTGATACCAGCGGGTACACGGTAGTGTGTGAGGAGCGTACAGCTCTATACGGTGTGGGGAAAAATGAATGGTCGTTAACTGTGCAGAAAAAAAAGAATAAAAGTATTAGTGCTGTGTAAAAAGCAGTCTACACAGCAGTGTACTCACAGCAATGCATCTATCAGGCAGCCTAATAACCAGCGCTGCTGCACACAAGAAAATCCTCCCCTGTCACTGCACACTAACTGTACAGCACAATTGCTATCAGCATAAGCACATAATAACTTCTTATATCTTTACAGCCCTAACTCTCTACCTACTGATAAACAGCAACCTCTCCCTACTGTTAAGATCGGCAGAAGTAAAATGGAGGTCAGCGGTCAGGGCTTTTATAGACACTATGACGCCCCCCAAAGCAAGCCAATCACTGCAATGCCCATCTCTACGATGGTGGTGGACGCTGCACATGTCATCTCGTTGCCCACAGTTTACGTCCTTGCTCATTGGCTGAAAAAAAGGCACCTGCAAGCATTCTGGGAAATCCGACTTTGGCGCTCTTTTTGCCGACCGCATGGACAACTTCACTCTACGGTCGGGTTTCGGTCTGCGAAACCAGACTTTGGCATAAGATGGTAACTTATGAATCTGGTCGACCTGTTTCGCGCAACTGTAATCCCAGACAGATGTCTGTCCAGCCTCTGTTTGAAGACTTCTATTGAAGGGGAACTCACCACCTCTCGTGGCAGCCTGTTCCACTCATTGATCACCCTCACTGTCAAAAACTTTTTTGCAATATCTAATCTGTGTCTCCTTCCATTCAGTTCCATCCCATTGCTTCTAGTCTTTCCTTGTGCAAATGAGAATAAAGATGGTCCTTCTACAATGTGACAGCCCTTGAGATAGTTGTAGACAGCTATTAAGTCTACTCTCAGTCTTCTCTTCTGCAAGTTAAACATTCCCAAATCCTGCAACTTTTCCTCTGTGATATCTGTGATCTCTAAAAGTGAACAAAACCTTTTAAAATGTTGTAGCCCTCCATTTCTCAGTGTTACATGGTCTATGAACATTTCTGTGATCTGTAAAACAGCAAAAAAGCTTTTAAATATTTTTAGGCCAGGGGGCGTGGCCTAGGCACAATAGGGAGAAGACGTGTGATAGTTGAGCTCCCGGACCTAGGTCATAAAATCCATCCAAAATAGCCATGAATCTAACCCATTGGCTCCTTAACTGCTCCTGGAGGATCTCTAATAAGCACCTGCACCACGAGAAAACCCTGAAGAGGTCGCTTACCCGACTCCTGGACGGCTGCAGCGAGTGAGGCCTTAGTCGGAAGGAGAAGCAATGCAGGCCGCAAGGCAGATGCGCTTGCTGAGGCCTTTCTGGACGGGAGGCGGTGATCAGGAGAGAACTCTCCCTCCGGTGTGAAGTCATGTAGTAGTGGCAGATTTGGCAGGGCCTGCCGTCGGCAGAATCTCGGTGAAGGCAGCGGTAAAGGAGGTCGCAGTGAGGAGACCCACCCAGGAATGGGAAGACGCGGTAGGCCTGTGGCACCCTGTCGGCCGTAGCGGTCCCTGCGCCGAGCGAGGCGACGGCACGTAGCAGTGAGTGGGCGGTCATCAGGAGCCCCGGGAGAACGGGAAAGGCGCAGCCTGGTGCCGAAATGATCTGTGTCCAGGAGAGTGGAATCGACAGGGAGGACGCTGGAGGTCTGGAGATCCGATGGGGCATAATCCCTCCTCTGCTGGTGTGGTGAGTCCCCGGCTCTTATCTAGGGTGAAGGCTGTCATTCCACTGCCCCCTGGTGAATAGAAGTTGGGAGTGTTAGAACCTAGCAAAGTGGCTAAGGGGAAAGAATCTAGAGATCCCCTGCATAATTAACCCTCGGGGCCTTGCTGATTACCGCACAGGACACTGGTACCCTGCACTGGGACTCATTTCAGATCTCTGCAACCATCTTTATTCAGCCTCTTCTCACTCAATTCACATTTAAGTGGGGAAAGCCCCTCCAATCTATTGAGACTGTGTTGGCGCCCAAAACTCTCACTGCCCTAAGTAACACTGACGCCATTTTCCTTTTGACACGAGCACTGCATGGCTACTTTGCAGCGGGACTGTCCCATCTAGTGGTGAAACAGTGCAACTGCATTTCATCTTCCTATTTTTTTCTTTCTTTTCTTTTGTCTACCTTTTTCCTTTTATTTTTGGCTGTTTTTCCTTGCTATTAACCTCTCCCCTGCCAGCATTGTTCACCAATAAGAGATGAATTAATTGCCTCCTCAGCAAAAAAGATCATACTAAAATGAAAATGATTCAGTAAAATCATTCCATGCTCGAGTGGTGATTATATGTAATTCACGATCATAATCCGACATGGCTAAATTAAATAAGGAGCGTGTTAAAACACTTCCCAACAGCAGCAAAGCCAATGCACAGGGAGAACTTGATAAATAATTAAAGAAAAAGTCTTCTGTCTCACAACCATCACTGAAAAAAATTCCAAACCAGACGATGGAGCAGCCAAGATCTGAGTCTATGGGCTCGGATGCAGAAAGCTCAGACTGCGATTCTCGACCTTCAGGCAGCACCCCCATCTCCAGGTCCTTCTTAAAGAAATCACTGGCTCAGGAGATATCTGGAATCAGATCAGACCTAAAACATATAGGAGGCAGAGTGGAGTCGTTTGAATCCGTCCAAACTGAGCTGACAGAATTTTCGGAAACATTGCGAGAGCAAGTCTCCTACCACCAAAAGCAACTAAACACTACCCTTCTTGCCAATGAAGACCAGGAAAACAGAAGCAGAAGGAGGAATGTGAGAATAAAAGGAATTTCTGAGAGTTTTGCCAATGAAGCTCTTGAAAAAGTCACAAGGGAAATTTTTACGTCTCTAGTGGGCCAGGACAGGGCGGACAAAATAGTCATAGAGAGAGTACACAGAGCCTTAAAACCAAGACCAAAACCACAAGACCCACCAAGGGACATTATCTGTGGGCTTCTCTGCTTTGTAGACACGAATGCTATATTGACCAAAGCTAGAGAAATGGCCCCTCTAGTGTATGACAATTCCCCTTTCCAGATATTTCAGGACATAGCCCCTTCGACGCTGGCTAAAAGAAGGCTGATGAAACCTTTTTTGGACACTTTGAGATCGCATAAACTCCCCTACAGATGGCTCTTCCCGTTTGGAGTTGCAATTATAAAAGATGGGAGACAGATAGCCATCCACTCCTCCGAAGATCTCCACAAGGCCTGGGACCTGCTGCAGATCTTTCCAGTGGAGGTCCCCTCTTGGATGTCACTGGAAACAAATTATACCTTCCCACAGCTACAGAAGGCAGGGACGTGGTCCACGCAGAAAAAATTGGGCTCTCCCAAAACCAAGAAACAGGGTCAAAGACATCCCACAGACTGATCTTTTTCCCCCAATGTCTCTGGAACCATGAGCCCCTACACCTGGAGAGGACCGATAAGCAGAGAGAAAGAAGTTTTCATTTCTCCGCTCTTGTTATACTGTAGCTCTGCTTTGTTCTCTTGGTTAACTAGGCTCTTCTCTGCTGATTAACCTTTCTTTCCCTTAGGTTAATTGCGAATTTCTTGTCGCTAATTGTTTTTTATGCCTAATTCTCCTGTTATTTAGGAATCACCACTGGACGTTGTTACCATTCTCTTATGGACTGTCTGGTCTGCACTCGATTCGAAGCTGGGTCCCCCCCCCGCCGCAGTTAAGATTCATTTTGTTGATAACAGTTCACATGTTGTTTATATGTCGTTTACCTGGTTTTCTGATGTTCTTACATTGATACAATTTAAGCCTCCTACCCCCACCCTCACGTACACGCTCACCCTATGGCTAATCAGTATCTTCATAGTGGCCTGACAATAGCCTCTTTCAATGTGAAAGGCTTAAAGTTCCCATCTAAGAGAAGCCAAATTATTTTGTTACTCATGAAAAATAACACCAAAATTGCCTTTCTACAAGAGACCCACTTTAAAATGGGTCGCTCCCCAGACACTTCTCGTTCTCCTTTCCCGATATGGTTTAACAGCAATAGTTCCTCTGCTTCTAAGGGGGTCAGTATCGCCCTATCCAAGAATCTTCCTTTTCAATGTAAGGACACGCTCTCAGATCCAGAGGGCAGGTACATAATGGTAAAAGGCCTATTGGCCAACACATTGGTGACTCTTTGCAACTTTTATGCCCCCAAGCATCAAGATCGATGGCTATCTAAAACCTTTGATATTTTGGCGTTGTTTAAAGAGGGACTCCTTGTGGTAGGGGCGACCTAAATGTTGCCTTAAATCCCTTCCTAAACTCGTCATCGAGCTCTAAAAATGTGTCTCAAAAAGCGATTAAGAAGATCCATACCTCTTTAAATTCCCTAAACCTCATAGACCCCTGGAGAACCAACAACCCAGAGACAAAAGACTACACTTTTTTCTCCCCCCCTCACAATTCATACCAAAGATTAGACTACCTGTTTATTCAGCACCACACGCTCCCCTTGGTAAACAAAACCCACATAGGCCCCATAACAATCTCTGACCATGCACCAATATATTTAGACATTACCATCACCTCACTTCCCAAACCCATGGGGGCGTGGAGATTGAATGAAACCATTCTAGATAATGATGAAAACCTTGAAAGAATAAAAAAAAACTGAAACTATTTTTTAAGGAAAGCACTCACCCGGATACACCACTTCCCATGCTTTGGGAAGCACACAAGGCGGTGATTAGAGGGGAGTTCATAGCCCTAGGTTCTTACATAAAAAAAAGTAGAGACAAAGAAATACTATCCCTGATACATCAAATTAATACCCTTGAAACAATACATAAAAAATTCCTTGCAGCCCATGTTCAGGATTCTTTGAAAGACTTAAGGAACAAACTAAAAGACTTTTTAAATGTCCGTACTGCCAACACCTACTTGAGATGCAAGCAGAATTTTTATCGCTCTCGGAAAAACACATAGAGCAAACATTTATACATAAATCAAAACTGGAAACTCTCAAACAGTCTCTAATACAACAGACACAGCACAAACTTTCCAACGGTTCTATGAAAACCGAAGCCGAAGTGTTATGAGCTCATTTTCTGCTCCACCAGTTGAGAGTTCCCCTTCCGTTCTCCCTCTGGTGGTGACAGGAGGTAGAGAGGTTGGCTTAAGTGGTAGTGATCTGCCACCTGGTGAGGAAGATAACAATTGGATCTCTGGAGGATCAGAATGGATATAAGACAGCCGACGCCCTATCCTAGTGCTGGTGATTCAGTCTGCTTCTCAGGTCTAGGACTCAGCTCTGTTCCAGTCTTCCCAAGATAAGTTTGTTTTTTGCTAATGTTCACACTTGCTCTTGATGGTCATTTCAGTTTTTTGTGTGGTCAGCTAGCCCGGCTGGGCTGTGCTGAATTTCCACACTTATTTGCCAAATTGTCTTTTTTGTCCCTTATTAGATTTTTGCTCTGTCTCAGAATATTTCAGAGTGCTGATATAGTGGGAGAAGTCTAGTGACTTCAGGGTTAATTTTGCTATCAGTTGTGTTGGACATTTTTTGTAGGGTTTTTTGGTAGATTGCAGACAGTGTCTTTCCTTTCCTGTCCTTTCTAGTTAGTTGGGCCCCATCGTTTGCTCAGCCTATTTTCCTGCCTTTGTTTGTGTTTTCATCTTGTTTAACCGTCAATACATGTGGGGGGCTGTCTCTCCATTGGGGTCTGCTCTGGGGCAGTTAGTTTCCTCTTTTCCTGCTTTAGGCTTGTTTAGTTCTCCGGTTGTGACGAGGCGTCTAGGACCACCGTAGGAACGCTCTACGACTGCTGCTAGTTGCGTGTTAGGATCAGGGGTCTGCAGTCTGCATAGTTACCAACTTCTTTGGTTTTCTGAGACTTAGCTTGTTTGTTTTTTGTTTCCTCCTCGGCAACCCGTTCATAACACCGAAGTTAAAATCTTAGCTTTTCGTTCCTCACTTAATCTACCAAAACTTAAACCGACGGATAAGGACTCGCTACTAGCCCCAATCACATCGCAAGAGATTCTCAACACCCTTAAATAAATTCCTAATGGCAAATCTCCAGGGCCTGATGGACTCCCAATCATTTATTATAGAAAGTTCTCGGAAGTCTTATCCCCACATTTATCTAATCTGTTTAATGAACTATGAAATGGTTCTTCACTACCCAAACAATCATTGGAAACATTCATAACCATTATACCAAAAGAGGGTAATGTGGGTTTTACACATAGCGTTAGTGCTAGCAATATCGCTAAAGCATCACCGATTTTGTGACGCAGCAACGCTATTGCTAGCGATATCGCTATGTGTGATACTTACCTCTGACCGGCTCCCCCGCTGTCTGTCGCTGATCGCGCGAGATCGGCCGGGTCCATTTCTCGTCGGGCTCTTCCTGCTGACACTGACTAGCGACGTGTGGACGCGGGCGGGAGGACATTAGCATTGCTGTGTGTGAAGGGTAAGTAACGACCGCTGCTGTGTCGCTGCATCGCTGGTGAGATCTGCCTATTTGGCAGCTCACTAGCGATCATTTAGCGATGCACCAGCGATCCTGACTGGGTCATATCATGGATGGATCGCTGGTGCATGGCTAAATGTAAAGGGGCCTTAAGAATCCTGAGCTGTGTGGCAGTTACCACCCCATATCCCTATTAAACACAGATGTTAAGCTGTGGGCAAAAATTCTTGCTGCTAGAATAAGTCGCCTTCTGCCTGATCTAATTCATCCGGACCAGGCGGGATTTGTGAAAGGGAGAGAGGGAAAGGACAACACAGCTGGGATTCTCCACTCTATTAACCATGCTTTAAAAACCAAAACTCCATTGGCCCTTCTTTCAACCGACGCCGAAAAGGCATTTGACCGTGTGAATTGGCATTACATGGAAAAGACGCTTGAAAAATTTGAGCTCCCCAACAATTTCGTTAAAGCAATATTCTCCTTATACTCAGCCCCCTCAGCGAAAATAAAAATTAAAGGAATTTACTCTCAATCTTTTGATATCCAAAACGGTACGCGGCAAGGCTGCCCCCTCTCACCCACCCTTTTCATATTGGTAATAGAAACACTAATCCATGCCAACCCGGCAAAACCCAGATATTAAGGGATTGAAAATCAAACACTCTGAACAAAAATGCGCAGCATTCGCAGACGACTTGCTGATTCTCCTTACTGAACCCAAGGCAGCAACACATAAACTAGTTGCATTACTAAACAGATTCAGTGAATTATCAGACTTTAAAATCAACTGGGACAAATCAGAAGCTCTGAACATATCAGCCCCAACTGAAGAAATAACTTACTTAAAAGAGGCTACAACATTCAAATGGCCCATAAATCATATAAAATATTTGTGGATCTTCCTTACCAAAAACCCTTCAGATCTTTACAGAGAAAATTTCAATAATCTTAGAATAATTGAGAAGCAACTAAAGTCCTATGACCACCCCTATCATTCCTGGATGGGGAGAGTAAATGTCGCCAAAACATACATTTCACCTAAAATATTGTATACTATGACCCTGGTACCTATTGCACTTCCCAAGGTCTTCTTCACAACTATCAAGACACTCATCTCACAGTACATCTGGAGATTCAAAAAATCTAGACTATCTCATAGGCTGCTACCTTTACCGAGACTTTCGGGGGGTTTAAACTTTCCGGATTTCGAAGCCTACCATAAAGCTATCCACATCAATAGATGGATAAAGCTTGCTCTAATTCTACAATCCTCATCCCACGCCAATCTGGAACTTCTCCTCCTTGAGAGAAATGCACTCCAATATACGGTATCTGGAACGACTTGTTACTCCCCATTCACTTGAAATTAGACTCAATTACATTAACTACTCTAAAAATCAAAAGAGAGTGCAACGTCATTCTCTCCACCATGGACAGACCTTCTGCGATAACGCCCACGAGTATCATCCCTTATCTCCTTAACCCTAATTATACTGACATATTTAACCTATGGCATCATTTGCCTTACCAAGCAATCTCCCAACTAAACTTAGGTAGCATCTCTATGTCAGAAATCTGGCCCACAGACACCCCTACTCACCCATAAAATTTTATACAAAAAGCACGAGTCATTGAAATCATGAAACAATTTAACATTAAGTACACAGGGACAAGAAAGTGGTCCTGGATTGAGTTACTGACTAAGCTCCCTATGCCTACCCCTAAAATACTTTCCAGAGTCTATAAAAACATAATCTCCCCCTCCAGCACAGCAAAACCGGTGTTCTTGCTCTCCTGGAAAAAAGAGCTGTGTATTTCATTAAACGACTTAGACACTCATAAAATTCCAACAAACTCGAAGGGCTTCTCTAGATTCACCTTATTACAAGAAAATACATATAAAATTCTTAAGAGATGGTACAGAACACCGGAGTTCCTTCACCACCTCGGACTAGTAGAGTCAAAAGTATGTTGGAGATGCAAATCCGGAGTGGGGAATATGTCACATATATTCTGGACCTGTCCTATTCTGAAAGACTTTTGGACAGGGGTTAATAAAACATTAATAGATCTGAAATTGATAACTGGGAGTTTGACCCCTAAAGAAGTACTACTCTTCTGTCCCACTGCTAACTGTAATCTTGTGAGACACGGTCCTTTGGCCCCTATGCCGAGTTCTGCTAAACATTTAACATCAATCCATTGGAAAGACTCGATCCCACCATCCATCACTGAATGGATTGAAAAAATCAAGCTTATCTATAGACTAGAGGAACTCTCAAGTTGGGAGTCCCATTCGCATCCTTTATTTCTTGAGAATTGGGCTACATGAGGAAAAAAAATTAACAATATTTAAGACCCCTACACCTATCTGGTTCCCCACCTTCCTTCAGTCAACTCTTTTGGGGGGTACAGACCCTTGCCTACTGACTACTGGCCGTTAACATATTCGGCCCTGGGGACCATCTGCAACCCTCCCGATTTGCATCTTGAAACATCCCTCCAGGGCTACGCTCCCCTGATGGCCGAAGTATTCCTGCAATAAATTTCTCTAATATTTATTCACTGCTGTGCGAATGAGTAGTTACAATGTTTGTTACCAACTTTTTTGTAGTTTGACATTGCTTGTTCGACATTTGTTGTTCACTTGTTCTGTATTCTGTGTTCTACAGCGTCCTTATCATCTAGCTTCTAATACGTATTGTCATTACCAGCTGTATTGTTAATTTAGTGTAATTCTCAATAAAGAAATATATTACAAATATTTTTAGGCTTCCATTTCTCAAACATACAGTGTGAATTTTTCTGTGATCTTTGAAAGCGAACAAAAGCTTTTAAAAATTTAGTAGGCTTCCATTTCTAATACATACAGTGTTACATACATAGAAAATAGAAAGGTTAGCTCACCCATTAAAAGTCCAAAACCGGAGCATGGAAAATCTGCGGTGCAGCAGGTATAGCAATCGATATTGGAAAAGTATATCCAGCTCCTCAGTGTTACATTGCAATGCTCCTGTTAAACCCAAATTTATCCCCACCCATGAGGCATGGGACAGAAATGTAAGGAAAACAAGACACAAAGACGAAACAGGGATAAATAGAAAACCTCTATCATACAAAAGCATAAATAAACAATAGGGAAGATGATAGTGACAGGGAGGAATAAACTAAATGTGAATAGGGACCAGGAGATAAACACACAAGTACTACAGCAAACAACAGATAACTACTACAACAACTCCATTCCAACCTCTTAGCTTTAGCATTCATTACAGGTAGACACATTTTTCACTGTTTCACTGGCAGTGAGTAAATGGTAAGCAGTTGCAGCTGAAAACAACCAGGTTATATGGTCTCAGCCAGCATTAAAAAAGTCCTTAACACTCTCAGCACTGACGGAAAAGAAATCCATTTAAAATAGGACGTGAATCACACCATCTCTAAAGAAGAGTGTGATTCATTACCTTATGTGACCATCTAACTCCAGGCCTCTCAAGGGGTTGTGACACCCTTGTGACAGTACCTCCCCTTCTGCAAGGGGCCACTGGACCCTTGTGACCGGGTTTACTTGGATGGGTCACATGGAAATAATGAATTAACTTACTGGCATTAACCTCAGATGCCAGAATTCACATTCTCTCCTTAGGTCCATACCAATGCACCAAGTATTGTAAAGTGAAGTGAACCATACGAAAATCCACAATTCTTGCCACCTGAAACTTCAAATTGCCAATAATCATTAGCGGCAAAAAGGGTGATGACTCCACAAGTGCTACATATTTTTTCAGCAATGACCTGAGCAAAACATTGTGGAGTTAGAGTTAGAGTCAGCTCAAGACAAAAGGTCATAGGGTAAATTATGGCGACAACCTTGTAAGGACCAATGGAACCTAGGACAATTTCTAAAGAAAATTGTGATTCACCATCTCACTCCAGATCTCCCAGGGGGACAGGACACTCTCGAGATAGCTATGTGGTCTGTGAATATTCCTGTAATCTCTAAATGTGAACACAAGCTTTGAAAATATTATAAGCTTCCATTTTTTAGGCAAACAATGTTTGTGAACATTTCTGTGATATGTAAAACTTCAAAAATCTACAAAAAAAGCTTTTAAAAATTGTGTTGTCTTCCATTTCTCAGACATACACTGTTACATGTCTTATGAATATTTCTATGATCTCTAAAAGTGAGCAAAAGCTTTTAAAAAATCTGTACTCAAACATTTCTCATGCATACAGTTTTACGTGGTCTGTGAATATTCATTTAACCTGTAAAACTGCTAAAAAGGTTTTATAAATTTTGTGCGCATCCATTTCTCAGACATACAGTTTTGCATGGTCGGAATATTTCTGTGATCTCTAATAGTGAACAAAAGCTTTTAAAAAATTTGTATGCTTCATTTTCTGAAACACAGTGCTACTTGGTTTGTCAACATTTCTGTGATCCATAAAACTGCTAAAAATCTTTTAAAAGTTTTGTAGGCATCCATTTCTCAGACAAACAGTGCTAATGGTCTGTAAACATTTCTGTGATCTCTAAAAGTGCACAAAAACATTAAGAAATGTTGTAGTCTTCTATTTTTCAGACATACAGTGTTACATGGTCAGTAAACATTTCTATGGTTGCTAAAACTGAGAAAAAGCATTAAACATTTTTATGGACTGAATTTGTTCGGCATCCATACATTCATCCATGCTTTCATTGCTGCAGTTGACCATTTTTTTCTTTTATTAAAAATAAACTTGATTTCAAGAGACCTAATAGTGGTGCACACAGAAGCAGAGGATGTGGGACAGGTATGACAGCACCTGTTGCTGGAACACAAGAAACACACCCACCCATGACATATAGGTTCATGTCTCACTTTGTAGTGAGGAAGGGCACACCACTTCTGAAGCCAGAGCAGTGCGAAAAGGTGGTCGGTTAAATAGCAGATAATCCACACGGTCCAGTCTCATCAGCCTAAAGTCTGGATCACTTAATCCTCACCCAGATCCTCATTCCTCCCACCACATTGAGTCCCAGGAGACTAGTGATTCCACACAAGGACACTTCAAGTATCTCTTTACAAAAACATTTATTATCTCAACATGTATGCTCCAAGAGGGACACAATGACAAGCTGTTTACTGATGCACAAAACTTAGAAAAGCCATGGCCAAAAGACCATGATGTTGGGGAGCAAGAGCTGTGAAGGCTTTTTGATAAGTTGCAAAGTCAGGAGGACCAGGCTGTGGTGGTGTAAAACGAAGTGGTGGACAAAGTCATTGACCCAACCTGGGAAGCTGGCATACAGAGCGAGGCCAGCAGCACTGAAGGAGAGACATCAGTAGCACTGAAACAGACAAGAAGAGGCAGTGGGTTGACTAGAGAGAGAAGGTAGGCATCTGTTCCCCAGAGCACCGACAGGCTTGAATTTCTCCGTCAAAATGTAAAGTGTTCCCCAGTGTGAGACTTTTTTAAAGAGAGTTCTGAGACAAATAAAATGGTCATTTGCAACTTGTGCTATGCAAAGATAAGCAGAGGCCTGACTACTAAGAACTTAACCACTACCAGCATGATCAGGCACATGTCATCTAAGTACATGACTCAATGGGCAGAATGCCAGTGTACATGATTGGTGCCATTGGGTGACACCACAGGCTCATTCCCTGTGCTAGTGCTTCCCAATCCCCTGTTCAAAACACTGGCACAGATGCCTCCAGCACTACAGCTATCCTTGCAAATTCTGACTTACCATCATCAGGAAATTCCAAATCCTTGTCCCATCCCAGCGTTCTGCTGTCCTTATCCCAGGCTTTGGGACAGAAAAAGAAAGTAACCAGCCACCAAACCACAGTCGCAAATGCTAGATGGGCATATTTCCCGGCTACTTATTGTCTAAATTTTGCCATATAGGTGATCCGTAGCTTCTCCTGGTGTGGTGTCCCTGCCTTGAACCAGCATGTGTCCAGAAACATCACCCGTACCCTTACCAAAGCACCCATGGACACAAGAGCATGATGGTGGGAGCTGTTAAGTCTTGTTGTTGTTACTGTACGTCATAAAGTCAGGAGGACTGCCATGGTGAAAAGCAAAGTGGTGGATGTACATTTAAAGATCAATATGTGGACAAGTGCTTGTGGCCATTGACACAACAATTCCATGATGGCACACTGGGTGAACATTATGGAGGCTGAGGGAGAGTCAAACCCCTAGCATGACACATGTGCTCCTGATGCCGAGAATTTCTGGCCCTACTTCTATCAGGGTTTCCTTTACCTTCTACAGCAGTACCTGCACCTCCTCCTGCTCTTCCTCATCCTCCAACTTCCATGTGCAATCTCTGAGCATGTTGTCCACATCAGCCAGAAACTGGAAGCTCTGCAGCACTGCCTCAGCAAAGCAGAAACAGGACCTGCTAAAGCTAACTTGCCTAGTAGGCAAACCGCACACCACAGCAGGATTTCTTAAAGGAATAACAGACCAGACAGAACTGTGGTTTTTGCCGCTGATCCTCCAACCTTACATGGTCGAGTGTGCTAATGAGCGTACCCTGGTGGTAGCTGTGAAACTTGGCAAGCTCACACATGTACCATGCTTGGTACATATGCTCAAATGGGTAGTTTATCAGACCAAACCAAGGAAGAAAAGTCAGGGAGACACACAGCAGAGGCAGAGGTACACTGTCGAAGGCCAATTTCATGACACCAGCCCTGCCTGATGATTGGTAATTTTGACAACCAAACAAGAGTACTCCCTAATTCCACTGCAACTTTTAACTATTGGGTCTCAAAGCTGGACTCTTGGCATGAGCTGTCCCTCTATACTTTGGAGGTGTTGTGCTTCCCTGCCGCTATCGTCTTGTTTGAGCATGTTTTTAGTGCTACTGGAGGGGTCCTAACAGATAGGCACTTTTGCCTGTCAACAGAGAATGCAGACAGGCTCGCTCTCATACAAATGAACAAAGCTTAGATTAGCACACACTTTTCCACATCACCAGACAGTAGCAGACCAGTTGTTGCCTTTGAGGGGTCTATGGATGACCCTAATCATACTTTCTGTCTGGCTTTGCAGTTTCTGCAAAGTCTTTATGACTGTATAAGTATATCAAATAAACTTTCAAAATATTTTTGTTCAAAATGTTATTTACTCAATGACTCATCCATACAGTTTAACACAGTTATTGATGAATTGCAGGGGTAGGTAAAATGTGCTAAAAGCATAGAAAGATAGCTATGGACTAGATTTTTTATCTATGCAGTATTATGTGCTGTATGTTACGTTTTTGTGGCATGTAACAGTAGAAAAAGGAGTTTGAAAATTTTGCTTGTTACTTCACATTTATTACACATACACTATTCCGTGTTCTTCATTTCCTTTCTTGTGATATATAAGACAAAAAAAGATTAAACATTTCGCTGGGTTAGATTTCTCAGCCATACATTATTATGTGTTCTTGGGCACATTTCGTTGGCATATAAAGCTTCAAAAACTTTTTCAAAATTTTATCGTTATTATATTGATCCCCCATAGACTATTCAGTTGTCTGGAGTACATTACATTGCTCACCCACAGGGTATTACATTTTGTTTGGAGCATTTCATTGGTATATAACTCTCAAAAAACTTGTTTAAAATTTATTGGTATCATATTGCTCATCCAAAGGGTATTAAATCTTCCTGGGTACATTTAACTACTTTATAAGCCTCCAAAAACTTGTTCCAAATTAATCGCTTATAGGGTATACCATCTTCTTGGGTACATTTTGTTGCTATGTAAGCCTGCAAAAAGGTATTCCAAATTTGTCGGTAACATATTATTGACCCATAGCATATTAAATATTCTTGGGTACCTTTATCTGCTATATAAGCCTCCAAAAACTTGTTTCAAATTTATCAGTATCATATTGCTCACCCAAAGGGTACTATATCTTATTAGGTACATTTAGTTGCTATATAGAACTCCAAAAACTTGTTCCAAATTAATCGGTATCATATTACTCGCCCATAGAGTATTACATTTTGGGTACATTTAGTTGCTATATAAGCCTCCAAAAATTGTTACAAATTTTCTTGTATCATGTTGTTCACCCTTAGAGTATTACATCTTCTTGTTTACCTTTCATCGCAATATATGCCTCAAAAAACTTGTTCAAAATTTATTTGTATTATATTGCTCACCCATAGACTATTCCTTGGTCAGCAGTCCATTTCATTGTTATAAAAGCCTCAAAAAACTTGTTAAATATGTATGGTATTATATTCCTCATCCTTAGGGTATTACATATTCTTGGCTAAATTTCGTTGGAATATAACCCTCCAAAAACTTGTTCAAAAATTTATCAGTATTATATTGTTCACCTATAGACTATTTTGTGGTCTGGAGTTAATTTTTTTTGGCATATAACCATGTTTAAAATTTATTGGTATTACTGTATGTTAATCATCCATAGGGTATTACATCTTCTTGGGTATATATATATTTGCTATATAAGCTTTAAAAAAGTCCAACATTGTATCAGTATTATTATATTGCTCTCCCACAGGGTATTACATTAAAAAAAAATTCAGTATTATATTGCAGATCCGCACAGTTTAACATATTTTGGGTATATTTTGTTGCTATATAAGTCTCAAAAAACTTGTTTAAAATTTTAGGCTGTGTGCACACGTTGCAGATTGGGTGCGTTTTTTGGCACAGATTTGTGACATACCCTGAAGCAAAATTGATGACTGCAAAGCGAATGAGAAACCTAAAGTGTCACTCACACGATAAATATTTTTGACTTACAGATTTAGTGCAGAAAATTATTTTCAGCATGTCATATACATATATGTTTTTGCCCAGCGTTTTTCACCATTGACTACACTCAAATCACCCAAAAACAGGTCAAAAAAAGCATAAAAAATGCAGCAAAAGCATGTGCTTTTGCATCTGCATTTTTCCTGCCAAGAAATGCAGAAATAGTCCAGAAATTTTATTCAACGTGTGGACATACCCTTAACATATTATATTGTTCACCCATAGACTATTCCGTGGTCTGTTTAGCATATAACCTTCAAAAAACTCATTAAAAATGTATCTGTGTCATATTGCTCACCTATAAACTATTCCATTGTCTGGTCTGAAGTACTTGTCTAATGTGTATGAGGCCATCCTTTATGTCTAATACAGGGTGAGGCCATCCTTTATGTCTAATACATAAAAAATTTTGTTTTTTTAAATTTTATCCTTTTCAAATCCTTTTTAAATATTGCCTTATATACTAGACTTTATATAGGATAAACTTTTTCTTAACTTTTTTTCCTGTAAAGTGCAATTTCTCCTCTGTTTGGAATGTTTTATTGTCACTTTTTAAAGTGGAATAAAAGTTTGACTTCATTGATCTCATCAGGGATCCGGGAGTGAGAGATGCTTCCAGCGGGTCTTTCCAATGCTGATCTCCTTCCATTCAGCACTTTTCCCATCTATTTGAACATTTTCACTGTCCCCCAGACCTTTTGTCGGGTCTGCCGGAAAAAATCTTGGCTTTGCCATTGACTCCCATTATACTCGCTGCTCAAAACGAGCAGGTGAGTATTAGGAATTGGTCGTTTCGAGCAACAAGCACCCAAGCATTTTAGTGCTCGCTCAGCCCTACTGAATATCATTGAAAATCTGTGACTAGACCTCAAAATAGCACTGCATGTAAGACCAGCAAGGAATCTCACAGAACTGGAAGAATTTTCCAAGGAAGAATGGATGAAAAGCCCTCAAACAAGAATTGAAAAACTCTTGTTACAAAAGTGTTGTTACTCTGGCTACAAAAATTGTTTGCAAGCTGTGATACTTGCAAAAGGGTGTGCTACTAGGTACTAACCATGCAGGGTGCTAAAACTTTTGCATCAGCCCATTTTCCTTATTGTAACTTTTTAAATGTAAAAAATGACAATTTATTTTTTTGCCTAAAAGCAGAGGAAATGTGTCATCTTTAACTTTAGTTTTTTTATAGATCATTTCATTTTCAATTTACTTAACTGTTCAAAATCACAGTAATTTTGACCAAGGGTGCCCAAACTTTTACATGCCACTGTAAATCAGAGGCTATGTGGGGCACACGCTGTATATAAAAGGCTATGTGGGGCTCATGAAGTATATCTGAGGCTATGTGGGGTTCATACTGTATATTGGAGGTTATGTTGGGGCTCATATGGTATGTTAGAGGCTATGTGGGGACTCATACAGTTTATTGCAGGCTATCTGGGGGCTTATACTCTATATAGGTAACGAGATCCATTTTTGGATCTGTATCAGAGTCTGGATTCTCTTATAAAAGCTTTTTTTCCTTTCAGGTCATCGGGGGTTAATAGCAGTTTTTGCCCCCCGGTGGCCGCTGGTGTTACTGCATGTTTAATTAGTCTGATGGAGACCACTCCCACCTTTCTATATAAGGTCACCTGGTATACCAGCTAGGTGTTGGTAATACTGGTCATTTGCTAACCAACCTTGGTGAAGACTGGGCCTACCTGGTGCAGAGGGGGTTCAGCTTATCTGGAGCAGTGGTGAGGCTGCTGGATGTTGATCGGTTGCCTTACTCTGCTGCTGGGAGCATTGGTAGCAGATAAAGCTAAGTTTTGGTTTTTAGTTGCTTTAACCCCGTGGTGTCAATTGTATCTTTCCTTTCCTGTTATTAGTGCAGTTCACTTTATTCCCTGTCTCACGTCCTGGGGAGGGGGTTGAGGGTTTAGCTCAGGGCTAAACAGGAGATAGGGACAGGTTGAGGACTTGGGCCTCACTACCATCAAGTGTACCCCCAAGTTAAGGAGAGTCAGGGCACCCCCTTAGCCTGAGGGGCAGTTCAGGGGCCCAGGTTCCACATCTTCTGTTTTCCCCCTACTGCCCCATGACAATAGGAGACTATATGGGGGCTCGCACTGTATATAGGAGGCAATGTAGGAGCTCATACTTAATGTAGAATCTCATACTGAATGTAGGAGGCTATTTGAGGGCTCATATTGTATATAGGGAGGCTATGAAGGTTCATACTGTATATATGGGATGTGTTGTTCTTATGCTAGATAGGAGGTTATGTGTGGGCTCAAAAGCACATAAAGAGGCTGTGTGCAGGCTCATACGGTATATAGGAGTATGTCAGCATACTTCTGCTTAATATTAAGTCATACAAATAATATTAATTTACATATAATTAATATCTTAATATTAATATTGAGAAGAATTACAGTAATTTCAGCCTATTGCTTCAGCCCTCCAAAACAGTCACGGTCTTTGATGTAGTCCCTTAAGAAAATCAATTGCCCGGCCCTGTTCTGTAGGATTCTGTATGTATTTTGATAATCAGTATCTTATTAATAATATTAATTCAGTTCAAATACTTGCAAACTTATCATTTCCAATCAGTCTAATATACAACATAAATTGTGGTGTTATTATCTCATTTGAATCTAAACATTGATTTCTTCATACACCTAATTTGTTAAAGCTACATAAAATATTCTTCTAAACAGGCTTGTTTATGCAGTAACTGCTATTTTCATGTGTAATAAATGAGCATCGTACTTCTATAGCCACTTGAAAGGACTTAACATCATATTGTAGTTAATAAAAAAGAGACATACAGCGACTAATGAGGCACTTTTGATATGAAAGTCCACAACTCATGTACAATATTTTGAAGGTGGTACAAAATCTCATAAAGACATCCAATTAGGTAGGAATGCAAAACTGAAAGACTACTATTAACATAACTGCTATTTCAGGAATTAATCTGAGAACAAACTTTTAAAATGAATAATTTACATTATCCTTTAAAGTAATCTATGATTTAAAAATTTTTTGCATAAAACTGTTGTATAATAAAGTGAGTTGAATATCTTTTTTTTCATTTAGAAAGCAATATGATCTTTGTACGGGTCAGGTTCAAAGTAGGGAATGTGTGCACAATCTGCTTTATAAAGGTTTTTTTGGAAGCCTGTAATTATGGGGAGAGCCTAGAAATGAAATAACGCTCTATTTCTTTCACCTACAAGTGTAATTATAGTGTATTTCTGTTATCATCCTTCCATTTTAAATTGTTTGGTCTCATTTTTGTCATTCTAGTCTTACAACACATTATGTATCTATAATTTTTAAACATGTTAACATCATGTGATATTTGCTTGTTTTATAAAGTAAACTATGGTTTTGAAAAAAATGCCCTCTTTGAACTTTCATTGATGTCAGTATCTTGTGTCTTTACTATGCACCTGTTTGCCTAATCCTTTTCATTTTTGCCTTATGATATTATTAATACCCCCTTTGTGTATTCATGTATTAATAATACACTACCGTTCAAAAGTTTAGGGTCACTTAGAAATGTCCTTATTTTTTAAAGAAAAACACAGTTTTTTTCCAATGAAGCTAACATTAAATGATTCAGAAATACACTCTAAACATTGTTAATGTGGTAAATGACTATTCTAGCTGCAAACGTCTGGTTTATAATGCAATATCTTCATAGGTGTATAGAGGCCCGTTTCCAACAACCATCACTCCAGTGTTCTTATGGTACTTTGCGTTTGCCAACTGTGTAAGAAGGATAATGGATGGTTAGAATACCCTTGAAAACCCTTGTGCAAGTATGTTAGGACAGCTGAGAACAGTTTGGCTGATTAGAGAAGCTATAAACCTGACCTTCTTTTGAGCTATTTGAGAATCTGGAGCATTACATTTGTTGGTTCCACTAAACTCTCAAAATGGCCATAAAAAAAGAACTTTCATTTGAAACTCGACAGTCTATTCTTGTTCTTAGAAATGAAGGCTACTCTATGTGAGAAATTGCCAAGAAACCGAAGACTTCCTGCAGCAATGTGTACTACTCCCTTCAGAGGAGACAACAAACAGGCTCTAATCAGAGTAGAAAGAGAAGTGGGGGGCTCAACTAAGCAACAAGACAAGTACATTAGAGTCTGCAGTTTGAGAAATCGATGCCTCACAGGTCCTCAACTGGAAGCTTCATTAAATAGTACACGCAAAATGCCAGTGTCAACGTCTATAGTGAAGAGGCGACACCGTGATGCTGTCCTTCAGGGCAGAATGGCAAAAAAAGCCATTTCTGAGAGTGGCTAATAAAATGAAAAGATTAATACGGGCAAAATAACACAAACATTGGGCAGAGGAAGATTGTAAAAAAGTGTTATGGACAGACAAATCCAAGTTTGAGGTGTTTGGATCACACAGAAGAATATTTGTGAGATGCAAAACAACTGAAAAGATGCTGGAAGAGTGCCTAATGCCATCTGTCAAGCATGGTGGAGGTAATGTGATGGTCTGGTAAAGTGGGAGATTTGTACAAGGTAAAAGGGAATTTGAATAAGGACGGCTGTCACTCCATTTTGCAATGCCATGCCATACCCTGTGGACAGCACTTGATGGGAACCAATTTCATCCCGCAACAGGACAATGACCCAAAGCACACCTCCAAATTATGCAAGAACTATTTAGGGAAGAAGCAGGCAGCTGGTATTCTATCTGTGATGGAGTGGCCAGCAGTCACCAGATCTCAAACCCATTGAGCTGTTGTGGGAGCAGCTTGACCGTATGGTGAGCAAAAAATGCCCATCAAGCCAAACCAACTTGTGGGAGGGGCTTCTGGAAGCATGGGGTGAAATTTCTCCAGATTCCCTCAGCAAATTAACTGCTAGAATGCCAAATGTCTGCAATGCTGTAATTGCTGCAAAGGGAGCATTCTTTGACAAAAGCAAAGTTTGAAGGAGAAAATTATTATTTCAAATAAAAATCTTTTTTTGAACCTTGCCAATGTCTGGAGTAGATTTTAAATTCATTTGGCAACTCATTTGATTAATGTAAGTATTAGTTTTCATGGAAAACACACAATAGTCTGGGTGACCCCAAACTTTTGAACGGTAGTGTATGTCCACCTTTACGCCTCTATTTCTTCCTAATGCCCTCCCATTTCTCTATACATTAATAATACACTATCTATGCTTCTATGTATTAACCCCTTCACGACCTTTGATGTGCCCCTTTTTCATAGAAGGAAAGGAATTCCTGACCTTTGACGTATGGGCATGTTCTTGTGATCATGCAACCATCATGCCTAAAGGCATGAAGGTGATGTTTCTAACAGCAGGGCTCTAGGACTGGTCACCACAGCTGGTTTTGTCACCCTATAGCAGCTACAATTGTTTGTGATTGTTTTGCACAGTCAATTCTAAACAGCCAGTAACAGCAATTTCAGTATTTCAGTCAAATAAATTGCCTAAAACACTGACGTCCAGCTATGATCGATGTTTTAACAGCACTGATTATCGACTGGTGCTAGGAGACTGCAGCAGCACCAGCACTAATTGCAGCAATCAGACGATGACGTCCAATTGCACCAATCAGTAAGCAGAGATGCGTTCTAAATCCTCAGGGACTGCGCTGCTTCATTCCAACTTGGATACTGTGACAACACAGAATTTATTCTTAATTAGGACAGATGTATTTGTTTCAGTGGATCAATTGACACAGGCCATTGATCATAGGAGGATAGACATTGACTCTTGAATTGAATATTGTGTTGCTAGCCTTGGAGGACATGGATGGAGGGTCATTGAACAATCAATGTTTGCTAATATGTTGATTACTCATTGCATAAATCCATATAGCTTGTTGACCTGGAAGCAGTGAAGGACAAACTATGTAGATTGATTAACCCCTTTCAGACGTTGGGCGTAATAGTACACCTACTGTATGTCCGAATCCCTCCCTTTGATTTGGGCTCCGGTGATCAGTCCTACTGTTTCCTAACACATGCCAGCTGTTTTGAACAGCTGACATATGCCTCTAACAGCCGTGGGTGGAATCGCGATTGACGCACAGCTGTTAACCTGTTAAATAGCGTAGTCAAACTCTGACAGCAGCATTTAACTTGCACTTCATGTAAACACGCTAGAAATCCCGCCCATCGGTGACCCATCAAGTGATTGCGGGTCTTTGATGGGTTGGCATGACACGCAGAGGTCTTCAGCAGACCTCTATGGTTGTCATAGACAGATTGCTATGAGTGCCGCCTGGTGGTCTGCTCTCATAGCAAGTGAACATTTCTGCTACACACAGGCGATCTGATCATCACCTGTATGTAGTAGAGGTGATCAGACAACTACAGCTTCTAGTCTCCCATGGAGATTATTAAAGCATGAAAAAAGTAAGAAAAAGTTTTAAAAAATATTTAAAAAATAATAAAATATAATAGCTCAAATGACCCCATTTTGCCCCATTCAAAATAAAACAATGAAAAAAATTCAAATATACAGATATTTGGTAACGTATCATTCAGAATCGCCCGAACTATCAACATGAGAAAAGAATTAACCCGGTCGCTAAACAGTGTAACGGGAAATAAAGTCACCACTACATTGCAGCACAATGCAATAACAAGCAATCGTGTCTACACCAAAATAATATCAATTTAAACGTCAGCTTGGCAGCTTGTCACGCAAAAAAAGCCCTCACCCTGACCCAGATCACGAAAAATGGAGATGCTACAGGTCTCAGAAAATGGTACCATTTTTTTCCTAAAGTTTGGATTTTTTTTCACCACTTAAATAAAAAAAGAACCTAGATATATTTACTATCTTTAAACTTGTAAAGACCTGGAGAATCATAATGGCTGGTCAGTTTTAGCATTTAGTGAAAATGGTAAAAAAAAAAAAAAACTGTGGAATTGCACTTTTTTTGCAATTTCAACATACTTGGATTTTTTTCCCGTTTTCCAGTACATGATATATTAAAACCAATGATGTCGTTCTAAAGTACAACTTGTCCCACAAAAAAACAAGCCCTCACATGGCCATTTTTACCTAAAAAATAAAAAAGCTATGGTTCTGGGAATAAGGGGAGCAAAAAACAAGAAACACAAAAACGAAAAGACCTCTGGTCGTGAAGGAGTTAAAAACTCAAATATTGAGACCTGAAATCACCCCGTCTTTCCTCTGACCTGTGGATGATGGCCTGATGGACAGATGTGGCTACAGAAAGGGACCTATATCTTTAGCAGGGATGCTCTACAAAACAGCAGCCAGGACACCATGGCTCCAACCAGAGGTATCCAAATTTACTGTGTGAGACTCTACAGAACAGCAGCCAGAACACCATTTTTGATCAGGTGCAGGAGTAGGGTCCAAGCAGAGTCTAGACCCTTGCTACCAGACGTTAACCCATGGGGTGGAGGTGACCCTGATGAGACTAAGATACCTGAGACGCACCTGGATTGTACTGTGCTATCAGTGCAGAAAGAGGAGTATGGTGATTCTCAATGCGAGGAATGGGAGAACAGAGAGGATGATTAATAGGTTGTTGATCCCACTTGGTGTTAACCTAAGGCATGCAGCTGAGTAGCTCATCATTATTATAGTTAATTATTATCATAGTTCATAATTATTATAGTTATTAGGTTCTTTAGAAGGACGTAGATATGGGGGATTTATTCTGGTGGAATATAGGCTGAACTGGATGGACAAATGTCTTTTTTCGGCCTTGCTAACTATGTTATTATGTTACTATCTTATCAGAGGAGATGGAGGAGGAGGAAGTCAAGCAGGTTACATTGCGGCTTCCCATATTGACAGTGAGTTATGCAACCACAACAAATGCTGCATCCTCAGTCACAACTTTGGTAGTGGCAGGCAGCAATCACGGGTCTGAAGTTCGCAGGGGCAGCAATGGTTGGCTAGCCTGGCCCTTTTTTTGAGACCACAAAGGATGACTCAACTCACGATATCTGCCAGCTTTGTAAAAAAGACTGAGTAGAGGCAAAAAGTCCAATATTTTGCCTATTACATGCATGAACCGGGAAATGCGCGATCAACATGCGTCAGTCTGGGAATCTCACTGCCCTAAAACGTGTAATAGCTGGCCTCTCTAACCACCAGGTGCCGCATTCACCACATCTGTTGCTTCTTTCTCCTCCGTCAATGTGGCAAGTAGTGTTGAGCATTCCGATACTGCAAATATCGGGTATCGGCCGATATTCGCTGTATTGGAATTCCGATACTGAGTACCGATATTTTTTCAATATCGGATATCGGAATCGGAAGTTCCCATAATGCAATGAGCCACTGTTGTGGCTCTGATTGGCTGCCGAAATTACGTCATCATGATGCGCGGTCCGTGCGCATCATGATGCGCCGTCAGTTCGGGCCTTCCGGGGGGTCTGTGCCGACTGCCCGGGGGTCTGTACCGGCCTGCCCGGGGGTCTGTAACGGCCTGCCGGGGGTCTGTGCCGACTGCCCGGGGGTCTGTGCCGACTGCCCGGGGGTCTGTACCGGCCTGCTGGGGGGTCTGTGCCGAATGCCAGGGGTCTGTGCCGACTGCCGGGGGTCTGTGCCGACTGCCCTGGGGTCTGTATCGGCCTGCCGGGGGTGTGTGCTAACTGCCCGGGGGTCTGTGCCGACTGCCCGGGGGTCTGTACCGGCCTGCCGGGGGGCTGTGCCGACTGTCCGGGGGTCTGTGCAGGCTGCGGGGGTCTGTGTAGTCATCGTCCGATGGGACTACAAGTCCCATCCGGTGATGCCTGCTACAGTGACAGTGATTGGCACATTACCAATGATGGGACAGTAGTAGTCCCATCATCCGGCCAATGTGTTGAATGTAAAAAAAAAAATACATACTACATACATACTACATGCTACATACATACTACATACAGTACATGCTACATACATACTACATATATACTACATGCATGCAACATGCATACTACATATATACTACATGTATGCAACATGCATACATACTACATATATACCACATGCATGCAACATGCATACTACGTATACACTACATATATACTACATGCATGCAACATACATATATACTACATGCAACATGCATACTACATATATACTACATGAAACATGCATACTACATATATACTACATGCATGCAACATATATACCACATGCATGCAACATGCATTCTACATATATACCACATACATATATACTAAATGCATGCAACATGCATACTACATATATATTACATGCATGCAACATACATACTACATATATACCACATGCATGCAACATGCATACTACATATATAAGGCAATGAGAAAAAACTTTGTCCAGCTCCACGATGTAGTGAAAAATATTCTTTATTCACTCAATAGAAATGAGGTTTAAAAGCCAGCATGAGTTACAAGGCATGCGATTGATCGTGGAGCTGGACAAAGTTTTTTCTCATTGCCTTGGATTGTGCGCTTTGACACAGCGGTCTCGTGCTCCGATGTTGGAATGCTATGTCTGGTGAGCTGGATTTGTATCCTGATTTAATACTACATATATACCACATATACTACATGCAGGCAACATACATACATACAACATATATACCACATGCATGCAACATGCATACTACATATATACCACATATATACTACATGCATGCAACATACAAATATACTATATGCAACATGCATACTACATATATACTACATGCATGCAACATATATACATACTACATATATACCACATGCATGCAACATGCATGCTACATATATACCACATATATACTACATGCATGCAACATACATACATACTACATGCAACATGCATACTACATGCATACTACATATATACTACATGCATGCAACATACATACATACTACATATATACCACATGCATGCAACATGCATGCTACATATATACCACATATATACTGCATGCATGCAACATACATATATACAACATATATACTACATGCATGCAACATACATATATACTAAATGCATACTACATATATACCACATATACATGCAACATACATACTACATATATGCTACATACATACTACATATATACTGCATGCAACATGCAACATGCATACTACATATATACTACATGCATGCAACATGCATACTACATATATACTACATGCATGCAACATATATACATACTACATATATACCACATATATACTACATGCATGCAACATACATATATACTACATGCAACATGCATACTACATATATACTACATGCATGCAACATACATACTACATATATACCACATGCATGCAACATGCATGCTATATATATACCACATATATACTACATGCATGCAACATACATACAACATATATACTACATGCATGCAACATGCATACTATATATGCCACATATATACTGCATGCATGCAACATGCATATATACAACATATATACTACATGCATGCAACATACATATATACTAAATGCATACTACATATATACCACATATACATGCAACATACATACTACATACATGCTACATACATACTACATATATACTACATGCAACATGCATACTACATATATACTACATGCATGCAACATACATACTACATATATACCACATGCATGTAACATGCATACTACATATATACCACATATATACTACATGCATGCAACATACATACATACTACATATATACCACATGCATGCAACATGCATACTACATATATACCACATATATACTACGTGCATACAACATATATACTACATGCATGCAACATGCATACTACGTATATACTACATGCATGGAACATACATATATACTACATGCAACATGCATACTACATATATACTACATGCATGCAACATACATACTACATATATACCACATGCATGCAACATGCATATCACATATATACCACATATATACTATGTGCATACAACATATATACTACATGCATGCAACATGCATACTACGTATATACCACATGCATGCAACATACATATATACAACATATATTCTACATGCATGCAACATACATATATAGAACATATATACTACATGCATGCAACATGCATACTACATATATACCACATATATACTACATGCATGCAACATACATATATACTACATATATACCACATGCAACATACATGCTACATACATACTATATATATACCACATGCATTCAGCATACATATATACTACATGCATGCAACATACATACATACTACATATATACTACATGCATGCAACATGCATACTACATATATACTGCATATATACTACATGCATGCAACATACATATATACTACATACAATACATACATATAGACATACAGTACATATAACATAGAGTACATACTCATCATCACTTGTCACTTTGATCCCCAAAGCCATTGTCAACTGTGGAATAAATATTAAAATAACAAACCACCAATATACTTACCCCTGATCCGCAGAAGTCCACGAGTGTCCCACGACGATCTTGGGTGGAGAACAGCAGCATCAGCTAATGCTACTGTTCTCTACGGGCTCCAGGAATCCAATGACGGGAGGTAGGTATCCTTCCGCACTGTATTCCTCCGCCACTGTAAAAAAAATGTCCCTAGTCTCACTTTATGGCAAAAGCTGCGTGGGAAATTTCTCGTGGTTTGTTATTTTAATATTTATTCCACAGATGACAATGGCTTCGTGGATCAAAGTGACAAGTGATGGTGAGTATGCACTCTATGTTATATGTACTGTATGTCTATATGTATTAGATACAAATGCCTCAGTGACATCATGCGTGTCACAACAAGGGGAGATGAATTGTGCTCCCTAAAAAAAGAGACACCCACTCCAACAAATTTGCATGCAAGAGGAAATCTGAGTAAACAGGTGAATAAAAAGTCTTATAATCTTTATTGAAATATATAGAGTAACATCATATCAAGAATTATAGTAAATAAAATGACACCACAGGGTAGAAACAGCTCACCCAGGGTAATACCCACTACATCATGCCTTATAAAGTAAAATGTACATGCAGTATATATATAGAAAAATAGACAGCAAGTGCGATTATAAACCAACATGTCAAGCAATAATGTCCAGAAAAGCACCATGAAGTGCAGGTAGATACCGATCGCCTAAACATAGCATGGTGCTTTTCTGGACATTATTGCTTGACATGTCGGTTTATAATCGCACTTGCTGTCTATTTTTCTATATATGTCTTTCAACATGACAATGATCCAAAGCACACCGCCAGGGCAACGAAGGAGTGGCTTCGTAAGAAGCATTTCAAGGTCCTGGAGTGGCCTAGCCAGTCTCCAGATCTCAACCCTATAGAAAACCTTTGGAGGGAGTTGAAAGTCCATGTTGCCAAGCGAAAAGCCAAAAACATCACTGCTCTAGAGGAGATCTGCATGGAGGAATGGGCCAACATACCAACAACAGTGTGTGGCAACCTTGTGAAGACTTACAGAAAACGTTTGACCTCTGTCATTGCCGACAAAGGATATATCACAAAGTATTGAGATGAAATTTTGTTTCTGACCAAACACTTATTTTCCACCATAATATGCAAATAAAATGAAAAAAAAAACAGACAATGTGATTTTCTGGATTTTTTTTTCTCAGTTTGTCTCCCATAGTTGAGGTCTACCTATGATGAAAATTACAGACGCCTCTCATCTTTTTAAGTGGTGGAACTTGCACTATTGCTGACTGACTAAATACTTTTTTGCCCCACTGTATATGTAGTGTGTATGTATGTTGCATGCATTTAGTATATATGTAGTATGCAGGTTGCTTGCACATAGTACAGTATGTATGTTGCATGCATTTAGTATATATGTGGTATATATGTAGTATACATGTTGCATGCATGTGGTATATATGTAGTATATATGTATGTTGCATGCATGTAGTATATATGTAGTATGCGTGTTGCATGTAGTATATATGTAGTATGCATGTTGCATGCATGTAGTATATATGTAACATGTATGTAGTATGTATGTTGCATGTATGTAGTATGTATGTATTTTTTTTTTTACATTCAACACATTAGCCGGATGATGGGACTACTACTGTCCCATCATTGGCTAATGTGTCAATCACCGTCATGGTAGCAGGCATCGCCAGATGGGACTTGTAGTCCCATCGGACGATCCTGCACAGACCCCCGCAGCCTGCACAGACCCCCGGACAGTCGGTATAGACCACCGGCAGGCCGGCACAGCCCCCCGGCAGGCCGGTACAGACCCCCGCAGCCTGCACAGACCCCCGGACAGTCGGTACAGTCCACGGCAGGCCGGTACAGACCCCCGCAGCCTGCACAGACCCCCGGACAGTCGGTACAGACCATCGGCAGGCCGGCACAGCCCCCCGGCAGGCCGGTACAGACCCCCGCAGCCTGCACAGACTCCCGGACAGTCGGTACAGACCACCTGCAGGCCGGCACAGCCCCCCGGCAGGCCGGTACACACCCCCGGCAGTACGCACAGACCCCCGAGCAGTCGGCACAGACCCCCGGCAGGCCGGCACAGACCCCCGGAAGGTCCGTACACCCCCCTGAGAGGCTGTACAAGGACACAAAAAGGTTTTTCTTATTCTAATACCGGAAGTCCCATAGACTTGAATGGGACTTCCGGTATCGGAATCGGCGATAACCGATACTTTTTTCGTATCAGGCCGATACCGTCCGATCCGATATTTTAGGGTATCAGATGATATCGCTCAACACTAGTGGCAAGTGTTCTCGCACAGTTCTCCATCTGCAGAACCTCCACTTGTTTACCGGCTACAGTCGTGGTGAGTGGAGATGAGCAAACGTGTTCAAAAAACATTTGCCAATCTCAAATTTGGCATGAATGTAGCACATTCGGATTTGTGTTCGCTTTCTACTGAAAGACTGCAAAAGTCGGTCACAGTTTCGTAAATCAACGCATTTCGACTAATGCTTTTGTATGACTTTGGTTAGGATACTGGTGCTGAATTTAGCCAGATGCTTCCCCCTGGAAAGGAATGTGCACATCCTGGAGTATTGAAATACACTTGTAAGCAATCTTAAGAGTGTTTTTTCCCAAGACAGCAGTGAGGCACACAGTGCGCATCCCAGTTGTAGACTTAGAACATGCCTTTAGTGCTGCTGGTGGTGTCCTGATGCATAAGCACATCTGGCTGTTTCTTCAAAATGTAGCCTAACTAACGTTCATTAAAATTAGCAAGTGATAGATCACCGATGGCTTTTGTACCCCAGTCCCAGATTGGGCAGACTAGGCAATGGTGTTATTTTTAGTGTTATGTATTGATCTCTTGTTATTGCAGCCTGTACCATCTTTGTGGTGTATTCTGTGCCTGCTGATGCTACTGATGCTGATGTTACAAACAAATTTTTGAAATGTGGAGACTGAAAGTTAGGTATTCTTCTGGTGGGTTGTCTGTGGTGGAAGGTGTGTCATATTATACTGCCACTTTAGTGGTGTGTGACTGTTTTTTGAAATGGGGTCACTCAAAGCTGGTGGGTTGCCTATGTAAGTAGGATTCCAAGACATGCAGACCTGCATTTACTTTAAGTCAACTAGCTCTGTTACTTTCCTTACATTTTTCTACCAATAATACTGTATGAAACTTATATTTTTGCCATCTCAATGTGGCTGGAATAATAATAAACAAAAAACAAAAATTGGAGGTGTTGCATGAAGTTTGAGGTCTCCCAGCTAAGAAGGCTTTCACTGCTCCCTTAAACACCGGGTCCTCATTAAAGCTTTAATTTCAAGCTGTAAATGCTGGGCTCGACCCTGATACCTCATGCATGGGCCAAGGCTGACTGTTTGAGTGCCATTTTAAAAGGTTTCACTGTGGGTCAATTGATCAGTGTGACGTTTCTTTCATTTTTGTACCTATAGTGTTAGGCGTCGGGTTCCTGTCCCTGCACAGCAGGAATCCCGAGCCTTGCATCCAGCAGTCTCCCATTCCTCTTCGGCCGCAGAGGAGCTCTGCTCAAGCCAGCTCTGTGGGCTTGGTTGCTGCTGCCACCTCAGGCCCAGCTATAGCAACGTATGCTGGTCATCAGCGAGCTACTCCAGTGACTGTCCTCCTTTCGGTCCACTGAGCATGCCCGTGGGATGATCTCTCATTGGAGATCGGAGGTCACATGCTCAGGTCCTCTCTCCTTGGACCATCAGAAAGGTCAGGAAGGTCCCAGAAGGACGCGGCTATAAAAGGTTCACATGGCCTCTCGGCCATGCGCTAGTATAGACTGCATTATCAGACTATGAGGAGTGAGTGTCGTATGCATGTATGAATGTCTCTGGTGAATGACTCATTAAAAAACCCCTACCCTTGGTACGCATGTGTTGTGCAGCCTAGTCTGTTAAGCACCCAGGCTTAGGTGTAGGTAGGACAGTGTCTGAGACAGGCATCAGTGTCCACGGTGCACGTGCTCGACACTCCATAGTCAGCATCCATAGTGGTGTCCGCAGGTGCGACGCCGTGCGCTCAGAAGGTTTAGAGGGACACTGACCCCATGTCCTTGGGGCAGAGTTCTGTGACCACTTTCTGTGCGCTCCATGGCCGGGCTCTGTGAGCTATACAGGCATCGGCATTAATGTTCTGCGGTAGCGCGGTTCTGTGAGTTAACAGAGTTCGCTTCTGGTCACACTGGCTGACGATAACCCACGTGTGACCTTTTGTACACCACTTTATACTTCCGCCATTACTAATCAGCAGTTTACCACCCCTGCAAGGTGCACCATGGGCTGCGAACGCGCACCTTACTATTATTTTATTATCTGGTGCGTTCCGCTAGCCCTAACATATAGTACTATATGAAACTGATGTTTGTGCCAACTGAGTGTGGCTGGAAGAAAAAAAAATTGGAAGTGTTGCATCAGGTTTCAGGTCTCCCAGCTAACTAGGCTTACACCACTTAACAAAACAACCAAAAAGCAAAATAGTAATGTAGAATCCTAGACAAGACAAAACACCAAGAAAAACAATAATCCCTAAAATATAATTTTTAATGAAAAAAAGTTAAAACATGTTCCAAATTGTAGAAAATGAAAAAAAGGGGAAAAAAAGGGTTACTCATCAGGGAGAAATTACTGTGTCCTATTAGGCCCTAGTAGGTTACTACTCTGAAAACTGCCTGACAGTGGAGGTTGGCACCCTAAGTTTCTGCGGTTGGCCCCCCACACCTCGACGACTCACCCTGATGTCCCTAGTAAACCCTAAGTTGACTGGGGCTTTTATGTGAATCCCATGTTTTTTCTATATTTTTTCTATATCTATGAACTCTAGTGGGATGAGTATTTGATGAACATATGACTATTGCTTTCTGTTTACCCACATCTTTGTTCATTAAGAGGCATTGATCTGGTAAGTAGCCTGATGCAGCTACTCATTTTTACACATAATATCAGGCTTAATATTTATTAACATAACCTTTTTAAGAATAATTCTGACATTTGACATAGAGATATTGTTTTCATTTTTTTTATTTTTTATGATCACTTTTTTTTCACCATTTTTGTGTTGTTTTTGCTTGTTTTTTATGTGGGTAATGGGGTGTATTGGGACAATTTCTTCCAATTTAAGGTTTACTAGGGACATCAGGGTGAGTCATCAAGGAGTGGGGACACCAACGGAAGAAACTTAGGGTGCCAACCTCCACTGTCAGGCAGTTTTCAGAGTAGTGACCTACAAGGGCCTACTAGGACACAATAATTTCTCCCTGATGAGTAACCCTTTATTCCTTTTTTTCATATTTTCATTTTTCTTGTCTACAATTTGGAACATGTTTTTAACTTTTTCATTGAAAGTTATATTTTAGGGATCCTTGTTTTTCTTGGTGTTTTTTTTGGCTTACACCACTCCCTTAACCACCAGATCCTCATTGAAACATTAATTCCAAGCTGTAAATGCTGGATCAGACCCTGTCTCATTCATGGCCCTTGACTGACTGCTGCGCCATTCTAAAATATCTATGGCGGATCAATTGATGCCACTTTTTATGGCGTCTGCCCCAAGCATTAGCTATTTGGAAAGCTATTTGTCACCCCTTAAGGTTTTGTTTCTGTATTTGGTTTGGCCTCCTATTGAGACTAATGGGTCCGGATTCGTTCTGGAAACCGTTCTGTGAATGGTTTGCCGCATAGCAGTCCGTTCGGCGAATCCAAACCAAACCTTGAAAGGTTTTCTCATCTCTAATGTACATCACAAAACTTAAAAACATGATTATTTGAACATCTCTATGATTGCAAATACTGAATGTCACAGAGGAATTAGGGAGTATGCCGGTTTGGTCAGCCAGGCATTGCTTGACCATTTTTAAAACACCTTGTCAAAAGGCCTTGGACGCTGGCTGGGTGTCATGAAATTGTTCCACGCCATTGAAAGTGTACTCCTTCCTCACTTATGTGTCTCCCTGGCCTCTCCTCCTTGATTGGGCAAGGAAGCTTGTACCATGATGCTCCCATTGTCTGATGGGTATTTTTTCAGCATATTTTTCACAATGGTATTCTGGTATAGCACCATTTTAGAATACCTCTACAACTCAAGAAGAAGATGCAAAGTTCTCCATGTAGCCTGTACTAGCAAGGTGAACAACCAGTACTATTTTTTTAGCTAAGATGAATGTAACAAAAGGGTCACAGGAAAGGCAGCGGTACATAAAATCAGTCACATGTGCCAATACAGCCAATTTTTCCCTGTCTCCACCATGATGATGGGTCTCCATCTCCTCTGCCTCCTCATTCCTCTCTTCTCCCTCATTCCCATCATCAGATCACTCACGTAGGAGAAACGAGAGGAAGGTTATGTGGCTACTAGCCTCTGTTGCGCTTGCCACCTGCTCCTCTTCCTCCTTTTCTTACTTCTCAGCATCCACCTTCTCATTGTTACCCAATCCTCCCTGAGCAGATAAGATGAGATTGTCTGGCTTCAATCTATTTATGTTATGTCTTCTTCCATACCCATCTGGTCTGCATGCAAAGCTTCTTTTTTAATTGTGAGCAGCGTCTGTTTAAGTAGGCACAGGATCGGGATCATTGTGCTGACTATGGCATCAGCATTGCTTACCATCCTTGTGGAGTACTCAAATTCTTTGTGGCCTCAAGCTCTTGTCCATGTGTCAGTTGTTAAATAGACAATCCCAGCAATTGAATTGTTAAGTGCAAGGGTGATGTTCGTGCACACATGGTGGTATAAGGCAGGGACGCCACGCTGGGAAAAATAGTGCCGGCTGGGAACTGAGTACCAAGGGACGGGAAGGCAAGCAGCCTGGAAATTAGTCTGTTTAGCCTTTGGACCTGTCTGTAGTTGGCTCCAAACTTTCCTATTTATTCCTAGGCCTGGGGTAGGTTTAGCTGAACATTGTACTGGCACAGGGATTTGGAATTGCCTTATGATAGTAAGTTAGAATGTAAAAGGATAGGTGCAGGACAGGAGGCATCCATGCCAGTGTTTTGAACACGGGATTGGGAAGCACATAGCACAAGGGGAAGAGGCAGTGGTAACACCCGATGGCATCAATCATGTACCGAGGCATTCTGCCCACCAAGTTGGGTGCCTAGATGACATGTGCGTGATCATGCTGGTGGTGGTTAGGTTCTTAGTGGTCAGGCCCCTGCTGATCTTGTTATGGCACAGGTCGCAAATGGCCATTTTGTTTGTCTCAGAGCGCTCTTTAAAAAGTTCCAGACATGTACACCTTTCTCTTTGAAGTCAAAATTCATGAGTGTCAGTGCTCTGTGGAACAATTGCCCGCATTCTGCCTCTGATCAACCCACTGCCTCTTCCTGTCTGTATCGATGCTGACAATCTCTTTGCTTACTGGCTTCCCAGATTGGGTCGGTGACTTATTCATCCACCATATCATCTTCCATCATAGCACCCTGGTCCTCCTGGCTTCATTACTTAGCAACAGCAAAGACTCAGCGGCAACTTTATACAAGAATTCCCTAAGTTGAAGGAGTAGAGGCTGTCATGATGATATTAGCAGGTACAAACAACAGTAAGTGTCTCACAAGTTTCTTGGATACCTGGTACATGGGTAGGCACCACAATGGGGATGCCCGTTGCATGTACCTTTGCCAATTTAAACCTAGCGTGTCACAATTTCCACTCTTTTTCTGTCTTTTTGTTACTTTGTGTCACGGCTGTCAGTCTGTGCTGGGTCTGTGCTGTAATCACCTGTGTTCATTTTCCATAATCAGGCTTCTACTTAAGCATGCTAGTTCCTCCCCCAGTGTCAATCATACATTTGCTGTTGCCTGTGGAACATTGATCCCTCTGCACTCTGTGCCTGACCCTGCTTGACTTGATTCCCACCTATGGATCCGTTACATACTTAGTGTGATCAGGTGGTGAATCTGACTCAGTTAGTCAAAGATTTAGCCTTGGAACAACACAAACTGGCTTCCTCTCATGCTGAGTTACAGGGCCAGGTTGCTGGGACGCTTACTGCCCCTCAGAATCCCTCTCCTCAGACCACCGTTATGACTCCTGTACCATCTGAGGTCTCGTTCAGCCTCCCTGAACCTCCTATTGCACTCCCTGACAAATTTTCAGGAGAAAAGGACCAGTTCAGAATTTTTAAAGAGTTGCAATTATTGGTTACCTTTCTCCCCCGGTCATCATGGAATGAGTCACAGTGGTGGGAATTATAATGTCACTTTTGCGGGGGGACTTCAGACCTGGGAATTTTCCCTACCCTCTCTTGCTCCTGAATGTCTTTCTGTGGACGCCTTTTTTTACGCTTTAGGACAGATCTATGACAAACATGAAAAGATTAAGGTGGCAGAGACAAGGTCATAAACCTGACACAGGGGAACTGCACAGCAGAAGACCATTGTCCTGAGTTTCATCAGTAGTCTTCTGAGGTTCTGTGAAATGATGCAGCTCTCAGATGCCAATTCCTCATGGGTCTTTCGGAGTCTCTTAAGGACACTCTGGCTCTACATGCTCCACCTGGTTGTTTGGTGGAGGCCATGACTCAGGCTATCCACATGGAGAGGAGGATGCGGGAAAGACGTGAGGTGCAAAAAGAGGCTCTAATTTGCCCAACTGGCCTGGTTTGTGCACCTGAGGTGGAACCTATGGAGGTTGGTGCTGCAAGCTCTAGGATTAAGGAGAGGAGACGCCAGTGGGAACTTGGACTTTGTCACTATTGTGGTCAAGCTGGACATTTCTTAAAGGATTGCTTGGCACAACCTGCAGCAAGCAAGCTGTCGGGAAGTCTGGGTGATTGTCATGGAGGTCACTCAGACTCACAGGTACTCTTGTACTCCTCTGATAAAGTGTTGATGAATGCTGAACTTCTTTTTCAAGATCAGTGTCTGTTCACTTTGGCCTTTATTGACTGTTGATCTGCTGCTAATTTCATAGATGTGGGACTGGTTCTGAAGTTTGGATTAGGGACAGTTAAGCTAGAAAGCCCTATTCAAATTGTGACCATTGACAGAACACCGTTGCTCAAAAATCTGGTTCGGTTAGTTACGGTGGAGTTCACACTCAAGATGGAATCTCTTCATACAGAAAATATCTCCTGTTATGTTTTGGACAATTTACCTGCTGGAATTATATTGGGTATTCCTTGGCTGTGTATGCATAATCCAATTATTGATGGAGTCGGAGAGATATTGTCAAATGGGGTTCTTTTTTTATTGAAAAGAATACCTGAAAGACTTCAGAGATGTATTTTCGGAAAAAGAATCTGAGATATTACCTCCTCACCACCTCTATGACTGTGCAATTAATCTCATGATAGAGGTATTCGTCCCTGCCTCGATATCCGAGAATTAAACAAATTAATGGTTACAAATACGTATACACTTCCACTTATTCCCAATCTATATAATAAACTTTCTGGGGCCAAATAGTTTTCCAAACTGAATCTTAGAGGGGTATAAAATCTTATATGGATTTGTGAGGGTGATGCGTGGAAGACAGCATTTTTAACGTCTGAAGGTCTCTTCGAAAATCTTGTCATGCCTTTTGGTCTAACGAATGCACCTGCAGTTTTCCAAAATTTTATGAATGATATTTTTTCTGATTATATTGGGAGATTTATTGTGGTTTATTTGGATGACATTCTGATTTTCTCACCTGACCTGTATTCACATCATAAACATGTCAGTTAGTTTTGCAAAGGTTGAGGGATACTTGGTTGTTCTCTAAAATTGAAAAATGTACCTTTTTTGTTCAAGAAATATCATTTTTGGGTTTCATTGTGTCACCCTCCAGGTTTAAGATGGATCCTGAGGAAGGTCAGGCCATCATTGATTCAGTTCATCCCAGCAACTTTAAGCCTCTGCAGCACTTTTTAGGGTTTGCAAATTATTATAGAAAATTTATTAGAGGATTTTCTCAGGTTGTCCATCCTTTTATGGACCTCATTCGTAAAGGGGCAGAGCTAAAGGTTTAGTCACCGGAAGCAGTTGGGGCTTTTGAAAATTTGAAGAAATGAAGAAATGTTTTATGTCTGCTCCTGTTCTTGTGCAGCCAGATCTCCAGAGGCTGTAAATTGTGGAGGCAGATGCTTCTGAGGTCAGGGTGGGGGTTGTATTGTCTCAAGGTCTTGAGACTTTTACTAAACTGAAACCATGTGCCTTTTTCTCTAAAAAATGTTCTCATGCTGAGAGAAACTATGTTGTGGGTAATCGGGAGTTGGCCTTTCTAGAGAGGAGGCATTTTTTGGAGGAAGCTGTTGATCCAGTCAGATGACAGATCTGGTGACAGATCACAAAAATCTTGCTTATATTGAATCTGCCAATGGTCTTTGTTTTTTTCACGATTCAATTTTTCTATTACGTTCAGACCAGGGTCTAAGAATGTGAAGGTGGATGCCTTATCTCTTAGTATTGATAATGTGACTTCTCCAGAACCTCCATTCCTCCATTGTTCCTCAGGGTGTTGCTGTGGCCATAGTTTCCTCTGAGCTGGAAGTTGAGATCCGTACTGCACAGTCTTTGGCTCCTTCCAATACCCCTGAATTCAAGCTGTTTTGTCCCTGTATATCTCAGATTATGACTCTTGCAGAAATTCCACGATTCTCTGCTGAGTGGCCATCCTAGGGTCACTGCCACCCTGAAGACAGTTGCTAGACTCTTTTAGTGGTCTGCTATGCATAAAGATATTAAGGATTTTGTGTCTGCTTGTGAGACTTGTGCACGCCCTAAGTACACCATTGCCGGCCAGCTGGGAAAATGGCTCCTGTTAGGGTTGAGGATCACACTAAATATAAAATATAATAAAGTGCGTTCGCAACCTGGAGCCCACCGTGCAGAGATGACAAATTGCTGCTCGGTAATGGCGGACGCCAACTGAACACCGGTGGAGTAACCGCAGATCCGATGTGCACAGGAGCGAACTCTGTTACAGCACAGAGCCCTAGAAAGAGACACCGAAGCCTGTTACCTCACAGGCTACGGCTAAAGGAACCGATACTGCGTTGCCAGGGATTAACCCTAGAGAAACGCTGTGCCCTGTTAGCTAGCACAGGGCACAGCCGACAGTGGTGTTACTGCACTGCGTGTGTACAGCATCCCCCTGGAGGATGCAGTGTCACTGCTTGGCGCTAACTCAAGACCCTAAATCATACATATCAAAGGGAAGGGGTTTCTTAATGAGTCATTCAGCGGTTCTCAAGCATCCATCATCACACACAACACTATCCTTAACTGGCTATACTAGCGCATGGCCGAGCGGCCATGTGGCTCTTTTATAGCGGCGTCCTTCCAGGACCTTCCCAGTAGTGGACCAATCCGAGGAGTAACGGGACCTGCACATGTGACCTCTGGCCTCCAATGAGAGGTCGTTCCATGGGCATGCTCAGTACCCAAAAGACAGGACTTAGTCCCAGAAGCGTCTACTTGCTGCTGACTCAAGGATGGAGTTATAGCAGAGCCTGAAGAAGCGACAAGATGCCTAGCATCAGCCTGGACAAGACACCTGGACTGACATCTTTGCTGAGCAGGAATCTTTGCAGCTGCAGAGGACATGGCTCAAGATTCCCCTTGTGCTGTGGGGGAAACTTGATGCCTAACAGCTCCTTTGCCAATTCCAGAAAGACCATGGACTCATTTGTCCATGGATTTCATTTCAGATTTACCACGGTCTGGGTAGATGACTGCTATTTGAGTGGTAGTCGATCGCTTCAGCAAACAAGCTCACTTCGTCCCATTATCTGGATTACCCAATGGTGAAGCTCTCTCCAATCTGTTTATTATTCTTGTGGTATGATTGCATGTGATTCCTCTAAATATTATATCTGATAGGGGTTTACAATTTGTCTCTAGATTTTGAAAGGCTTTCTACAGTAAACTGGGGATTGATTTGTCCTTTTCCTCTGCGTATCATCCTGAGACTAGCGGTCGGACAGAGAGGACAAATCAGTCTTTGGAGCAAATTTTAAGATGTTTTGTCGCTGATCAACAGGAGAATTGGTCATTGTTTCTTCCGCTGGTTGAGTTTGCCTTTAACAGTGTGGGGAATCAGTATACGGGGACCTTACCATTTTTCTGTAATTACTGGTTTCATCCTCATTTGAATGAGTTTTCCTGTATAAGTTCTGGGTTTGTTGGGGTCGATGTCACCATTCAAGAGCTGGGGAATGTTTGGAGGAAGTTTAAAAAGAACATTGGGGTGGCTCAGCATTTGTAGAAGCGGAAGGCCGATAGGAGTCGCTTGTCGGGGGTTGCCTTCAAAGTGGGAGATAAGGTATGGCTTTCCTCTAAGAATATTAAGTTGAAGGTGCCCTCACTAAAGTAGGGTCCTAGATTCATTGGTCCGTATGAAATTCTGGAGGTGGTCAATCCAGTTGCCTTCTGGTTAAAGCTCCCTTGGTCTTTCCATATTTCTAATGTGTCCCACAAGTCGTTGTTGAAGGAATTCATTCCCCTTGTTCGGTTGTCTTCACCCCCGCCTCCGGTTTCTATTGAGGGAAGCTTAGAATATGAGGTACAAAGGGTCATTGATTCCTGAATGGTCCAGAATTCCCTTCAATACCATGTTAAATTGGAAGGGGTATTTACCTGAGGAACAATCCTGGGTTCCAGCTCATTCTGTAAGGGCTGATCGGTTGGTCCAGGCCTTTCATCACAGGTTTCCTGGGAAATCTGGGGGTTTGGTGGCCCCTCTTGAAGAGGGGGTACTGTCACGATTTCTACTCTGTTTCTGTCTTTTTGATACTTTGTGTCGGGGCTGTCAGTCTGTGCTGGGTCTGTGCTGCAACTCACCTGTGTTCATTTTCCTTAATCAGGCTTCTACTTAAGCATGCTAGTTCCTCCGCCCAGTGTCTCTGCATTCTGTGCCTAACCCTGCTTTACTTGATTCTCTTCCTGGACTCAGATCCTTTGCTTGTGACCTGACTTTGCTTGTGCCTGCTTCCTGTAAACTGTTTTGTCTCTCTGGCTTTCCTGACCTCGGCTCGTGTTTTGGACTTTGTCTCTGTCTTCCCTTTGTCGCACTGCGGCATTTCCTGGACCTGACCTCGGATTGTTTGACCTCCCTTTACTTACAGTAAGTAGTATATATATTTACTGCCGTGACTCGCGTCACAGAGCATTTTTTGAAGAAAAATATGTTTACTCTTTGATTAACCCTTTCCTGAAACATATTAAATTGTATCTCAGATTTGTTGATGACATCTTCATTGTTTGGGATGGCACAAGAGAGGATTTCCAGGAATTTGTGGACTATTTGAATAGGTCTAAATCCATGAACATGAATTTTACCTCAGTATTTGGGTGTTTTGAATTGGAATTTCTTGATGTGAAAGTTCACGTTTGCGAGGGCAGGATTAGTAGAGAAGTATTTAGGAAGCCCACTTCCACGAAGTCTTTATTGCGCTGTGATACTGCGTATCCCCTGCATATAAAAAAATCATTGCCATACAGCCAGTTTTTGAGAACAAAAAGGATTAATAATGACCCCAAAAGCAATGAAGTGCAATCTAATGATTTATATTACAGATTTTCAGAGAGAGGGTACACCAAAAAGCTCCTTGATAAGGCTTTAGCAAGGGTAGCATCTGTGGCCTCGCCCTCTATTGGTGGGAAAAGTCCGTTGGGAAAAAAAAAGACATTCAAAAGGGAGATAAAAGATTTATTTTCAATTTTGAATTTGGCCTAATGGACAGATTAGAATGGCAATTAACAAGAATTGGCATACCGTGGAAAAAGAAGAGGTTTTCTCAGAAATAGTAGCAAGGGGTCCTCTAGTAACAAACAGGAGGTCTAAAAATCTCAAAGATATATTGATGCGTAATCCAATTAGAGTGGAATCTAGAAATTGGTTACAAAAGAAAGTACCGATAGGTAATTATAATTGCAGTCATTGTTCTTATTGCTCTTTCTTTCTAACCAGCAAGTCTTTAAAAATTGGGGGAATAAAGCATGTAATACGGGATTTTATTTCTTGCCGTATGCAGTTTGTTGTATATGTCCTGTTTTGTCCATGCGGTTTTCATTAAATTGGATAAACAATTTGCCCCCTATTTGTGCGATTCAGGGAGCATTTTAATTCGATAATATCAGGTAAAGGGGTCCCAAGATTAATTAGTCATATAAGAGAGAAACATTCAGGCAATGCTGAGGCTTTACATTTTGCGGAGGTTGAAAAAGTTGTTTTACCAGCACAAGGAGGAGATTTGCATAAGATGCTATTGAGAAAAGCAGCTAGGTGGATTATACATCCACGAGCACAAGGTGCAGCGGGATTTAATGATAATGACGATATGTCTGTTTTTTATGAAATTTTTTTTGTTGGAGCTGATATTTTGTCTAATTTTGTATTTTTTTGTATGTTACGATATTTTTGTGATAAGTTGTTCACTCAGATTTGTGAAGGTGGACGAGGTCTCCAATTATTTGGCTGACTTGGGACAAGGGGTGGTCTCTAGCCTCTATATGGGACTCCGCCTCCTCTCCACCTAGGACCCATAGAAGCGCATATCGGCACAAAACGGCTGTCTTCCATTGCGTCGCATCTTCATAGTTCCTTGCTGTTTTTTTGTGATTTCCAAATAAAGGACATTAATGGGACGGTGAGTACCTGTACCACTTCTTTACATTTGCACTCAGTGGCAACTGTGTCTCATCATCATCTTCCTCTTTAGCCAAATTTTGCCATTCCCCACCATCATCTTCTTACGGCTGTGACTGCTATATGTTTTGTGCATCACTAAACAGCATGTTGTCCTGTCCCTCTTGGAGCATGCAGATTGAGATAATAAATGGTGTAAAGAGATACCCGGAATGTCCTAGTGTGGAATCACTAGTCTCCTGGGATTCAACATGTTGGAAGGAAGGAGGATCAGGATGAGGAGTAAGTAATCCAAACTTTAGGCTGTTGAGACTGGACGTTGTGGAAGACTGCATAGTGCTGCCATGCCTGCTGAAAGCATTATCAGTTATCAAACAGACCACCTGCTCGCACTGTTTTGGCTTCAAAAGTGGTGTACAGTGCCTCATTGAAAAGTGGGATGGGAACCAATGTGTCATGGATGGGCATTTTTATTGTGCTCTATTAACAGGCATAATAGCACCTGCCCCATGTCCTTGGCATCTGCATGCACCATCATCAGTACTTCCACTTCCCTGTCCCTTAGTACATGTCTTAGGCATTTTGTTAATGCTAGGTCTCCTAAAGCCAAGTTTAATTTTACTAAAACAAAAAGAAAATGGTCACTTGCAGCAGTCATAGATGTTTTTGGGAGTTAAATACCACCATAATGTAACAGAAAGAGAGCAAAAGTGTATGGATGACAATAAAATTTAATCCAGAAAGCACTTTTTGGAAGTGTTATATGCCATAGAACTGTACCACAAAGCATGTAAGACTATATGGGTGAGAAATTTAGCCCAACACAATTTTGAAATGCCTTTTTTTTAGTGTTTTACTGTATATCACAGAAATACACCCCAGACCACGGAATACTGTATGGCTGAGAAATTTATGCCTGCAAAAATATTTAATGTTTTTTTTCAGTTTTATAGATCACAGGAAATGTACCTCAGACCACAGAATAGTGTATGGATGAGAACTGTAATCCAGTAAAAAAATGTAACCTTTTTATAGTGTTAAATAATATTACAGAAATTCACCCCAGACTATAGAAAAGTGTATGGATGAGAAATGTAATCCAGCTAATTTCTTTAATGCTTTTTTTGGAGTGTTAGATATCAGAGAAATGTACCACAAAATACTTGAAACTGTATGGCTGAGAACTATAAGTCTGCAAAACTTTTTAACTCTTTTTTTCACTTTCATAGATCACAGGAAATGTACTCCAGAACACAGAAGAGTGTATGCAGTTAAATTAATGCTTTTTTAAATGTTAGATATTATCAAAGAAATTTACCCCAGACCATGGAATAGTGTATGAGAAATGTAATCCAGCTATATTATTTTGGGGAGAGCTAGGTGTTAGAGTTGACAGATTACACTAAATAAAAATTAAAGTGCAATCACAACCCCGGGTCTACCGTGCAGAGATGCATAACTGCTGCTAGTGTAAACAATGGCGGAACAAAACAACAAGCGTTCACCTTAATCAGACTGCGTTAATTCCACAGTATTAACAGAATGCAGAATATCCAGCTCTGTTAACTTCACAGAGAGGTAGTGCAGAAGGGTTAAGCTTGCTCTGTAACTGAACTGTGTTAACAGCACTCATAAACGAGACAGATGCTAAGCCAAGCATAAAAAAACATAGGAGGCTCAGACTCAAAAGGTAAACACATACACACACGACGCACGAGCAGACAGAGTGGTAGAGTATCCACTCACATCCCCAGAACCTGAATGATACTAGCGTGCCCACGTGCACCGCTGAGATCCTTTTAAACCCCAAGCTCCACTCCAAACACTCACGCCCAGCCGGCCATGACATCGCCCGCAGGACAATCCGGAGCTGCCACAACACCAGAGCAGCTAACATCCAACCGCCAATGAAAAGACACCATATCACGGACATGCTCCGTTCGGTGATCTCTGGACTTAGACTTCAGAGCGCAAGGCTGCACCTGTATATCACTGGTTAATATAGACTTGGCTGGAGAGCCAGCAGTAACCAAGAGTACCATGAGCCTCAACAAGACACTGGTACGGATGTCTGTGCTGAGCTGCAATCCCGGTGGCTAGACCACAATGGGAGACCACAGCACAAGACAATGCTTGAGATCTATCCTGCGCAGAGGGAGAATCCCAGGGCCTATCATTAGCACATTAGGTACCACAGAACACATGAAGCTGTATGACTAAGGCTGATTTCACACTAGCATTTTATCTTTAACATGTCAATTGAAGGGTCTTGCGATTGTACGCGCTCATCAGCGTTTAGTGTGCGCTGCGCATTTTACAGGTGTGCGCCCAGACTTGCCGTACGCTACATGTTGCATTTTTTGTTCCGCCTACATCGTTAAAAAAACCGCGCGTGCATGTGTGCACCAAAAAATAGCATTACAGTCTATGTGGTCGCTGACGTGTGCTTGGCTGCGCGCACGTCAGCGCCTAGTGCGCGCATGCGATTTGAGTAAACAATGTCTAGATACTTGTCTTAACCTCCCCCTAAACAAGTAAAAATTGTTTGGGAGGAGTGTGGATAAAATAAAGTGTCTTCAGGGTCAGACAATTACTCTACAGACAGCCTTGCAGAGACCAGACAAGAACCTACAAGAGGCTTCCACCTGTGGATTCAAGCTTCAGGAGCCAAAATGTGAGTATTCTTCAACATAATGTCTGTGTGTCCTGCACAATTTTATAATGTACTAATGTATTTTTTGTTTACATTTCAGCATGTCTTCTTCTGGATCACTGTATTCGCCATCTCGGCAAGAACTGGCCCAAGCTGATCGTGAGGTGAGTATATTGCTGCCTTTGGGTAAGTATAGCTGCCTCTAGAAATGTGTTTTATTTTTTTTTTTCTTTACAGACATCGGACATGGGCAGTGAAGATGAAGTATGGGAGCAGTTTGAGCGGGAGCAGTCTGAGCGGGAGCGGTCTGAGCGGGAGAAGTCTGAGCGGGAGGATTCTGAGCGGGAGCAGTCTAGTCAAGTCGTGGCGAGGAGACGCAATGTATATAATGTGTTTTTTCTTTTTTTTCTGTCTTTATTTTCATCTTTTATCTTTCTTCTTCTCTGTATCTTTTTGTATCTTTTTAATTCTCCAAAATTCCAAACATTCTAATATTTTTTTTTTATAGGTTCCACAACGGGATGACGAAGTAGTATACATAGACAACGAGCACCTGATCCGCCTTGTTGAGGAGCGTATCCCATTGTGGGACAGCCGTGACCAGCAGTACAAAGACACAGTGGAGACACAGTGGTGACCCGGCAGCTCTGGAATGAGGCGGCCGCAGCGATGATGGATGTCTGGGACAGCGCCTCTCCGAGTTCAAAAAGGGCGTTCAGTAAGTTTAAAGATGCTCTGAGATACTGCATTGATTTCTTGCCTTGATGGTGCTGTTGTGTTTTTTGCAAGATATATTCTTGCATTAAACACAACAATGCCTTGTGGAAAACAGTGATTGATTTTGTATTCAACTGCTGCATTGATTTCTGGTCCTGATGGTGCTGTTGTGTTTTTTGCATGATATATTCTTGCATTAAACACAATGCCTTGTGGAAAACAGTGATTGATTTTGTATTCAACAGCTGCATTGATTTCTGGTCCTGATGGCGCTGTTGTGTTTTTTTTGCAAGATATATTCTTGCATTAAACACAACAATGCCTTGTGGAAAACAGTGATTGATTGTTGCATTCAACTGCTGCATTAATTTCTGGTCCTGATGGTGCTGTTGTGTTTTTTGCAAGATATATTCTTGCATTAAACACAACGATGCCTTGTGGAAAACAGTGATTGATTTTTGTATTCAACTGCTGCATTGATTTCTGGTCCTGATGGTGCTGTTGTGTTTTTTTGCAAGATATATTCTTGCATTAAACACAACAATGCATTGTGGAAAACAGTGATTGATTTTTGTATTCAACTGCTGCATTAATTTCTGGTCCTGATGGTGCAGTTGTGTTTTTTGGCAAGATATATTTTTGCATTAAACACAACAATGCCTTGTGGAAAACAGTGATTGATTTTTGTATTCAACTGCTGCATTGATTCCTGGTCCTGACGGTGCTGTTGTGCTTTTTTGCAAGATATATTCTTGCATTAAACACAACAATGCCTTGTGGAAAACAGTGATTGATTTTTGTATTCGACTGCTGCATTGATTTCTGGTCCTGATGGTGCTGTTGTGTTTTTTTGCAAGATATATTCTTGCATTAAACACAACAATGCCTTGTGGAAAACAGTGATTGATTTTTGTATTCGACTGCTGCATTGATTTCTGGTCCTGATGGTGCTGTTGTGTTTTTTGCAAGATATATTCTTGCATTAAGCACAACAATGCCTTGTGGAAAACAGTGATTGATTTTTGTATTCAACTGCTGCATTGATTTCTAGTCCTGATGGTGCTGTTGTGTTTTTTGCAAGATATATTCTTTCAGCAAACACAACAATGCCTTGCGGAAAAAACAGTGATTGCGTTTTCAACTGCTGTCTTGATCCTGTTTTCACTCTTGCTCCGGATGATACTGTTGTTTTTGCTGCTACATATATTCTAGCAGGAAACATAACAGTGTCCTCAGGAACAACAGTGACTGCATTGTGTCTATAATTTATTTCTGCTGCAGCATTGACTGTTTGCAAAGTTGTATCAGGTGTGTGTGCTGATAATTATGTTGCCTTCAGTGCATTGTCTAACGTTTTTTTTTCCCAACAGTGAACAAAACCCGCACACGTTTGAGCTCAATGAAGGACCGCTTCAACCCTGATGTTCGTGCTGAGGGACAGGTTAGGAGTGGTTCAGCGGCAAGGCACAGAAGAAAGTACCACTGTTATCGAGAGTTGGCTTTCCTGAGACCGTTCCTTGCCAGCAAAGCGTAAGTTTTTTTTTTTTTGGTTTGTTATTACTATGTGCTTTTCAATTCCACAGGTGATGCTTCTTGTAAATGCATGATACTAATGTTTTCCCTTTCTTTCCACAGCACTTGGAGCAGCACCCTGCAACCTGTCCCGGGAGTGGTTCTTCATCGATCGACCTCGGACCCGTCCCAGCCATCCGACAGCAAGGAAGCATCTTGCAGGACAGCAACACAGACAGCTGGTGACCAGGAAGCTGGTCCATCAGGTGTTCCCCTGCCCCAGGTCTCTGTCACTAGCTATGCGGGCACTACCCGCCAGCGGCAGAGGGCCTCGGACAGGCCTGTCATGCCCGAGTTCATGCTCTTGAGCGAGGCCTTTAAGGGCAGCACAAGGCGTTCTCCGCCAGAATGGAAAGTGGTTTTTCCCTGATGGAACGTGGTTTTAACCACATGGAACACCGCTTCCACTCTGTTGACCAGCGCCTTGACCGTCTGGAGGCCGACCTCAACAGACCAGCGCACCATTTTTTCAGTAAAATTGAACAGGGCATGGCGGAACACCTTAGTCCTGAGCAACAGTTGAGTGTGTTACAGGCCTGCAACACTGCTTACTTGCAGGCTATGCAGCAGAATCGGTATGTTCAGCAGTCAGTGGTGTCATTTCCAACAGTTCCACCGCTGACTCGCTACACATCCCTACCGACTTCTGCTGCATACCACTGCATGGCCACCTGCATTCCCAGCGAAGCTGGACACCACTACACCACCCCAAGTCTGAATGCTGCTGGACACTCCTCCGCCTCCACCACTATGGCCATCGCTGCTCCTGTATGGAGCACCATCACTGCCACAGCACCACCAGTTTGGAGCCAAACCACCACAGAACCTGCGTAGGCCACCGACACCACCAGTCAACATGAAAGGAGCACCGCCAGCACTCCTCAGCAAAGGAGCACCACCAGCACTCCTCACCAAAGGAGCACCGCCAGCACTCCTCAGCAAAGGAGCACCGCCAGCACTCCTCAGCAAAGGAGCACCGCCAGCACTCCTCATCAAAGGAGCACCACCACCACTCCTCATCTTAAGAGCACCGCAGCAATTTCTCCTCCTCGGAGTCCCCCAAGAACTTCGGCTGAGATCCCAGACAAGCAGCCTGCTTCTAGGAGCACCGACACGACAACTTCTTTGAGCACCGACCCAACTTTGTCCCCTTCTAGGAGCACCGCCACTGCCACTTCTAGCAGCACCGCCACCGCCACTCACCCCATTCACTATTTTACAGGGCAACGTCACAGTCCACCATCACCAAGCGGTCGAGCAATGTAAGGCGGTCACAGGGTGCACGTCGGTCCGGGCAGGACACTCCAGCGGCAAAGGAAAAAAAAAGCTTTGTTCGTCCATCCATCCTCTCCTAATGTGTCTCAACCTGACTCCATGTCCATTCCAGAGCTTCCTTCCCCCAGTACTTTCGTCGCCCCTTCTCCTAGAACCCCTTCCTCAACCTCCAGTCGTTCCTCGTCTCTCCACACACCCAAAGTATACCAATCTTCCCCCAAACGTCATTCCTAATAAAAATTTATTTTATTTTATTTTTTGTTAAAAAATAAATGTCCAATTGTGCTTTCAAACTATTTGGATGGGTTACTGTGTCAATCGCCGACTACACACACTGCGCTGTAAACACACTGCGCTGTACACTTAGCATTTTTGCCACCAGATATCTCCATTACTGAGACATGTTTCTTGTGTCAGTCTTGGAGATATGTGTTGTCATCGAAACCAATCTACATGACTTTTCTTTTCCACAGCAATCTCTACATTCTTGTAATATTGCACAGACTGCATCTAGCAGGGTTCCACAACTACAGTCCTCAAGGGCCACCAACAGATCATGTTGTATGGAATCCTCTTTTTTTTGGCTCTTGTGAAGCAGTTATCAACAGAGCTATGGATTTCATGACAATATGTTCTGGTGGTGGACCTTGACGACTGGAATTGGGGAACCCTGCTGGATCCAGCCTGTGCAATATTACAAGAATGTAGAGACTGCTGTGGAAAAGACAATTCATATAGATATGTGTTGTCCTAAAAACCAAACCAATCTACATTACTTTTCTTTTAAACAGCAGTCTCTACATTCTTGTAATATTGCACAGACTGGATCCAGCAGGGTTCCACAACTCCAGTCCTCAAGGGCCACCAACAGATCATGTTGTATGGAATCCTCTTTTTTTATGGCTCTTGTGAAGCAGTTATCAATGGAGCTATGGATTTCATTACAACATGATCTGTTGGTGGACCTTGAGGACGGGAGTAGTGGAACCCTGCTGGATCCAGTCTGTGCAATATTACTAGAATGTAGAGACTGCTGTTTAAAAGAAAAGTAATGTAGATTGGTTTCGTTGACAACACATATCTCCAATACTGACACAAGATACATCAGTAATGGAGATATCTGGTGTATTGCACACACTGACTTGAGCAGGGTTCCCCAATTACAGTCTTCAAAGCCAACAAACAAATCTTGTTTAAAGTAATTCCATTTGAGGGAAAAAAAAAACCTTTAATCATGATCTGTTGGTTGACATTTAGGACTACATTTTGGAAACCCTGCCATAGAGGATGGTGTTGAGTGCAAGGCGCATCTATGGTTAACTTGCCATTTTTGTACCGTCCTCATTTAACTATTAGAGAAAAGGCAAGGAACTATAGATATACCTTGTAATTTACCACATACTCTATTACGTGTTTGTTGAAGAAACAGATTAATGATGGTGAAAATAAATGTTCTATCTAGTTGACAAATACCCTTACCTTGCATCACTATGACACCTGGGCAGGAGAATAAAGTTTGAACCTGCAGCGTTGGTTTTAACTCTCCTTATATTTTGCAGAAGAGTGTAGTGATGCTGCAGTTTAATCTGTATTATAAAGCCCATTTGATAAGTAGTCAGCATAACACAAAGCCTGGGTATTTTACCAGTGTGCTTTCTAAATGAAAGCCATTGCGGTGTTATATTTTTGTAAAATCACCCCATGTGACACAGTTACATTATCTCCACTGTCGCTGTTAATTGAACACACACTGTAGAGATTATAAAGGTAATTCAACTTGTGTGTGTATGTATAGTTACCTACTCAGGAGTATTAGTGAATTCAGGATGCACAAAACACAGCATCATAAATTCACTGATACACCTGGATACTTGCTTATGGTTTTTGGAGTGTAAAAACAGAGAATGCACTCAATACAGGTATCAAACATTTTTTTTATTAACATACCAACAACATGTGTCAAAAACATTTTTTTATTAACATACCAACAAGAAAATTTTTTTACACCATTTGCTCTTGCCATTCCACCCGTCCTACATCTGAGTTGAAGTAGGCCACAAATTGGTCCCTCATTTGGCTAACTTCAACGGATGACCTGAGAGGCTGCTATGTAAATTCAGGCAATGGATTAGGAGCAACATCATCAAGATCTAAGCTCGGGTGCTCTCGAGAAATAACAAAATTATGTAGAACAACACAGGCCTTCACCACCTCATCCACTGTTTCCAGTTTCAGATTAATAGCTGTGCCAAGAATGCGCCATCTAGATACAAGTTTACCAAATGCACACTCTACTGTTCTCCTGGCCCTGGTGAGCCTGCAATTAAAAATTCTTTTGTTGAGGTCCAAGTCACGGCTGGAGTAGGGTTTGAGCAGGTTTTGGCACATCTGGAATGCTTCATCACCAACAATTACTAAGGGCTGAGGTGGACCTTCGGTGTTGGGAAGAGGCCATGGCATGAGGAAATTGAAGTTGTTTCCATACAACCTCCTGCCCATGTCCGAGTTCTTAAAAGCCTGGGAGTCATTCCCACGGCCAAATGCCCCAATGTCCACTGCAATAAACATACAGTCTGCATCCGCAATGGCCATCAGTACAGTAGAAAAGTACTTTTTATAGTTGTAGTACTCAGAGCCTGTTCTTTTCGGCTTGATAATCCGGATGTGTTTCCCATCAACCGCTCCCAAACAGTTAGGGAAATTGCAGACAGTCCAGAATCTTTCGGCAATTTCCAACCACTTTTCTGCGGTTGGCAGGGGCATGAATTCGTGTCAAAGAATGTTCCACAAAGACAGGCAGGTGTCCACTACAATTCCAGACAACGTGGAGATTCCAATCCGGTACTGGAAGTGCAGTGACGAGAGGGTCTCTCCAGTAGCCAGGAATCTGTGACACAAAGAAAAAAACAAAAATTAATATTTGTGTATACGGATTTTTTTACACACGTTAAATTAAAAAGAAAGCAATTATATATCTGCAGCCTTTGGTTTAATACATGCCATAAAAAAATTACTGCAGCCTTTAGTTAACTACATGGCAGAACTATAATTCTGCTAGATTTGGAAGAGTACATGTCACAACCAAGAAAAATCTGCAGGCATTGGTTTAGCAAAACAACGTACCTTAATGTGACCAGGAGCCGTTCCTCAGGAGTAATCGCACGCCGGAGCTGCGTGTCCTGTCTCCGGATGACTTCTTGGACCCGACCAAGCAAATAGTTAAAGGTTTCTTGGGTCATCCGGGTATGATCCGTAAATTTCTCCGGGTTTGCCTGTAGCTCGCTGTAGAGGGTGTGGTACGCTCCACGGCTCTCCCGGAGTTCAATAATGGGATGTATCCACAAACGCCGTCGCTGCCGTCTTCGCTGCCTCTCTCTCTCCCTCTGTTCATGGCAAGCAACTGCATAAGCCTGAGCCATCCTCATGTCCAGATCCAAGTCAAAGTCAAAACTCTTCCAGCACAGATCCATGTTTCTCAAGTCAAATGCAAGCAAATGTGAAGAATTCAGCTGTAAACAGCAGCTATATAAAGAATTTCCATAAGACACGCCCACTGGTGTCCCATTGGTGGAGTGTGTTGCAAGAATTTTTCAATGATTTTTTCTCCTGTTTATTGCGCATAAAAAATGGAAAACGCATGAAAAACACTTACAAACGCATAAAAACGCTGCGACTTTTTGTCGTTATGCGCACAATAATGCTACAAAAAATGCAGCGTTTACAAGCGTTTGCATGCGCTTTTGACATGCGTTTCATGTGCGCTCGATACGCTGCGCAAGAAGGCGCAAGTGTGAAACTTGCCTGAGAAGTTTAAGACTGCAAAATTTTTTCACGCTTTTTTCAGTTTTATATGTACAAAAATACTTGGCACTCAAAAATGAAGAAGCAGTATATTCTTTATTTAGCATCCAGACAAAAATAGACTCATATCGTATGAACGTTTTCGGTCCAACAACGGACCTTCATCAGAAAGGTTTTTTGGTAGAAAACTGGTATTATATAGAGGCTGGAACACGAGTCTATCTGGCTGGAATTAGATAAATGTGACTGGATAAAGCAGGGCTACAGGAATGGGTTAACAGCGCTAGGAGTGCAGGCTCTGCAAACAGATACAGCGCTTAGTGCCTGCAGGAGAAATCCAGGGTGCCGCCGTGTGAGGAGGGCCCCTGGATTTCTCCTGCAGGCACTAAGCGCTGTATCTGTTTGCAGAGCCTGCACTCCTAGCGCTGTTAACCCATTCCTGTAGCCCTGCTTTATCCAGTCACATTTATCTAATTCCAACCAGATAGACTCGTGTTCCAGCCTCTATATAATACCAGTTTTCTACCAAAAGAAATCAAAAAATCTTTCTGATGAAGGTTCGTTGTTGGACCGAAAACGTTCATACGATATGAGTCTATTTTTGTCTGGATGCTAAATAAAGAATATACTGCTTCTTCATTTTTGAGTGCCAAGTATTTTTGTACATATTTACGGGTTGGAAACCTTACTTGAGCACCGAACAACCTTCCTTTTATTCTCTGGAATGCCGTGTTTTTTTGCCTACTTGATTTTTCAGTTTTATAGATCACAGAAATGTACTCCAGACCTCGTAATGTTGTATGAGTGAAAAATATTACCCTGCAAAATTTCTAAATGTTTTTTTGGAGTGTTTTGTATCAAAATAAATTATTTCAGAACACAGAATAGTGTATGGGTAAGAAACTTAACTCAGGAAAAAAATTAAAATTTTTTTGAGTGTTATATAAAATAAAAAATAACACAGATCACTTAATACTCGATGTATCAAAATATATTCAATTTTGTTCACCCTCCCCCTCAAAAAATGCAGTTATAAATTTGGCAATTGACTGCACAGCCCTAATTCCTGTCTACTGATTGTATGCAGCCTGTCACGACGTCGTCAGACTCGGAGCCTGCTGTTCCGCCCTCAGCCACTAGGAGGCGACGGACTGTCACGCCGCCCTCGGGCTCAGGGCCTGCTGTCCAGGCCTCGGCCACCAGGAGGCGCCGGACTGACATGTCGTCGTCGAACTCGGGGCCTGCTGTTCCGCCCTCAGCCACTAGGAGGTGCTGTGGCTCGCGCCCGAGTGATGGTGGCAACAGTGAAAGGGCTTCTGCGCAGGCGTCTAGTGGATGCAGACTCCACTCCTCTGTCAGTCATGAAGGGGTTGGTGCATCGTCATCAGGTCTGGTCCTGGGGCGGTCCTGATGACATCATCAGCCCGGGAGCCTGTGAGGGATGACCTGATCCCTCAAATACCTTGGGTCTGGGCTTGCAAGCCTCTGGATATATTCTTGGTTCCCCTGCGTGAATTGCTATAGTTGACTGACTCTGACCTTGGCCTGGACTTCTGACTCTGCTTCTGCCTAACGATTCTGTACCTCTGCTGCCCTCCTGGTTTATGACTCTGACCTTGGCCTGGACTTCTGACTCTGCTTCTGCCTAACGATTCTGTACCTCTGCTGCCCTCCTGGTTTATGACTCTGACCTTGGCCTGGACTTCTGACTCTGCTTCTGCCTAATGATTCTGTACCTCAGCTGCCCTCCTGGTTTATGACTCTGACCTTGGCCTGAATCTGACTCTGCTACTGTCTACTGTTTTTGTACCTTGCTGCCTGACTGGTTTAGACCCGGATACCACTACGTTTTTGTCCTGTTTTGGAACACCTTTCTGGCGACCGTCCTGCTCTGGCCACTGCTCCTATTCAGACAGCGCCTCCTGGGCTCTGCTATAAATCCAGATCCCTGTATAGGGGTAAAGGGTATCAGTGTTTCTCGGGGTGTTGGCTGGCTGCAGCCCAGACCACAGACGGACGTCACATTATATCCGGCCATAAAAAAAAAAACTCCTTTTTGTGTATATGTCCATCTTACATAAAAGCAGTCTCCTGAATTTTTTTTTCTTTCTTCTTCTGACTGAGCTGATTTCCTGGCCTAACACCTGCTCCAGAGCACAGCCTGAAGGAACACTCCCATCTTCCTACACCAGCATACTGCAGCCTGGAAGCTTCAAGGAAATCCACATATCTGGGACGTCGGCCTCTGGGCAGCTCTGGTCGTGCTGGCCCAGAGGCTCAGGTATTGCCTGCAAATGCGGCTAAACTTTTGTTACCCGTCTCTCTCTCGTTTTCTAATAAAACTCTGTGTGTGAAGGCTTATGTGGATTGTGGTTCCGCAGACAGCTTCATGGATTTTTTGCTTGCAAAAAATCTTGGTGTACCTCTGCTAAAACGAAATGCCCCTATTCAGACCACTGCGATTAATGGTACATCCATTATCCAGGGTGGAGTGGAATTTGTTGCTACAGACATTGCTATGTCAGTGGGGACATTACACAATGAACAGATGTCATTTTTTGTTATACATAATTTATCTAATCCAGTTGTGTTAGGCATGCCATGGTTGCACCAGCATAATCCGGTTATTGACTGTCGCATAGGTGATATCGTGCGCTGGAGTCCACGGTGTCAGAATCACTGTATGTCACTGTCAGTGAACCAAATTAAAATTAAAACCCCCTCCATTCCATATGCGTTCAGAGATTATGAAGATGTCTTCTCCATAGTGGAGTCTGAGAAACTACCTCCTCATAGAGAGTACGACTGTCCTATAGACTTGGTCCCAGGTGCCCGTCTCCCTAAGGGGAGAATATTCAACCTCTCTGGTCCGGAGCGTGTAGCCATGAATGACTACATAGCAGACAGTCTACGTAAAGGCTTTATTAGACCTTCCACCTCACCTGTAGGAGCTGGGTTTTTCTTTGTAGAAAAAAAAAGATGGTGGACTCAGACCATGCATTGATTATCGTGAGCTGAACGCAATTACTGTAAAAAATCAGTACCCGCTCCCACTCATTCCTGATCTGTTTAATCAGCTACTGGGAGCCCACTGGTTTACTAAACTTGACCTCCGGGGGGCATATAATCTGGTCCGCATAAGAAGCGGTGACGAATGGAAAACGGCCTTTAATACACCTCTTGGTCACTTTGAGTACCTTGTAATGCCGTTCAGACTCAGTAACGCACCTGCCGTATTTCAACACTTTGTCAATGATATTTTCAGAGACATTTGTGGGGTGTATGTCGTCGTGTATCTTGATGACATTTTGATTTATTCTGCTGACCCTGTGACACATGCTCAACATGTCCGTTCGGTACTGCAGAGACTGCGAAAAAACTCTTTGTTTGCGAAACTAGAAAAATGTGTTTTTTTTGCCGAAGAGGTACAGTTCTTAGGATACACGGTCTCAGGCAAGGGGTTTCGCATGGACCCTGCCAAGATTCAACCTATTAAGGCTTTGGTGCAACCCAAATCGCTGAAAGCGCTGCAGCGATTTTTGGGATTTGCGAATTATTACCGCAAGTTTATCAGGGGTTTCTCTGAGATTGCCAAGCCACTCACAGACCTTACCCGAAAAGGGGCGGACGTGACTAATTGGAATCCTGAGGCTATTCGGGCATTTTCCACACTAAAAGAGTGCTTCGTGGCCAACCCGGTTCTGATTCCACCGGGCTTAGACTGCCCGTTTATTGTAGAAGTTGATGCCTCCGAAGTCGGAGTTGGAGCAGTGCTATCACAAGGCACTGCATCCCTCACTCAGCTTCACCCATGTGCGTTTTTCTCCCGCAAATTCTCTGCCACGGAAAGAAACTATAACATCGGTAATCGGGAATTATTGGCGATCAAATGGGCCTTCGAGGAATGGCGCCACTTCCTCGAAGGTGCCAAACACAAGGTCACTGTTATTACAGACCACAAAAACCTAACCTACCTAGAGTCAGCTAAAAGACTAAATCCCAGGCAGGCCAGGTGGACCTTGTTTTTCTCCAGGTTTGATTTTTTAATCACCTTTCGCCCCGGTACTAAAAATGTGAGGGCAGATGCCCTCTCTCACAGTTTTTGCCCCGCACAGACCGAGGACTGTGAACCAGTCCCGATATTGGCTAATGGAATCGTCGTGTCGGCAATGTCTTTGGACCTTCTGGAGGAGATCTGTAGGTCTTCAGAGCAAGTTCCTGACACTACGCCCCCCCAAAAATTGTTCATTCCGGCTAACCTTCGCCTGCAGGTTCTAAAAGAATCACACGACTCTGTTCTGGCAGGCCATCCAGGTCTCAATAATACCACCAGGCTGGTAACTAGGAACTTATGGTGGCCGACAGTGGTCAAGGACTGTAAGGACTATGTTTCAGCATGTGAAGTCTGTGCCCGCGCCAAGTCCCTCCATAGTCACCCTGCCGGCTGGCTTCAGTCCTTGCCCACCCCTGAGAGCCCATGGACCCACATCTCCATGGATTTCATTACAGACTTGCCGCCATCAGATGGGAAAACTTGTATCTGGGTGGTGGTAGACAGGTTCAGCAAGCAGTGCCATTTTATTCCCCTGTCTGGGTTGCCTAACTCTGAAACTTTAAGTAAGTTGTTCGTTCTGCACATTGTACGTCTGCACGGCGTTCTGGCAAATATTGTGTCCGACAGGGGTACCCAGTTTGTCTCGAAGTTCTGGAGGGCATTCTGTAGATGCATTTGTGTTGAGTTGTCCTTCTCCTCGGCATACCATCCCGAAACTAATGGTCAAACTGAGCGTACTAACCAAGCTCTGGAACAATACCTCCGCTGTTATGTGTCAGGACATCAGACCGATTGGGTGGAACATCTGCCATTGGCTGAGTTCGCCCTCAATAATCGATATCAAGACTCCATTAAAACTACCCCTTTTTTTTGTAACCTTGGACTACATCCGCGCTTTGGGTCGTTTTCGCCCAGGATGTCGGAGCTCCCTGGAGTTGAGCAAAATATACATCGGCTAAAAACGATTTGGTCTGAGGTTAATTCAAATTTGAAAGGGGCTCAGGTTAGACAGGCTTCGGCTGCAAATAGATGACGATCTAAGGGGCCGCACCTGGGAGTTGGCGACAAGGTTTGGCTCTCTACAAAAAACATCAAGCTTAAGGTACCGTCCGCCAAACTAGGTCCCAGGTTCATCGGCCCATACGAAATTATCAAGGTGGTTAACCCAGTAGCCTTCCGCTTAAAACTTCCACAGTCATTCAAATTGCCTAACGTATTCCACAGGTCTCTCCTCAAACCTTATTGTTCTCCCATTCACCCTGTTCAGTCCCCTCCTCCTGTTTCGGTCGGGGGAGCTCTGGAGTATGAAGTCCAGGGTATCCTTGACTCCCGCCTTGTGAGGGGCTCAGTACAGTATCTGGTACATTGGAAGGGCTACGGCCCAGAGGAAAGCTCCTGGGTTCCTGCGGGGAACATCCATGCCAAGGCATCAATTAGGAGATTTCATCTCCTTCACCCTGACAAACCAGGTTTTGAGGGTCCAGAGGCCCCTCCTGGAGAGGGGGGTACTGTCACGTCGCCGTCAGACTCGGGGCCTGCTGTTCCGCCCTCAGCCACTAGGAGGCGATGGACTGTCACGCCGCCCTCGGGCTCAGGGCCTGCTGTCCAGGCCTCGGCCACCAGGAGGCGCCGGACTGACATGTCGTCGTCGAACTCGGGGCCTGCTGTTCTGCCCTCAGCCACTAGGAGGCGCCATGGCTCGCGCCCGAGTGATGGCGGCAACAGTGAAAGGGCTTCTACGCAGGCGTCTAGTGGACGCAGACTCCGCTCCTCTGTCAGTCATGAAGGGGTTGGTGCATCTTCATCAGGTCTGGTCCTGGGGTCGGTCCTGATGACATCATCAGCCCGGGAGCCTGTGAGGGATGACCTGATCCCTCAAATACCTTGGGACTGGGCTTGCAAGCCGCCGGATATATTCTTGGTTCCCCTGCGTGTTACTGTGTGAATTGCTATAGTTGTCTGATTCTGACCTTGGCCTAGACTTCTGACTCTGCTTCTGCCTAACGATTCTGTACCTCAGCTGCCCTCCTGGTTTATGACTCTGACCTTGGCCTGGACTTCTGACTCTGCTTCTGCCTAACGATTCTGTACCTCAGCTGCCCTCCTGGTTTATGACTCTGACCTTGGCCTGAATCTGACTCTGCTACTGTCTATTGTTTTTGTACCTTGCTGCCCGACTTGTTTAGACCCGGATACCACTACGTTTTTGTCCTGTTTTGGAACACCTTTCTGGCGACCGTCCTGCTCTGGCCACTGCTCCTATTCAGACAGCACCTCCTGGGCTCTGCTATAAATCCAGATCCCTGTATAGGGGTAAAGGGTATCAGTGTTTCTCGGGGTGTTGGCTGGCTGCAGCCCAGACCGCAGACGGACGTCACACAGCCACTCTCCCTGCTCCTACGAGTCTTTCTCCTGGCTATATGTGATACAAACAACAAAGCAAACAATTAGCCTTTAGAATGGCTGTTAGTATTGTGGCTCAGCTTCAGCATCAGTATCAACACTATAGGCCTCTGATTCGTTATACTGTGCACACACAGGCCTAGACAAGCACTTTCTCCTCCCAATACAAAGTGTCACAGAGCTATACAATGACATTAGTGAGCCAAGCCAGGTGGTGCCTGTTCTTTTATAACAACTGGTGATGTAACATGGCCAGTAATCACAATAATGCCACAACCAAGATGTCTATGGTATTACAATGATGTGCAGGCAATCCGCATATGATTATTGGCTGTGTAACAGGCACCAAAGACGTGGGGTGACGATTCGCATTTTACATAAAGCACTGCACATTACTCGTCAAGTTAAAAGTACAATCGAGCACCATGATAACCAAGTATCACTAAGCATGTTGGCTTATCCCTAGTATATTATACTCCAAAAAAAGTTCTAATTTTTTTTATAAATTCAGTTTGTTATCCACACTGTTTAAAGTGGTTCTTGTTACATTACAGTGGTATATAAAACTCCCAAAACCCTTCCAAAAATGTTTGAGTTCAATTATTTACTCATACAGTTTAACGCGGTACTTTACAAAATCCTTCCAAAAATTTTAATGGATTCAATTATTCCTCCATACAGTTTAACACGGTTCAACACGGTTTAACAATTGACACATGAACAAGTGCTTTTGGCCAGGGATGCTTCATTTTAATGATGGCACAGTGGATAAACATTGTGTTGGCCAGCACAAGTCCCACACTTGAAAAGCACAAGTGCTGCCAACATCAAGGTTTGCTGCCCCTACTTCTATCAGGATGTCCTCCACCTCCTACACAACTTCCTGCAACGGCTCCTGCTCCTCATCATCCTTCATCTCCAATGTGCTATATCAGAGAATGCATCAGCTGGAAGCTCTGCAGCACTGCCTTTGTGACATGCCAACAGATTCTCCTGAAGCTAATTTGCCTAGGAGACAAACTGCATAACAAGACACAGTTATTGAATGGAATAATAGACCAGACAGATCTGTCGCTCTCAATATGGAGCCTACAACCAGACATTGTCATATGTGATAATGACTGTAACCTGGTGGCGGCTGTAAACCTAGACAAGCTCACACACGTTCCATGCTTGGCCCACATGCTCAAATTGGGAGCTCAGTGGTTTCTGAAAGCCTACCCATATATTCAGAGTTTCTGTTGAAGATACAAAGGCACCAAATTCCACAAGTAAGCTACAGCTGCCACATCTCTGGCAACTGGTGTGCAACATCACCATGTGCTTGAACTCCACACTGCACATGTTGGCAAGGCTTTGTGTTCAGCAGAGGCACGTTGTGGAATACCAGTTCTGACTTGCTCATCAGTATTCTGGTCAGCCTCATATAACAACTGAAGAGTGGGTATAGATGTCTGTCATTTGCTCTGTTCTCCAAGATTTTGAGGACTCCACAAGGTGTTGAGCAGCGATGGTGCCATAATCAGTTCAACAATCCTCCTTCTGTGCCTACTTAATCAGTTGCTGCTAACAATTAAACATGAAGCTTTGTATGCAGAACAGGTGGAGATGGAGGAAAACATGAGACAGGCAGATACTCATTTCATCTGCTCAGCATGGATTGGGTAACAATGAAGAGGTGGAGGCTATGGAGGAGGAGGAACAGGTGTTGGCTGAAGAGGCTAGTAACCACACATTCTTCATCCTGTCTCTCCTATGTGGATGGGCTAAGAAGTGGAATGAGGAGCAAGAGATGGAGATGGATTTTATGTATTGCTGCCTTTCCTATTCATCTTGGCCAAAAAAGAATAACATTTGATCTCACTGCTTGACATGCTACAAGGAGAATCTTTCATCTCTGCTTCTTGAGGCAGCGAGGACTACTAAAATGTTGCTATAAGAGGTGTCCATTGTGGAAAATATCTTGAAAAAATTCCCATCAGACAACGCTAGCAGCAGGGGGCAAGCTTCTTAGCCCAACTAAGGAGGAGAGGTGAGGGAGACATACAGCAGAGGCAGGGGTACACTGTCAAAAGCCTTGACTAATTTAATGACAGCATCCAAGCTTCCAGGCTCTGATAACCTTGTATTTTTGACAAGGAGGGAAATGTTTTTAAAGATAGTCAAGCAATACGTGGTTAACAAAACCAGCATGCTACCTAATTCCCCTGTTACCTTCAGCTATTGGGTCTCAAATCCAGACAGTTAGCATGAGTTTTCCCTCTATGCCTTGGAGGTATACTGCCCAAGCATCTTGCTGAGTGACTTTTTAGTGCTGCTAGAGAAGGTCAAAACAGACAGGCACTTTGGCCTTTCAGCAGAAAGAGTTGAAAGGCTCACGCTGATAAAACTGAACAAACCTTGTATTAGTTCCAAATTTTACACATCAACAAATGATAACTCCACATAGTGGTTTTAATCTTCAAAATTTGCATGAGACACACCAGTTGTTGCCTTCTAGGGTCTATGGATGACTACATGATCCTACTTGTAATTTTTTTTATGGATTTTCAGTTTGTGCAAAGCCTTTATGATTGTAGGAGTAGATCAACTACACTACTACACTTTCAAAGTATATCAATGAGGCCCTCCAGTTGTTGCCTTCAATGGTCTATAGATTACTGTATTACACTCCTTATCATTTTTTCAAGGCTCAGGACTTTTTTTCAGAGACTTTATGATTGTAGTAGCATATCAACAACAGTTTTCGAATATTTTAATGATCTCATCCAGTTGTTGCCTTCAAGGGTATATGGATGATACTGCTTAATTTTTTTTCCTGGCTTTGCACTGTGTGAATAGCCTTTGTGAGTGTAGTCATACCACAAATACATGTTGTTCACAAAATTTGAATGACATACTACAGTTGGTGCCTTCAATGGTGTGTGAATAACCCTGCTTGTAATTTTTGTCAGGCTTTGCATTGTGCAGAACTTTTATGAGCATAGGAGTACCACAACTATGCTTTGCTCACAATATTTGAATGAGATACTACATTTGGTGCCTTCAAAGGTTTATGGATGACCCTGCTTTCATTTTTTTGGCAAGCTTTGCATTTAGTGCATAACCTTTATGAGTATTGGAGTAACACTACATGACAATTTCAACAAAATGCATATGAGGCCTTCCTTTATGTTTTATACATGGTGTATCTGAATTCCTCTTCCATCACATTTTCAGCATTTCTTGCTTCCTCCATTAATTACACAGAAATTTTCCATTCTTAATAAAAAAATTTGTTATTCTGAAATGTTTATTTTTTAATCATTTTTAAATTTTGCCTTACATGCAATTCAATATACAGGAAAGAATGTTTCTTATTTTCTTTCATGTAAACTCCAATTTATCATCAATTTTGAATGTTTTATTGTCACTCCTTAAAGTGGAGTAAAAGTATAACCCCATTGTTCTCAGTAGAGATCAGGAAGTTGGAGATGCTTCCAGGGCCATTCCCCATGTTGTTCTCTTCCACACAGCAGTTTTTCCATCCATTTCAACATTTTCACTTCACTCCCAGATCTCCTTGTAGGGTCTGTTGGAAAAATGCTCAGATTTCACATTGATTCCCACTGTACTCGTTACTTGAAACGAGCATTCGAGCATTAGGAATTGCTCGGTTCGAGTAATGAGCATCCGAGCATTTTAGGGGTCTCTCCTGTTTAGTAAAAAGTCAGTGTAATCTTCACTCATACTGTATGTTACTGGTTACATGAATTAAATTATAGGAATTTGAATATTACAGTATTAACTTCTCTTTAAAAAAAACAATAAAATAATAATAAAACCCAAATAAAAAGCACAATAATACAGATACAAAAACATCTCACCCTTCCCACAAAAAATAATACATTATTGTATCAAGTACATCCCGTTAACATCAATACTTAACATAACTTAAGCTTTTCCATATTCATGAGTGTAATAAGCGGTATCACGTGACCGTTGAAGGAAGGAAGGGAGGGAGACCGTGGAGAAGCGGGGCTGCAGAGACTGCGCCAGGAGGGGGTAAGTAAAGCGATATTCACCAGTCCGGGGTCCATCGCTGATCCCCGCTGTCTGCTATGTCCTGTGTCAGTGACGTTTAGGCAGCAGAGGGCGTGGTGACATGGTTAGTGTGCACTGTTCCCTCTGCTGGCTGAACAGTCACTGACACAGGAAGCACAGACGGCAGTGAGCAGCGATGAACCTCGGACAGGTGAATATCTCAGGTGCCAGGTCCTGAGCAGGAGAGGTGAGTATGGAATTTTTTTTTTGCAGCAGCATATGGGGGCATAATATAAGGAGCATCTTATGGGGGCAGCATATGGGGGCATATTCTATGGAGCAGCATATGGGGCATATTCTATGGAGCAGCATAAGGGGTCAGCATATGGGGGCATATTCTATGGGGCAGGATATGGGGGAGTATTCTATGGGGCAGCATATGGGGGCATATTCTATGGAGCAGCATATGGGGGCATGGTCTATGGAGCAGCATAAGGGGGTGTATTCTATGGAGCAGCATATGGGGGCATATTTTATGGGGAAGCATATGGGGGCATAGTCTATGGGGCAGCATATGGGGCATATTCTATGGGGCAGCATATGGGGGCATATTCTATGGGGCAGCATATGAGTGCACAATCTATGGAGCATCTTATTGGGGCACAATCTATGAGCATCTTATTGGGGCATAATCTTTGGAGCATCTTATGGGGGCTTAATCTATGGAGCATCTTATGGGGGCACAATCTATGGAGCATTTTATGGGCATAATCTATGGAGTATCTTATGGGGGAATAATCTATGGAGCATCATATTGGGGCATAATCTATGGAGCATCTTATGGGGGTATAATCTATGGAGCATTTTATGGGGCATAATCTATGGAGCATCTTATGGGGGCATAATCTATGGAGCATCTAATGGGGCCATAACCTTTATGGAGCATTATGTAGGGCATATTATTCTATGGAGCATCTTATGGGGGCATTATTAACCTTTTTGCAGCATTATATGGGGTGTATTTTGTATGAAACATCTTATGGGACCCATCATGAACTGTATGGAGCATTATATGGGGCTCCTGATTCAATATGGATATTCAAAAACATTTAACCTACTGATGTCTCAATTAATTTTACTTTTATTGGTATCTATTTTTATTTTTGAAATTTACCAGTAGCTGCTGCATTTTCCACCCTAGGATTACACATGAGTCAATAAGTTTTCCCAGTTTTTTGTGGCAAAATTAGGGGGGTCGGCTTATACACGGATCAGCTTATACACGAGTATATATGGTATACAAATAGGAGGTAAATCAAATAATCAAAACTAAATTAAGTTCAGTTTCATCTCTAATTTTAATTAATCCTACAAAAATATAAGGAATAGGTTGATGAATTACTGGCCAATAGTCAAAAATAATCCAATTTTATCAGACTTATTACACGTTAAACCAAATTTGAATTAAAAAAAAAACACTGCATGAAGTCGGATTCGAGCCACTGGATTCCTTAATAAGAAAGAGATTGGCCACTTCTCTTCAATTGAATTAAGTGGATCCTTCCATTGTGGAGGATCCAAATGTTGTCATATGATTGAACAGTCACTGGGGAAGGTTTTGGCACTACCCAGTTTTTAAACTGAAATACTTGTTATGTGGTTTATTTAGTAAAGTAGAACTGTAGCTTTCAATATGTGGGAGAACTATCCAACTCATCACATTCATATGAATAAACACAGATACAATATCCACAATGAAGTAATTAACCAGAGTCTTTCCAAACAATATTAAGCAAAACATCAAAAAGATAACAGCAATATAATGTTAGCAATATTAGAACATACTGTATACCAAACAATACCCCAATCAGCTTCAGAAACTAATCAAAAGGGGGTCTTATTGGATTTTAAAACTATGTAGTTTAGTAATAGATGGTTTAAATGAATACATTGATAATACACTGCTCGAAAAAATAAAGGGAACACTTAAACAACAGAATATAACTGCAAGTAAATCGAACTTCTGTGAAATCAAACTGTCCAATTAGGAAGCAACACTGATTGACAATCAATTTCACATGCTGTTGTGTAAATGAAAGAGACAACAGATAGAAATTATTGGCAGTTATCAAGACACCCTCAATAAAGGAGTGATTCTGCAGGTGGGGACCACAGACCACATCTCAGTATCAATGCTTTCTGGATGATGTTTTGGTCACTTTTGAATGTTGGTTGTGCTTTCACACTCGTGGTAGCATGAGATGGACTCTACAACCCACTCATGTGGCTGGAGTGTGTAAGCAGTTTCTGCAAGATGAAGGCATTGATACTATGGACTGGCCCGTCCATTCCCCAGACCTGAATCCGATCAAGCACATCTGGGACATCATGTCTCGCTCCATCCACCATCATGTTGCACCACAGAATGTCAATGAGTTGGTGGATGCTTTAGTCCAGGTTACTCGAGATTTCCTGAGCGTGCTCGGGTGATCTCCAAGTATTTGTATGTGCTCGGAGATTTAGTTTCTGTCGCCGTAGCTGCATGATTTTCAGCTGCTAGCCAGCCTGAATACATGTGGGTATTGTCTGTTTGTTAGGAAATCCCCACATATATTCAGGTTGTCTACCAGCCACAAATCATGGTTCGGGAACCTGAATAGTACATGGACCCAAACCCGAACCCCATTCACTTGAAGGGGGGCCCGAACATCTAGTATTTGCCACGCTGTTATGTGCATGACAGCGCTACAAATACCACTTCTGATTGACAGTGAAAGCATTCCCGCCAGTCAGAGAGCCGCGGTTCCCATGCTGTCAAAAGACAGCATGAACGTGAAGCTATGATCTGAGGTATAAAGTTTACCTCCAGTCACTGGTGTCAGCTGATGGGACAACTGATTCCCTCTTTCGACACCTGCTACCGCTAATTACATTGAGAGTAGGAGCAGCGGATGAGAGTATTCATTAGCCGCTGCTGCGCTGTAAATAAAAAATTAAAAAATACCCTGTGTGGGTTCCCCTGTAGTTTTGCTAACCAACCAGGCAAAACTCACAGCTTTGCTCTCTGCAAATCTATGGTCTTCAGTTCCAGCAATCACAAGTCCAGGAACCAGCGGTTACAACAGAAGACTTTGGAGAAATTTACCTTGAGTATGCAAAGTGTTGTGCCTGCCTTGTACAACCAGACTAGGTGAGTGATACACTTTTCACTTACAGAGATTTATTTCTGTTGATCCACACAAGGATCACTCTGTTACGATTGGCGGAAAGCACCAAATAAAAAAATTACAATAAGGTGCGTTGGCAACCCGGGGTCTACTGTGCGGTGATGAAGAAATCGCAGCTAGCACAATGGTGGAGAAAGGCTGTCAGAATAAACTTAAATCACACTGAGTTAAATGTCACTCAGTGTGCACAGAGCGCAAACTAAAAAGCTCTGTTACACCACAGAGTGGTACTATGAAGCAAAGCAAAAGACTATACTTTGTTAGACTTCACAGGCATATAGAAAAATACTAATTGTGGACCCCATAACTTAACCCCCCAGGAAGACTAAGCTGGTGGTTGACTCTGCTCTGACACACTTTAGCACGCATGCCTTAGGACGCCCGGTGCAGATGCTAAGTTCAAGCAGGAGTTCCCACCCTACACTGCCGGTTTAGACCAACACTTGCAGTGCTGTAGCAGCACACTTGCACACAGAGTGGTCAGGTAGCCACCAAAACACCACACATAAGATACTAGCGCACAGGCATGCGCCATTGAGAGCTTCTCATACCTTGTTCAAGTCCAGACAGACAGGACCTTGCCTGTGGACTAGGGATGGGCGAATCTACTCGATAGGACTCGTTACTCTGCGAGTAGTAGGGGACTCGCAGGAGTCGGTACTCTGCGAGTTTCCAAGCGATTACTCGGAGAGTAACGAGTCCAATGCAAATGAATGGCAATCCTAGTTTTTGCAGAGTTTCTTAGCGATTTTGTGTCAGCAGCTGGACACAAAATCGCTAAGAAACTAGGATTGCTTGTATTAAACTGTGAAAAAACTAGCTAGGAGTTTTTTTTTTTTTTTTTCTCTCTCTCTAGCACAGGAATCGCTGCAAAACTCGCATCGCCATTCTCCTCCCCTCCCCAGCACAGGAATCGCTGCAAAACTCGCATCCCCATTCTCCTCCCCTCCCCAGCACAGGAATCGCTGCAAAACTCGCATCCCCATTCATTAACATTGGACTCGCTAGACTTGCAACGAATAGCGAGTTTCCAAGTCGGACTCATTACAGCCTATCGATTCCGAATATTTCAGGATTCGCCCATCCCTACTGTGGACCAATTTTAAGCTGCCACATCACCAGAGCACCTGACGTCCGAGCAAAAATGTGGAGGCACCATATCATGAACATGCTCAGCAGGATGAAATCTGGACTTAGACTTCAGAACACAGCACTGCACAAGTAAACTAGTAGTCACCATAGGCTTAGCTGGAGAGCCAGCAGTAACTACACCTGCAGCACAAGCCTCGACAAGGTGCTGGGACCGAAGTCTGTGCTGCGCAGTCATCCCAGCGGCCGAGCCTGAATGGGAGACCACAGCACCAGAAAAGGCTTGAGATCCATTCCATGCAGTGGGAGAATTCCGGTGCCTAAAATTACCCCCCTCTAACACCTACTTTCTGGTGACATCTGCCACACTCAGAAACCGCAATACACTGGTAGGCATGGAAGTGTTTTTACAGTTTGGCTGAAGTTCTAGATGGAACACAGAACCTGCCCGAGAGCCCAGGCTTTTAGACACAGGCTCTCATAGAAGCTACCCCATTTTTGTATGCTCCCTGTTGCCCAATCAATCTGGGGGAGTGAAGACACAGCCAGGGTAAGCCCAGAAGTACCTCATCTATACCCTCAGAGAAAACTAGAAAGGATATTATCTACTGATGCTTTGGAGACACGGTGAGGGTAAGGGGAACAGTCCGATGGGAAATTGGGGTTGGCAAAACGGACCCATTAGGCTGGTTTCACATTTGCGTTTTTTTGCGCTGGAAAAAAACGCATACGTGCGCATGCGTTTTTTCCCCTATATTTAACATGGGTGCGCATACCTGCGCGCTGGTAAGCGCATGTATGCGATTTTCATGCGCTGCGTTTTTTTGGGGTGTGCGTTTGTATTTTCCAGACGCAGCATGTTGCATTTTTTGGCCCTGCAAAAAAGCGCATGCGCACATATGCGCACGTTTTGCGCTAAAAATGGCCATTATAGCCTATGGATGCGCATACATGCGCACTGGCATGCTCATGTATGCGTTTTTTTGCACATGCGTTTTTTTTTGTTAACCATGGAATTTAGGGGTTTGGGTTAGAGTTAGGGTTAGTTAAGGGGGTTTAGGGTTAGGGTTAGGGTCAGGGTCAGGGTTAGGGTTGGGGTTAGGGTCAGGGTTAGGGTTAAGTATGGTTTGGTTAAGGGTCAGGGTTAGGGTTAGGGTTGGGGTTAGGGTCAGGGTTAGGGTTAAGTATGGTTTGGTTAAGGGTTAGGGTCAGGGTTAGGGTTAGGGTCAGGGTTAGGGTTAAGTATGGTTTGGTTAAGGGTCAGGGTTAGGGTTAGGGTTGGGGTTAGGGTCAGGGTTAGGGTTAAGTATGGTTTGGTTAAGGGTTAGGGTCAGGGTTAGGGTTAGGGTCAGGGTTAGGGTTAAGTATGGTTTGGTTAAGGGTTAGGGTCAGGGTTAGGGTTAGGGTTAGGGTCAGGGTTAGGGTTAAGTATGGTTTGGTTAAGGGTTAGGGTCAGGGTTAGGGTTAGGGTCAGGGTTAGGGTTAAGTATGGTTTGGTTAAGGGTCAGGGTTAGGGTTGGGGTTAGGGTCAGGGTTAGGGTTAAGTATGGTTTGGTTAAGGGTTAGGGTCAGGGTTAGGTTTAGGGTCAGGGTTAGGGTTAAGTATGGTTTGGTTAAGGGTTAGGGTCAGGGTTAGGGTTAGGGTTAGGGTTAGGGTCAGGGTTAGGGTTAAGTATGGTTTGGTTAAGGGTTAGGGTCAGGGTTAGGGTTAGGGTTAGGGTTAAGGTTAGTTAGGGTTAAGTATGGTTTGGTTAAGGGTTAGGGTCAGGGTTAGGGTTAGGGTTAGGGTCAGGGTTAGGGTTAGGGTTAGGTTTAGGGTTAGGGTCAGGGTTAGGGTTAGGGTTAGGGTTAGGGTTAGTTAGGGTTTAGGGTTTGGGTTAGGGTTAAGTATGGTTTGGTTAAGGGTTAGGGTCAGGGTTAGGGTTAGGGCTAGGGTCAGGGTTAGGGTTAGGGTTAGGGTTAGGGTTAGTAAAGTCATGGTTTGGGTTAGTGTGAGGGGCCACCTAATGTTGGAAAAAAACGCAAACGCGGTAAAAACGCACTAAAAACGCATACAAACGCATAAAAACGCTGCGTTTTTTTCATGCATGCTCATAAATATGCTTGAAAAAAACGCAGCAGTTGTATGCTTTTGTATGCATTTTTTCAATGCGTTTTTTTGCGGGAAAAACGCGCTGCAAAAAAAAGCAAGTGTGAAACTAGCCTAAGCTACCCGAAAAGACATCAGCTTAGGTAGTATAACTAAAGGGATAGCATGCCAATGGGAGGAGGCAGACATGAATTTGCCCTCAGCACCGGAGTCCATGCAAGCCTGTGCTGTAAGTGTTGCCAATCTAAATGTCAGAGAAACCTCAAAAGCCATTTTGTGTGACACGTCAACAGGAACTAGTGAACCTCTCCCCAAGGCCACTTGAGGCTGTGACTCTTTCTGATGCTTGGTACATTTATTGGCAAGATGACCTACTTGTCCACAGGCAAAACAAGTCAGCTGAGGACGAACAGAGTGAGAGATTGGCTCAGCTCAAGAGACGTCCATGGGCTCTACAGGGCCGTCAACATGAGTTGGAGGACGCATGGGATTGGCAAAAATCGAAGCCAACTGATCCCAGTGTTTAGTATGGACATGCTCCAAACCATGCTCAACATGCTGCAAATTGATCCAGGTGGCCACTGATATTAATTTCACCAGGGAAGTTGAAATCTCCCTGGTGGCCAAAGCATCGCTGATATGATCTGCTAATCCCCTCCAGAATATTGGTATTAGGACCTTATCAGGCCATTCCAACTCAGTAGCCAGGGTATGATACTGAATGGCAAACTGGCTAACCAATTACAAACCCTGAGCTAAAGCCAGGCGTTGGAGTGCGGTATCATGAGTTACTTGTGGCCCCAAAAAACCTCTAACACAAAGGGCACTTAGGCAAATGTTCATTACAATGTGAGAATATCTGACAATACTGCAATGCATGGTTGCCTAAGTTCTCTTTAGGTCATCATCCTACTTCTATCTTCCTTTTGATTATGCCTATTTAGACAGCTGTTGAACTAAGGCCCCTTCTATGATCATTTTTCATATTTAAACAGTGTATTATAGTAGGTGAGGAGAATTGCTATAAATCTTTTGATATGATATTTTGTATTTTCCTTGTATGGCATAAGACTTACCAAAAGTAAAACAATATGGATTTAGTGTACATCTGTGTATTCAGTATTTTCAAATGTCACCACTGTGCCTTCTGATCATTCAAATACATGAGACGTGTTGATAGGGAGTGCACAAAGTATGACATACAACCAAAAAATTTGGGATGATGTAGCCAAGTCTAACATGCACCAATTTTAATCAATCGATTTTGGGACTTTCAAAAACATGTCTCATAAGAACAAGCTTAGATTTATTTCTACATCAAAGGAAAAATAACAATAGCTTTTGAAAAAGGGAAAAAAATAAAAAAAACTATGTAGGTAAAACCTTTCAAAAAATAGGCATAGCAATGTGTAAAAACTTGATAACAAGAATTTAGAAATTAGAGAAATATTCAGGATTGAGAGTCCTCAGTAGTTGATACCTTTTAATGGCTAACTGAAAAGATGGTAATACATTGCAAGCTTTCGAGACTACTCAGGTCTCTTCATCAGGCTAGACTAATTAGAAATTAGAGAGAAATTATCAACCATACTTGCTTTTAATTTTATTTTTGACTTTTGCATTATGCAACATTATTTTTACATTAAAGCTCTTAAATTTGTCACGTAAAAATTAAAATTGAAATGTGTGCCTAAGAACTTTGATTTGCCTTGATCATAACACCCTACTTACATACATTTTTAATATGCAGTTCTCCTGTGGCTCATAATGTTTTTTTGGTCTGTTAGATTTACAAGATTCAAAGGACAACAGAGAAAAAAGACTGGTAAAATAATTAATGCTAATCTAGGATTCATAGAGCTTACTAAAGTAATGCTAGCATAGGTTAATGTTGCGTTTGAAGCATAACGCTAAGCTTAACAGACTTCAGCAATAATGACATGTAAATTTTATGCTAACTAGGTGTAAGCATGTGACATAAAAATCTCTTAAGCTCAACACATTACCTTAAATAAGTCACTTATAGCAGGATTTCAGAGAAAAAGGGAAATTAAGTATTATAAAGATGACTAAATGTTTTGTGATAATAACATTTATAAACCACTGACAGTAGTTCCAAATTTTGTATATTTGACTTGAATAACAAATATGCCTTTAGAGTTTAAAAAATATTACAAAGTATTCTTAATGTGAAAAAGACATTCATAGAAATTGCCAAAGCTAGTTAGGAGACAGCTCGCATATGCTAAAGCCAGAATAAAATATTAACCGCTTCATGTGCCCTATCATACAAGTACATCATGACAGTCACTGGTCTAAAAAATAGCTGCTGTGTCTGCCATGTACAGTGCGCCGATTCAGCTGGTGTTTTTTGCATCTACATAAAGGAAAGATGAGGGGTATGAGTGATATGGAACTGGTGGTGTTCAGACTATTAGGGGCAGGAATGCCACTCTGGAGCCACTACGTCTTCAATGCAAATGGATTTTTACCTGTGTAGTCAGGCCCCACATGATGTAAATGAAGAACATCTTATTTCGGGCTTCTGTAAGCAATCTTGAAATGGGGAATCTCTATATTTTTCAACTTTTTTGTACAAGAACCTTTGGACCGTTACTTGGGATTAATTCTATATAGCTTTGTTTTTCAATGTATATTTATTTTCTTTATGTTTGTCCCACAGAACACTTATTGAATTGGCTGATTGGAACACATATCCACATGTGTATAACGGGAATGATTTATTCATGGTTTTCCAATAGATTCAGCAGTGTCTCATTAGTGGTCATCCTATATTGCTTATAATATTGTTTGCACAACTGTACTTATGTTTTTTGTCCTTTTCTATTTCCTAATCTGCACACAATAAATCTTTATCATTTCAATTCATATTTATTTCATATATTGATGGCACAATTAAACAGTATTAATATGCTGACTGATATATTTTCACAGTTTATTGACACAATTTTAGCTTTTTTGTCTACAAATTCTTAGCACAACTATTTGTACATGTTCTCTCACATGTATACATAATATTTTCTCATTTTCATGATTATTTTTAAATATGTTTTACTTTTTTCCATATTATCTAAGTATTTTTTGCAGTATTATTATATTTACCATATATTATTGTTTTTATTTATTTCTTATTTTTGTTTATATTTATTTATCATCTTTTTTATGTTCAAAATTATTTCCTGCAATATTAACATTTGCAAAGAAAATTGTGGCAGTGTCTTTTTCGATCAACTGCCACATTTTTCAATTTTTTTCAATCACATTTGTGAGAATCACACCTTAATTTTCCTTTTCACATATGCAAAAAGACTGACCACATGATGGTGACTGACCACATGACTAGTATCTGTATCTAAGTATCAGGGTGTGCTGAAGCATGCGTGAGCACAATTTTTTTCTTCACAAAGCTGGTGTGGAATTTGGTCATTTGAACAATGGTCACATGACCGGGTTATCTTTCTATCCATCTTAGAGCACTGTCTGTTTGCATGGAGATAGATTGAGATCTCCTATGACATCCCCTGATGAACCCTGATACTACAGGGGGAAATGCATCAGGACTATGCACAAGGTACAACTGAAACAATACATGTCTCTATGTTATAGCCCACATTTATGATGAGGATTTTTGATATTTAAATAGACTGTGGGAATTTTTTGTCTTGATATTATACATGGCACTATTTATACCTCAGCCTGCTGCCATTGTCATTGGGGAGATATATGGCACTGTTAGGCAGCAAGTAAAAAGGGAGGACAGCGTAGAAAGAAGGCCTCCGTACCTACCTGGCCAGGTGTATCAAAAATTGCTTCCAGGCTGCCCAGCTCTCCATTACGATCTGTTACCAGTGCCCCGGTTTGTACTAGCAACCATCAAGTAAAGGAAAATGAAACTACAGCCCGTGTGTCCTCCAGTGATCTCTTGCGCCCTGAGTCCTGCACCACAAGGTAAACGAAGCCTGACATAAACAGAACCAGTAGCCCTGGATCCCAGCTCCACTTGTGGGGAGCAGAACCATCCCAGCTGCATCACCATCAGCCCCATCGGTCTCCTTTAGCAGCGTTGGCCATCCATTCCCGAACACCACAGGTGGCGTCATGTTAAATGTCATAAGCATATTCCCCATTTTACGGCACAGACAGGGCCACAGAGTCAGGTCATGGCCCCGTGACTTCCCCAAGGAACTGTCCAACCCGGTTCCGAGTACCCCACAGCCCTGGTGGGCGTGTCATATATATTGGGGACATTCAAAGCATTATTTGCCCTTATTATGCTGTGACATTTAGAACTTTCTTTAATGGTGGTATATTATGTGAAAAAATAATTATGTGCATTTTAAGCTACGTACCCTAACTAAGGGAAATACACATTATTGACCATCTGGTACTTTATTACTGGAGACCCTTTTGGATCTTCTACCAAATAGAAATGAGTGATTCTGAGACAACTCCATACACATGTAAAATATGCCTACAGTTCGTAGACTCCCTGTAACCAGACTGTCCTCACAAGGATACCTAACAGACCTAGTTAGGGACCCTGGTTGACTATCACTATTGTATATTTGATTCCAATTTCAATTTGTGTAATATTTTCCCTTTGAGCTAGTGTGATATAGCGTGATTAGGGATACTGATGATGAGCGGAGGCGCCAAGGAGTACAAATTAGGTTGCCAACCTCCGCTGTAAGGAAGTAAAATACCCTTAGGGAGAGGAAGGAGTTTACTAGGTCTACATACCTATTTCTTAGAAATTTTCTGGGGATCCTGGTTCTTTAAAATACACCTTGGCGCTGTCTGTAAATATACAGGTGCTTCTCACAAAAACAGAATATCATCGAAAAGTTAATTTATTTCAGTTCTTCAATCCAAAAAGTGAATCTCATATATTATATAGCGTCATTACAAACAGAGTGATCTATTTCAAGTGTTTATTTCTGTCAATGTTGATGACTATGGCTTACAGCCTATGAAAACCCAAAATAATTTCCTCAGTAAATTAGAATACTTTATAACACCAGCTTAAAAAAATATTTTCAAATCTGAAATGTTGGTTTAATGAAATGTATGTTCAGTAAATGCACTCAATACTTGGTCGGGACTCCTTTTGCATCACTTACTGCATCAATGTGGCGTGGCATGGAGGCAATCAACCTGTGGCAGTGGTGAGGTGTTATGGAAGCATGGGTTGTTGTGACAGCAGCTTGCATTGTGTGCCTCTCCACTCTTCCTCCAGTCTCTGGACCTTGAGTTCAAAATGAAATGAATAATTTGCTTTAACTTGAAAGCAACACCTTGGACCACTCAGCAACAGTCCAGTTCTTTAGCAGCAAACCACTCCTTGTGACTCTCCCCCAAATCTTTGAATGGCCTTTTCTTAACAATCATTTCAATTTTTCTGGTATCCCGGTTGCTTGTGCACCTTTTTCTACCCACTTTTTACTTACACTCAACTTAATAACTCAATAACCTTTTGCAGCTTACCCTCCTTGTGTAGTGTGTCAATGACTGACTTCTGGACATTTGTCAAGTCAGCAGTCTTCCCCATGATTGTGGAATATAGCTTAAAAGGGACAGCACCGCTTACCTGCCCTGGTCTCTGAACAAATGCAGTACAGGATGCAGCAAACCCATGTGTGCCACACGGCCAATCCCTGATTGTAGGCTGGCTGCCTCATTTGGTATTTTGCACCTGTGCAGTTGCCATTTTACTTGGGTCCTCTGCCCCCTGTTTAGTGCAGATGTATTGAGGCCTGTTTATACAGGCAAGCATTTCTACCTGCTTTTTGAGTTTTCCTGAATATAGGAGGATTTTTTCCTCTTTCTGTGGTTTTCATGTTAGAGTAGGGCTGGCAAGTGTAAGGAACCTTGGCGCGGTTTGCCAGCTTACGTATTATGGCCAGAATATCAACCAATTCCTTACATATATTTATATGTTTTTATGCACTTTATATCTTATTCAGGGTGCAGTTGGGCCCAAATGGTTCTGTAAACTGTGGCCTCTGTTTACACAGGATGCATTATAGTTAGTACTGGGCAGCCCCCCTATATGGTGTTACTAAGAAGCTGTGAACCTGATGCTCTGCATTCCCAGTGTGAACACTGCCACATACGGATTTTTTTTTTTTGCACTGGTGTGCCACATGGCCAATCCCTGATTGTAGGCTGGCTGTCTCATTTGGTATTTTTCACCTGTGCAGTTGCCATTTTACTTGGGTCCGCTGCACCCTGTTTAGTGCAGATGTATTGAGGCCTGTTTATACAGGTAAGCATTTTGTGCCTGTTTTTGGTGTTTTCCATGTAGCAAAGATGTTGCAAAACACAGGTGCAAAATACTAAATAAGCAGCCACTCACAGCCTACCAATTCATGGATGGAACGACTGCTTAGTATATGTTTGCACAACATAGGCATATATGGGGCACTTTTCACATTCAGGCAACGCATAGTGTCTGATTTACAGCCATTCACATCCATACTTTTCGATCGTTCGGGCAAGCCAGCACTCTCTGAATGCATCCTATGTTGACACCCCTGTTTACAAGACCTAACGTTATGGGCTTGGCTGCATCCTGAAAAATGAAATGCACAAAATGCATATAAATATCTGGTTGATATTTTGGTCAAGATATCCAAGCTCGCAACCCAACATCAAGATAGTAGTAGTGCATTTGTTCAGAGACCTGGGCAAGTAAGCAGTGTTGCCCCTTTTCAGCTGTATTTTTGAATTTTTGGAGGATTTTTAGTCTTCTTTTTTGGCTTCGCTACTAAGTCCCATGATTGTGGCACCTACTGAAACAGAGTAAGGCATTTTTTTAAACACTTAGGAAGCCTTTGCAGGTGTTTTTTGTTAATTATTGTAATTTACTGAGATAATGACTTTTGGGGTTTCATTGGCTGTAAGCCATAATCATCAACATTAACAGAAATAAACACTTGAAATAGATCACTCTGTAATGACTCTGTAATATATGAGTTTCACTTTTTGTATTGAAAAACTGAAATAAATTAACTTTTTGATGATGTTCTAAATTTATGAGAAGCACGCGTATGCAATGTGTGCAATGTACAGTACCTGTATGTTTTTAGATAAATCAATAAAAGTTAATTTTTAGGGGTCATTTCATTTTGATGGTTGTATTTGTTGAATCTTGACCTTGCCTAGAGATTTATGATTTGGTGTTTACTTATCTGGTGAGGAATTTGGTCATATGAACAATGGTCACATGACCAGGTTATCTTTCCTTCTAACTTAGAGAATGCTTGTGTAGTACAGTTCCTTTAAGCCCTTCTACCCCAGCCTGTTTTCACCTTCTTGACCAGGCCAAGTTTTGCAATTCAGACCAGTGTCACATTATGTGGTAATAACTCTGGAATGCTCCAACATATCCCAGTGCTTATCACATTCATTCTGAAATTTCTCTAGTGTATGCCAATACCCCATATGTGTTGAAAAATAACTTTTTGATTGGATGGCGAAGCTTGAAAGGGAAGGAGTGCCATTTCAGTTTTGGATAGCAAAATTGGTTGAAATTGAGAACAGGCACCATGTTTCGTTTGCAGAATCCCTGATGTGCTCAAACAATGGAAACACTCCACAAGCGATTCCATTTTGGAAACTATTCCCCTCAAAGAACTTCTCTAGAAGTGTGGCGAGCACTTTAAACTCTCAGGTACTTTACAGAACTTTATAACATTGAGCAGTTAAAATGAAAAAAATACATTTTTCGTACAATAATTTTGTTTTGCTCCAAATTTTTTCATATTCACAAAAGCAACAGGAGAAAATGGACAGTACAAATTGTTATGTAATTTCTCTAGAGTATGCTGATACCCAATATGTAGAGGAAAACTGCTGTTTGGGCATACAACAGAACTTGGAAAGGAAGGAGTGCCATTGGACTTTTGGAGCACAAAATTGACTAGAATAGATAGTGCAGAGCCCCTGATGTGCCTAAACAGTGGAGACCCCGCAAAACTGACTCACTTAAGAAACTAAACCCTCTCAAGTAACTTATTTAGAGGAGTGATGAGCTTTACAGAATTTTATAATGTTTGGCCATGAAAGTTAAAAAATTAATTTTTCCCTCAAAAATGTTTTTTTCTCAAATTTTTCATTTTTATGACCGTAACATGAGAAATTGGAGCATAAAATGTGTTGTACAATTTCTCCTAAGTACAAAAATACCCTGTATATAGTGGAAAATTACTGTTTGGGTGAATGGCAGGGGTCGGAAAGGAAGGAGCACCACCTAAATTCTGGAGCTCAATTTTTGCTGGAATAGATTGCGGATGTCATTTCACATTTGATGAGCCCCTGACATGCCAAAACAGCAGAAACCCCCACAAGTGACCCCATTTTGTAAATTACACATCTTAAAGAATTCACCTGGTGGTGTAGCAAGCATTTTTAACCTTCAGGCAATTCACAGAATTGTAAAACATTAGGCTGAGTCAATGGAAAATTACATTCTTTCCAATAAAATGTTGGTTTGGCCCCAAGTTTCCAATTTTCAGAAGGAATTTTAGGAGGAAATGGACCATACAATTTTTAGCACAGTATCTCCTGAGTGCAACAATACTCCATATGTGTTTGAAAGATACTTTTGAAACACAGTGAAAAGCTTAGATAGGAAGGAGCATTATATTGAATTTGAAATTTTGCTGGAATGGTTTTAGGGTGCCATGTCACATTGATTTGGGCACCAATATTTAAATGCAGTATATCTATTTCTAGTGGCTGTGATATTCAGCTGTCATCTGCCTCCAACAGTTGAGGGTGAAATGGAGTTCTGCCCAAGGCTGTTAATCTGTTAAATGCAGTTGTCAATCTGTGACATTAGCAGCATGACAATAGGGGGCGCACTGTTTTAACTGCTCAATGCGATCACGGGGCACCAATGAGTTGCCATGACAGCCAAGATTCTGTGTCTAGATGGCGTTCATAGATGACCATGATTTTTACTATTCACAGCAGTACTGTAGCACTGCTGGATATAGCACAAGCGATCTGATCAACTCAGGCTCAAGTCTTCTAAGGGGACTAAGAAATGCAGTGAAAAGTTTAAAAAAGTTTTAAAAAATATGAATAAAAATGTTTAAATCACCCCCGTTCTCTGTATTAAAAATTAAGAAATACAAAACTGTAAAAGAAAACACATATTTGATATTGATATGTTGGTATTCTTAACTCCTATCTATGAAAAAAATAATAATAATCTGATCGGTAAATGACGTAGCGTTAAAAAATAAAAACGCGAGAATTGCATTTTTGTGACCACTGCAACAACACAAAAAATGAATTTGATCAAAAAATTGTATTCATCCAAATTGTATTCATCCAAATGTATTCAGGGCACAAAAAAACAAGCCCTCAAGCAGCCCAATTTCTCAAAAATGAAGAATGCTCCATCTTTTGGAGAAGGGTATCACAAGCAAAATTAGGTTTTTTTACAAGTTTCTGATTTTTATTTCCACCATGTTAATGTAGCTAACACCACGCATATTTGGTATCACTGTAATTGTACTGACCTGAAGAATCATGGCAGGTAAGTTTTACAGTAAACTGAACACTATAAAGAAAATTGGGTTTTGTTTGCTATTTCTCTACACTTATAATTTTTATCCCGCTTTCCAGTATATCAGATGATAAAATTGATAGCATTAAGGCCCTTTTACATTTAGCGATCAACCAGCGATCCGACCCGGTCAGGATCGCTGGTGCATCGCTAATTGATCGCTAGTGAGCTTTCACACAGAAAGATCTCACAGCGATGCAGCAGCGACGCAGCGCACGATACTCACCTTTCACACACAGCGATGAAGACGTCCTCCTGCCCGCCTCCATGCGTCGCTCGTCTCACACAGCAAGAAGCCCAGCAGGAAGCAGACGACGAGAAATGGAGCCGCCCGATCTCGCGCGATCAGCAATGGACAGAGGGGGAACCGGTCGGAGGTAAGTATCACACATAGCGATATCGCTAGCAATATCGCTATAACGTCACAAAACCCCCTTTATTCAAAAGATCAATTCGTCCCACAAAAAATAAGTCCTCATATGACTTTGTCATGCAAACAATAAAACTATTATGGCTCTTGGTATAAAGGGAGAAAAAAGCAGAAAAAGAAAAAAATGCCCAGTCTTTAAGGGGTTAAGAAGAGCTCTTTGTTCAATTAGATTGTGTTTTTTTCCTAATGTAAACCAGCATTACCCGACTCTTCTATTAATGCTGTATCCTTTATGCATGTGTATTCCCCACACGCACACAAAAAGACATATTAACATATAACATTTCACACTCGCAAGACTGCTTGTTGGTGATAATCACTGAGTATTAGCTGTCTCAGTGGGAGATTTTTAATAAAAATGGTAAAGAATTTTTAATAAAGACTGTTTATCAGGGATTTTGCACCACCGTTAGAAGGAAAAATATGCATACAATGTAATGCTTACCTACATTTGATAACGCTATCACTTTTTATGAGAAAATGTAACATGTTTTACTTGGCAGAAAAAAAGGTTTTCTTGTAGGTTTTCTGGTATAAATTGCTTATTTAGGGTAGTTACATAAGTGAGTTTAAGTCAGAACTTTAAATAGGCTAAATATAAAACTGTTTTTATTTTTGATCTTCTCAGCCTTTAAGCTATACACTTACTTTGATCATTGTCTGCATAACCCAATTACCTTTCAGTTTTATTTCACTGATGAAAATTCTAATTAAAATACGGTCCAGCATCAATGGCTTCTTAAATAATTGCGAGTTGTTCACATTCTGAAAATGCAAAGTATATTCCTACGTTTTACCACTCTTCTTTTATGTTTATATAATGATCTTACAGTTAAATGCTAGGGTAACTTTAACACCTTTATGACATTTTTCATAAGTTTACATCATGATTTGGAAGGGGTTCCCCTAAAATGATGTAGATTACAGATGATCACATGAGATGGACCCACATGATCATCACCTTAAATTCAGCTTAAGTGTTGCCAAGACCTAGCTGTCAGTGCCACTAGAGATGCTCACAGCACCCCAGGCCATTTAACCCACTAAATGTCACTAATGCTAGTGATTGCAGCATTTAGAAGGTTGGGAGAGGAAGGGCACTCTCTATTCCTTTATATCAGTGCCCCAACAACATCATCATGAAGGCCCATGGCAGCTCCGGGTCAATCACCTATGGCAAACCTGTTAGACCTTGCTGAGAGTATGATCAACAGGGATCCCATATAAATTGCTAAATTGCCAATGGGTGGAATCAAAACAATTTGTTCACCCATGGCACAAGCCACATCAGCTCCAATAGTCCATTATAAACCAGAGAAAGAAGGAGCAAACGATGATTATGCAAAAAGTATCAATAATTTTTATTATTAAAAAGTAACATACAAAAAGTGCACAAGATCATATTAAAGTGTCAATGTGATGCAGATGAATATACACTTAAGGAGCCCCTCTCCCCAAGATGGAAACAATATCCTCATATGAATATTCCAAGCAATGTGCCTAATCAAAAAAAGTCCAATAATGTAATGCCACCCCGTAAATTATTAAGAGCCATGTGGCTCAGAATGTTCCCAGTACCTGCCCTGAGCACAACTCAATCATAAGGGAGGTACATAGCATCCATATAATGTGGGGAAACATAGGCAAGAATGAAGGAAAGTCCCACTAGGAGACAACCATGGATGTAAGTGAGCTGTCTTACCAGAGGAGGGAGGGAGAGGAGGACCATCTGGCAGTGACCCCCCACGCACGTTTCGTGTCACAGGACGGCCGCTTTATCAAGGAGAGTATGGTCTGAAAGGCTTCTGCCAGCGCAGCACTGACAGCTATAATGCATTGCAATACATTATACCAGATGGTAAATGGTCTAAAAAAATGTCAAAATATTATGATGCAAAAACTTTAATTTGGAAAAAAACATATTTTATGTGTGTGATAGCAGCCATACATAAAAAAATATCATTGTGGCAATGCTATAATCACACCAACCTGAAGAATAAAGTGGTCTAATCATTGATATAGCAAAAGGAGAAGCAAAAAAATAAATAAAACCAATTATTAACCAGCTGTCTGTTGATGTGTTCATTCTGTCTTCCAATGATCACAGTACATTTATCCCACTCTCTGCAGTGAGTGCTAATGCCAGGATTTCCATGTAAATCTCTGAAATATGTGAGTCAGATGGAAAACCCAGCAGAAGATTTCATATAATGAGGTAAATGGAGAAACTGTGGATGCTTTCTAGCCCATGATCCGAGGGTGCCCGTCTTTTTAAGCATGGTAGGTCACAGTTTTGTGCACCACTGAAAAGAAGAATATACAACTGGAAGCTGTTTAAAAAGTCAGCACAGTGTAATTTATATTTGTTTAGAAAATGCCATAGACAAAAGAAACCCTAGCTAAATATTATTAAAATACTAGAAAAAGGCCTAATGCTATCGCAATGGGAGTGCAGTGAAATTAACATCTGTGTATGCTTAGTGGTGCTGACAGGAGCAGCGCGAGTAGAGCACGCATTTATTGCTGTTACTGCTCATGCGTAGGAATTGCGGCCACGAACTGCACCTGCGTAAGTGACTTACACGTCACCATTATTCCCGCGCATGCAAACTAACGACACGGCTGTTACTGCGCCTGCGTGGGAATAGCGAAGATGTGTACCATATATACTCAAGTATAAGCTGACCCGAATATAAGCAAAGGCACCTAATTTAGCCACGGAAAACTGAGTAAACTTATTGACTCAAGTATAAGCCAGGTATGCATTGTCCCCCTGTCCTGTCCTGGTATGTATGGCTCCCCCTGTCCCTGTCCTGGTGTGTGCGGCTCCCCATCCCTGTCCTCGTGTGTGTGGCTCCTCCCATCCCTGTCCTGGTGTGTGTGGCTCCCCCATCCCTGTCCTGGTGTGTCTGGTTCCCCCCATCCCTGTCCTGGTATGTGTGGCTCCCCCCATCCCTGTCCTGATATGTATGGCACCTGCCATCCCTGTCCTGGTATGTGTGACTCCCCCTGTTCTGTCATGGTATGTGGCTCCCCCATCCCTGTCCTGCTATGTGTGGCTCTCCCCATCCCTGTCCTGGTATATGGGGCTTCCCCCATCCTGTCCTGGTATGGGGAGCTCCCCCCATCTTTTCCTGGTATGTGGCTCCCCTCGTCCCTGTCCTGGTATGTGTGGCTTCCCCATCCCTTTCCTGGTATGTGTGGCTCTCCTGTCCCTGTACTGGTATGTGTGGCTCCCCCTCCTGTATGTATGGCTCCCTGGTCCCATCCTTTATGTATAGCTCCCTGGTCCCATCCTGTATGTGTGGCTCCCTGGTCCCATCATGTATGTATGGCTCCCTGGTCCTATCCTGTATGTATGGCTCCCTGGTCCCATCATGTATGCATGGCTCCCTGGTCCCATTCTGTATTTATGGCTCCCTGGTCCTATCCTGTATGCATGGCTTCCTGGTCCCAACCTGTACGCAGGGCTTGCTTTGGCTCAGCTCCCCCGGTCCTCACTTGTCCTCCCCAGTCCTCACTCATCCTCTACGGTCTTCCTCCATCCTCCCCTGTCTTCTTCTGGCCTATGGGCATAGAGACTCATCCATATTCATTACTTTGATGAGTGGTACCACGTGACCACTGAATACAGGAAGTGCTGCTGGAAGCTGGGAAAACAGAGAGAGATGCATGGATGTTGCAGCCACCACTCTAGGAGTGGGTGAGTATGCTGACATAGCTGTTCTCTCCTGCTGCTGGCTTGCTGGCTTATACTCAAGTATATACCGTATGTCACTTGCGCATGCCCAGTTCGTGGCCTTGCTGCCATGAACTGCGCCTGTGTAGGGGAAGTGGACTGACCTATGGACCTGTCTACAGCAGGAGGTTAGTGTACAGTGTGCTTGACATGGACTGCTGGATATGAATGTGGGAGACAGCTAGAAATAGGAGAAGGATGGTGAAGTACTGGGTTTGGCCACTAGGGGGAGATTAAAGACAGCAGAAACAGAAAGGGGTGTAATACTGTAGCTTGGCCACAGGATGGCAGCAGAGAGCAGTGAGAAAAGGGCTTTACATCAGCTTAAGGCTACGAAACCGCAGAGTCATGGGGGGCGGGGTTACAGGAGCTCTAGAGGGGAATTCCCAGAGAGAGGGGATATAAGATGGGGTAGAGAGTTCCAGAAGCAAGCCAGTCCAGGGAGAGGAGCTCAGGAGAGGAGAAGACTGAAGGAAGAGACGGACAGAGAAGAAGCTCCAGGAGGGACTGAGGAGGAAGACAGTCAGGGGGATGGCCCTGACAGGAGAGCTGCAGGACAGAGAAGGCTGAGAGTACCAGAGACGGATGGACTCGGACGAGTGAAGCGCTGTGGTGGAAGGCCTAAGGCAGCCATAGTGAAAGAGCCGCAAGGGACGTCAATCAGGAAAAGGAATCAAGTGAAAGGTACCCGGGCCTGTTTGCGGAAGTGTCGTGCAGCTGCTGTGTGGTGCTGCCGTCGTCAAAGGGATGGCCAATAAAGAGGACCTGTTGAATGCACATCGGTGTCTGTCTTGAGTCTGTTTGCGGCGGAAGAAGGACCACCCCCCAGTCGGCTCATGTACCTACACCTGCACAAGTGACACTGCCATGGTACCTTATGGGATTCGAGACAGCGTCCAACTGGCAATTATATATGAAAACCTCAAAAAGAGGAAAAAATCCTCCAAAAAATTCAGATACAAACCAGACAGGCCTAAATGCATCTGCACTAATACAGGGTGCAGCGGATCCAAGTAAAATGGCAGCTGCACAGGTGCATAAATACCAAATGAAACAGCCAGCCTTCAATCAGGGATTGGCCGTGTGGTACACCAGTGCAGAAGAAATAATCCGCATGTGACAGTGTTCACACAGGGAATGCAGGGCTTCTGGTTCAAAACCTCTTAGCAACACCATATAGGGGGGCTGCCCAGTGCCAACTAGGATGCATCCCGTGTGAACAGAGGCCACAAGTTTGCAGAACCATTTGGGCCCAACTGTACCCTGAAAAAAATATAAAAAGTGCACAAAAAACATCAATATATGTAAGGTATTGGTTGATATTAAGGCCTTAATACAGAAGCTGGCAAACTGCGTCAAAGTGCCTTACACTTGCCAGTCCTACTCTAACATGAAAACCTCAAAAAGAGGAAAAAATCCTCCAAAAAATTCAGATACAAACCAGACAGGCCTAAATGCATCTGCACTAATACAGGGTGCAGCGGACCCAAGTAAAATGGCAGCTGCACAGGTGCATAAATACCAAATGAAACAGCCAGCCTACAATCAGGGATTGTATTGCATCCCGTGTGAACAGAGGCCACAAATTTGCAGAACCATTTGGGCCCAACTATACCCTGAAAAATATATATATTTTACTTGGGTCCGCTGCACCCTGTATTAGTGCAGATGCATTTAGGCCTGTCTGGTTTGTATCTGGCAATTATATATGTAGATAACTCTTAATTATATTTATTAATATGAATTTATGTGCAATTAAAAAACACATAGGTTAGCAGTAGTCTGTCATTACGAGATATAGTTACCAAGATTCATTTGTCAGACAGATTAATATACTACTTTTTCTGACTAAATGATCACCAAAACAGTGTAAATCCGAATCCATTTGCATAAGCCTTGTGGGCTGCAGACCACTCTGCTTTCTATAAATGCATATATTGACTAACGGACTAAAATTATCCTTATCAAAAGGAGCAAATACTAACTTCCCCAACATGTCCTCATCATCATTCTCCCCTGATTAAGCCAGTATGGTGAAACATGTTGGGAGGCTAATGTTTGCTCCTTTTAATATCTTTAGTTAGGTAGTCATTCTATGTATCATTAGAAAGCAGTGCTTGTACGCAGCCCCAAAAGTCATAAGCAAATGGATTAGGATTTACAATGTTTTGGCGATCATTTCGCCAGATAAACTAGTACATGAATCTGTCTAATTAATCTGGGTAACTGTATCAGAGTAGTGACAGAATAGCACTAACCTACAGTGGCCTGTAAAAGTTTGGACACCCCTGGTCAAAATTACTGTTATTGTGAACAGTTAAGCAAGTTGAAGATTAAATGATCTCTAAAAGACCTAAAGTTAAAGATGACACATTTCTTCTGTATTTTAGGCAATAAAATATGTATTGTAATTTGTTACATTTTAAAAATTACAAAAAGTAAAATGGGCCAATGCAAACGTTTGGACAATCTGCTTGCAGGTTTCAGATCTTAATTAGCCTTTTAAGGTTATGTCTTTTTCACTATCTTCATTAGGAAAGGCCAGGTGATGCAAATTTCCCAGCTTTATAAAAACCCAACCCATAGAGCATTGTGAAGATCTGCCGTTTTGTGTTGTAATAATCACCTAGACAGGTTATCAATGCAACTATTTTGTATTTCTTACTAGAGATAAGCGAATATTTCAATGTTCGGTTCGGATTATGATTGCCGAATTTGTAATAACCGAACACCATTTAAGTCAATGGAAGACAAAAACAAACGCATGCACAACACCTTCAAATGGCCCCAAAAGCTGCTAACAACATCAACTGAGGAACAGACACCAGGAATGTGGCTTCAATTAACACACAGTACAAATTGTATCATGGCACGGCAGCAATCAACCATGCATGATGTATCGGGATCTGCGCCAGCATTTACAGCTTTCAATTGAATGTCAAAGTAAGACGAGGTGGGTGAGGGTTCGGTGTAGGCCTGCTGTACTGGGAGCCCTGATACCACATACAACAGCTCAACCTGATTTCATGCTCAGCCACACTCAGGTGGCACAAAAATCAAGTTTCATAGACTACTATTATCAGAAATATGTAAGGAAAGTAACACAGGCAACACATATGAAGGCGACACAACCAGGAGTCTACACATTTTCAAAAATTAGTGGCATAAACCAACAAAGTTGCATCAATTGCAATAGATTAGAACTAGTAAAACTGGGAACAACACCACTTCACCTAGCCCAGCAGATGTGGAATGTAACGGGCAAGATGGTAAAACCACTTTGCTGTATCCCTCAGAAAGCCTGGAGGGGTGTAACCAGGTGGACTGCCAAATCAAAACTCGGATAAATGGCAGCAGATGAATGCTGTGACCCAAGGAGGGACAATGAGATGGCACCAGGTGCTACCTAAAAAAGGTTGCAGCTGACCCCCCTACAGTGGGTAGGATGCTACGGCCCGAAGGAGGGATGAAGAATGCAGGCAGGCATTGTAGGGACACTGGAACCATGGGTGCAGATGTGACTGGCTGAGGAGCAGAAAAGCACTGGCAGGTGCAGTTTGGACTGGGCGTTAGACAGATAGGCATGTCAGGTGTGATCTGGATCGTCTGATGGTCAGAAGAGCATCAACAAGTATGAGTAGATGGGCACAGAAAGGTACGAACAGATGGGTACAGGGTAGACTAGCAAATGGGAGAGCCTGGGGAACCTGACAACTGGCAAGTGTTGTGAGTTCATTTTCCCCTTCACTACTGAGGCCCGATGAACTCCCTCTTCTGGTAAAGAAAGATAGTGAGCCTGATTATCAAACACCTGAGCCTAATGATGATGACTGGCTGAGTGGAGTTACTGACTGGATATAAGGCCGCCGACGCCCTTCTGCCCTGCGGGTGATTTCTCTGTGGGATCCTTGGAGACCAGTCTGAATTCCTGCTCTTCTAAAGCTAAGTTTTCTGCTCGGCTTTTTGCATTTGTGCTTTGACTTTTTTTGCTTTGTTTTTCTGGATTTCTGCCATTCCCTGCTGGGGTGAGCTGAATTCCTTTAGCTCTGTCTTCTGAAAATACCTGAGTGCTGATTTAGTTTTTGAAGCCTAGCTGCTTCAGGGTCTTTTTCCATATCAGCTTGTTGGCTTATGTTTTTGATAGGGTTTTGGCAGATTGCAGACAGCAACCTTCCTTTCCTGTTCTGTTTAGTTAGCTTGGGCCCCATCGTTTGCTCAGCCTATCTTTCTATCTGTGTGAGTGTTTTTTCATCTTGCTTCACCGTCATTATATGTTGGGGCTGTCTTTTACTTTGGGGTCTGTTCTGGGGCAGTTTAGATTTCCTTTTCTGTCTTTAGGCTATTGCTAGTTGTGTTGATAGGTTCAGGGGTCTGCAATCTGATAGTTGCCAACTTCTCTGGTTTTCTGGACGTAGCTTCTATTTTTGTGTCTGCCTCCTACGGTGACTCAATCATAACAGAATCACCCGCCATACCGCAGATCCTAGGGTACTCAATAGCAGGAAGGAATTGTAAAAAAAAAAAAAAAAAAAAGTGTATATTTTTTCCTCTATATCTCTGAGGCCGTAGGGGGAATTTTTTTTCTCTCAATGAAGATAAAGCAATTGTCTGATCGTGTGGAGCAGCTCGCTGCGGAAGTGCGGGGAATTTCCGCCTACCTTGCTCATTCACATGCTGCTGAACCAAAGATTCCTACACCTGATGTATTTTTTGGGGATCGGTCTAAATTTTTGAATTTCAAAAATAATTGTAAATTATTTTTTGCCTTGAAGCCTAACTCGTCAGGGAGCTCAGCGCAGCAGGTTAAAATTGTCATCTCTTTGCTGCGTGGCGATCCCCAGGATTGGGCGTTTTCTTTGAAACCAGATGATCCTATTCTGACTAATGTGAACGCATTTTTTCAAGCCTTGGGGTTGTTGTATGACGAACCTAATGCCATTGATCAGGCTGAAAAGACCCTGCTGGCATTTAACCAGGGTCGAGATTCTGCAGAATTGTACTGTTAAAAATTCCGAAAAAGGGCAGTACTTACTACCTGGAATGATAATGCCTTGGCTGCTCTCTTTCGGAAGGGGTTGTCAGAAGCCGTAAAAGATACTATGGTGGGATTTCCTGTTCCCTCTGGTCTTGACGATTCTATGTCATTAGTAGTGTTGAGCATTCCGATACCGCAAGTATCGGGTATCGGCCGATACTTGCTGTATCGGAATTCCAATACCGACTTCCGATATTTTTTCAATATCGGAATTCGGCATTGGAATCGGAAGTTCAAAGTTGATTGACAGACTGACGTCATCATGATGTGCGGTGTGTGCGCATCATGATGCGCCGTCATTTCGGGCCTTCCGGGGTCTCTGCCGGCCTGCCGGGGGGCTGTGCCGGCCTGCCGGGGGGCTGTGCCGGCCTGCCGGGGGGGCTGTGTGGACTGCCCGGGGTCTGTACCGGCCTGCTGGTGGTCTGTGCACCCTGTGGGGGTCTGTGCCGGCCTGCCGGGGGTCTGTGCCGGCCTGCCGGGGGGCTGTGCAGGCTCCGGGGGGCTGTGCCGGCCTGCCGGGGGGCTGTGCCGGCCTGCCGGTGGTCTGTGCAGGCTCCGGGGGGCTGTGCCGGCCTGCCGGGGGGCTGTGCCGGCCTGCCGGGGGGCTGTGCAGGCTTCGGGGGTCTGTGCAGGCATCGTCCGATGGGACTACAAGTCCCATCGGGCGATGCCTGCTACCATGACAGTGATTGACACATTAGCCAATGATGGGACAGTAGTAGTTCCATCATCCGGCTAATGTGTTAAATGTTAAAAAAAAAAAAAAATACTACATACATACTACATGCATGCTACATACATACTACATGCTACATACATACTGCATGCTACATACATACTACATACATACTACATGCATGCTACATACATACTACATGCTACATACATACTACATGCTACATACATACTACATGCTACATACATACTACATATATACTACATACATACTACATACATGCTACATACATACTGCATGCTACATACATACCACATACATACTACATACTACATATATACTACATGCATGCTACATACATACTACATGCTACATACATACCACATACATACATGCTACATACATACTACATATATACTACATGCATGCTACATACATACTACATATATACTACATGCATGCTACATACTACATGCATGCTACATACATACTACATGCTACATACATACTACATGCTACATACATACATACTACATATATACTACATGCATGCTACATACATACTACATGCTACATACATACCACATACATACTACATGCTACATACATACTACATGCTACATACATACTACATGCTACATACATACCACATACATACATGCTACATACATACTACATATATACTACATGCATGCTACATACATACTACATATATACTACATGCATGCTACATACATACTGCATGCTACATACATACTACATACATACTACATACATACCACATATATACTACATACATACAATACATTCATACAATACATACATAGACATACAGTACATATAACATAGAGTAACATACTTACCAATACTTGTCACATTGTTCCCCGAAGCCATTGTCGTCTACGGAATAAATATTAACATAACAAACCACAAAAATACTCACCCACGATCCGAAGCAGTCCACGAGTGTGTCCCACGACGATCTTGGGTAGAGAACTGCAGCATCAGATGATGCTGCCGTTCTCTACGGGCTGCAGGAATCCAATGACGGAAGGTAGGTATCCTTCCGCACTGTATTCCTCCGCCACTTAAAAAAAAAAAAAGTCCCTAGTCTCACTTTATGCCATTGCTGCGTGGGAAATTCCCACACAGCAATGGCATAAAGTGAGACTAGGGACTTTTTTTTTTTAAGTGGCGGAGGAATACAGTGCGGAAGGATACCTACCTTCCGTCATTGGATTCCTGCAGCCCGTAGAGAACGGCAGCATCATCTGATGCTGCCGTTCTCTACCCAAGATCGTCGTGGGACACACTCGTGGACTGCTTCGGATCGTGGGTGAGTATTTTTGTGGTTTGTTATGTTAATATTTATTCCGTAGACGACAATGGCTTCGGGGAACAATGTGACAAGTATTGGTAAGTATGTTACTCTATGTTATATGTACTGTATGTCTATGTATGTATTGTATGAATGTATTGTATGTATGTAGTATATATGTGGTATGTATGTATGTAGTATGTATGTAGCATGCATGTAGCATGCAGTATGTATGTAGCATGCATGTAGTATATATGTAGTATGTATGTAGCATGCATGTAGTATATATGTAGTAAGTATGTAGCATGTAGCATGCATGTAGTATGTATGTGGTATGTATGTAGCATGTAGTATGTATGTAGCATGCATGTAGTATATATGTGGTATGTATGTAGCATGTAGTATGTATGTAGCATGCATGTAGTATATATGTAGTATGTATGTAGCATGCAGTATGTATGTAGCATGCATGTAGTATATATGTAGTATGTATGTAGCATGTAGTATGTATGTAGCATGCATGTAGTATGTATGTAGTATGTAGCATGTAGTATGTATGTAGCATGCATGTAGTATATATGTAGTATGTATGTAGTATATATGTAGTATGTATGTTGCATGTAGTATTTATGTAGTATGAATGTAGCATGTATGTAGTATGTAGTATGAATGTAGCATGTATGTAGTATATATGTAGTATGTATGTAGTATATATGTAGTATGTATGTTGCATGTAGTATTTATGTAGTATGAATGTAGCATGTATGTAGTATGTAGTATGAATGTAGCATGTATGTAGTATGCATGTTGTATGTAGCATGTAGTATGTATGTAGCATGCATGTAGTATATATGTGGTATGTATGTAGCATGTAGTATGTATGTAGCATGCATGTAGTATATATGTAGTATGTATGTAGCATGCAGTATGTATGTAGCATGCATGTAGTATATATGTAGTATGTATGTAGCATGTAGTATGTATGTAGCATGCATGTAGTATGTATGTAGTATGTAGCATGTAGTATGTATGTAGCATGCATGTAGTATATATGTAGTATGTATGTAGTATATATGTATTATGTATGTTGCATGTAGTATTTATGTAGTATGAATGTAGCATGTATGTAGTATGTAGTATGAATGTAGCATGTATGTAGTATGCATGTTGTATGTATGTAGCATGTAATTTTTTTTTTTTTTTTACATTTAACACATTAGCCGGATGATGGGACTACTACTGTCCCATCATTGGCTAATGTGTCAATCACTGTCATGGTAGCAGGCATCGCCCGATGGGACTTGTAGTCCCATCGGACGATGCCTGCACAGACCCCCGAAGCCTGCACAGCCCCCCGGCAGGCCGGCACAGCCCCCCGGCAGGCCGGCACAGCCCCCCGGAGCCTACACAGCCCCCCGGCAGGCCGGCACAGCCCCCCGGCAGGCCGGCACAGCCCCCCGGAGCCTGCACAGCCCCCCGGCAGGCCGGCACAGCCCCACGGCAGGCCGGCACAGCCCACCGGAGCCTGCACAGCCCCCCGGCAGGCCGGCACAGACCACCGGAGCCTGCACAGACCCCCTGGCAGGCCGGCACAGCCCCCCGAAAGGCCCGTACAGACCCCAGAGAGGCTGTACAAGGGCAGGAAAGGGTTTTTCTTATTCCGATACCGGAAGTCCCATAGACTTGAATGGGACTTCCGGTATCGGAATCGGCGATACCGATACTTTTTTTAAAGATCGGCCGATACCATCCGATACGATACTTTGAAGTATCGGACGGTATCGCTCAACTCTAGTCATTAGCTATTCAGGTTGATCGGCGTTTGCGCGAACGCAAAACTGCACGAGAGGTGTTGCCACCTGTTGAACAAATGTCTGAACCTATGCAATGTGATAGAGTTTTGTCCAGAGAGCAGCGTCAGGAGTTCAGAAGGCGTAATAAGTTGTGTTTTTTCTGTGGAGATGCCTCGCATATTATTTCTGTCTGTCCTAAACAAGAGAAACGCTTTGCACACACGTTTTTTGTTGGTGGTGTTCAACCTAAGTTTCTTCTGGCTATTACTCTGATCTGCTCCCTGTCCACATTTTCCGCCAAGGCTTTTGTGGATTCGGGAGCAGCCCTAAACCTAATGGACTTGGATTTTGCTAAACGTTGTGGATTTCCGATGACACCTCTGCAGACGCTTATCCCTTTGAGGGGGATTGATGCTACTCCTTTGGCTAAAAATAAACCTCAGTTTTGGACCCAGGTGGTAATGCGGGTCGCCCCAGACCATCAAGAAAATTGCAGATTTTGGTGTTGCATAATCTGCATGATACTATTGTTCAGGGGTTTCCCTGGTTACAAATTCATAATCCAGTTTTGGATTGGAAATCTGTGTCTGTGGTGAGTTGGGGTTGTCGGTGTGCCTTTAGTGAGGCTCCGGTGTTTTCCACCTCTCCTCAGTCGCATGATGTTCCTGATTATTTGGCGGACTTTTATGATGTATTTAGTGAGAATGAGTCTGCGTCTCTGCCTCCTCATAGGAGTTATGACTGTGCAATTGAACTGAGCCCGGGGTGTAAATTTCCCAAGGGTCGGCTCTTCAATTTATCTGTACCCGAGCACAAGGCTATGCGATCCTATATTAAGGAGGCGTTGGAGAAGGGTCATATTAGACCATCCTCGTCACCCTTAGGTGCCGGATTTTTTTTTGTAGCCAAAAAGGATGGATCATTAAGACCTGGTATTGATTATCGTGCCCTCAACAAAATTACTGTTAATTATCAGTATCCGTTACCCCTGATTTCTGATCTATTCTCCAGAGTTAAAGGTGCTTGCTGGTCTACCAAGCTTGACCTCAGGGGGGCGTATAATCTTATTCGCATTAAGCATGGGGATGAATGGAAGACGGCGTTTAATACTCCGGAGGGACATTTTGAGTACCTGGTGATGCCTTTTGGGCTCACTAATGCCCCTTCTGTCTTCCAGTGCTTCATGAACGATATTTTCCGAGATTTTGTCGATACATTTTTGATTATCTATCTGGATGATATTTTGATTTTCTCCAAGGATTGGTATTCTCATGTGGAACATATTCGGACTGTGTTCCGGATCTTGAGGGAGAATTCCCTGTATGTCAAAGGATCTAAATGCCTTTTTGGAGTACAGAGGATTTCTTTTTTGGGATTTATTTTGTCCCCGTCAACTATTGAAATGGACCCGGCCAAGGTACAGACCATTTACGATTGGGTTCTGCCCACTTCTTTGAAGGCCCTCCAGAAGTTTTTGGGTTTTGCTAATTTTTATCGGAAATTTATAGCAAAATTTTCTAGTATTGCCAAGCCATTGACTGATTTGACTAAGAAGGGTGCTGATGTGTTAAATTGGTCTCCGGAGGCTGTTTCTTCCTTTCAGGAGCTGAAGCGAAGATTCACCTCCGCCCCGGTTTTGCGGCAACCTGATGTCTCACTTCCGTTCCAGGTAGAGGTGGATGCTTCTGAGATTGGTGCAGGAGCTGTTTTGTCCCAAAAGGATCCTGTAACATCTAAAATGAATCCCTGTGCTTTCTTTTCCCGAAAGTTCTCTCCATCTGAACGTAACTATGATGTGGGGAATCGGGAACTGTTGGCCATGAAATGGGCATTTGAGGAGTGGAGACATTGGTTGGAGGGAGCTAAGCATCAAGTCGTGGTCCTCACTGACCACAAGAATTTGATTTACCTAGAGTCGGCTAAGCGCTTGAACCCTAGACAGGCTAGGTGGGCCTTGTTTTTTAAACGTTTTGATTTTGTGGTTTCTTTTCTTCCTGGAACTAAGAATATCAATGCAGACGCCCTCTCTAGGAGCTTCTTTGCTGATTCTCCTGTGGTGACCAAGCCTGCTACCATCTTAGGCGAAGGGGTAGTTCTTTCTGCCATCTCGCCCGATTTGAGACGTGCTCTGGAAGAGTTTCAGGAGGACAAACCTGAGCGTTGTCCCAGTGGAAAGTTGTATGTTCCTGACCAGTGGAAGAAGAGAGTGATGTCTGAAGTTCATTGCTCTGCTTTGGCTGGTCATCCAGGTATTTTTGGTACTAGAGATCTGATGAGTCGGTCTTTTTGGTGGCCCTCCTTGTCTCGTGATGTCAGGAATTTTGTGCAGTCCTGTGGGACGTGCTCCCGGTCTAAATCGTGTTCTCACTCTAGTGGGTTGTTGATGCCTTTGCCTGTCCCCAAGAGGCCATGGACCCATATTTCAATGGATTTCATCTCTGATATGCCTGTCTCTCAAAGGATGACTGTTATTTGGGTGATTTGTGATAGGTTCTCTAAGACGGTTCATCTTGTACCACTCCCTAAGTTGCCGTCTTCCTCTGAGTTGGTGCCCCTGTTTTTGCAACAGGTGGTTCGCTTGCACGGGATTCCTGAGAACATTGTATCTGACAGAGGAGTTCAGTTTGTGTCTAGATTTTGGAGAACTTTCTGTTCCAAGTTGGGAATTCAGTTGTCCTTCTCCTCTGCTTTTCACCCTCAGACCAATGGGCAGACAGAGAGAACAAACCAGACCTTGGAGTCATATTTGAGATGTTTAATTTCTGCTGATCAGGATGATTGGGTTTCATTTTTGCCCTTGGCCGAATTTGCTTTAAATAATAGAGCTAGTTCTGCCACTTTGATGTCACCTTTTTTTTGTAACTTTGGGTTTCATCCTCGATTTTCTTCAGGGCAGGTGGAGCCCTCTGCCTGCCCAGGTGTTGACACTGTGGTGGAGAGAATGCACCAGATCTGGGACCAAGTGGTGGATAAGTTATCTCTCTCCCAGGAAAAGGCCCAGCGGTTTTCCAACCGACATAGGACCATTGGTCCCCAGTTTAAGGTTGGTGATATGGTGTGGTTATCATCAAAAAATATTGCTATGAAGGTGGCTTCTCCTAAGTTTAAGCCTAGATTTATTGGACCTTACAAGATTTTGGAGATTATTAATCCGGTCTCTTTTCGTTTGGCTCTTCCTGTCACATTTAAAATCCATAATGTGTTCCATAAATCTTTGTTGAAGAGGTTTGTTGAACCTGTTGTTCCGGGGGTGGCACCTCCAGACCCTGTATTGGTTGAAGGTAACATGGAATATGTGGTAGAGAAAGTACTGGATTCCCGTCTGGCTAGATGGAGACTCCAGTATTTGTTTAAGTGGAAGGGTTATGGTCAGGAGGATAATTCCTGGGTCTCTGCCTCTGATATTCATGCCAAAAGATTGGTGCATGCCTTTCATCGGGCTCACCCGGATCGCCCTGGTGGCATGGATGAGGGTTCGGTGACCCCTCCTCAAGGGGGAGGTACTGTTGTGAGTTCATTTGCCCCTTCACTACTGAGGCCCGATGAACTCCCTCTTCTGGTAAAGAAAGGTAGTGAGCCTGATTATCAAACACCTGAGCCTAATGATGATGACTTTCTGAGTGAAGTTACTGACTGGATATAAGGCCGCCGACGCCCTTCTGCCCTGCGGGTGATTTCTCTGTGGGATCCTTGGAGACCAGCCTGAATTCCTGCTCTTCTAAAGCTAAGTTTTCTGCTCGGCCTTTTGCATTTGTGCTTTGACTTTTTTTGCTTTGTTTTTCTGGATTTCTGCCATTCCCTGCTGGGGTGAGCTGAATTCCTTTATCTCTGTCTTCTGAAAATACCTGAGTGCTGATTTAGTTTTTGAAGCCTAGCTGCTTCAGGGTCTTTTTCCATATCAGCTTGTTGGCTTATGTTTTTGATAGGGTTTTGGCAGATTGCAGACAGCAACCTTCCTTTCCTGTTCTGTTTAGTTAGCTTGGGCCCCATCATTTGCTCAGCCTATCTTTCTATCTGTGTGAGTGTTTTTTCATCTTGCTTCACCGTCATTATATGTTGGGGCTGTCTTTTACTTTGGGGTCTGCTCTGGGGCAGTTTAGATTTCCTTTTCTGTCTTTAGGCTAATTAGCTCTCTGGCTGTGATCGAGGGGTCTAGGGCACCGCAGGAACCCCCCACGGCTACTGCTAGTTGTGTTGATAGGTTCAGGGGTCTGCAATATGATAGTTGCCAACTTCTCTGGTTTTCTGGACGTAGCTTCTATTTTTGTGTCTGCCTCCTACGGTGACTCAATCATAACAGGCAAGCATGCAAGGCAAACTAACAAAGTAGCTTAGGCACCTCCATATTGGAGAAGAAGCCTTAAATAGAAGGTGTTAACCAGCTATAGAGAGGGAATAACTTAGGTTGATGTGGCTTTAAGAGGGAGGGAGCACGCGCTTGCCCTAAGCATAGCACCCTGCCTACAAATGAACCTTGAGGGACACCAACACATAGGAGGCAAGATGAGGAGGTGGTGTGTGAGTGGATGACACTGAAAGTCCTGTCTGTTAGGTACAAAGAGATTCAACAAAGGGCCAAATTTGTAATGTCAACAAATCAGAAAGTCTTTAGTAAGAGGGAATGGTCCACTGTGTCAAATTCAGGTGCCACATCCAGGAGAAGGAGGACGACAAACTCACTTCACTTTCAGTTGGCGGTTAGTAGGTCATTGGTGACTCTAGTCAGGTCAGTTTCAGTGGAATTGTCTCGCCTGAATCCAGATTGTAAGCAGTCAACGAGGGAGCAAGAGGAGAGGTAGGAGGACAATTCAAAATGGACATGTTGTTCCAATAGTTTGGAGGCATAGGGGAGAAATGACATGAGATGACAGCTGGGTACAAAGGATGGGTCTAGGGTTGGCTTTTTAAGGATGGGTGTGATCGAGGAATGTTTAAACCCGGAAAGAAGACACCATTTGTTAGTGACAGATTGAAGAGGTGGGTTAGGCTTGGGATGAAGACGGTGGTAAGGTTTGGAATGAAGTGGGATGTTATTGTGTCAAGTTCTCAGGTGGTGAGGCAAAGTCTTCAGCTGAGATTAGAGGAGAGGGAGGGGAGCTTGTGGATGGAGGAGAGAATTGAAAGTACTGAATAGCTGTTATTGTTGTGAGACAGGTATGATATGAGGGGTGAGAAGTCGGTTTGTTTTGTTGCAGTGAACAATTGCGCAGCTCTTTTACAACTTCGGTTACTGGACAGGCAGCTCCTCTCCCTTTCTTTGGCAGCCGTACAATGGTACACTTTGCAGTTGTGGGCCAGGAAGAACATGTGCTCCAGTAGAATCATTGAATCAGAGAATGGTAGAAGGGTCATCTGGTCCAACCCCCTGCTCAAATCAGGATTCACTAAATCATCCCATACAGATGTCTGCCCAGCCTCTGTTTGAAGACTTCCATGGAAGGAGAACTCACAACGTCTCTTGGCAGCATGTTCCACTCATTGATCACCCTAATTGTCAGAAAGTTTTTTTCTAATATCTAATCTGTGTCTCCTCCCATTCTGTTTCATCCCATTGCTTCTAGTCTTTCCTTGTGCAAATGAGAATAAAGATGATCCTTCTACAATGTGACAGCCCTTAAGATATTTGTAGACAGCTATTAAGTCTCCTCTCTGTCTTCTTTTTTGCAAGCTAAACATTCCAAAATCCTTTAACGGTTCCTCAAAGAACATGGTTTGCAGACCGGTGTGCCATTCTGGTCGCTCTTCTCTGAACTTGCTCCAGTTTGTTGATGTCATTTTTTAAAATGTTGTACCAAAAACTTGAGACAGTATTCCAGATGAGGTCTGACCAAAGAGGAATAGAGGGCAATAATGACTTCATGTGATCTAGACTGTATGCTTCTGTTAATACATCCAAGAATTGCATTTGCCTTTTTTCTGCTGCATCACACTGTTGACTCATGTTCAGTTTATGATCTATTCGTATAACCAAGTCTTTTTCTCATGTGGTGTTGCTTAGCCCTTTTCCTCCCAGGCTGTATATGCTTTTTTTATTTTTATTGCCCAGATTTAGTACTTTGCATTTTTCCCTGTTAAAAAACCATTCTGTTAGTTGCTGCCCACTGCTCCAGTTTATTTATATCTTTTGGAATCATCTCTCTTTTCTCTAGTATTAGTTATCCCTCCTAACTTTGTGCTATCAGCGAATTTAATCAGTGTACCCTCAAATCCTTAATCTAAATCATTGATAAAGATGTTGAACAATACAGGGCCCAGGACAGAACCCTGTGATACTCCACTTCAGATATTCCTCCAACTGGATGTGCAGTCATTTATGACCACTGTTTTGGTCCGATCACTAAGCCAGTTATGAATCCACCTCAGCTGCCTTGTCCATTCCATGCTTAGTAATTTTTTCAATAAAGATGGTGTGAGATTCTTTGTCAAATGCTTTGCTGAAGTCAAGATATACTATATCTGCAGCATTTTCCTCATCCACTTAGTCAGTGATTCTGTCATACATGGAAATTAAGTTAGTCTGACTTATTAGTTACAAACCAATGCTGAATCTGGTTAATCATTTCATTCTTATCCCGTTACTTACATCCATGTTGTTTAACAATTTGTTCATAGATCTTTCCTGGTATAGAAGTCAGACTCACTGGCCTATAGTTCCCTGGATCCACCTTCTTCCCCTTTTTGAAGATAGGAATAACATTTGCTATTCTCCAGTCTTCTGGGACTTCTCCTGTTATCCAAGAAATTTCAAAGATTATGGAGAGTGGTTCAAAAATTTCTCTTGCTATCTCCTTCAGTACTTTGGGGTGTAATTCATCTAAACCTGGAGACTTGAATTCATTTGTGCTAGCTAAGTGTTTCCTTACTATCTTTCTGTTTATAGATATCCTGGATTCTTCTATTATTTTAATAGGACAGTGAAGATCAGTCCCATAGACTAAAGCTCCTGCACCTTCTCCTTCTCTTCAGCCTCCATCTCCGAAATGAGCACATCAGTCACAAACTGGAAGCACTGCAGCAATGCCTCAGTCAAGCAACAACAGGCTGTGCTGAAGCTAATATGCTTAGGTGAGAAACCACACAATGCTGAAGAGTTGTGGCCAGCTCTGATTTCCCCACATGTTGGAACTCTACACTGCATATGTTGGGAAGGATTTCTGAGCAGAAGAGTGCAGTTGTTGACTACCAGCATCAACAAGACAATCGGTATTCAGTTCAGACTCCACACATAAGACCTCAGGAGTGGACATGGATGTCAGACATATTGTCATGTTGCCGTCAGACTCGGGGCCTGCTGTCCCGGCCTCGGCCACTAGGAGGCACCGGACTGTCACGTCGCCATCAGACTCGGGGCCTGCTGTTCCTGCCTCGGCCACTGGGAGGCGTCGTGGTTCGCCCCAGAGTGATGGCGGCGACAGAGAAGGGGCTCCTGCACAGGCATCTGATGAACGCAGGCTCTGCTCCTCTGTCAATCATGAAGGGGTTGGTGCATCACCATCTGACCTGGTCCTGGGGGTGGTCCTGATGACATCATCAGTCCAGGAGCCTGTGAGGGATGACCTGATCCCTCAAATACCTTGGGACTGCTCTTGCAAGCCGCTAGATATACTGTATTCTTGGTTCCCCTATGTGCTACTGTGTGATTTGCTATTGTTTGACTCTGATCTCAGCCTGGATTTCTGACCCCTATACTGCCTGAAGATTTTGTACCTCTGCCATTCTCCCGGTTTGTGACTTTGGCCTGGATATTCGACTCTGCTACTGCCTGCCATTTTTGTACCTTGCCACACTCCCGTTTTGTGACCTTGGCCTGGACTGTCGACTCTGCCACTGCCTGCCATTTCTGTACCTCCGCTGCTCTCCTGGTTTCTGACTACGTCTTTGGTTCCCCGCCTTCTTCCCTATTGGCGACCGTCCTGCTCTGGTACACTGCTCCACCAGAGAGCCACCCCCTGGGCCTTGCTACAATTCCAGATCCCTGTATAGGGGTTAAGGGTCCGGGGTTTCTCGGGGTGCTGTCCCTACTGCAGTCCAGATCCGCGGACGGACGTCACATTATATCCGGCCATAAAAAAACTGCTTCTTGTGTATATATCCAAAATATACAAAAGCAGTCTCCCTGAACTTTTTTTTTTTCCTTCTCCTGCCTGAGCTGATTTTTGGCCTGAACACTTGTTACTTGCTTCAGTGCACAGTCTGGAGGATCACTCTCATCTTCCTGCATAAACATGCTGCAGTCTAGAGACTTCAGGGAGAAAGCTAAACGTCAGAGATACATGCTCTTGGGACATCGGCCCCTGAGTGGCTCTGAACAGGGTTGCCCAGGGGCTCAGGTACTGTCCGCAGATGCGGCTAAAGTTTTATTACCTATCTCTCTTTCATTTGGTCAGAAATCTCTGTGTTTACAAGCTTATGTGGATAGTGGATCTGAAGGAAATTTTATGGATTTTTTGGCAGCTAGGAATCTGGGTGTAACGCTACTAAGTCTTAATGCCCCTATTAAAACCACGGCTATTAATGGCACATCCATTATTCAGGAGGGGGTTAAATTTGTTACTGACAAAATTGCTGTGGGAGCATTATATTCCGAGCTTATGTCATTTTTTGTGATGGATAATTTATCTTCTGCAGTTATTTTGGGAATGCCGTGGTTACGCCAGCACAATCCTGTAATTGCCTGGTACCTGGCTGATGTTGTACGCTGGAGTTCACAGTGTCAGGATAACTGCATATCATTAGCAGTAAACCATGTTAAGGTTAAAAACCCCCTCATACCGTTTGCTTTCAGAGACTATGAGGATGTTTTTTCTATTGTAGAATCTGAGAAATTAGCCCCACACAGAAAGCATGATTGCCCTATAGATCTGATTCCGGATGCCCGTCTCCCAAAAAGGAGAATATTTAATCTCTCTGGTCCAGAGCGTCAGGGAATGAATGACTATATAGCAGACAGCTTAAAAAAAGGGTTTATTAGACCATCCATTTCACCAGGTGGGGCCGGATTCTTCTTTGTAGAGAAGAAAGATGGTGGTCTCAGACCCTGCATTGATTACCGGGAATTAAACGCAATCACTATAAAGAACCTGTATCCGCTTCCACTCATCCCTGATCTTTTTAATCAGCTAATGGGAGCCCGTTGGTTTACTAAACTTGAACTCTGGGGGGGCATATATTCTGGTCCACATAAGAGACGGCGATGAGAGGAAAACCGCGTTTAATACACCTCTTGGCCTCTTTGAGTACCTTGTAATGCCGTTCGGACTCAGTAACGCACCTGCCATATTTCAGAACTTTGTTAATGATATTTTCAGAGACATTTGTGGGTTATATGTCGTCGTGTATTTAGATGACATTTTAATTTACTCTGCTGACCCTGTGACACATGCTCAACACGTCTGTTCTGTGCTACAGAGACTGCGAGAACACTCCTTGTTTGCTAAACTGGAGAAATGTGTTTTTTTTGCTGAGGAGGTACAGTTTTTAGGGTACATGGTCTCAGGCAAAGGGTTCCGCATGGATCCTGCCAAGATCCAACCTATTAAAGCTTGGGTACAACCCAAATCGCTAAAAGCGTTGCAGCAATTTTTAGGGTTTGCTAATTACTACCGCATGTTCATCAGGGGTTTCTCATAAATTGCCAAACCACTCACGGATTTGACCCGGAAAGGTGCAGACATGGCCAATTGGAACCCTGAGGCAATTCAGGCATTTTTTATGCTAAAGGAGTGCTTTGTGGCCAACCCGGTTTTGGTTCAGCCTGATCTGAACCGCCCATTTATTGTAGAAGTAGATGCCTCTGAAGTCGGAGTGGGAGCAGTGCTATTGCAAGGCACTGCATCCCTCACTCAGCTTCGCCCATGTGCTTTTTTTCCGGCAAATTCTCTGCCACTGAGAAAAACTATGATATAGGTAATCGGGAATTATTGGCAATCAAATGGGCCTTCGAGGAATGGCGCCACTTCCTCGAAGGTGCCAAACATACGATCACTGTAATTACTGATCACAAGAACCTGACCTACCTGGAGTCAGCTAAAAGACTAAATCCTAGACAGGCAAGGTGGGTCTTGTTCTTCTCTAGGTTTGATTTTTTAGTCACCTTTCGCCCTGGTACTAAAAATGTGAGGGCCGATGCCCTCTCTCACAGTTTTTGCCCCTCCCAAGCCGAGGACTCTGAGCCAGTCCCGATATTGGCCAATGGGATCATTGTGTCGGCAGTGTCTTTGGACCTTCTGGAGGAGATCCGCAGGTCCCCAGAACAAGCTCCTGACACTACGCCCCCCAAAAAATTGCTTGTCCTGGCTACGTTTCGCCTACAAATTCTTAAAGAATCGCATGACTCTGTTCTGGCAGGCCATCTTTGTCTCAATAATACCACCAGATTGGTAACCAGGAACTTTTGGTGGCCGACGGTGGTTAAGGACTGTAAAGTCTATGTTTTAGCGTGTGAAGTCTGTGCCCACACGAAGTCCCCCCTTAATCGCCCTCCCGACTGGCTCCAGTCCGTGCCCACCTCTGAGAGTCCATGGACCCACATCTCCATGGACTTCATTACGGACCTGCTGCCTTCAGATGGAAAAACGTGTATCTGGGTGGTGGTTGACAGGTTCAGCAAACAATGTCATTTTGTCCCCCTGTCTGGGTTACTTAACTCTGAAACCTTGAGTAAACTGTTCATTGTGCATGTTGTACGTCTTCATGGTGCTGTGGCGAATATTGTGTCCGACAGAGGTACCCAGTTCGTCTCAAAATTCTGGAGGGCGTTCTGCAAACGCATTGGTATTGAGTTGTCCTTCTCCTCTGCCTACCACCCTGAAACCAATGGTCAAACCGAACGTACCAACCAGGCTCTGGAGCAATACCTCCGCTTTTATGTGTCAGAACATCAGTCCGATTGGGTGGAACATCTGCCATTAGCTGAGTTTGCCCTGAATAATCGATACCAGGACTTAATTAAGACTACCCCCTTTTTCTGCAACCATGGACTGCATCCGCGCTTTGGTTCATTCTCGGCCAGGATGTCGGAGCTCCCTGGAGTAGAGAAAAATATACATCGCTTAAAAACGATTTGGTCTGAGGTAAACTCGAACTTGAAAGGGGCCCAGGTTAGACAGGCTTCGGCTGCGAACAGACGGCGATCTAAGGGGCCGCACCTGGGAGTTGGAGTCAAGGTTTGGCTCTCTACCAAAAACATCAAGCTTAAAGTGCCATCTGCCAAACTGGGTCTCAGATTTATTGGCCCATACAAAATTATAGAGGTGATTAACCCAGTAGCCTTCCGTTTAAAACTTCCTCAGTCATTTAAGTTGCCCAACATGTTCCACAAGTCTCTCCTCAAGCTGTATCGCTTAGGGGGGGTACTGTCACGTTGCCGTCAGACTCGGGGCCTGCTGTCCCGGCCTCGGCCACTAGGAGGCGCCGGACTGTCACGTCGCCGTCAGACTCGGGGCCTGCTGTTCCTGTCTCGGCCACTGGGAGGCGTCGTGGTTCGCCCCCAAGTGATGGCGGCGACAGAGAAGGGGCTCCTGCGCAGGCATCTGATGGACGCAGGCTCCGCTCCTCTGTCAATCATGAAGGGGTTGGCGCATCACCATCTGACCTGGTCCTGGGGGTGGTCCTGATGACATCATCAGTCCGGGAGCCTGTGAGGGATGACCTGATCCCTCAAATACCTTGGGACTGATCTTGCAAGCTGCCGGATATATTCTTGGTTCCCCTATGTGCTACTGTGTGATTTGCTATTGTTTGACTCTGACCTCAGCCTGGATTTCTGACCCCTCTACTGCCTGACGATTTTGTACCTCTGCCATTCTCCCGGTTTGTGACTTTGGCCTGGATATTCAACTCTGCTACTGCCTGCCGTTTTTGTACCTTGCCACCCTCCCGGTTTGTAACCTTGGCCTGGATATTCGACTCTGCTACTGCCTGCCATTTTTGTACCTTGACGCTCTCCCGTTTTGTGACCTTGGCCTGGACTGTCGACTCTGCCACTGCCTGCCATTTCTGTACCTCCGCTGCTCTCCTGGTTTCTGACTATGTTTTTGGTTCCCCGCCTTCTTCCCTAATGGCGACCGTCCTGCTCTGGCGCACTGCTCCACCAGACAGCCACCCCCTTTGCCTTGCTACAATTCCAGATCCCTGTATAGGGGTTAAGGGTCCGGGGTTTCTCGAGGTGCTGTCCCAACTGCAGTCCAGATACGTGGACGGACGTCACACATATGCACTAGTCTACAAAACTTTGAGTACTCCACCAAGTTGGAGAGCAGCAATGACACCATAATTAGCATCACCATCCCGCTTCTCTGAATTCTGAAAAGCTCTCTACTCACAATGAAAGAGGAACCATTGCAGGCAGAGCATGATGAGATAAAGCAAGGAATCATACTGGGTGACTACACACAGCCCAGCCTCATGTCATCCCAATGTGGATTGGTTGACAATGAGGGAAAGGAGGAGGAGGAAGAACAGGAGCTACTTTCATGCGCTATAGATGCTACAACAAGCACAACTGTCTTACTGTCTGTTCATCGTGGATGGCATGAGAACAGGGAGGAGGAGGAGGACAGCATGGTCAGTCATACTGATGATGAGGACACGGAAGTCTTGCCTGTTAGCAGACTGCCTTTCCCGTGACCCTCGCATTATCAAAATTTTCGGTGACAATCATTACTGGTTGGTGAGATTCCTAGACCCATGCTACAAGGAGAACCTTCAATCTCTTCTTCCAGAGGCAGCTAGGTGTACTAAAATGTTGCAGTACCAGAGGGTCATTGTTGTGGAATTATTTAAAAAATTCCCATCTGAAAATGCTAGCGGCGGAGGTCACAGTTTGTTGGACAATCAAGGAGTAGAGGAGAGAGAGACACAACTCCAATCCAGCAGAGGCAGGGGAACACTGGCAAAGTTCTGGGAGAGTTTCCTCAGACCCTCTCATTGCCCTGGCCCAGAGGTGTGAGGTACTCTCACAAGGATTCTAAAGTTTGGGAAGATGCTGAGGGTGTACCTTGCTGACCATACCAACGTCCTCAGTAATTCCTCTGTGCCTTTTAATTATTGGGTATCCATGCTGGACACGTGGCATGGACTGGCTCTCTATGCCTTGGAGGTCCTGGCCTGCCCTGCCACTAGCGTTTTGTCAAATCGGGTTTTTAGTGCTGCTGGTGTAATTATAACGGATAAGCGCATCCATCTGTAAACTGAAAATGCTGACAGGCTGACACATAAAAATGAACAAGGGCTGAATTGGACCAGACTTCTCTACAGCAACGAATGATAACAGTGAAACATAACCACTAATACAGTGTCTATTTTGGGAGGTGTATTTCCATGCACCTCTTCACACCCACACATGGGTATGCACTTCCTGATTTTGGCTATTTGGTGTTATCCTCCTACTTTTCCTTATCCTCATCATCTACTACCACTAGATCACCATGGTGATTGTGGTCCGTGATGCAACAGCCAACTTTTTGTGTAAAAGAGTGGTTTTTATGTCCTTTAAAAAAACTGTTTACACAGTATGTTGATGTGTAATCCCAAGGGGGAAATGACTGTCAGACCATACACTTAGTGTATGGGTATTACAAGTATAGAAGACCCACTCCTTTAAACTGGGAACAACATTTTCGGAGGTCATCCTCCCTGTGTCTTCTGACACCACCACTAGATCACAAGGGTCAACGTGTTTCATAATGCAACAGCCAAGGATTTTTTTTCAAGGGTGTCTATGATGCCCTTTCCAAAAATGTTTACACAGTATGTTTAGGTGTATCCCCCAGTGGAAAAGGATTTTAAGCCCATACACTTAGTGTAAGGGCATTAATAGTATAGGAGAGCCGCTCCTTTAAACTGGGAAAACATTTTTCAGAGACCATCCTCCACGTCTCTTCAGACACAACTAATAGATCACGAGGGTGAACATGTTCCATGATGCAATAGCCACTAAACTTTTTTGCAAGGGTGTTTATGATGGCCATAAAAAAATATTTATATAGTAAGTTGATGTGTAACCTCCAGGGAAAAATGTTTTTCAGCCTATACACTTACTGTGTGGGCATTACAATTATAGCAGACAAGCTCCTTTCAACTGGGAATAGATTTTTCAGAAACCATCCTTCACATTTCTTCCTTGGGGGATTGGAGTGCGTGCAAATTTTGGACAAGCCTTGTATTCACTTCATGGGCAAACTTTAGGTGGTTTAAAAAAATCAGAATAATGAGAACTTTGGTTTCATGTGGCCATCCAGTACGTGTGTTCAAAGGCTTATTGGGGTGCATATCACTTTAGTGCAGGGCAGGCCTTGCATTCAATGCATAAGCAAACAGTATGGTAGAACCAAATGAATAATGTGAAATTGGTTTTCATGTTGCTATCCAGTACGTGTATTTAAAGGCTTATTGGGGTGCTTTGTAAGTTTGGTGCAAGACAGGCCTTGCATTCAATGCATAAGCAAACAGTATTCGAAATAAATAATGTGAACTTGGTTTTCATGTGGCCATCCAGTATATGTGTTCAAATGCTTATTATGGTGCATGTAACTTTGGTGCAGGGCAGGACTTACATTCAATGCATAAGCTAACAGTTTGGGTTACAAAATGAATAATGTGAACTTGGTTTTCCTGAGGCAATCCAGTGCGTGGGTTCAAAAGCTTATTGCGGTGCACGTAACTTTGCTGCAGGGCAGGACTTGCATTCAGTGCATAAGCAAATAATATTTGAGTACCAAATGAGCAATGGGAGCTATGGTTGTATGTGGCCATCCAGTACCTCAGTTCAAAGGCTTATTGGGGTGCATGTAACTTTGGGTCAGGCCAGGCCTTGCATTCAGTGCATAAGCAAACAGTATGGGAGTACCAAATGAATAATGTGAACTTGGTGTTCCTGTGGCCATCCAGCACCTCGGTTCAAAGGCTTATTGGGATGCGTGTAACTTTAGTGCAGGGCAGGCCTTGCATTCATTGCATAAGCAAACAGTATGGAAGTACCAAATGAATACTTGGAACTTTGGCTGCATGAGGTCATCCATGACGTCTGCTCAATGGGTTGTTGGGGTGTGTCCAAATTATGGGCAGCCCTGCCACTCACTGCATACGCAATAATAATATAAGGGACCCACTGTTTAATAATGGGAACAACAATGCATAGCTTGCTTATTCCCCTATAAAAATAGACTTTGTGCATTTAGAGTTCATCCTTCATAAACGAAACAAGATGTGCCTGAAATGTGTCACACACCACATGGCCAAATAAGGTTGTAACATGTTAAAATGACATTTCCCAGTGAATGCATTTGTCTTGGTTGAAAGCAAGGGTAAAGCTGAAAAATGCATCAAAAACGCTGCTTGTGAACATAGTCTAAGTGGTGGAAGAACATTTTTGTTTTATGTTATTTATTTTGCCTTACATACAAATCATTACCCTGGAAAGCATGTTCTTTAAAATATTTCCCAGGAAAATCCATGATGGTTTTGTTTTTGTATGTTTTATTGCGCGCCTGTAAAAGTGGCGTAAGACTCTGACAACATTGTTAACAGCTGTGACCTTGGAGTCAGTAATGCTTCCAGGGGTAATCGCCACGATGTTCCCATGTCATTTGAGCACTGTTTCCATCAATTTCAGATATTTTTAGACCCTAAAAGGACCGCTGGGGGGTCGCGGTAAAAATGCTCGGTTTTCCCATAGACTTACATTGAGCTTGTTGCTCGGGTCGAGCACCAGAGCATTCCAATTTGCTCGACCCGAGCAACAAGCACCCAAGCATTTTAGTGCTCTTCCATCACCAATAAAGAATTAGCTTGTAGTTAGTGCAGATGCTATACTTGTAATAATACAGGTCTGAGGTTTTAGTCCCACAATGAGGTAAAAATTAAAACTCAGATAAGGTAGGCATATGAAAAATGAATGAGTCTGGATATAATGTGGGCTAATCTAAAAAAATGTAGGTTTATAGAACCTCTGTGTAGCCACTAAGTAATGTGAAATGTCTATATTTCATATATGCACCAGAATCATAGTACAAATAAACTGAAGGTACTGTGCTCCGTACTAATGGTGCTGCATGTGCTCTAAATACTTAATAATAACAATATCACAATATGTTTTTCTTTAGAATATAAGGTTTAAAAAGAACCTGTGACATGTACATTGTAAATAAACATGGCAAAGCAGTATTGGTTAAATTGATCCAGTAATAACTGTCGCATAAGGATATTAACCCCTTCACCCCCAAGGGTGGTTTGCACGTTCATGACCGGGCCAATTTTTACAATTCTGACCACTGTACCTTTATGAGGTCATAACTCTGGAACGCTTCCATGGATCCCGGTGATTCTGACATTGTTTTCTCGAGACATATTGTACTTCATGTTAGTGGTAAAATTTCATTCAAATAACTTGCGTTTATTTGTGAAAAAAACGGAAATTTGGCAAAAATTTTTGAAAATTTTGCAATTTTCCAACTTTGAATTTTTATGCCCTTAAATCACAGAGATACGGCACACAAAAAACTTTATAACTAACATTTCCCACATGTTTACTTTACATCAGCACAATTTTGGAACCAAAATTTTTTTTTGTTAGGAAGTTATAAGGGTTAAAAGTTGACCAGCGATTTCTCATTTTTACAACACCATTTTATTTTTAGGACCACATCACATTTGAAGCCACTTTGAGGGGTCTATATGATAGAAAATACCCAAAAGTGACACCATTCTAAAAACTGAACCCCTTAAGGTGCTCAAAACCACATTCAAGAAGTTTATTAACCCATTAGGTGCGTCACAGGAATTTTTTTGAATATTTAAAAAGAAATGAACATCTAACTTTTTTTCACAAAAAAAATACTTCAGGTTCAATTTTTTTTATTTTACCAAGGGTAACAGGAGAAATTGGACTGCAAAAGTTATTGTGCAATTTGTCCTGAGTACGCTGATACCTCATTTGTGGAGGGGAACGACTGTTTTGGCGCATGGCAGAGCTCAGAATGGAAGGAGCACCGTTTGACTTTTTCAATGCAAAATTGGCTGGAATTCAGATCGGACACCATGTCACGTTTGGAGAGTCCCTGATGTACCTAAACAGTGGAAACCCCCTACAAGTGACCCCATTTTGGAAACTAGACCCCCCAAGGAACTTATCTAGATATGTGGTGAGAACTTTGAACCCACAAGGGCTTTACAGAAGTTTATAACGTACAGCGGTACAATTAAAAAATCATATTTTTTCCACAAAAATGATCTTTTCACCCCAATTTTTATTTTCCCAAGGGTAACAGGACCCTAAAAGTTATTGTGCAATTTGTCCTGAGTATGCTGATACCCCACATGTGGGGGTAAACCACTATGTTGTGAGTTCACTTTCCCCTCCGTCACTGAGGCCTGGTGAACTCCCTATTCTAGTGAAGGAAGGTAGTGAGCCTGATTATCAGGCACCTGGGACTAATGAAGACGATTGGCTGAGTGGAGTCACTGACTGGATTTAAGGCAGCCTACGCCCTTTCTGCCCTGCGGGTGATTTCTCTGTGGACTCTTGGACACCAGTCTGATTGCTGCTCTCCTAAAGCTAAGTTTTCTGTTTTGCCTTTTTGCATTTAAGATTTGTTTTTGTTTTTCTTGCTTTTTGGATTCTGCCACTCCCTGCTGGAGTGTGCAGTGTTCCGTTAGCTCTGTCTTCTGAAAGTACCTGAGTGCTGATTTAGTTTTTGAAGCTTAGTTGCTTCAGGGCCATTTTTATATCAGCTTGTTGGCTTTTGTCTCTGATAGGGTTTTGGCAGATTGCAGACAGCAGCCTTCCTATCCGTTCCTATCTAGGCAGTTTTTGGGCCCCGTCTTTGCTCAGCCTGTCTTTCTGTCTGTGTAAGTGTTTTCATCTTGCTTCACCGTCATTATATGTGGGGGGATGCCTATTGCTTTGGGGTCTGCTCTGGGGCAGTTAGATTTCCCCTTTCCTTCTTTAGGCCTATGTATCTCTCCGGCTGTGATCGAGGGGTCTAGGTCATCGTAGGAACCCCCCACGGCTACTGCTAGTTGTGTTGATAGGTTCAGGGGTCTGCAATCTGATAGTTGCCAACTTCTCTGGTTTTCTGGACTTAGCTAGCATTTCTGTTTTTGCCTCCTACGGTGACTCAATCATAACAGAATCACCCGCCTAACCGCAGATCCTTGGGTACTCAATAGCAGGAAAGAATTGTGCTTAAAAAAAAAAAAAAAGAGGGAGTGTGTTTATTCTTTCCTCTATATCTCTGAGGCCGTAGGGGGAATTTTTTTTTCTCTCAATGGAGATAAAGCAAGTGTCTGATCGTGTGGAGCAGCTCGCTGCTGAAGTGCGAGGAATTTCCGCCTATCTTGCTCGTTCACTTGCTGTTGAACTAAAGATCCCCACACCTGATGTATTTTTTGGGGATCGATCTAAATTTTTGAGTTTCAAAAATAATTGTAAATGATTTTTTGCTTTGAAGCCTAACTCGTCAGGGAGCCCCGCGCAGCAGGTTAAAATTGTCATCTCTTTGCTGTGCGGCGATCCCCAGGATTGGGCGTTTTCTTTGAAACCAGATGACCCTATTCTGACTAATGTGAACGCATTTTTTCAAGCCTTGGGGTTGCTGTACGGCGAACCTAATGCTATTGATCAGGCTGAAAAGACCCTGTTAGCATTGAACCAGGGTCGAGAATCTGCAGAGTTGCACTGTCAAAAGTTCCGAAAGTGGGCGGTCCTTACTACCTGGAATGATAGTGCCTTGGCTGCTCTCTTTCGGAAGGGTTTGTCAGAAGCCGTAAAAGATACTATGGTGGGATTTCCTGTTCCCTCTGGTCTGGACGATTCTATGTCTTTAGCCATTCAGGTTGATCGGCGTTTACATGAATGCAGGATTACACGAGAGGTGTTGCCACCGGTTGAACAGACGTCTGAACCTATGCAATGTGATAAAGTTTTGTCTAAGGCGCAACATCAGGAATTCAGAAGGCGTAATAAGCTGTGTTTTTTCTGTGGAGATGCCTCACATATTATTTCTGTTTGTCCTAAACGTGAGAAACGCTTTGCACACACGTTTTCTGTTGGTGGGGTTCAGCCTAAGTTTCTTTTGGCGATTACTCTGATCTGTTCCCTGTCCACATTTTCCGCCAAGGCTTTTGTGGATTCGGGAGCAGCGCTAAACCTAATGGACTTGGATTTTGCTAAACGTTGTGGATTTCCGTTGACACCTCTGCAGATGCCTATCCCTTTGAGGGGAATTGATGCTACCCCTCTGGCTAAAAATAAACCTCAGTTTTGGACCCAGTTGGTCATGCGGGTCGCCCCAGACCACCAAGAAAATTGCAGATTTTTGGTGTTGCATGGTCTGCATGATGCCGTTGTTCTGGGGTTTCCCTGGTTGCAGATTCATAATCCAGTTTTGGATTGGAAGTCTGTGTCTGTGGTGAGTTGGGGATGCCGGTGTACCTTTAGTGAGGCTCCGGTTTTTTCCACCTCTCCTCAGTCGCATGAGGTTCCTGACTATTTGGCGGACTTCTATGATGTATTTAGTGAGAATGAGTCTGCGTCCTTGCCTCCTCATAGGAGTTATGACTGTGCAATTGAACTAAGCCTGGGGTGTAAATTTCCTAAGGGTCGGCTCTTCAATTTATCTGTACCCGAGCACGAGGCTATGCGGTCCTATATTAAGGAGGCGTTGGAGAAGGGTCATATTAGACCATCCTCTTCACCCTTAGGTGCCGGGTTTTTTTTTGTGGCCAAGAAGGATGGTTCTTTAAGGCCTTGTATTGGTTATCGTGCCCTCAATAAAATTACTATTAAATATTAGTATCCGTTACCCCTGATTTCGGATCTATTCTCTAGAGTCAGAGGTGCTTGCTGGTTTACCAAGCTTGACCTCAGGGGGGCGTATAATCTTATCCGCATTAAGCAGGGGGATGAATGGAAGACGGCGTTTAATACTCCGGAGGGACATTTTGAGTACCTGGTGATGCCTTTTGGGCTCACTAATGCCCCTTCTGTCTTCCAGTGCTTCATGAACGATATTTTCCGAGACTTTGTCGATAAATTTTTGATTATCTATCTGGACGATATTTTGATCTTCTCCAAGGATTGGGATGCTCATGTGGAACTTATTCGGACTGTGTTCCGGATCTTGAGAGAGAATTCTCTGTATGTCAAAGGATCAAAATGCCTTTTTGGAGTACAGAGGATTTCTTTTTTGGGATTTATTTTGTCTCCGTCAACTATTGAAATGGACCCGGCCAAGGTACAGGCCATTTATGATTGGGTTCAGCCCACTTCTTTGAAGGCCCTCCAGAAGTTTTTGGGTTTTGCTAATTTTTATCGGAAATTTATAGCAAAATTTTCTAGTATTGCCAAACCATTGACTGACCTGACCAGGAAGGGTGCGGATGTGTTGAATTGGTCTCCGGAGGCGGTTGCTTCCTTTCAGGAGCTGAAGCGTAGATTTACCTCCGCCCCGGTTCTGCGGCAACCTGATGTCTCACTCCCGTTTCAAGTAGAGGTGGATGCTTCTGAGATTGGTGCAGGAGCAGTGTTGTCCCAAAAGGATCCGGTAACATCTAAAATGAATCCCTGTGCTTTCTTTTCCCGAAAGTTCTCTTCATCTGAACATAACTATGATGTGGGGAATCGGGAACTGTTGGCCATTAAATGGGCATTTGAGGAGTGGAGACATTGGTTGGAGGGAGCCAAACATCAAGCTGTGGTCCTCACTGACCACAAAAATTTGATTTACCTAGAGTCGGCTAAACGCTTGAACCCTAGACAGGCTAGGTGGGCCTTGTTTTTTACACGTTTTGATTTTGTGGTCTCTTTCCTTCCTGGAACTAAGAATGTCAAGGCAGACGCCCTCTTTAGGAGTTTCTTTGCTGATTCTCCTGTGGTGACCAAGCCTGCTACCATCTTAGGCGAAGGGGTAGTTCTTTCTGCCATCCCGCCCGATTTGAGACTTGCTCTGCAAGAGTTCCAGGAGGACAAACCTGAGCATTGCCCCAGTGGAAAGTTGTATGTTCCTGACCAGTGGAGGAGGAGAGTGATGTCTGAGGTTCATTGCTCTGCATTGGCTGGTCATCCAGGTATTTTTGGTACTAGAGATCTGGTGAGTCGCTCTTTTTGGTGGCCCACCTTGTCTCATGATGTCAGGAATTTTGTGCAGTCCTGTGGGACTTGCTCCCGGTCTAAATCTTGTTCTCGCTCTAGTGGGTTGTTGATGCCTTTGCCGGTCCCCAGGAGGCCATGGCCCATATTTCAATGGATTTCATCTCTGATATGCCGGTCTCTCAAAGAATGACTGTTATTTGGGTGATTTGTGATAGGTTCTCTAAGATGGTTCATCTTGTACCACTCCCTAAGTTGCCATCTTCCTCTGAGTTGGTGCCCCTGTTTTTGCAACAGGTGGTTCGCTTGCACGGGATTCCTGAGAACATTGTATCTGACAGAGGAGTTCAATTTGTGTCTAAATTTTGGAGGACGTTCTGTTCCAAGTTGGGAATTCAGTTGTCCTTCTCCTCTGCTTTTCACCCTCAGACCAATGGGCAGACAGAGAGAACAAACCAGACCTTGGAGTCGTATTTGAGATGTTTTATTTCCGCTGATCAGGATGATTGGGTTTCATTTTTGCTCTTGGCCGAATTTGCTTTAAATAATAGAGCTAGTTCTGCCACTTTGATGACACCTTTTTTTTGTAACTTTGGGTTTCATCCTCGATTTTCTTCAGGGCAGGTGGAGCCCTCTGCCTGCCCAGGTGTTGACACTGTGGTGGAGAGAATGCACCAGATCTGGGACCAAGTGGTGGATAAGTTATCTCTCTCCCAGGAAAAGGCCCAGCGGTTTTCCAACAACATAGGACCATTGGTCCCCAGTTTAAGATTGGTGATATGGTGTGGTTATCATCAAAAAATATTGCTATGAAGGTGGTTTCTCTAAGTTTAAGCCTAGATTTATTGGACCTTACAAGATTTTGGAGATTATTAATCCGGTCTCTTTTCGTTTGGCTCTTCCTGTCACATTTAAGATCCATAATGTGTTCCATAAGTCCTTGTTGAAGAGGTTTGTTGAGCCAGTTGTGCCTGAGGTGGCACCTCCGGACCCTGTATTGGTTGAAGGTAACTTGGAATATGAGGTAGAGAAAATTCTGGATTCCCGTCTGGCTAGACGGAGACTCCAGTATTTGGTTAAGTGGAAGGGTTATGGTCAGGAGGATAATTCCTGGGTCTCTGCCTCTGATATTCATGCCAAAAGATTGGTGCGTGCCTTTCATCGGGCTCACCCTGGTCGCCCTGGTAGCGTTGTTGAGGGTTCGGTGACCCCTCCTCAAAGGGGGGGTACTGTTGTGAGTTCATTTTCCCCTCCGTCACTGAGGCCTGGTGAACTCCCTATTCTAGTGAAGGAAGGTAGTGAGCCTGATTATCAGGCACCTGGGACTAATGAAGACGATTGGCTGAGTGGAGTCACTGACTGGATTTAAGGCAGCCTACGCCCTTTCTGCCCTGCGGGTGATTTCTCTGTGGACTCTTGGACACCAGTCTGATTGCTGCTCTCCTAAAGCTAAGTTTTCTGTTTTGCCTTTTTGCATTTAAGATTTGTTTTTGTTTTTCTTGCTTTTTGGATTCTGCCACTCCCTGCTGGAGTGTGCAGTGTTCCGTTAGCTCTGTCTTCTGAAAGTACCTGAGTGCTGATTTAGTTTTTGAAGCTTAGTTGCTTCAGGGCCATTTTTATATCAGCTTGTTGGCTTTTGTCTCTGATAGGGTTTTGGCAGATTGCAGACAGCAGCCTTCCTATCCGTTCCTATCTAGGTAGTTTTTGGGCCCCATCTTTGCTCAGCCTGTCTTTCTGTCTGTGTAAGTGTTTTCATCTTGCTTCACCGTCATTATATGTGGGGGGCTGCCTATTGCTTTGGGGTCTGCTCTGGGGCAGTTAGATTTCCCCTTTCCTTCTTTAGGCCTATGTATCTCTCCGGCTGTGATCGAGGGGTCTAGGTCATCGTAGGAACCCCCCACGGCTACTGCTAGTTGTGTTGATAGGTTCAGGGGTCTGCAATCTGATAGTTGCCAACTTCTCTGGTTTTCTGGACTTAGCTAGCATTTCTGTTTTTGCCTCCTATGGTGACTCAATCATAACACCACTATTTGGGCGCATGGCAGAGCTCGGAAGGGAAGCAGCGCCATTTGACGTTTTTGGCTGAAATTGAGATCGGACATCATGTCGCGATTGGAAAACCCCTGATGTACCAAAACAGTGGAAACCCCCCACAAATGACACCATTTTGGAAACTAGACCCCCTAAGGAACTTATCTAGATGTGTGGTGAGAACTTTGAACCCCCAAGGGCTTCACAGAAGTTTATAACATAAAGCCGTACAATTAAAAAATCATATTTTTTCCACAAAAATGATCTTTTCACCCTCAATTCTTATTTTTCCAAGGGTATCAGCACCCTAAAAGTTATTGTGCAATTTGTCCTGAGTACGCTGATACCCCACATGTGGGGGTAAACCACTATTTGGGCGCATGGCAGAGCTCGGAAGGGAAGCAGCGCCATTTGACGTTTTTGGCTGGAATTGAGATCGGACACCATGTCGCGATTGGAAAACCCCTGATGTACCTAAACAGTGGAAACCCCCCACAAATGACACCATTTTGTAAACTAGACCCCCCAAGGAACTTATCTAGATGTGTGGTGAGCACTTTGAACCCCCCAGTGCTTCACAGAAGTTTATAACACCCGGGCGTGAAAATAAAAAATTCGTATTTTTTCCACAAACATGATCTTTTAGTCACCATTTTTTTTATTTTCCCAAGGGTAACAGGAAAAATTGGACCCCAAAAGTTGTTGTCCAATTTGTCCTGAGTATGCTGATACCCCATATGTGGGAGAAAACTACTGTATGGGCACACGTCGGGGCTCGGAAGGCAAGTAGTGACGTTTTGGAATGCAGACATTGATGGAATGGTCTGCGGGTGTCATGTTGCCTTTGGAGAGCCCCTAATGTACCTAAACAGTGGAAACCCCCCACAAATGACCCCATTTTGAAAACTAAACCCCCTAAGGAACTTATCTAGATGTGAGGTGAGCACTTTGAACCCCCAAGGGCTTCACAGAAGTTCATAATGCCAGGGCATGAAAATAAAAAAAACGTATTTTTTCCACAAACATGATCAATTAGTCCCTATTTTTTCATTTTCCCAAGGGTAACAGGAGAAATTGAACCCCAAAAGTTTTTGTCCAATTTGTCCTGAGTACGCTGACACCCCATATGTGGGAGAAAACTACTGTATGGACACACGTCAGGGCTCGGAAGGGAAGTAGTGACGTTTTGGAATGCAGACATTGATGGAATGGTCTGCGGGTGTCATGTTGCCTTTGGAGAGCCCCTAATGTACCTAAACAGTGGAAACCCCCCACAAATGACCCCATTTTGAAAACTAGACCCCCTAAGGAACTTATCTAGATGTGTGGTGAGCACTTTGAACCCCCAAGTGCTTCACAGAAGTTTATAACGCTCGGACTTGAAAATAAAAAAATCATTTTTTTCCACAAAAATGATATTTTTGCCCCCAATTTTTTATTTTCCTAAGGGTAACAGGAGAAATTGGACCCCAAAAATTGTTTTGCAATTTGTCCTGAGTAGGCTGATACCCTACATGTGGGGGTAAAACACTGTTTGGGAGCATGGCAGAGCTTGGAAGGGAAGGAGCACCATATGACTTTTTCAACTCAGATTTGGCTGGAATTGAGATCAGACGCAATGTTGCATTTGGAGAGCCCTTGATGTGTCCAAACAGTGGAAACCCCCAATTCTAACTCCAACCCGAACCCCAACACACCCCTAACCCTAATCTCAGCCCTAACCCTAACCCTAGCCCTAACCCAAGCCCTAACCCTAGCCCTAGCCCTAACCCTAACCCTAACCCTAGCCCTAGCCTTAACCCTAACCCTAACCCTAGCCCTAACCCTAACCCTAATGGAAAAATGGAAATAAATACATTTTTTTTATTTTATTATTTTTCCCTAACTAAGGGGGCGATAACGGGGGGTTTGATTTACTATTTATGGCGGTTTTTATGTTTGGCAGCTGTCGCACACTAAAAGACGCTTTTTATTGTAAAAATAGTTTTTGCATCACCACATATTGAGAGCTATAATTTTTCCGTATTTTGACCCACCGAGTCATGTGAGGTCTTATTTTTTGCGGGACGAGTTGATGTTTTCATCGGTACCATATTCGGGGACGTGACATTTTTTGATCGCTTTTTATTCCGATTTTTGGGACGCAGAATGAACAAAAACCAGCGTTTCATGAATTTCTTTTGGGGGGGTGCGTTTACACCATTCCGCGTGCGGTAAAATTGATAAAGCGGTTTTATTCTTCGGGTCAGTACGGTTACAGCGATACCTAATTTAGGTCTTTTTTTATGTTTTGTCGGTTTTATGCAATGAAAACTATTTTATATAAAAAATAATTATTTTTGCATCATTTTATTCTGCGAGCTATAACTTTTTTATTTTTTCGCTGATGATGCTGTGTGGCAGCTCATTTTTTGTGGGACAAGATGACGTTTTCAGCGGTACCATGGATATTTATATGCGTCTTTTTGATCGCGCGTTATTACACTTTTTGTTTGGCGGTATGATAATAAATCATTATTTTTTGCTTCATTTTTTATTTTTATTTTTTAAGGGGTTCGCTAAAGGGGTTAACTAATGATACAGTTTTATAGGGCAGGTCGTTACGGACGCGGCGATACCTAATATGTGTACTTTTATTGTTTTTTTTTTATTATTTTCAAAAAATGAATTTATTGGGGAATATTTTTTTTTTTTTTTACTAATTTATTTGGCGATTTTTTTTAAATTATTTTTACACTTTTTTTAATTTTTTTTTTACTTTATTACATAGTCCCAGGTGGGACATCACTGTCCTGTGACAGATCGCTGATCTGTCACATCACAGATCACTGTGACAGATCAGCGATCTGTCACAGGCAGTGCCGAAGGCTTCCTCATGCCTGCGCTTTGCAGGCACTGAGGAAGCTAGCTTCCTGCAGGCCCCCGAAGGCCCCCGTCGCCATCTTGGATTCGGGGGCCTGGAGGAAAGGAGCCCCCCGCAGCAGCGCTGCACATTGTGCTGCCGTGGGGGGCTCAGGGAAGCACAGAGGGAGCCCCCTCCCTTCCGATGCTTCCCTTTAACTCCCGGTACACCGCGATCATGTTTGATCGCGGTGTGCAAGGGGTTAACGTGTCGGGGGCGGTCCGTGACCGCCCCTGACACATTGTGCCGGGTGTCAGCTGTGATAATCAGCTGACACCCGGCCGCGATCAGCGGCGCTCACCACGTGGGTGCCGCTGATCGCGGTAGACGTACTATCCCGTCCACGGTCATACGGGCCCGGGTACCGTGGACGGGATAGTACGTCGAATGTCAGGAAGGGGTTAAATGGAAGTACTTGTAATTAGGGATAAGCGACTTTGCCTTTTTAAGGGTCAAGTCGGGTTTCATAAAACCCGACTTTCTCAAAAGTCGAGTCGAGCGAAATCGGCTGACTATCGGGAAAAGTCGGAAGTCCGACTGAAACACGAAACCCAATGCAAGTCAATGGGGAAGCAAAGTCGGCATGGAGTGGAGGACAGTAAACACACCTACAATGCCCATTTCAATGCCAACAACATCAATTCTTATTACTTAAGCTTGTCAACCTTAATTTACTTTATAATAATAGTTATGCATTGAAATCTGGGGGTTATTTGGCTAAAGTTGTGGGAGGGGTAGGGCTTGCTCCAGGTTTTCGTGTGCCCCGGGCGAAAGAGTGTCAGTGGGCCCCTTTAACACATACCACAATTCATGATGCTCCGATACTGCAGAGAAATATTGGTATAGTGCAATGACAAATACTTCACTTCTACATTACATGACTGATATCTATTTTAAATTCTACAATAGCTCAAAAACCGATAGTATATTCCTCCATACAGTATTATGGCCACCATATAGTGCGCCATACAGAATAATGAGCCCCATATATTGCTCCATACAGAATAATTGGTCCCATGTTATGTTCCATACAGTAAATGATAAGCTCCACATAATGCTACAGTATACGATGGTCCCCATATAATGTACCATACAGTATAGGGCGGTCCCTATAGAGTAGAATGAGCCCCACATATTGCTCCATACAGTATAATGAGTTGCATATAAAGCTCCATACAGTACATGATGGGCCCCATATATAGCTCCATACAGAATGGGCTCCATATAATGGTCCATACAGAATAGGCCCCATATGTGCTCCATATAATGCTACATACCCTCTATGATGCCCCATAAATAATGAACCCCATATGATGCTCCAGTATATGATGGGCCCCATGGATGATGCTCCATTGTATGATGGGCCTATATAATGCTCCATATATAATGGGCCCCATATGATGCTCTAGTATATGATGGGCCTCATATGATGCTCCAGTATATGATGGGCCCCATGGATGATGCTCCATTGTATGATCGGCCTATATAATGCTCCATATATAATGGGCCCCATATGATGCTCTAGTATATGATGGGCCCCATATGATGCTCCAGTATATGACGGGCCCCATGGATGATGCTCCATTGTATGATGGGCCTATATAATGGGCTGCATATGATGCTCTAATGTATGATGGGCCCCATATGATGCTCCAGTATATAATGGGCCCCATGGATGATGCTCCATTTTATGATGGGCCTATATAATGCTCCATATATAATGGGCCCCATATTATGCTGCAGTATATGATGGGCCCCATGGATGATGCTCCAGTGTATGATGGGCCTATACACTGTGTGCAGAATTATAAGGCAAATGAGTATTTTGGTCACATCAACCTTTTTATACATGTTGTCCTACTCCAAGCTGTATAGGCTTGAAAGCCAACTGCCAATTATGTAAATCAGGTGATTTGCATCTCTGTAATGAGGAGAGGTGTGGTCTAATGACATCAATACCCTATATAAGGTGTGCTTAATTATTAGGTAATTTCCTTTCCTTTGGCAAAATGGGTCAGAAAAGAGATTTGACAGACTCTGAAAAGTCAAAAATTGTGAGATGTCTTGCAGTGGGATGCAGCAGTCTTGAAATTGCCAAATTTTTGAAGCGTGATCACTAGTGTTGAGCATTCCGATACCGCAAGTATCGGGTATCGGCCGATACTTGCTGTATCGGAATTCCGATACCGACTTCCGATATTTTTTCAATATCGGAAGTCGGCATCGGAATCGGAAGTTCAAAGTTGATTGACAGCCGAAATGACGTCATCATGATGCGCGGTGTGTGCGCATCATGATGCGCCGTCATTTCGGGCCTTCTGGGGGTCTCTGCCGGCCTGCCGGGGGGCTGTGCCGGCCTGCCGGGGGGCTGTGTGGACTGCCCGGGGTCTGTACCGGCCTGCCGGTGGTCTGTGCACCCTGTGGGGGTCTGTACCGGCCTGCCGGGGGGCTGTGCCGGCCTGCCGGGGGGCTGTGCTGATGTCCGGGGGTCTGTGCAAGCATCGACCGATGGGACTACAAGTCCCATCTGGCGATGCCTGCTACCATGACAGTGATTGACACATTAGCCAATGATGGGACAGTAGTAGTCCCATCATACGGCTAATGTGTTAAATGTTAAAAAAAAATATATATATATATACTACATACATACTACATACATACTACATGCATGCTACATACATACTACATGCTACATACATACCACATATATACTACATGCATGCTACATACATACTACATGCTACATACATACCACATATATACTACATGCATGCTACATACATACTACATGCTACATACATACTACATATATACTACATGCATGCTACATACAAACTACATGCTACATACATACTACATATATACTACATGCATGCTACATACATACTACATGCTACATACATACTACATATATACTACATGCATGCTACATACATACTACATGCTACATACATACTACATATATACTACATGCATGCTACATACATACTACATGCTACATACATACTACATATATACTACATGCATGCTACATACATACTACATGCTACATACATAACACATATATACTACATGCATGCTACATACATACTACATGCTACATACATACTACATATATACTACATGCATGCTACATACATACTACATGCTACATACATAACACATATATACTACATGCATGCTACATACATACTACATGCTACATACATACTACATATATACTACATGCATGCTACATACATACTACATGCTACATACATACTACATATATACTACATGCATGCTACATACATACTACATGCTACATACATACTACATATATACTACATGCATGCTACATACATACTACATGCTACATACATAACACATATATACTACATGCATGCTACATACATACTACATGCTACATACATACCACATATATACTACATACATACTACATGCATGCTACATACATACCACATACATACTACATACATACTACATACATACTACATGCATGCTACATACATACTACATGCTACATACATAACACATATATACTACATGCATGCTACATACATACTACATGCTACATACATACCACATACATACTACATACATACTACATACATACTACATGCATGCTACATACATACTACATGCTACATACATACTACATATATACTACATGCATGCTACTTACATACTGCATGCTACATACATACTACATGCATGCTACATACATACTACATACATACTACATGCTACATACATACATACTACATGCATGCTACATACATACTACATGCTACATACATACCACATATATACTACATACATACTACATGCATGCTACATACAATACATACATAGACATACAGTACATATAACATAGAGTAACATACTTACCAATACTTGTCACATTGTTCCCCAAAGCCATTGTCTTTAACGGAATAAATATTAACATAACAAACCACAAAAATACTCACCCATGATCCAAAGCAGTCCACGAGTGTGTCCCACGACGATCTTGGGTAGAGAACTGCAGCATCAGCTGATGCTGCCGTTCTCTACGGGCTGCAGGAATCCAATGACGGAAGGTAGGTATCCTTCCGCACTGTATTCCTCCGCCACTTAAAAAAAAAAAGTCCCTAGTCTCACTTTATGCCATCGCTGCGTGGGAAATTACCACACAGCAATGGCATAAAGTGAGACTAGGGACTTTTTTTTTTTAAGTGGCGGAGGAATACAGTGCGGAAGGATACCTACCTTCCGTCATTGGATTCCTGCAGCCCGTAGAGAACGGCAGCATCAGCTGATGCTGCAGTTCTCTACCCAAGATCGTCATGGGACACACTCGTGGACTGCTTCGGATCATGGGTGAGTATTTTTGTGGTTTGTTATGTTAATATTTATTCCGTAAAAGACAATGGCTTCGGGGAACAATGTGACAAGTATTGGTAAGTATGTTACTCTATGTTATATGTACTGTATGTCTATGTATGTATTGTATGAATGTATTGTATGTAGCATGCATGTAGTATGTATGTAGCATGCATGTAGTATGTATGTAGCATGCATGTAGTATGTATGTAGTATGTATGTAGCATGCATGTAGCATGCATGTAGTATGTAGCATGTATGTAGTATGCATGTAGTATATATGTAGTATGTATGTTACATGTAGTATATATGTAGTATGCATGTTGCATGCATGTAGTATATATGTTGTATGTATGTTGCATGTAGTATATGTGTAGTATGAATGTAGCATGTATGTAGTATGTAGTATGAATGTAGCATGTATGTAGTATGCATGTTGCATGTAGTATATATGTAGTATGCATGTTGTATGTATGTAGCATGTAGTATATATGTAGTATGTATGTAGTATGTATGTAGTATGTATATATGTAGTATGTATGTAGCATGTAATTTTTTTTTTTTTTTTTACATTCAACACATTAGCCGGATGATGGGACTACTACTGTCCCATCATTAGCTAATGTGTCAATCACTGTCATGGTAGCAGGCATCGCCCGATGGGACTTGTAGTCCCATCGGACGATGCCTGCACAGACCCCCGAAGCCTGCACAGCCCCCCCGGCAGGCCGGCACAGCCCCCCGGAGCCTGCACAGACCACCGGCAGGCCGGCACAGCCCCCCGGCAGGCCGGCCCAGCCCACCGGAGCCTGCACAGACCCCCTGGCAGGCCGGCACAGCCCCCCGAAAGGCCCGTACAGACCCCAGAGAGGCTGTACAAGGCAAAAACAGGGTTTTTCTTATTCCGATACCGGAAGTCCCATAGACTTGAATGGGACTTCCGGTATCGGAATCAGCGATACCGATACTTTTTTTTAAGATCGGCCGATCCATTCCGATCCGATACTTTGAAGTATCGGACGGTATCGCTCAACTCTAGTGATCACTGAACAATCAAGCGTTTCATGGCAAATAGCCAACAGGGTCGCAAGAAGCGTGTTGATAAAAAAGGCTTAAAATAACTGCCCATGAATTGAGGAAAATCAAGCGTGAAGCTGCCAAGATGCCATTTGATGGCAGTTTTGCCATATATCAGAGCTGCAACGTTACTGGAGTATCAAAAAGCACAAGGTGTGCCATACTCAGGGACATGGCCAAGGTAAGGAAGGCTGGAAAATGACCACCTTTGAACAAGAAACATCCGATAAAACGTTAAGACTGGGCCAAGAAATATGTTATGACAGATTTTTGTAAGGATTAAGGATTGATGTAATGAGAGTGACTCTTGATGGGCCAGATGGATGGGCCCGAGGCTGGATCAGTAAAGGCCAGAGAGGTCCACTCTGACTCAGATGCCAGCAAGGTGGAGGTGGGGTACTGGTATGGGCTGGTATCATCAAAGATGAACTTGTGGGACCTTTTTGGGTTGAGGATGGAGTGAAGCTCAACTCCCAGACCTACTGCCAGTTTCTGGAAGACACCTTCTTCAAGCAGTGGTACAGGAAGAAGTTGGTATCGTTCAAGAAAAATATGATTTTCATGCAGGACAATGCTCCATCACATGCATCCAAATACTCCACAGCGTGGCTGGCCAGTAAAGGTCTAAAAGAAGAAAAAATAATGACATAGCTCCCATGTTCACCTGATCTGAACCCCATAGAGAACCTGTGGTCCCTCATAAAATGTGAGATCTACAGGGAGTGAAAACATTACACCTCTCAGAACAGTGTCAGGGATGCTGTGGTGGATGCTGCATGCAATGTTGATCGTAAACAGATCAAGCAACTGACAGAATCTATGGATGGAAGGCTTTTGAGTGTCATCGTAAAGAAAGCTGACTATGTTGGTCCTTTTTTTTGGTTTTGAATGTCAGAAATGTTTATTTCTAAATTTTGTGTTGTTATATTGGCTTACCTGGTGAAAAAAACAAGTGAGATAGATAAATATTTAGTTTTTATTAAGTTGTCTAATAATTATGCACAGTAATAGTTACCTGCACAAACAGATATCCTCCTAAGATAGCCAAATCTAAAAAAAACCCACTCCAACTTCCAAAAATATTAAGCTTTGAAATTTATGAGTCTTTTCGGTTGATTGACAACATAGTTGTTGTTCAATAATAAAAAGAATCCTCTCAAATACAGCTTGCCTAATAATAATTATGCAAACAGTGTATAATGCTCCATATATAATGGGCCCCATTTATAATGCTTAAGTGTATAATGGGCCCCGTATATGATGCTCCAGTGTATGATGGGCCCCATGGATGATGCTCCAGTGTATGATGGGCCCCATTTATAATGCTCCAGTGTATGATGGGCCCATATAGTGCTCCATATGTAACAGGCCCCATATGATGCTCCAGTGAATAATGGGCCCTATCTATGATGCTCAAGTGTATGATGGGCACCATATATAATTCTCCAGTGTATAATGCTCCCCATATATTGCTCCAAACATTAAAAAAATGAAATACCTCTCCTCGCTGGGCACTGCTCTACGCTAGACTCCTCAGCGTCGCTATCTTCCAGCTCTGTGCACTTGGACTGTTCAGGCAGAGGGCATACAGACGTGACGTCATCGTGCTCTCTGACCTGAGTGTCACTGTCAGGAAATGCGAAAGAGGTCACAGCAGTGGAGCAGGGAGTGGTAAGTATTGCAAGTGCTGGTGCCCTGACCAAGCAGGGGGGCCCACTAATGGGGGACGGCACTGGCACAGGGCCCCTCACAGTACGATGGGGTCTGTAAAGTGAGTGGGCCCCTCCACCATCAGAGACACCGGCCTACTGTGAGGGGCCCTGTGTCAGTGCCGTCACCCACGAGTGGGCCCCCCCACCTGCTCAGTGCACTGTCACTTGCCCGGGTGCGCCAGGTGCTGACGCCAGCCCTGGGGGGGACAGCCCAGTTAGGGAGGTGGAAAAACTGGCATATTTTGAGGTGTAGGCTGGACATTCAGCAGCTGCAAATGGAGGAATTGGAGACGTAGGAGGACAAAGCGAGACATTTTCCTGGCAACAAGGGAAGATGTGACAAAATACTTGCATATTGTGCCAATTCAGGCCAGGTGTCCAGTTTACAGGCCCAGGAGTCAAATGGGAATGAACTGTGAGGGAGAACATCGATAGGGGAGGAGAGGTAATTTTGAACAATAGTTGACAACTGCTGTCTCCTGTCTGCTGCAATCGATTCAGTATTAACAGTCGTGTGAGTGGTCCTCGAGAAATCAGTCCACAACATGGTCATGAAACCCGTGTCTCCAACGCCAGTTTGGCTGTGTGCACCACAAACACCTCATCCATTTGGCCCAGCACGGCTCATTGTAGATCCTGCACCGCTGCTGTGTTCTGGGAATGCCTCTAACAAATGGTTTACCAGAGTTGCTTGTTTGATTACCAATATTAGCTCTAGGTTCTCCTGTGGCATGATGTTCTGTAATTTGCCTTTATATCGTGGATCGAGAATGCTGGCCAACCAGTAGTCGTCATCCTTCATAATTCTGACAATGCAGGGGTCCCTTTTTAGGATCCACAAGAGATAATCACACATGTGGGCCAGTGATCCAGGTGTCCATGATGCACTGTCAGTGGTGGGTAGAGGAGCACTTTATGCCAAATACACATCCCTCCAGTCATGCACAAACCCTGTACCTGACCTTGGCAAGCCAATATTTTCTCTTGCCCCCTGAGATGCATCCTCCTCCCCAAAATAATCATCCCCCTCATCCTCCTCCTCTTGCTCTTCTTCCTCCACCTCGTCCAGGACAGTTCCCTGAGCAGAATATGGCTGACTGTCATCAAGGCTTCCCTCCTCCTCCTCCTCTTCCTGCTCTGCTGCAGATGCCTGATCCTTAATGTGCGTCAAAGTTTGCATGAGCAGACGCATAAGTGGGATGCTCATGCTTATGATGGCATCGTCTGCGCATACCAGCCATGTGCATTCCTCAAAACACTGAAGGACTTTAAAGAGGTCTTTCAGTTTTGACCACTGCACACCCGACAACTCTATGTCTGCCCTCAAACTGCCTGCCCGTGTATCCTCCCACAAATGCATTACAGCCTGCCTCTGTTCGCACAGCCTCTCAACCATGTGCATGGTGGAGTTCCACCTTGTTGCAACTTCTATGATTAGGCAGTGCTTGGGAAGGTTGAGCGATCGCTGCAGACTCTGCATATGACTGGAGTCTACGGGCGAGCAACGGATGTGCAAGCACAGTCTTTGCACCTTATGGAGCAGAGCTGTTAACTCTGGATAATTATTTAGGAAGCACTGCACCACCAGGTTCAAGGTGTGAGCCAGGCAAGGTATGTGTCTGAGTTTTACAAGGGCTATGGCCACCACAAAACTCCGGCTGTTATCACTGACTACCTTGCCTGGCTCAAGATGTAGACTGCCCAGCCATGACTCAGTTTCTCGCTGCAAGTACAGTACTTGGCCAATACCTCCGTGGTGTGTCTGTTGTTGCCCAAAGACATCATCTTTAAAACAGCCTGCTGATGCTTGCCACTAGCTGTTCGATAGTTGGATACCTCGTGTGCAACACTGGCAGCTGCGGATGGAGTGCTCGTGGGACTGTGCTCTGTCGATGAGCTTTTGCTTCTGGAGGAGGAGGGGGAGGTGGGTCGAACACCTACAGCCAACTGTTTCCTATACCGTGGGCTAGGCAGTACTGCTCCATGCCCTGGCCATGCCTACTGGACCATGCATCTGTTGTGAGGTGTACCTTTCCACTCACTGATTGTTTGAGTGCATGGACAATGTGGTCTTTCACATTCAGGTGGAGGGCAGGGATGGCTTTTCTAGAAAAGAAGTGCCGACTGGGTAGGTCATAGCGTGGACAGCGTAGGCCACGAGCTCTCAGAACGCTGCTCTTTCAACCAAATGGAAGGGCATCATCTCTAATGAGATCAGTTTGGCAATGTAGGCATTAAAAGCCAGTGTATGCGGATGAGAGGATGAGTATTTTCTTGTCCTACTCAGAGTGTCTGCTAGGGTGAGCTGGACTTGAGAGCTGCATATGGGGGAACTAGTGGTGGACCTGACGGACTAAGAGGGGGTTGGTGATATGGTGGTGCTGGTGGTTATGGCCTAGATTCAGTCTTTCATTGCAAAAACATTGTGATTCCCTGATTGCTTTGGCCTTGCGACGACACCTCAACATTTAGTGCTGGTGGTGTGCTTACCGGTCGGCTTACAGTGGGGGAAGCGATGGAGCGTTGCTGGCTACCTTCAGTTGGAGCAGGTGCACATGTGCTACCTGAGGTTTTGCAGTCCATCCACGCTTGCAAGTGCATGGTGATTAAATGTCAAAGCATGCAACTGGTATTCAAATTTCAGAGATTTTTCCCTCGGCTAAAGGACCTTCCACACTTCTTAAAGATAACCTTTGCCTCATCATTAGGATTTTGGTCAAAAAAGTGCCACACTGCAATTTTCTTACTATGGTATAAATTTTCAGGGCTTGCATGCTGTGCTAATTTTACTGTCTGGGCAAGTTGTCCTGCAACTCATTTTTTTTTTTTACCACGTTTTTGGACAGCTACGGGCCTGCCAGATAACCTCTGCTGCGATGTCGATGCCTGCTGCAGATCCTTCTCCTCTTCTGAGCTATTGCCAGCGGCACCCTCTTCCCCCAATGGATGCCAATCCGGGTCAACAACTGGGTCATCCATCACCTCCTCTTCAATTTCAGCTGCACCTTCCTCTGTGTCACCATGTAAGGTGGTATAGTATGTGGGAAGGGGCATCTGAGTTTCATCAGGGTCAGATTCTAGCTCAGTAGACTGCAAGGGCAATGTAGTGCTCTGGGTCAATGTACCAGCAGAATCATCTAGCAGTGGCTGTGCATAAGTGCACTCCATGTCAGATTCATCTTGGACTGGGGAATTCAGGATTTGGCTTGGTAACCCAGGCATGGTAAAGAGCTCCATGGAGTAATCTGAAGTGTGGCCTGCTGCATCCTTCACTTTTGATGGGGGTGAAGGACACAAGGAAAGGTGTTGTTACTGACCAGAAGCCTGCACTGACGACTCAGTGCTTTCAATTTTTGAAACTTCAGAAGAGGAGGCAATAGAGCTGGAGGGTGTTTCGGCAATGTAAGCCAAAACCTGTTCCTGATGCTCCGGCTTTAAAAGCGGTTTACCTACTCCAAGAAGATGGAACCTTCTAGGCCTTCTTGAGCCAGACGATGATGCAGGATCGACACCTCCTACCTTAGCTGCTATTGTGCTTTTGGCATAACCAGCAGATGCAAACCACCACCATCAGTAACAGCTGCACCCCCCCGCCCACGTCCTCGACCTCTTCCACCATAATTTCTCATGTTTGGGAAAATGTACCAAAAATACCAGCAGATATATGGTACTGAATGAGGAGCGTACAGCTGTATACGGTGTAGGGAAAAATTTAATTCTCCGTAAATATTTCCTTAGTAACACACAGACGCTCTCCCAGTATGTATTTGACCGTAAACCAAACAGCAGATATACGGTACTGTATCAGATATGTACAACTGTGTACGATGTAGGGGAAAATTTAAATCGCGGTATATATTTCCTTGGTCACACACAGACGCTCCCCCAGTATGTATTTGACCGTAATAAAAACAGCAGATATATGGTACTGTATCAGAAGCGAACAGCTCTATGTGGTGTGGGGGAAAATTTAAATCTCCGTATTTATTTCCTTAGTCACACACATACGCTCTCCCAGTATGTATTTGACCGTAATAAAAAACAGCAGAAATACGGTACTGTATCAGAAGCTTACAGCTGTATACGATGTAGGGGAAAATTTAAATCTTCGTATATATTTCCTTTGTCACACAAAGACACTCTCCCAGTATGTATTTGACCGTTGTCCAAACAGCAGATATACGGTACTGTATCAGAAATGTTCAGCTGTATACGGTGTAGGGGAAAATTTAAATCTCAGTATATATTTCCTTGGTCACACACAGACGCTCCCCCAGTATGTATTTGACCATGATCCAAACAGCAGATATACGGTACTGTATCAGAAGCGTACAGCTGTATACGGTGTAGGTGAAAATTTAAATCTTCGTATTTATTTCCTAAGTCACACACAGACGCTCTCCCAGTATGTATTTGACCATAATACAAACAGCAGAAATACAGTAGTGTATCAGAAGCATACAGCTGTATACGGTGTAGGGGAAAATTTAAATCTTCGTATATGTTACCTTTGTCACATACAGACACTCTCACAGTATGTGTTTGACCGTAATCCAAACAGCAGATACACGGTAATGTATCAGAAGCTTACAGCTGTGTACGGTGTAGGGGAAAATTTAAATCTCCGTATATATTTTCTTAGTCACACACAGACACTCTCCCAGTATGTATTTCACCGTAATCCAAACAGCAGATATACTGTACTGCAACAGAAGCGTACAGATTTATACAGTGTAGGGGAAAAGTTAAATCTCTATATATTTTCTTAGTCACACACAGACACTCTCCCAGTATGTATTTCACCGTAATCCAAACAGCAGATATACTGTACTGCAACAGAAGCGTACAGATTTATACGGTGTAGGGGAAAAGTTAAATCTCTATATATTTCCTAAGTCACACACAGATGCTCTCCCAGTATGTATTTGACCGTAATCCAAGCAGCAGATATACGGTACTGTATCAGAAATGTACAGCTGTATACGGTGTAGGGGAAAATTTAAATCTCCGTACATATTTCCTTGGTCACACACAGACGCTCTCCTAGTATTTATTTGACCATAATCCAAACAGCAGATATACTGTACTGAATCAGAAATGTACAGCTGTATACGGTGTAGGGGAAAATTTAAATCTCTTTATATGATTTCTTAGTCACACACAGACGCTCTCCCTCTATGTATTTGACCGTAATACAAACAGCAGATATATGGTACTGTATCAGAAGATTACAGCTGCATACGATGTAGAGGAAAATCTAAATCTCCATATATATTTCCTTAGTCACATGCAGATGATCTCACAGTATGTATTTGACCGTAATCCAAACAGCAGATATACTTTACTGTATCAGAAGCTACAGCTGTATATGGCGTAGAGGAAAATATAAATCTCGGTATATATTTCCTTTGTCACACACAAACGCTCTCCCAGCATATATTTGACCGTAATCCAAACAGCAGATATACGGTACTGTATCAGAAATGTACAGCTGTATACGGTGTAGGGGAAAATTTAAATCTCCGTATTTATTTCCTTGGTCACACACAGACGCTCTCCCAGTATTTATTTGACAGTAATCCAAGCAGATATACGGTACTGTATCAGAAATGTACAGCTGTATACATTGAAAAGGAATCTTTAAATCGCTGTACTTATTTCCTTAGTCACACACAAACGCTCTCCCAGCATATATTTGACCATAATCCAAACAGCAGATATACGGTACTGTATCAGAAATGTACAGCTGTATACGATGTAGGGGAAAATATAAATCTCCGTATTTATTTCCTTGGTCACACACAGACGCTCTCCCAGTATTTATTTGACAGTAATCCAAGCAGCAGATATAGGGTACTGTATCAAAAATGTACAGCTGTATACATTGAAAGGGAATCTTTAAATCTCTGTACTTATTTCCTTAGTCACACACAGACGCTCTCCCAGTATGTATTTGACTGTAATCCAAACAGCAAATATACGGTACTGTATCAGAAGCGTACAGCTGTATACGGTGTAGGGGAAACTTTAAATCTCAGTATTTAGTTCCTTATTCACACACAGATGCTCTCCCAGTATGTATTTGACTGTAATCCAAACAGCAGATATACGGTACTGTATCAGAAGTTTACAGCTGTATACGGTGTAGGGGAAAATTTTAACTTCCGTATATATTTCCTTGGTCATACACAGACACTCTCCCAGTATGTATTTGACCGTCATCCAAACAACAGATATATGGTACTGTATCAGAAACGTACAGCTGTATACAATGTAGGGGAAAATTTAATTCTCCGTATATATTTCCTTAGTCACACACAGACGCTCTCCCAGTATGTATTTGACCTTAATCAAATCAGCAGATATACGGAACTGTGTCAGGAGCTTACAGCTGTATACGGTGTAGGGCAAAATTTAAATCTCCGTATATATTTCCTTATTCACTCACAGGCGCTCTCCCAGTATGTATTTGACCGTAATCCAAGCAGCAGATGTACGGTACTGTATCAGAAGCTTACAGCTGTATACGGTGTAGGGGAAAATTTATATCTCCTTATATAATTCCTTAGTCACACACAGTCTCTCTCCCAGTATGTATTTGACCGTAATCCAAGCAGCAGATAAACGGTACTGCATCAGAAGCTTACAGCTGTATACTGTGTAGGAGAAAATTTAAATCTCCATTTATATTTACGTAGTCACACACAGATGCTCTCCCATGATGTATTTAACCGTAATCCAAACAGCAGTTATACTGTACTGTATCAGAAACGTACAGATGTATACGGTGTAGGGGAAAAGTTAAATCTCTATATATTTCCTTAGTCACACACAGACGCTCTCCCAGTATGTATTTGACCGTAATCCAAGCAGCAGATATACGGTACTGTATCAGAAGTGTACAGCTGTATACAGTGTAGGGGAAAATTTACATGTCCGTATTTATTTCGTAAGTCACACACAGACGCTCTACCAGTATGTGTTTGACCGTAATCCAATCAGCAGATATACGGTACTGTATCACAAGCTTACAGCTGTATACGGTGTAGGGGAAAATTTAAATCTCCGTACATATTTCCTCGGTCACCAACAGATGCTCTCCCAGCATGTATTTGACCCTAATCCCAAAAGGAGATATGCTGTACTGTATCAGAAATGTACAGCTGTATACGGTGTAGGGGAAAATTTAAATCTCTGTATATAATTCCTTAGTCACACACAGACTCCCCCAGTATGTATTTGACCGCAACTCAAACAGCAGATGTACGGTACTGTATCAGAAGCTTACAGCTGTATATGGTGTAGAGGAAAATATAAATCTCCGTAAATATTTCCTTAGTCACACACAAACGCTCTCCTAGTATGTATTTGACCGTAATCTAAACAGCAGATATACGGTAATGTATCAGAAATGTACAGCTGTATACGGTGTAGGGGAAAATTTATATCTCCACATTTATTTCCTTGGTCACACAGTCGCTCTCCCAGTATGTATTTGACCGTAATCCAAACAGCAGATATGCGGTACTGTATCAGAACCTTACAGCTGTATACATTGAAAGGGAAACTTTAAATCTCAGTATTTATTTCCTTAGTCAAACACAGATGCTCTCCCAGTATGTACAGTAATTGACTGTAATCCAAACAACAGATATACAGTACTGTATCAGAAGCTTACAGCTGTATACGGTGTAGGGGAAAATTTATATCTCCGTATATAATTCCTTAGTCACACACAGACTCTCTCCCAGTATGTATTTGACCGTAATCCAAGCAGCAGATAAACGGTACTGTATCAGAAGCTTACAGCTGTATACTGTGTAGGAGAAAATTTAAATCTCCGTTTATATTTACTTAGTCACACACAGATGCTCTCCCAGGATGTATTTAACCGTAATCCAAACAGCAGATATACTGTACTGTATCAGAAACGTACAGATGTATACGGTGTAGGGGAAAAGTTAAATCTCTATATATTTCCTTAGTCACACACAGACGCTTTCCCAGTTTGTATTTGACCGTAATCCAAGCAGCAGATATACGGTACTGTATCAGAAGGGTACAGCTGTATACAGTGTAGGGGAAAATTTACTTGTCCATATTTATTTCCTAAGCCACACACAGACGCTCTCCCAGTATGTGTTTGACCGTAATCCAAACAGCAGATATACAGTACTGTATCAGAAATGTACAGCTGTATACGGTGTAGGGGAAAATTTAAATCTCCGTACATATTTCCTTGGTCACCAACAGACGCTCTCCCAGCATGTATTTGACCCTAATCCAAACAAGAGATATGCTGTACTGTATCAGAAATGTACAGCTGTATACGGTGTAGGGGAAAATTTAAATCTCTGTATATAATTCCTTAGTCACACACAGACTCTCCCAGTATGTATTTGACCGCAATCGAAACAGCAGATGTACGGTACTGTATCTGAAGCTTACAGCTGTATATGGTGTAGAGGAAAATATAAATCTCGGTATATATTTCCTTAGTCACACACAAACGCTCTCCCAGTACGTATTTGACCGTAATCTAAACAGCAGATATACGGTACTGTATCAGAAATGTACAGCTGTATATGGTGTAGGGGAAAATTTATATCTCCATATTTATTTCCTTGGTCACACAGTCGCTCTCCCAGTATGTATTTGACCGTAAACCAAACAGAAGATATACGGTACTGTATCAGAACCTTACAGCTGTATACATTGAAAGGGAAACTTTAAATCTCAGTATTTATTTCCTTAGTCAAACACAGATGCTCTCCCAGTATGTATTTGACTGTAATCCAAACAGCAGATATACAGTACTGTATCAGAAGCTTACAGCTGTATACGGTGTAGGGGAAAATTTAAATCTCCGTATATATTTCCTTAGTCACACTCAGAAGCTCTCCCAGTATGTATTTGATCGTAATCCAAGCAGCAGATACACAGTACTGTATCAGAAGCTTACAGCTGTGTACTGGGTAGGGGAAAATTTAAATCTCCGCAGATATTTCCTTTGTCACACACAGACGCTCTCCCAGTATGTATTTGACTGTAATCCAAGCAGCAGATATACTGTACTGTATCAGAAGCTTATAGCTGTATATGGTGTAGGGGAAAATTTTATCTCCATATATATTTCCTTAGTCACACACAGATGCTCTCCCAGTATTTGACCATAATCCAATCAGCAGATATACGGTATTGTATAAGAAGCTTACAGCTGTATACTGTGTAGGGGAAAATTTTAATCTCCATATATATTTCTTTAGTCACACACAGATGCTCTTCCAGTATGTATTTGACCGTAATCCAAACAGCAGATATACAGTACTGTATCAGAAGCTTACAGCTGTATACGGTGTAGGGGAAAATTTAAATCTCCGTATATATTTCTTTAGTCACACTCAGAAGCTCTCCCAGTATGTATTTGATCGTAATCCAAGCAGCAGATACACAGTACTGTATCAGAAGCTTACAGCTGTGTACGGTGTAGGGGAAAATTTAAATCTCCGCATATATTTCCTTTGTCCCACACAGACGCTCTCCCAGTATGTATTTGACTGTAATCCAAGCAGCAGATATACTGTACTGTATCAGAAGCTTACAGCTGTATATGGTGTAGGGGAAAATTTATATCTCCATATATATTTCCTTAGTCACACACAGACGCTCTCCCAGTATTTGACCGTAATCCAAGCAGCAGATAAACAGTACTGTATAAGAAGCGTACAGCTGTAGCCGGAGTAGGGGAAAATATCAATCTCCGTATATATTTCCTTGATCACACACAGACACTCTCCCAGTATGTATTTGACCGTAATCCAAGCAGCAGATATACGGTACTGTATCAGGAGCTTACAGCTGTACACGGTGTAGGGGAAAATTTAAATCTCCATATATATTTAATTAGTCACACACAGACGCTCTCCCAGTATGTATTTGACCATAATCCAATCAGCAGATATACGGTACTGTATCACAAGCTTACAGCTGTATACTGTGTAGGGGAAAATTTTAATCTCCGTATATGTTTCCTTAGTCACACACAGATGCTCTCCCAGTATGTATTATACTGTAATCCAAACAGCAGATATATGGTAGTGTATCAGAAGCTTACAGCTATATCCGGAGTAGGGGAAAATATCAATCTCCGTATATATTTCCTTGATCACACACAGATGCTCTCCCAGTATGTATTTGACCGTTATCCAAGCAGCAGATATACGGTACTGTATCAGAAATGTACAGCTGTATACGGTGTAGGGGAAAATTTAAATCTCCGTATATATTTCCTTAGTCACACACAGACGCTCTCCCAGTATGTATTTGACCTTAATCAAATCAGCAGATATACGGTAATGTATCAGAAACGTACAGTTGTATGTGGTGTAGGGGAAAATTTAAATCTCTGTATATATTTCCTTGTCACACACAGATGCCCTCCCAGTATGGATTTGACTGTATACAAACAGCAGATATACGGTACTGTATCAGAAGCTTACAGCTGTATACGATGTAGGGGAAAATTTAAATCTCCGTATATATATCTTTAGTCACACACAGAGGCTCTCACATTATGTATTTGACCGTAATCCAAACAGCAGATATTTGGTACTGTATCAGAAATGTACAGCTGTATACGGTGTAGGGGAAAATTTAAATCTCCGTATATATTTCCTTAGTCACACACAGACGCTCCCCCAGTATGTATTTGACCGTAATCCAAACAGCAGATATACGGTACTGTATCAGAAGTGTACCGCTGTATACTGTGTAGAGGAAAATATAAATCTCCGTATTTATTTCCTATGTCTCACACAGACGCTCTCCCAGTATGCATTTCACCATAATCCAAACAGCAGATATACGGTACTGTATGAGAAGCGTACAGCTGTATACAGTGTAGGGGAAAAGTTAAATCTCCGTATTTATTTCCGGAGTCACACACAGATAGTCAGCAAGTATTTATCCGTGATACCAGCCAGTACACGGTAGTGTGTGAGGATCGTACAGCTCTATACGGTGGGGGGAAAAATGAACGGTTGGTAACTGTGCAGAAAAAAAAGAATAAAAGTATTAGTGCTGTGTAAAAAGCTGTCTGCACAGCAGAGTACTCACAGCAATACAGCTATCAGGTATCCTAATAGCCAGCACTGCTGCACACAAAAAATCCTCCCCTGTCACTGCACACTAACTGTACAGCACAATTGCTATCAGCAGAAGCACAGAATCACTTTTCTTTCCTGCCTAACTTTCTCCCTACTGAGAAACAGCGGCAGCAACCTCTCCCTACGCTAAGATCGGCAGAAGTAAAATGGCGGTTGGCCGTCAGGGCTTTTATAGCCTCTGAGATGCCACACAAAGCAAGCCAATCACTGCAATGCCCTTCTCTTAGATGCTGGTGGCCGCTGCCCATGTCATCTCATTGCCCACAGTGTGCGTCCTTGCTCAATGGCTGAGAAAAGGCGCCTGCAAGCATTATTGGAAACGTGACTTTGGCACTTGGGTCGACGACCGCATGGCCGATCTCACGCTATGGTCGGGTTTTGGTCGGCGAAACCCGACTTTGGCGAAAGTCGGCGATTTTTGAATCTGACCAACTTGCTTCGCTGAACTCTACTTGTAATGCCTTGTCCTTAAGAACAGTTCCCCAAAGCTGCCTTAATGACAAACTTGCCTCCAAGGGAAATCCAGGATGATTTCTTTTGCTGTCAGAAGGAAGAATAAAGTTTGTTGCTGGAGCATCCCCAGTTTCACTCACTTAATTTCTTCTTTACTGTGGCCAGCCATGCTATGAAGTTCTTGCGTAGCTAACATACAGCATCATTTCAGTTACTATGATGTGTAAGGTATGCCACAAAAAACTTCAATGCTTACCTTTCCTGCCATCCCCATTGTCCCTGCCAACTGTCCAGTTGTCTTTGCCTTCATCACATCAGGAGTTGGCAGTGGAGCATGCACCGTGAACTCTGGGGCCTACTCATGTCCAGAAGGTCCAGCTTAGAGTGAACACTGGGCTGGAGATGTGTTGAGATAGAGGCAAGGAGGATTAGACAGTGTGCCAAAAATGTGAGCACTGAGGTATGTTTTTTTTTCCTTTTTCAAGCCCTCTACTGTACTGCTGAATGGTAGCCACAGCTGGCTACTATTTTGCTTAATTTGTGCAGAATGATTTACAAAAAACTCTGTATTGTCCAGAATGCAGAACTTTGTAAAATTCAAGTAAAATGTAATTCAACTTCAAAAAGTTTGCTATCTCTTCACAAAATAATTTTAATACAATATACCAACATGCAAGAAAATTACTGGGTGGCTTGAGCTAGGAGATAAGAAAAAGAACACAAATTTACTCCCTATCTACATGAGAAGTATATATATATATATATATATATATATATATATAAATCCAACAATGCAGACCAGCTCACTCCTATGAACCACCTGGAACCTCAGCTGACCTGGTTAACTCCGTTGTGCCCGGATCAGGATGTAGGAGTCCATCCATACAAATGTGAACAATAGCAAAGCAAGTTCCAGCAATAACGTGAGCAATCCAGGATGCTGTTAAAAAAATTTTCTTTCTTTTTATTCATAAATCCATTAAAATAAAATATAATGGTCCAAGCAGTTCAAAACAGCAATAACGCAGGAAAGTAGTGCAGATAGGTCCTATCTGCACTACTTTCCTGCGTTATTGCTGTTTTGAACTGCTTGGACCATTATATTTTATTTTAATGGATTTATGAATAAAAAGAAAGAAACATTTTTTTAACAGCATCCTGGATTGCTCACGTTATTGCTGGACCTTGCTTTGCTATTGTTTTTATATATATATATATTTATATATATATATATACACTCACTGGCCACTTTATTAGGTACACCATGCTAGTAACGGGTTGGACCCCCTTTTGCCTTCAGAACTGCCTCAATTCTTCGTGGCAGAGATTCAACAAGGTGCTGGAAGCATTCCTCAGAGATTTTGGACCATATTGACATGATGGCATCACACAGTTGGCGCAGATTTTTCGGCTGCACATCCCTGATGCGAATCTCCCGTTCCACCACATCCCAAAGATGCTCTATTGGATTGAGATCTGGTGACTGAGGAGGCCATTTGAGTACAGTGAACTCATTGTCATGTTCAAGAAACCAATCTGAGATGATTCGAGCTTTATGACATGGCGCATTATCCTGCTGAAAGTAGCCATCAGATGTTGGGTACATTGTGGTCATAAAGGGATGGACATGGTCAGCAACAATACTCAGGTAGGCTGTGGCGTTGCAACGATGCTCAATTGGTACCAAGGGGCCCAAAGAGTGCCAAGAAAAAATTCCCCACACCATGACACCACCACCACCAGCCTGAACCGTTGATACAAGGCAGGATGGATCCATGCTTTCATGTTGTTTACGCCAAATTCTGACCCTACCATCCGAATGTCGCAGCAGAAATCGAGACTCATCAGACCAGGCAACGTTTTTCCAATCTTCTACTGTCCAATTTCGATGAGCTTGTGCAAATTGTAGCCTCAGTTTCCTGTTCTTAGCTGAGAGGAGTGGTACCCGGTGTGGTCTTCTGCTGCTGTAGCCCATCTGCCTCAAAGTTCGACGCACTGTGCGTTCAGAGATGCTCTTCTGCCTACCTTGGTTGTAACGGGTGGCAATTTGAGTCACTGTTGCCTTTCTATCAGCTCGAACCAGTCTGCCCATTCTCCTCTGACCTCTGGCATTAACAAGGCATTTCCGGCCACAGAACTGCCGCTCACTGGATTTTTTTTCTTTTTCGGACCATTATTATTATTATTATTATTATTTATTGTTATAGCGCCATTTATTCCATGGCGCTTTACATGTGAGGGGGGTATACATAAAAACAAGTACAATAATCTTAAACAATACAAGTCATAACTGGTACAGGAGGAGAGAGGACCCTGCCCGCGAGGGCTCACAATCTTCAAGGGATGGGTGATAATACAGTAGGCGAGGGTAGAGCTGGTCGTGCAGCGGTTTGGTCGATCGGTGGTTACTGCAGGTTATAGGCTTGTCGGAAGAGGTGGGTCTTCAGGCTCTTTTTGAAGGTTTCGATGGTAGGTGAGAGTCTGATATGTTGTGGTAGAGAGTTCCAGAGTAGGGGTGATGCGCGAGAGAAATCTTGTATGCGATTGTGGGAAGAGGAGATAAGAGGGGAGTAGAGAAGGAGATCTTGTGAGGATCGGAGGTTGCGTGCAGGAAAGTACCGGGAGACGAGGTCACAGATGTATGGAGGAGACAAGTTGTGGATGGCTTTGTATGTCATGGTTAGGGTTTCGTAATGGAGTCTCTGGGCAATTGGGAGCCAGTGAAGGGATTGACAGAGGGGAGAAGCTGGGGAATAGCGGGGGGACAGGTGGATTAGTCGGGCAGCAGAGTTTAGAATAGATTGGAGGGGTGCGAGAGTGTTTGAGGGGAGGCCGCAGAGCATGAGGTTGCAGTAGTCAAGGCGAGAGATGATGAGGGCATGGACTAGGGTTTTTGCAGATTCTTGGGTGAGGAATGAACGGATGCGTGAAATATTTTTGAGTTGAAGTCGGCAGGAAGTGGAAAGGGTTTGGATGTGTGGTTTGAAGGAGAGATCAGCATCAAGGATTACTCCGAGGCAGCGAGCTTGTGGGACTGGGGAGAGTGGGCAGTCATTTACTGTAATTGATAGGTTCGTAGGGGGGGTCACGTGAGATGGGGGAAAGATGATGAATTCTGTTTTGTCCATGTTGAGTTTCAGATATCTAGTGGAGAAGAAGGATGAAATAGTGGACAGACATTGAGGGATTCTGGTTAGTAGGGAGGTGATATCTGGTCCAGAGATGTAGATCTGTGTGTCATCAGCATAAAGATGATACTGAAAGCCATGAGATTCTATGAGCTGTCCCAGGCCAAAGGTGTAAATAGAGAACAGCAGGGGCCCTAGGACTGAACCTTGTGGGACTCCGACAGATAGGGGGCGAGGTGAGGAGGTGGTGTGTGAGTGGGAGACGCTGAATGTCCGGTCTGTTAGGTATGATGAGATCCAGGAGAGGGCCAAGTCTGTGATGCCGAGGGATGAGAGGGTCTGTAATAATAGGGAATGGTCCACTGTGTCAAAGGCAGCCGACAGGTCCAGGAGGAGGAGGACAGAGTAGTGTCGCTTGCTCTTGGCAGTTAAGAGGTCATTGGTGACCTTAGTAAGGGCAGTTTCAGTGGAGTGGTGTGACCGGAAGCCAGATTGTAAGCGGTCGAAGAGGGAGCAAGAAGAGAGATGGGAGGACAGTTCAAGGTAGACGTGTTGTTCCAGTAGCTTGGAGGCGTATGGGAGAAGTGATATAGGGCGATAGCTAGATACAGAGGATGGGTCAAGAGAGGGCTTTTTGAGGATAGGTGTGATGGATGCATGTTTAAAGCTTGAGGGGAAAACACCAGTTGTTAGTGATAGGTTGAAGAGATGGGTTAGGGTTGGGATGAAGACTGTGGTGAGGTTTGGGATGAAGTGGGATGGGATCGGGTCGAGTGCAAGTGCACAGGTGGTGAGATGTGATCTTGAGAGTAGAGTGGAGAGTCGATCTTCTGTAATGGTGGAGAAGTTGGTTTTGAAGGTGGAGGGCTGGGAAGTCGGGAGGAAGGGCTCTGGGGGTTGTTGACCAAAACTGTCCCTGATGTTATCAATTTTCTGCTTGAAAAATGAGGCAAAGTCTTCAGCTGAGATGAGTGGGGAGGGAGGAGGTGCTGGGGGGCGGAGGAGAGAATTGAAGGTGTTGAATAACTGTTTAGGGTTGTGAGACAGGGAGGATATGAGAGATGAGAAGTAGGTTTGTTTAGCTGTGGCGAGTGTGGTCTTGAAAGTAGTGAGGGACTGTTTGAATGCGATGAAATGCTCGTTGGAGTGGGATCTTTTCCATCTGCGCTCAGCAGCCCTGGAAGCTCGCCTCAGCTCTTTGGTCAGGCTGGTGTGCCAGGGCTGTCTGTTGATTTTGCGAGTTTTGGTATGTGTAAGTGGGGCAGCGGATTCCAAAGCTACAGCTATTGTGGTGTTATATAGAGCGGCAGCGTCATCCGCATTGTGTAAGGAACTTATATCTGTAAGAGGGAGGAGGGATTCGGAGAATGAGTGTAGGTCAAGGTGTTTAAGATTCCTGCGAGGGTGTGAAAGTTTGTGGAGTGGGGATTGTAGACATGGAGTGAAGAGGGAGGAGAATGTGAGCAGGTTGTGGTCAGAGAGAGGAAGAGGTGAGTTAGAGAGGTTAGATAGGGAGCAGAGGCGGGTGAAGATGAGGTCCAGTGTGTGGCCATCTTTGTGGGTGGCTGTAGAAGACCATTGAGTGAGGCCGAAGGAGGAAGTGAGAGATAGAAGTTTAGTGGCAGCTGAGAGGGAAGTGTCAATGGGGATGTTGAAGTCGCCCATGATGATAGTAGGGATGTCCGCGGAAAGGAAATGAAGTAACCAGGTGGTGAAGTGGTCAAAGAAGGTGGTGGCTGGCCCTGGGGGGCGGTAGATGACAGCCAGTTGGAGGTTGGAGGGGGAGTAGATGCGCACAGAGTGCACCTCAAAGGAAGGGAGGGTAACAGAGGGTGGCAGTGGGATTGGGGTGAAGGAGCAGGTATCTGACAGGAGAAAACCAACTCCTCCACCATGTTTGCTGCTGGGGCGGGGAGTGTGAGAAAGGTGAAAGCCGCCATACGAAAGTGCAGCAGGAGAGGCTGTGTCAGAAGGGGTGAGCCAGGTTTCGGTGATGGCGAGGAAGGAGAGTTTGGTAGTAACAAAAAGATCATGGATGTAGGAAAGCTTGTTGCAGACAGAGCGAGCGTTCCACAGAGCTCCTGTTAGTGGGACTGGGGAAGCGGGGGCTGGGTGAATGGGTATAAGGTTGGAGAGGTTACGGAAGGTTGTGATAGAGCGTGGATGGGAGGTAGAAATGACTGTGGGAATGTGGTGAGGAGGACCAGGATTTGGAGAGATATCACCAGCAGTGAGAAGGAGCAGAGAAAGTGTTACCAGGTGGGAGCAGGAGAGGGCATGAGGGGGCTGTCTGTGTTTGGAGACAGAGGATTGTATGTTAAGGAACAGTTTTGAGGCGGAGGTGAGGTGGATGGGGAGGATTGAAGAAGAGATGAACAGTTCCTTACTAGGAGTAGGGATTAGGGGAATTAGCAGAAAGTGAAGGATTATTGGGGTGAAAGTGAAAACAAACAGAAACATTGTTTACAGTGACTGTGTCCAGTTACCTTCAGTTCCCTTCTGGTTCATTCTCCATTCTGGACCATTCTCTGTAAACCCTAGAGATGGTTGTGCGTGAAAATCCCAGTAGATCAGCAGTTTCTGAAATACTCAGACCAGCCCTTCTGGCACCAACAATCATGCCACGTTCAAAGGCACTCAAATCACCTTTCTTCCCCATACTGATGCTCGGTTTGAACTGCAGGAGATTGTCTTGACCATGTCTACATGCCTAAATGCACTGAGTTGCCGCCATGTGATTGGCTGATTACAAATTAAGTCTTAACACACAGTTGGACAGGTGTACCTAATAAAGTGGCCAGTGAGTGTATATATAGTTAGCTAAAGTTATTTGTTTATAATTTCCTTTGCAAAATGCAGAGCCAATTAAGGATGATACTTTTGCAAGGGATAGGGAGCATGCTCCCCAGTTGCCAACTTATTGGTTACTGACAATTAGACTGCAACTTCATTGCGCTGGTGTTCTCCTAAGCTGTGCTCTCCCAGTATTGATATATTAGGCAGCTTTGCATCTTCAATAGAGATGAGCTAATTTGTTCAGATTTTGGCCCCGCATCTTATTTTGACATATTTGGGCCATATTCGAACAATATTTGTGCCGAATGTGTCTTATGCTCGGTTTTGAACATATTCGGTAATTTCTACTCCCATTGACACTAATGAAGTTTGGCAATATTCGAATCCGATCATATTCGGAACCAAATCCGAACCATTCGCTCATCTCTACTCTTCAACACTCATTTTGTACTGAAATTAAGGCTGGCTGGGATAAGTCGCACACTCCAGCAATATCTCAGGACAGTGTCTACAAAAGAAAAGCTTGTATGTACTGTTCATGCTCAATCACCTTGGTCCTCTATGCAGCAAACAAAGATATATAACTTAGATTATTGGTGGAATTGGGCAAATTTTAGTAAATGTAATTTTTAAAATTGCTTCTTCTCCAAACACAGCAGTATCCAGTCATACCCATGTATGAAGATGTGAGTATCTTTTTAATAATATAATGTTATGTGAGGCAGTGACCGGTGTCATATGCGAGGGTTGCTATGTGTCCCCTCCAGGATGTACACAGAAGCATAATTAGGCCGTGGGAGTGCATTGCAGTCACAGGCATAGCTGTAAATGCAATGCAAAATAAAAGTAAAGGCCCTGTCTCACATAGCGAGATCGCTAATGCGTCACCAATTTTGTGACGCAACAGCGATCTCGCCGGCGATCTCGCTACATGTGACACAAAGCAGCGACCGGCCCCCCTGCTGGATATCGCTGATCATGCAGGAATATCCTGGGCCATTTTTTCGTTGTCGGCGTCCTGCTGACCAGTATGCAATGCTGTGTTTGATCTCTGGATCATTGCTGCGTCACTGAAGAGATCTGCCTGTTTGGCAGCTTACTAGTGATCATCAGGTTGTATCGTTGTCGGGATCGCTGGTGCATCGCTAAGAGAAACAGGATCCTAAGTGTTGGTCTTGGGCAAGATATTTGTCCAATTCAGATTTAAGAAAACATGCCATGGGCTTTTGTTTTCTAAACGGACAACAGGATGGTAGTGGGGCTGTCTGTTTCTTTCATGGCAAAGTTTTCCATGTGGCCTATGACCACAGGTTCCTTGTAAAATCCCCTAAAACATAGGTTAGGATGTATCAGTTTGTTTTTTCAAGCATGCAGAATACAAGGCTCTCCAGAGAGCTCCACCTGTGTGAGGTAACAAAGCCAAGCGGAGACAAAAGGCCTGGCACCCCTCAGCGTACACGGCGGTGAAGTCGCCCAGTCAATCTGAAGGTGGACTGTCTTTTTTCCAGATGTGATCCAGTGATGTACTGTCTTGTTTCCCAGCTGTGATCCAGAGAATATTGTGTGCTGTGTATTTTATGTGAGTTTGGACATCAAAACACATTTTGCTTTAAACTTTGCTGGGTCATTGACTCATCACTGCACAGTGTGGATACCACTGCGCTACAGTTGCAATTTAGTTTACAGCACTTTAGTACAGTATAATAGAGATACACAATGGTGACATTTTGTTCTAGAATAGAATACAGCTTATTCTCACCATGAAAGAACTATTAAAAAACAATCAAAATGACATCTTGCTACAGTACATGTACAGTATTGTTCATTTGTCATAATAATTCATGTAAAGGTAACATTCCATGGTAAAGACCTTGAGAATTCTATGAATTAGAGCATTAGTTTTCATCATAAGTTTTTTTTGTGTAATTTCACTCCTCAAAGTTGAAACGGCAACACTAAGAAGGAAAAGTTGCGGAATTATGTAAATCACAGAAATTATAGACCTGTTAAAGATATGTAGATAATGAAGTAAATGTGCTGCCTTGGCTTGTAGCATCTTTGAACTTGTCTCCCATCAAGCACATCTAGGAGGACATCATTTGTCAGCAATTACAATGGGAGCTGCTAGTAGTGGATTTTCTTGATTTTTTTTCTCAAGTGCACTTAGAACTATACAATGGCAGAACATTCCACTGAAAACCCATAATAACCTCATTGATAACATGCCAAGGTGTGTAAGTGCATTTATTTTTGGAAATGTCATTCATACTTGATACTGAATATACTGAGAGGTGTTTTTCAATTGTTATTTCTATAGTTTCATCATTTCTATATCATTATCATGACTACAGTATTGACTCTTTGATTTACATGATTGCATAACTTTTCTTTCTTTGTGTTACAGTTTTCACTGCTGAGGAGTGTATTTTCATACATAAACTTTTCATGGTATAACCTGTATTTTGGCACATCTACAGTAGTACAACACAATTTGACAGTAAGCAATGTAGAACAGGAAATGTCAAACTTTGAGGCTGTACCATCAAGCACATAATTTGTATTCATATTTTTGGGTAAGCTTAAACATGTATCACTTTTTCTGGTAACTAAAAGATAACTTGTTTAACTACAATGTAAATGTGTATTTCTAAACAATAGAGTTGAGTGACTTTTGGTTTTTTAGGGTCGAGTTTCGTTTCATGAAACCCGACTTTTCCAAAAGTCGGGTCGAGCAAAATCGGACGACTATAGGGAAAAGTCGGGGGTCCGACCGAAACACGAAACCCAATGTAAGTCAATGGGGAATTAAAGTCGGCAGTGAGAGGAGGACAGGAAACACACCTACAGTGCCCATTTGAATGCCAAAAGCATCAATTCTTATTACTTAAGCTTGTCAGCCTTAATTTACTTCATAATACTAGTTACGCACTGAAAAATGGGGGTTATTTGGCTACAGTTGTGGGGGGGTAGGGCTGGCTCCAGGTTTTCGTGGGCCCAGGGCCAAAAAGCACCCCTTTAACACATACCACAACTCATGATGCTCCGATACGGCAGAGTAATAGCAGTATAGTACAATGAAAAATACTTCACTTCTTACATCTCATGACTGATATCCATTTTAAATTCTCCAATACCTCCAAAAACGGACAGTATATAACTCCATACAGTATTATGGCCAGCGCTTAGTGCGCTATACAGAGTAATGAGGCCCGTATATTTCTCCATATGGAATCATTGATCCCATATAATGTTTCAAACCGTATATGATGAGCTCCACATAATGCTATAGTATATGTTGGTCCCAATGGATGAAGCTCCACTGTCTTATGGGCCCAAATAATGCTCCATATATAATGGGCCCCATTTCTACTGCTCTAGTGTATAATGGGCCCTGTAAATGCTGCTCCAGTGTCTGATGTCCACCTTTGGAATGCTCCAGTGTATGGTGGGCCCCATATATCATTCACCAGAGTATAGTGCTCCCCAAAAATTGCTATCCCAACATTGAAAACAATTAAATAAGTCTCCTTGCTAGGGAATCCCAGCACTACTCTGAACTCCTTGTTGTCCCCATCTTCCATCTCACTGTACTTGGCTGTTTAGGCCCTCCCACCGGCAGAGACACTTTTGCGTACTATGTGGTGCCCTGTGCCAGTGCCATCGCCCATGAGTATGCCCCCCACCTGCTCAAGGAACCTGCACTTTCATCTGCACCTTCCTCTTTGTCACCGTGTAAGGTGGTATAGTATGTGGGAAGGGGAACCTGAGTTTCCTCTGGGTCAGATTCTGGCAGTGTAGAGTGCGAGGGGAATGTAGTGGTCTGGGTCAATGTACCAGCAGCATCATCCAGCAGTGGCTGGGCCTCAGTGCACTTGTGGCGTCCCCAAGAGTACGGTCGCCACAGTGGCATTACCTTCCTCCTAGGGAGTGTGTTGTCAAGCTTGGGAGCAACGAAGGATCTCTCTAGCAGTGAAACCAACACACTACACATTTCCCACTCCAGGCTAGCAGGGAGACCTCTGAACCTGACTGCTGAGGAGCTGCTCTCTGTGGTCGGGAGGAGGTAAGTTAGGGCACTCTGGGCAGGGAAAGGGGAAGTGTGTGGACGTGAGAAGGGGAGCTGGAGGATGAGCAGAGTTAAGGCTCACTCCTAGCTGGAGCGCATGGTCCCGATTCCGGTCTCCGAGTTTGTAGGGACACTGACGTTCCTGCAGCAGAAACCAGGGGAAGTAGCAGCTATAAATGCTCTATACCCAACTAAGGCTCGGAGGCCCCAGCATCGACATGTGGGAGCCAGAAGGAAAAGGCTACAGCTGTCTGCCATACAAGTAAAGTCTGAGGAACATCTGTTAGACAGGAGGCGCTTCAGTGAACCACGGTCCTGTGAGTGCTTTCCCCACAAGCGCTAGAAAGGAGACGTTCAGGAAGGTACATGTTGGCGGAGTGTTGGAAGGGAGCTTTCCATTTTGGTCCCGGAGGTCCCGGAGGTTGGCTGAGGTCCTGACCCGGAGGACACAGCACGGAGGCAGCTTTGGAGCTGCACGCTCTGGTGTCCTACAGATATTCCAGCACCGCTACATCTGGGTACCAGCACCTACACCACCTGTGCCTTTCCCCATCACTACATCTACACTTCCCTGGGACTCCAGATCCACCTGTGGGGAGCTTCACCATCTTTGCTGCACAACACCATCAGTCCCAGAGGATCTGCATGCAGCGTCGGCTTAGCATCTATGTTGCCGAACACCACAGGTGGCGTCAAACTATGTATATAAACTCTTTACCATTATACCACGCCATTTACATGGGCGCCCAGGGCCACCGTCCGGGTCACCGCTGCTGTGACACATCCCACTGACACCGGCCCGGTACCGAGTACCCCACAGCCCTGGGAGGGCGACCCATATGCCGACTGCTGATCGGGTGGCGTTATTCCCACGAACCTCCAAACAGCGTCCATGAAGGCAAAGTTTTTGGTTTCCGGGGGCAGTATGATTGCAAAGCTGAACCTTAAAGGAATGTCGAAAAGGGCACCACCAGGAGTGGAGCCTGTGGCTTAATTGGACTCCACCCGGGAAGCCACAACCATGCCACCTAAAGAAAAGATGCACACTTTGAAAGCTTTGTCGATTCTGTGTGTGGTGTGGTATGTGTGTTTGTAGTTGTGCTAGCGATTTCTCAGCTTTATTCCGTTAACAACCGAGACTCCGGCATGCCCCCGCAGTATGGGTCAAGCTTACTAGAGGGATAAGCGAGGCTCTGGCACGTGAGATCGAGCAATAACAGGTCTAGCATTCCCGTACATGTCCAGGGCTGCATGCACGCTACACTGAAAGGACCAGCTTTTGTCACTTACAGGTGCAGATAACTCCGTTAGTGATGCGGATCTGGGATTCAGATTATTCCCCGCGAACAATGATTTCCCAGTCAGTTCAGGTCAACCGCAATTCCGGAGTTAGGCCTAACCGTCATTCCTGAAAAAATTACGTGTCCAAACCACAGGTGCTGTAGCTTGCTTAACAGCTCGGCAGCCGTTCTCAGGCCCAGTATGGATTCAACAACATTGTAGAAAGTTCATAAAGGGTACAGTTTCACCGGATAACACGTATATATGTAGCCTAGTTTACACATTAAAAATATATGTCTATAGATCAGGAGGCAGACTCAGATGTTCTCAGTCCCAGTATGGATTTGACCAGATTGTACAAAGTTGAGAAAGGGTACATTATCACTGGATAGCAGGTATATACAGCATAGTTTAAACATGTAAAATCTCCGTGTTCTCAGTATAGATTACACAGCAATCTAAAAAGTGGAAAAAAGGAAATGCATTTGAGGCGTAAACAACTATATACTTTTGGTGTTATTTTTAAATCTTCATATATACTGTATTTCTGTCTCAGTAATACAGTCCAGCCTCTCCGCAATAGGAAATGAGATGCATACAATTACTGACATAAAGGCTAGTGATTGCAGAAATCTAGGAATTACTATTCACGGAAAAACTTCCGTTACAATTCTCATAGGCGATGCTGACCCTCAATTAATTTGTGTGTTGAGACAGTGAAAACATTTTTTTGTGAATAAAGTCTTGCTGTATCGCACTTCCGTTGATTCCATCACTGTTACTCATCTCAATCAAATTTTTATGACAGGGAGCGATGTAAACATGGTGCTCACTGGCTATCATGATCTGTCACGTAACTTTGGGGTGCAAAAGACAGAAGCCACAGGACGTAGGTGATTCTATTTGATTGGCATGAGAGGGCACATTTTAAAATGTGCGCCAGAATGTCACACGTTTGTGAGTAGGAAAACTGTGAAAGCTGATGATAAACCACCACTGCATGTCATTGTGAGTCGACGTCCATAAGAAATGGAAGCCATTAATCATCTGGAGCTAGAGCCCGGCCAGCAGGACAGGGCATAGCTACATCTTAACTATCATCTTTCAGTTCAATCAATTTGTAGTGGCACTCCCAGTGAAGGATTTGACAGCCCAGACTACACAGCGGAGGAGCAGGGAGAGGTAAACATTGCAAATGCTGGGGCCCTGCCCAAGCAAGGGGGGCACACTTGTGGGCGTCGGTACTGGCACTGGGCCCCTCATAGTACGGCGGTGTGTCTGACGGCGGGTGTGCACCACCACCGTCAGAGACACTTGATTGCACTATGAGGGACCCTGTGCCAGTGCCCGCGCCCAAGAGTCGGCCTACCCACCTGTCCAGGGCAACGGCACTCGCATGGTTTCGTGCGCTAGGTGGTGACCCCGGCCATGGGGGGGCAGCCCAGTTAGGGCGGCTTACAAAGTGGCATATGTTGAAGTGGGACATTCAGCTGCTGCAAAAGGCGAAATAGATCAAGTTCGCGGAATAGGAGGAGGACCAAAGCAAGCCATTTTTCTGGCAACCTATGTGTCATCAAGAGAAGGTGGGACAAAATCCTTGGAAACCCATGCATGGTTCATTTTAATGAAGGTTAGATCATCCACATTTTGGGTTGACAGACGGGTCCTTTTTTCTGTCAGGATTGATCCAGCTGCACTGAAGACTCTTTCCGATAGCACACTTGCAGCTGGGCAAGCAAGCTCCTGTAAGGCATATTGTGCCAATTCAGGCCAGGTGTCCAGTTTAGCGGCCCAATAGTCAAAGGGGAATGACCTGTGCGGGAGAACATCGATATGGGAGGAAAAGTAGTTTGTAACAATAGTTGACAACTGCTGTCTCCTGTCACTTTCCATCGATGCAGTATTATCAGTTGTGTGAGCGGTACTTGAAAAATCAGTCCACAACATTGTCATGAAACCCCTGTCTCCAATGCCACTTCTGCTGTGTGCACCACGAACACCTCTGCCAAGCTGCCCCCGGCCCGTACGGCTCGTGTGAGAACCATCACCGCTGCTGTGTGCTGGGAATGCCTCAACCAACCGGTTTACCAGAGTTGCTTGTTTATTAGCCAATATTAGGTCAAGGTTTTCCTGTGGCATGATGTTTTGTAATTTGCCTTTATAGCATGGATCCAGGATGCCGGCCAACCAGTAGTCATCATCGTTCATCATTTTGGCAATGCGGGGGTCCCTTTTTAGGATCTGCAAGGCATAATCTGACATGTGGGCCAATGTTCCCGGTGTCAATGATGCACTGCGAGTGCTGGTTGGAGGAGCACTTTCTGGCAAATCCACATCCCTCCAGTCATGCACAAACCCTGTACCAGACCTTGCCACGCCAACATTTTCACTTTCTCCGCGAGATGCATCCTTCTCCCCTAAGTAATCATCCCCATCATCATCCTCCTCCTCCTCTTCTTCCTCCACCTCGTCCAGGAGAGGTCCCTGAGCAGACAATGGCTGAATGTCATCAATGATTCCCTCCTCCTCTTCCTCCTCGTCAACATTGGCTGCAGACACCTGCTCTTTAAGGTGCGTCAAAGTTTGCATGAGCAGATGCATAAGTGGAATGATCATGCTTAGGATAGCGTCGTCTGCGCTTACCAGCCATGTGCATTCCTCAAAACACTGAAGGACTTTACAAAGGTCTTTCAGCTTCGACCACTGCACACCTGTCAACTCCATGTCTGCTCTCAAAGTGCCTGGCCGTGTATCCTCCCACAAATGCATTATGGCCTGCCTCTGTTCGCACAGCCCCTCAACCATGTGCAGGGTGGAGTTCCACCTTGTTGCAATTTCGATAATGAGGCGGTGGTTGGGAAGGTGGAGCAATCGCTGCAGATTCTGCATACGAATGGAGTGTACAGGCGACCGGCGGAAGTGCGCGCACAGTCTTCGCACCTTCTGGAGCAGGGCTGTTAACTCCGGATAATTGTTGAGGAAGCACTGCACCACCAGGTTCAAGGTGTGAGCCAAGCAAGGTATGTGGCTGAGTTTTGAAAGGGCTATGGCTGCCACAAAATTACGGCCGTTATCACTAACTACCTTGCCTGCCTCAAAATATATACTGCCCAGCCATGACTCAGTTTGTCTCTGAAAGTACTCGGCCAGCACCTCCGCGGTGTGTCTGTCGCCCAAACACATCATCTGCAACACAGCCTGCTGATGCTTTCCACTAGCTGCTCGATAGGGCGACACCTCGTGTGCAACAGTGGCAGCTGCAGATGGAGTGCTCGTACGACTGCGCTCTGTGGACGAGCTTTCGCTTCTGGAGGAGGAGGAGGAGGAGGAGGGTCGAACGCCTACAGCCAACTGTTTCCTATACCGTGGGCTAGGCAGCACTGTCCCACCACCGATGTCCCCTGTGGACCCTGCATCCACCACATTAACCCAGTGTGCAGTGATGGACACGTAACGGCCCTGGCCATGCCGACTGGACCATGCATCTATTGTGAGGTGCACCTTTCCACTCACTGACTGCTTGAGTGCATGGACAATGCGGTCTTTCACATGATGGTGGAGGGCTAGTTTGGCTTTGCGAGAGAAGTGGCAACTGGGTAGGTCATAGCGTGTTACTGCATAGGCCATGAGTTCGCGGAAAGCTGCGCTTTCCACCAACCGATAGGGCATCATCTCTAACAAGATTAGTTTGGCAATGTGTGCGTTCAAACCCAGTGTACGCGGATGAGAGACTGAGTACTTTCTTGACCTACTCATAGTGTCTGGGAGGGTGAGCTGGACTTGAGAGCTGCATATGGTGGAACTAGCGGTGGACAGGGCGGACTGAGAGAGGGTTGATGATGGTGATGGAGTTGGTGTTCTTTCTGATGGCCTAGATTCAGTCTTTCGTTGATATAACAGTGGGATTCCCTGACTGCTTTGGCCTTGCAACGACACCTCAACATTTGCTGCTGTGCTAACCGGTGGGCTTACAGTGCGGGAAACAATGTAGCGTTGCTGACTACCTTCTTTGTGATCAATTGCACATGTGGTACTTGAGGTTTGGTGTTGTGTCCACGCTTGCAAGTGCATGCTGGTTAAATGTCTTAGCATGCAACTGGTATTCAAGATTTTTCCCTCGGCTAAAGGTCTTTGCGCATTTCTTACAGATAACCTTGGCCTGATCATGAGGATTTTGTTCAAAAAAGTGCCACACTGCACTCTTCCTACTTTGGCAGACATTTTGCGGCCTAGCACGCTGTGCTATTTGGACCGTCTGGACAAGCTGTCCAGCAACTCTTTTGATTTTTGGAACCTGTCTTTGGAGTGCTCCGGGCCTGCCAGATAACAGCTGTTGCGATGTCGATGTCTGCTGTGGATGCTCCTCCTCCTCATCTGAGCTATTGGAAGCAGCACCCTCTTCCCCCAATGGATGCCAATCTGGGTCAACAACTGGGTCATCCATCACCTCCTCTTCAATGTAATGTGCACCTTCCTCTGTGTCACCGTGTATGGTGGTATAGTATGCGGGAAGGGGCTCCTGAGTCTCATCAGGGTCAGAATCTGGCTCATTACACTGCGAGGACAATGTAGTGCTCTGAGTGAATGTACTAGCAGAATCATCTATCAGTGGCCGTGCATCAGTGCACTCCATGTCAGATTCATCTTGGCCTGGGTAATTCACCATTTCACTTGATAACCCAGGCATGGTATGTGAAAACATCTCCATGGAGTAATCAGTTGTATGGCCTGCATCATCCTTCAACCTTGGTTGGGGTGAAGGACAAAGGAAAGGTGTGGTTGATGTACATGAGTCTCCAATGACGACTCAGTGCTTTTATTTTGTACAACTTCAGAAGAGGAGGCGATAGAGCTGGAGGATGAGTCAGCAATGTAAGCCAAAACTTTTTCCTGAAGCTCTGGCTTTAAAAGAGGTTTGCCAACTCCTAGAAAACTAAGCCTTTGAGGCCTTGTGTAGCCAGACGATGACGCAGGCTCAACACCTCCTGCATTCGGTCCTATTTTGCTTTTAACACTACCATCAGATCCACCACCAACACCATCATTACCAGCTGGCAACCCCGCCCAATTTCACAGCCTCTTCCACCAGCCTTCCTCATTTTTGGTAAAAATGTACACAAAATCCCACAAACTATATAGTAATGTAAAACAAGGTTCAAGGTGTATATAGGACAGGGGAGATGAAGAATTTCTGAACACACTTGTGGACACTGTTGGATTGTGTGAGGCCCAGTGAATATCACACCGCTATGTCACAGGCTCAATGTCGTAGGTGTGAAAAATGTCACTATAGGACAGGGGAGATGTAGAATTTCTGAACACACTTGTGGACACTGTTGGATTGTGTGAGGCCCAGTGAATATCACACCGCTATGTCACAGGCTCAATGTCGTAGGTGTGAAAAATGTCACTATAGGACAGGGGAGATGTAGAATTTCTGAACACACTTGTGGACACTGTTGGATTGTGTGAGGCCCAGTGAATATCACACCGCTATGTCACAGGCTCAATGTCGTAGGTGTGAAAAATGTCACTATAGGACAGGGGAGATGTAGAATTTCTGAACACACTTGTGGACACTGTTGGATTGTGTGAGGCCCAGGGAATATCACACTGCTATGTCACAGGCTCAATGTCGTAGGTGTGATAAATGTCACTATAGGACAGGGGAGATGTAGAACTTCTGAACACACTTGTGGACACTGTTGGATTGTGTGAGGCCCAGTGAATATCACACCCCTATATCACAGGCTCAATGTCGCAGGTGTGAAAAATGTCACTATAGGACAGGGGAGATGTAGAATTTCTGAACACACTTGTGGACACTGTTGGATTGTGTGAGGCCCAGTGAATATCACACCGCTATGTCACAGGCTCAATGTCGCAGGTGTGAAAAATGTCACTATAGGACAAGGGCGATGTAGAATTTCTGAACACACTTGTGGACACTGTTGGATTGTGTGAGGCCCAGTGAATATCACACCGCTATGTCACAGGCTCAATGTCGCAGGTGTGAAAAATGTCACTATAGGACAGGGGAGATGTAGAATTTCTGAACACACTTGTGGACACTGTTGGATTGTGTGAGGCCCAGTGAATATCACACCGCTATGTCATAGGCTCAATGTCGCAGGTGTGAAAAATGTCACTATAGGACAGGGGAGATGTAGAATTTCTGAACACACTTGTGGACACTGTTGGATTGTGTGAGGCCCAGTGAATATCACACCGCTATGTCACAGGCAGAAATTGGCTAGTGTATGACAAACTACAAGGTGTATATAGAATTGGGCAGAATTGGAATCTCCCTAGAGTGGAGGTCTGTAAGAACGGAACAAGTCCTCGAATTATCCTTACAGAGTCACACACAGATAGCTTCACTGTGGCCGTGATAACAGCCGTTACACGGTACTGAGAGAGGAGCGTGCACGTACACCGCTGTCCGGTGTCCGTAAAATTGTCAAGCTCCGTGTTTTTTAAGTATACGGACTGACACATGCTGTCTCTCTATAGTTTTGAATGTGATCAAACAGCAAATATACTTAACTGTTTGAAAAACAGACAAAACTAGAAGGTGGAGGTCTGTAAGAACGGATCATGTCCTCGACTTATTCTTACAGAGTCACACACAGATAGCTTCACTGTGGCCGTGATAACAGCCGTTGCACGGTACTGAGAGAGGAGCGTGCACGTGCACCGCTGTCCGGTGTCCGTAAAATTGTCAAGCTCCGTGTTTTTTAGGTATATGGACTGACACACGCTGTCTCTCTATAGTTTTGAATGTGATCAACCAGCAAATATACTTAACTGTTTGAAAAACAGACAAAACTAGAAGGTGGAGGTCTGTAAGAACGGAACATGTCCTCGACTTATTCTTACAGAGTCAAACACAGATAGCTTCACTGTGGCCGTGATAACAGCCGTTACACGGTACTGTGTGAGGAGCGTACACCGCTGTATGGTGTGAAAAAATGCACGCTCAGTACCTCACCAGGACAAAAAAAAAAATTTGGATTGCTTTTAAAAAAGCAGTTTGCAGAGCAGTGGGAAAACAGCAATGCAGCTATCGGGAAACCTTATAAGGCAGCCTAACAACCAACATAGCTGATCCAGCAAAACATAGCCTCCACTTGCACTGCACACACAGTGACTGGTGTGTTGTGCATGCAAAATCGCTAGCAGCAGAAGAAGTTTTTGTTGTCTCCTTCCCTGCCTAACGCTCTCCCTACAGAATCAGCAGCAGCTCTCCCTATTCTGAGATCAGCAAGAGTAACATGGCGGTCGGCGTGCACACCCTTTTATACCCCCTGTGACGCCCCCCAAAGCAAGCCAATCACTTGCATGCCCTTCTCAAAGATGATGGTGACCCCTGCCTATGTCATCACGTTGCCCACAGTGTCCATAGATCCTGATTGGCTGAAAAAGGGCGAAAAACAAACTTGAAACGCGACTTTGGTGCTAAAGTCACCGAGCTCGTGGCCGACCTCACCCTAGGGTCGGGTTTCGTTTCATGAAACCCGACTTTACCAAAAGTCGGCGGCTTTTGAAGTTTTTCGACCCGTTTCGCTCAACTCTACTAAACAACAATTATAACCAGTTAAGGGCCATGATTACTTTTCCTAAGCACTACACACTTGTGTACTTGTGAGGGTCAGCCAGGACCGTAGTCAAAGCCAAGGAAACCGGGTCTCTGGTGTCCTGGCTTCTCACAGAAAAATCATGCTCACTATTCTGCATACCTGTGCCTCCGGATTCAACTCCTTCAGTGTCCTCCCTATGCAATGGGAGACCATTTCCAGGAAAATTCACATCAACTGAGACACAGTCCATCATAACTTCAACAAGAGCATCTTTACTTGGTTTAATACACAGCAGTTCCAAAAACTTCACAGCATTTCCAACAGACTTCTCATAACAAGGTTCCTTCCTTTTCCCTGCATTGCTTTCACAGTTATACAGTACAGGCCAGGGTAGGACCATCCCTAACTTTTTCTCAGTTTCCTCTCTGTTCAGCTCTGCTATGGTTAAGTATCCCTCGGTCTGTTTTGCCTCAAAAACAAGATCATTAGTCACCGGAGTCATTAGCCACTGAGAATGAGACCTGATCTGATGTACTGCCCTCTGTACTGACCCCGCTTCTGCTCCATCTGTACTCACTGCTTCTGAGGAATCCCCTGGCCGTTTCACCCCAGTCCGAAGGGTATGTGCCCAAGCAATGAGTTGCCACATTCTGCTGTACTGGCTCGTTGTTGTGCTGTGCTAGTGCGGTCGATGGCTGGGCTTCTCACTTTTAACATTGTGTGACTGCTGCCGCATCCTGGGCTTATAGCCCGTGTGGACGCTTCAGGTGCCTCTGGCCCTCTGCACATTCTAAGACTATACACTGACTTACCATGCAGCAGCCCTTCCTACAATTAACTATGTGTTTGTACTACCTACACTATCTAGGAACTGTGGACATTAACATGCCCCCATCTTGTGGCCAACCCTGCCAACTGCACTTTCCCTAACCTTGTAAACATTAGTGTAACAAAATACATGTCATACATTATACATTTAACAGGAACTGGTAATACACTTTGACGTGTAGCAGTACCACAGCTAGACATTGGTAATACACCTAAAGGCCCCGTCTCACATAGCAAGATTGTTAGCAAGATCGCTGAAAAGTCACAGATTTTGTGATGCAACAGCGACCTCGCCAGCGATCTCGCTACGTGTGACACATAGCGGCGACCGGCCCCCGCTGTGATAACGCTGATCATGCTCGAATGTCCTGGGCCATTTTTGATCGCTGGTGTCCCATTAACCAGCATGCATCATTGTGTTTGACACCATAACAACAACAAGCAACCTCATTGGCGACTCAGAACTCATGCTATCGAGGTCTGAGTCATCAGAATAGCTGACACTGGGGTCATTATACGGATTGCCGCATCGTTGCTATGTCATTGAGTAGATCTGTCTGTTTGAGAGATTACTAGAGACCATGTAGCGACGTACCAGTGATCCTTACCAGGTCGTATCGTTGCTAGGGTGTGGCAGTACCAGCATAAAGATACAGTAAATAAACATATTTTTCTCATCCCCTTACATACTTATTGCTTTATCTAACTAGCAGGGCTCAGTCAATCTAAAGCCCCCATCACACACAGCGCTCTCGCTAGCGAGATCGCTGCTGAGTCACAAGTTTTGTGACGCGATAGCGATCTCACCAGCGGGATCGCTGTGTGTGACACTTACAGCAACCAGCCCCCCTGCTGGGTATCGCTGATCGTCCTGGAATGGCCAGGACATTTTTTTGATTGCTGGTCTCCCGCTAGCCAACACGCATCGCTGCGTGTGGCAGGCGGGAGACCAGCGATCAGCAAGCTGGCGCTGGTAACTAAGGGACACATTGGGTTTCTAAGCGATGCGCAGCACTTAGAAACCCGATGTGTACCTTAGTTACCAGCGCGCTGGTGCAGGGATTTGGTAACCAAGGTACACGTCGGTTTTCTAAGTGACGTGCGTCGCTTAGAAACCCGATGTGTACCTTGGTTACCAGCTCCCTGCACCGGCGCGCTGGTAACTAAGGTACACAGTGGGTAACTAAGCGACGTGTGTCGCTTGTTACCCGTGTGTCGCTGGTGCTGATCGCTGGTGAAGGTTCCTGTTTGGCAGCTCTCCAGTGATCATGTAGAGACACACCTGCGATCCTGACAAGTTCATATCATTGTCGGGATCGCTGGTGCATCGCTATGTGTGATGGGGCCCTAATTTATAAACTTTGTTTACATCACATTTTATATCATACCTTATCAATGGCTGATGTAACTGACATTTTAATTGCAAACATTCAAGAAAAGAAGCCATTCATAGTTATATTTATGTTAAAAACATATATATTAAAAATATGATTTGACATCTAAAATGTATTTTCTAAGTGTCTCTACTTTTCCACGCTAATCACTTTTGCAATTAGTTTTATTACCAAATCTCCTACACTCCTAACTATCCACCTTATCTCTAATGTATTTTGCCATCCCATGGCTTCTAGCATCGGCTTAATAATAGCCATTATCAGGAGGCAGTTTCAGAGGCACTAAGTGACACAAGCATCTCCCACTGATGATGATGCATTTGTGGGAAGTGCCAAAAGTTGTGGGGCAGTACTAATGTCACTCATAGTTTCTATCTCTGTCCATTGCTGATATCTTTCACAGTTAGAAGCTATGACCTCGGCGGTGATAGAATCAGTTAGCCAATTCAGCACGCCAAAAGAATCCATTACCTAGGATCAAGGATGTCTTCAGTGAGAGCAGTGATGAAAGAAATTAGTGAGTAACTGTAGAGCTTCCACCTGCTAATATCCTATTGTAGGAGGGATTATTGAAGCTGTTGAGAGTGAATGAAGCCCCAGCCTCCTGTGACACCTCTGAAATGAAACATCAGTGGAAGTAGAATAAATAAAACACATGTAGGGACTAGCTAGATAAGGAGAAGTGTAGTCGATTGTGTAATAGAGGAAATTAGAAAACTGATTAGTGTGGAAGGTAAGATTGTTAGAAAACACAATTTAGGTGCTGGACCACCCTTTAAGGTTAGGTTTTCTACTGATCCACCATACAAATATAATTTATACAGTTTGTGGGATCAATAAAAGTTTGAGGGTTTGTCCACAGAGGCAATACATTTTTCAAGAAAAAAATCTGTCAGAAATATGAGGTAAAATGTGTGAGTCACATATGTATTTCTTTGCGGATCTTCTTGTGCAAACATTGATATTTTGTGTATTTTAGAATCATTAATTCTAATCAATGATTTATTTCCACTGCAAGTTGATGAGATTTAATCTTACCCACATTGCTTCCAAGGTGAAAGAAAAAAATTGGATATTAAGCACACAGTGGATCCTCCTTGTCTGAATGTACCTTTAGAATATGTTGAGACATATAAGGGGCTTCTCACTTTTAGAATAGAGGGCCAAAATTGTTCCTTGAATATAAAATAATGAAATATGATAGTACTCACTCTGCACGGGTCTAGCCCTGGCTCTCTGGTGCTGTTTTGGCTACAGCAATGACAACATGTTGATAGTTCACATCACTACTACAGCCATTCACTGAGCTGATGTGAACTGTCAGCATGGCATTACAGGTGCAGCCAAAATACAGAGACTGACCCATTTAAGGATATCCTACAGATAACCTGCTCAGAACTTCATAGTATGTTCATTTTTCCCTATGTTTTTTTTTCCTGTGGATTTTCCGGATAAATATGAAGGGAAAACACGAACCTCCGCTGTTGATTTGTCTGTTTCTAGCAGAAATTATTTGTTCCTTGTTAGTGTTGGCATTCTGGTTTGTTCTGCCTTCAGGCATGCTGACATGTTGTGCACTCCAGCATACAGCATAAACCACAGCTCTGTCTTCCAAAATAAGCTGACTTTTCTCTGTAGTCTAACTTGTTTATTGGTGAAGAGTATAGAACATGTGGTAAAACTGTAAGATTACAAATGACATGCACAAGTATTGGCAGATGATCACAGCTAACACAAATACAAAAGCATTCAGTGTGACGCATCCTACATAGAAAACACACAGGTGTCTAATTACATCTCTGATAAATTCTCTGCACACACTGCATTGTAAGACAGATTAAACTTACCAGATATGCTTTACCTGCATAACGAACTCGATTTGGAGAGTTAACATGGAGGACAGGTAAACGCATGCATCCTATGATATACACAGAAACAAAATGGCCCTTCTTTATCCCAGAATACATTGCTTCCTTCCCACAAAGCATTGCTTCAATCCCATAGTGCATTGCTTCTGTTAAAGTCACAGACTGAAAAATGTTATCAAAGGCACTGCTATAAATTCAGCCACCACTAGATGGTGCTATAAGTAACCCAGCATATAATATAAACATTCTTTGCCCTATTCAGAGGGCAGAACACTCCCCACTTGGCATTAACTAGTGCCATTTCATTTTCCAGGTTTGGAGCCGTAAAGGTGTGCTTGTAGTGGTGCCTACCTTTACAAGACTTCTGACTGGTGGGTGATGTTGACTTGTAAGACTGAGCCACATGAATTAAACAAGCAATGGCACAAACAAGCGAGTTCCAGGTTGAAAACCCACTGAAATGGTGAGATTTGAGGTAATTGTCTGAAGTCACCGTACTTAGAGTGGATACCTGAGGATGGATTTCTTCATCTGCATCTGGATCTACCAGTTCAAAGGTGTCTGATTTGTCACTGTAAGGCATTGAACGGAATAAGAATGCAGGGCCCGTTAACCAGATTGTGTCCTTAAGGTGTCCAGATTCAACGGATCTAGTTGCGTGGTCATCAGGATTGTGGTGTGTGGACACAGTGCCACTGTTTAAGGCAAGTGGATCTCCTGATCCTTATCACCCGATTGCTGACGTAAACATAAAAGCATCGAGTTTCATTGCAAATGTACCCAAGCACTACCTTGCTGTCTGAGTAGAACTCAATGTCCTTGATTTCCACGTCAATTTCTGTCAAGATAAGTTCAGCTAACTCTACTGCTAGCACAGCCGCACAAAGTTCCAGTCTGGGTATTGTGTGCTCCTGGGCTGGCGCTAGTTTTTTCCGACGCATTTATCCCTGATGTCAGTAGTTTTCAGATATGCTACTGCTGCAATCGCTTTGGTTGAGGCATCGAAGAAGAGACAGAGCGTTTGAGTTGACTTCTGTTGATGGCACTGAAGCGTATGGTCATGCCACGTAAAGATCTGACAAGACTTCTAAAGATTTCTTCCATCTTACCTACAGATCATCCCATTCAGACAACTCTTGGGTGAAGTCTCTCAACATCATTTTACCTTGGATAGTTACAGGGGTTACAAATCCTAGAGGATCGTACAGGCTGTTTATCACAGCTAGGATGCCTCTACGTGTGAAAGGTTTTTCTTCTTCGATGATCCGAAAGGTAAATGCATCTCTCTTCAAATCCGAGAGCAAACCAAGGCTCCGTTGCATGGGAAGGGAGTCTGTGTCCAAATCCAAGTATTTTAGATCAGTTGAGTAATCTTGAGAGGGAAAAGCTGCCATCATTCTTTGGCTGTTGGAAGCAATTTTGTGCAGCCTCAATTTGGACAAAGCGAGCATTTCCTGTGTCCTCTTTAGGAGACTGACCACCGATTTGTCTGTGGGTGTGGATTTCAAGCAGTCGTCCACGTAGAAATCCTTCTCCACAAATGATCTAACATCCGACCCATAATTTGCCTCACCCTCTCTGGCTGAGTGTCTAAGACCATTGATGGTGACAGCTGGGGAAGGGTCATTCCCGAAGATGTGTACTTTCATCCGATATTCCACGATGTACTTGTAGGGGTCATTATCGCAGTATCAGAAAAACCTCAAATAGTTTCTATGTTCTTTTTTGACAAGGAAGCAATGAAACATCTGTTGTATGTCAGCCATGAATGCCACTGCATCTTTGTGGAAGCAAAGAAGTACTCCTAGAAGTCTGTTGTTGAGGTCTGGGCAAGACAAAAAGACATTTAGCGAGACACCGTCATATCTGGTGCTTGAGTCAAATACTACTCTTATCTGACCAGACACAAACAGGGAGTACAGAATGACAATTATGCAAAAATATCCTGCAGTAAAACACGTAACAGTAGTCAGCAAGTGCTGATAAAAAGATGATAACAAATACAGGGTATTTAGTCGATATGTTTTTTTGCAAAAAAATGCATACCAAACTGCTCCACCGCATCAAGGTAACCCCAATTGAAGCAGTCCCTATCTAATGTATTTAAAACCTGAACATGTGAACAGTGTCTAAATGAACAGGATGAAGACAGGCGCTTCCTGGTTTGGGCACGTGGTGTAAGCCAGCTCTTTATGTGCATGTCACACAAAAGAAGGGTGGGTCTCTCAAATCATGCAAAAGCACAGAAAAAACTGGATTACGCTGACACGCTGACACGTTGTGCACTCCCGCATACAGCATAAACCACAGCTCTGTCTTCCAAAATAAGCTGACTGTTCTCTGTAGTCTAACTTGTTTATTGGTGAAGAGTATAGAACATGCGGTAAAACTGTAAGAATACAAATGACATGCATTAGTGTTGGCAGATGACCACAGCTAACACAAATACAGAAGCATTCAGTGTGATCCAACCTACATAGAAAACACACAGGTGTCTAATTACATCTCTGATAAACTCTCTGCACACACTGCATTGTAAGAAAGATTAAGCATACCAGATATGCTTTACCCAGATAACGAACTCGAGTTGGAAAGTTACAATGAAGTACAGGTAAACGCATGCATCCTATGATTTACACAGAAGCAAAATGGCCCTTCTTTATGCCAGAATACATTGCTTCCTTCCCACAAAGCATTACTTCAATCCCATAGTGCATTGCTTCTGTTAAAATCACAGACTGAAAAATGTTATCAAAGACACTGCTATAAACTCAGCCACCACTAGATGGTGCTATTACTAACCCAGCATATAATACAAACATTCTTTGCCCTATTTAGGGGGAAGAACATGGTTAGTCTTGGCACATCCTGCTTTCCTGTGGTAAAATGTTATTTCTTGTGACAGCTTCAGTCAAACAGGAAGCAGCACTCATGGGCAGCATGGTTTAACTGTAGTGGTTTTTTTCTGATATTTTCTATGGCTTGAATATATTTAATCCTAATTGATGATATGGATTTTAGTTATGCCAACTTGATTGGTCTACAAGACCCCTGGCTTCCTTTATCATATTAATTAAGAAGGATAGCAAATAATAATCGGCGAGTGGAGGAACCACTTTAGGTTCAAGATAGGGTGCCGACCTCCGCAGCAAGAAATGGACATCCTTTAGGGATTGTTTAGGGTAAGTGAGGAAACAAGTTCATTTTTATTTTTTTTCCTCTGGCATTAAGCTGATTATCTGTTCTTGTAGTATGTATACATAGAGACTGTCTTGACAGAGGCTGTAGTTGAGTAAAACAGCTGGATGCCCTGTCATTTGTTTTTTTACTTATTTACCTTTTTTATTATATGTGAATTTGTGGTGCACATTATTACTTCTCTCACGTGATTACCCCATGCGTTTGTTAAACTCTATCTGGTTCCTAGAATCCGACTGTTTTTAATCAGTTTGCCTGCCTTGAGGGGTGTCATCTGCAATATGGCTTTAATATACCTGATGTTATCCGTTTGATGATTTACAGTACTGTTTAATTAGAATAGTATGTAAGACCTGTAGTTTCCTTTAATTTCTATTTATAAAGGACAGCAATTAACAGGATTTACTAAGGTCAACCGTCGGTGAGCAAGGGCTCCAATTTACGTTCAATTAGGGAGCCAGCCTCCACGGCAAGGAAGGGACACACTTTAGGAAATTGTTAGGGTAAGAGAGAGAATAGGTATACATCTTACACTGATTCTTTGGGCATAAAACCATTTGATTGTTGTGGTGGCTTTGTGCATATATTAGCATAGAGAATTAGAAGCACCTCCATAACAGGAAGTGTCTTCTCCAAAGTGTGCAACATACAATATTAGTCTATTTTTTTTGTTTTCCCCTTATTGGGGTTCACCGTTCTAATTTCTATTTTTGGGATTTTCTTAAAGACATTATGGATTAAAAGTTAAATTTTAACAGGTCTTTTACCTGTTAAGACACAATTTGTTGACCTGATACTTTTGTCAATCTAAGGCTGGAGTCACACACAACGATGAAAAAATCAGACGGTTTTTGACAGACCAAAATCGCACAAATGTTTCATGAACAGTGATCCATATGTCATCCGATTGTCATGCGAGGATGTGATTTTCTCACATCTCTGCATCCGCGTGACATCCGTATGGCATCTGTATGCCAAGAATTCATCGCTGGGTTGCAAAAAAAGACATATAATGGAGCCCAATGACAGGTTTTAAACACAAACGAAAGAATAGATATAGACACATAGAATGCATATAGTGTATATATTTACATTTCATAGAGTTCCACAAAGCAGAATAGCCGCTAAATCAATTGCCGGCTTCTGTAAAATCATTGCAAAACCTGACATGAAATGACACATGGTTACATACAGTAAACCATTTCATTTCATGTTTTTTTATATGTCTTTCATAAGTAATTAGATGAGGGTTTGTGTGTAAAATTTGGGAGATGTAGGTGTTAATTTAAGGGGTTAATTTGTTGTAAATAATTGTGTGGACTCCCGTGGTAATTTGTCAATCAGAGAGGGAAAGCAGGTGAGTGAGGGTAGATTTTACTAGCCTTGAGAGGAACCATTGTTTTTGGCCCTACCCTGGCTACAAAAATCTACCCCGAGACACCCCAGAAATGGTACATCTATAAGATGTGCCTTTTCTGGCACTTATCCTCGCCACCGCTACTTATCCCTGTAGCGGTGGCAAATGGGTTACAAGCTAAGGGTTAATGTCATCTTGCGATTGGAATATGACATTAAGCGTATTAATAATGGAAAGGTGTCAATAAGACACTGATCCATTATTAACCCTAGACTATGAAAGGGTTAAAAAACACACACAAGCATTAATTAAAAGTTCTTTTAATGAAATAAAGACACCAAGTTTTTCACCAATTTTTATTACTCTGCTATTCCAAAATTAAACCATGATCTGCAAAAAAAATTACATGAAAAAGCAACCATATCCTTACCTCTCCATCGCTCAGTCATGTCCCACGCTGTAATCCTTAACAAAGGGTTAAATAGTTTAATAAATTCAATAGAAAAATCCAGCTCACCAGAAATAGCATCCTAGACATCGGAGCACGAGACCGCTGTGTCAAAGCGCTTGAATTAATACACTCAAGAAAGGAATGTCCAACTCCACGATGTAGTGAAAACATATAAATCCTTTTATTCACTTAATCCATTCAAAGGTGAGGTTAACCCCTTCATGACCCAGCCTATTTTGACCTTAATGACCTGGCCATTTATTGCAATTCTGACCAATGTCCATTTATGAGGTAATAATTCAGGAACGCTTCAACGCATCCTAGCGATTCCGAGATTGTTCTTTCATGACATATTGGGCTTCATGTTAGTGGTAAATTTAGGTCGATAATATTTGCGTTTATCTGTGAAAAAAATGGAAATTTGGTGAAAATTTTGAAAATTTTGCAATTTTCAAATTTTGAATTTTTATTCTGTTAAACCAGAGAGTTATGTGACACAAAATAGTTAATAAATAACATTTCCCACATGTCTACTTTACATTAGCACAGTTTTGGAAACAACGTTTTTTTTCGTTAGGAAGTTATAAGGGTTAAAATTTGACCAGCGATTTCTCATTTTTACAACAAAATTTACAAAACCACTTTTTTAGGGATTACCTCACATTTGAAGTCACTTTCAGGGGTCTATATGGCAGAAAATATCCAAAAGTGACACCATTCTAAAAACTGCACCCCTCAAGCTACTCAAAACTACATTCAAGAAGATTATTAACCCTTCAGGTGCTTCACAGGAGCTAAAGCAACATGGAATGAAAAAATGGACATTTTAATTTTTCCAACCAAAATTTTCATTTAACATCAGTTTTTTCATTTTCACATGGGTAACAGGATAAAATGTATCCTAGTATTTGTTGGGCAATTTCTCCTGAGTACACCGATACCTCATATGTGGTCATAAACCACTGTTTGGGCGCACGGCAGGGCTCAGAAGGCAAGGCGCGCCATTTGACTTTTTGAATGGAAAATATGCTTGAATATTTAGCGGATGCCATGTTGCGTTTGGAGAGCCACTGTGCGCATAAACATTGGAGCTCCCCCACAAGTGACCCCATTTTGGAAACTAGACCCTCCAAGGAACTTATCTAGATGCATAGTGAGCACTTTGAACCCCCAGGTGCTTCACAAATTGATCCGTAAAAAAAAAAAGTATTTTTTTTTTACCAAAAATTTTATTTAGCCTCAATTTTTTCATTTTCACAGGGGCAACAGGATAAAATGGATCCTAAAATTTGTTGGGCAATTTCTCCTGAGTACATCGATATCTCATATGTGGTCATAAACCACTGTTTGGGCGCACGGCAGGGCCCGGAAGGGAAGGAGGGCCATTTGACTTTTTGATTGGAAAATTAGCTCCAATCGTTAGAGGACACCATGTCGCATTTGGCGAGCCCCTGTGTGCCTAAACATTGGAGCTCCCCCACAAGTGACCCCATTTTGGAAACTAGACCCCCAAAGGAACTTATCTAGATGTGTGGTGAGCACTTTGATCCCCCAAGTGCTTCACAGAAGTTTATAACGCAGAGCAGTGAAAATAAAAAATCATTTTTTTCCACAAAAATAATTATTTTAGCCCCCATTTTTTATTTTCCCAAGGGTAGCAAAAGAAATTAGACCCCCAAAGTTGTTGTGCAATTTTTCCTGAGTACGCTGATACCCCTTAAGTGGGGGTACACCACTGTTTGGGCACACGTCGGGGCTCGAAATGGAGGGAGCACCGTTTGACTTTTTGAACGCAAAATTGGCTGGAATAAATGGTGGCTCCATGTCACGTTTGGAGACCCCATGATGTGCCTAAACAGTGGAAACCCCTCAATTCTATCTCCAACCCTAACACACCCCTAACCCTAATCCCAACCCTAATCATAACCCTAACCACAACCCTAATCCCAAAACACCCCTAACGAAATCCCAACTCTAACCCTAACCACAAGCCTAACTGTAATCCCAACCCCAACCCAACCCTAACCCTAATCCCAATTACAACCCTAACCCTAATCCCATCCCTAAGTCCAACCCTAACCCTAAATCCAACCCTAACCCTAAGTCCAACCCTAACCCTTAGTCCAAACCTAACCCTATTTCTAACCCTAACCCTAATTCCAACCCTAGCCCTAACCCTAGCCCTAACCCTAACCCTAGTCCTAACCCTAGCCCTAATGGAAAAATAAAAAAAATATATATATTTTATTTTATTATTTCCCTACCTATGGGGGTGATAAGGGGGGCGGTGATTTACTTTTTTTTATTTTGATCACTATGAAAGTTTATCATAGTGATCAAAATAAATGAATGAATCTGCAGCATTGCAGATTCGATTTGGCGCACTGCGCATGCGCCCGCCATCTTCCAAGATGGCGGCGCCCATGACGCTGGACGGTGGGACATCGGGACGGATAGCGGGAGGTCGGAGGCACAAAGGAGGGTGAGAGGGAGTGATCGGAGGGTGAGAGGGGATGATCGGAAAGCGGGGGAGCAGATTATGATGGCGGCTGCCGATCGGTGCCGTCAGACGGTGGTGGCGGCCGATCGGTGCCATCAGTCGGTGTGTGGGGGGGTCGAGTCTCGGTCTCCAGCCATGGCCGATGCTATTTCAGCATCGGCCATGGCTGGATTGTAATATTTCACCAATTTTCATTGGTGAAATATTACAATCGCTCTGATTGGCAGTTTCACTTTTAACAGCCAATCAGAGCGATCGTAGGCACGTGGGGGCTAAGCCATGCCCCTAGGTGTTAACTCTGAAGGGTCCTTTGTGTGCGGGTCGGGTGACCTTTCAGTGACCCCGGTCACCCGACCCGCAGGGGGGCAATCAATTCATGACGCCACATAGGCTTTATGGGTCGTATTGTCACGACTTTTCATGATGCCTACGTGGCATCAAAGGTCGTGAAGGGGTTAAAAGGCCAGCACAAATAACAAGGCTTGCGTTCTCAATGCATTTCTGGTGACTTCGCACCCTTAGTCATGATACACAGCATTGTTACAAACAGATCTTATATACTATATCCGGTCGGCACACCAGTAAAATAATTAGCACTAAAAAAAGTGAAAACATGTGATACAGACAGAATTAAAATCATCGACGGAATCCTAAATTATACATGACAGGATGTACAATTCAACCATATACAGATGAATATTCATTTTTTTTATAAACTAAATTTCTGTTTAATTTCATTTTTTTGTGTCTTGTTTTTAATTTTATTATTATTTCGTTGTTTAGCAAACCTGTTTGTGTGAAACTGAGAAGGAAGAAGGAATAAGGAGTAATTACCGTTTTATTCCTGTGCAAAAAGAAATTTTTATGACATTAGTATGACATACAAACACCTGCGATTTTAGTAATAATATGTGGCAATCCACAGCAATATAAACTGCAACTATTTCAGATTTAACATCTATAGAGAAAAAACATTCATTTTAATAGTTTTTGCTTTTTTATTATCAGAGTCAAAAGTTGGCAAATAATTTGACTATGAACAAACCCGTTAATTACATTTTTTATACTCATACAGGTTTAAATAAATTCGTAATAAAAAATATTTTAAATTCATACAAGATTGTAACTTGATTTTCCGAATTTTCCAAAGCAAACTGGCTTTGTTAAATTAGTAAAAAAGCATGATATCTTTTCTTTTATTTAAGCCACGTGGTATTCTAGTATTTTATTTAGAAATCCACCACGCTTCTCTGTTCCTGAGTATCGTTTCTATATCACCACCTCTGATCCGATTATGGATTTTTTCTATACCATATACTTTCAATGAATGCAATTTATTTTTATGAACTTCAACAAAATGTTTCGATAACTGAGATATGTTTCTGTCTGCATTAGCGCTCTCTATGTCATGGATGTGCTCCCTAATTCTTGTTTTTAAAGTGTGCTTTGTGCTGCCTACATATTTTAACTGGCAAACTGTGCACTCCATGACATAGACAACGTTCTTAGAGTTGCAGTTTATGAAGTCTTTTATTTCAAACAAGTTGTTGTCGCTAAAATCTCCAAATTGAGTGCATTTTTTAGTATATCTACACATTTTACACTGAGAAAAACAAAAACAAAACACAAAACAAATATCCTGGAATAAAAAAGTAAAAAAATATATTGCAAAAATTGCATGAAGGTAGTAATAATAGTAATAAGGGTATTTAGTTAACGTAATTTTGATCAAAATAATGTAGAAGCCATCCCGCCACGTCACGGCAACCCTTGTGGGACAGTCCTAACTCTTGTAATTAAAACCTTTCCACTTGTCAAGTGACGTAAATGTGAACAAGGACAGAGGGACTGAACCACCAGTAATAGTATAGGCCAGACAGGATGGATTTTCCAACTCAGAAACAGGGCGGTCACACCCTTATATGCACAGAATGCACAATAAAACAAAGGAGAAACTGGGTCTGAGCAGAAAAAGTAAATTAATGTGCATGCAAAATGTAATTGCATATGAACACATGACCTTTACCCGGTTAAAAACAAAAACAAAACACAAAACAAATATCCTGGAATAATCAAAATTATGTTAACTAAATACCCTTATTACTATTATTACTACCTTCATGCAATTTTTGCAATATATTTTTTTACTTTTTTATTCCAGGATATTTGTTTTTGTTTTTCTCTGTGTAAAGGTCATGTGTTCATATGCAATTACATTTTGCATGCACATTAATTTACTTTTTCTGCTCAGACCCAGTTTCTCCTTTGTTTCATTGTGCATTCTGTGCATATAAGGGTGTGACCGCCCTGTTTCTGATTTGGAAAATCCATCCTGTCTGGCCTATACTATTACTGGTCGTTCAGTCCCTCTGTCCTTGTTCACATTTACGTCACTTGACAAGTGGAAAGGTTTTAAATACAAGAGTTAGGACTGTCCCACAAGGGTTGCCGTGACGTGGCGGGATGGCTTCTACATTATTTTGATCAAAATTATGTTAACTAAATACCCTTATTACTATTATTACTACCTTCATGCAATTTTTGCAATATATTTTTTACTTTTTTATTCCAGGATATTTGTTTTGTGTTTTGTTTTTGTTTTTCTCTGTGTAAAGGTCATGTGTTCATATGCAATTACATTTTGCATGCACATTAATTTACTTTTTCTGCTCAGACCCAGTTTCTCCTTTGTTTCATTGTGCATTCTGTGCATATAAGGGTGTGACCGCCCTGTTTCTGAGTTGGAAAATCCATCCTGTCTGACCTATACTATTTCTGGTGGTTCAGTCCCTCTGTCCTTGTTCACATTTACGTCACTTGACAAGTGGAAAGGTTTTAAATACAAGAGTTAGGACTGTCCCACAAGGGTTGCCGTGATGTGGCGGGATGGCTTCTACATTATTTTGATCAAAATTATGTTAACTAAATACCCTTATTACTATTATTACTACCTTCATGCAATTTTTGCAATATATTTTTTTACTTTTTTATTCCAGGATATTTGTTTTGTGTTTTGTTTTTCTCTGTGTAAAGGTCATGTGTTCATATGCAATTACATTTTGCATGCACATTAATTTACTTTTTCTGCTCAGACCCAGTTTCTCCTTTGTTTCATTGTGCATTCTGTGCACATAAGGGTGTGACCGCCCTGTTTCTGAGTTGGAAAATCCATCCTGTCTGGCCTATACTATTACTGGTGGTTCAGTCCCTCTGTCCTTGTTCACATTTACGTCACTTGACAAGTGGAAAGGTTTTAAATACAAAAGTTAGGACTGTCCCACAAGGGTTGCCGTGACGTGGCGGGATGGCTTCTACATTATTTTGATCAAAATTATGTTAACTAAATACCCTTATTACTATTATTACTACCTTCATGCAATTTTTGCAATATATTTTTTACTTTTTTATTCCAGGATATTTGTTTTGTGTTTTGTTTTGTTTTTCTCTGTGTAAAGGTCATGTGTTCAAATGCAATTACATTTTGCATGCACATTAATTTACTTTTTCTGCTCAGACCCAGTTTCACATTTTACACTGATTAGCACCACACTTAAAAAAAACTAGTTGTATGTTCCTGCGATGTACTGAGAAAACTTGGCGATAGACTCTGTTTTAGTGAAGGTGCTCTTCTAGAGACTACTCAATCATTATTTTATTATTTCTTCAATGTCTGGATCTTCTTTGAGGATTGATAAATTATCCTGAATAATTCTTTTTATGCATGAGAATTGGTTACTAAACTGCAAAACCAATGTTACAGGGTTAACAGGGTTCTCAGTTATATTGTTTTGTTTTTTAAAATGAGTTTTTTTAGCCACAATTTTTTCAGCCCTATCTAGGCTCCATTGATTGTAGCCTCTTCTACTTAAATGCTGTTTTATGCTACAAACTTCTTTTTTATAATCCTCATGCAGGCTAGTTTCTTTTCGCACGAGTCATTTCACCCACAGGTATACTGTACATTTAATTGTATGCCTCAGATGATGGCTTTTAGCATGGAGTATTGTATTTCCAGCTGTGTCTTTTCTATAAGTGCATGTGACAACAGATTCATTAGGTATTCCCGTTTAGATTTAAATCTAAAAAATCGATATTAGAAGTCTCATGTCGCACCAAGAATTTTAGACTCAAAGGATTACAATTTAGATACAGATTAAATTCACGCACAGTAGATACATCAGATTTCCAAATTATGACAATATCGTCTTTATATCTCCCATAAAATTGAATGCAGTTAATGAAAGGATTGTCAGCATTATAGATGTACAACTCCTCCCACCAGCTCATGACTAGATTATCCAATGTGGGGGAGTAATTAGCCCCCATGGAAACACCATTTGTTTGCATATAATAATTTTCATTAAATAAAAAATAATTGTTTGAAATTATCAAATGTGTAACATCCAATATGTAATTTTGAAAATCAGGAGGAAAATTGCTTATTTTTGTAAGCGAAACTGTGGCGCATAAATTGCTATTTTATGGGGTATTGATGTATACAGAGAAATGACATCTGTAGTTATCCAAGAAAAGTTAGTATCCCATATTAAACCATCCATCATATTCAGTACCTCAGTACTATCTCACCTTTGAATGGATTAAGTGAATGAAAGGATTTTTATGTTTTCACTACATCTTGGAACTGGACATTCCTTTCTTCATTGTCTCAATTCAAGCTCTTTGACACAGCGGTCTCGTGCTCCAATGTCCAGGATGGTATTTCTGGTGAGCTGTATTTTTCTATTGAATTTATCATATTGAGTGTCGCCGTGCACCCAGATGCATCTATTTTAAAGTATAAGAGGCTTGAAAATAAGTACCAGCACTGTGAAGTTTATCTGCTTGTTAATTCACCATGGAAAACCAGACAAGACAGAATAAAGCTGCCAAGCTTTCCTGTGTCTACCGCTGAGCCTGCACATGTGTCAGTAAATTCAAACACTGACCTGGAGGAGTTGTTAGCTGCTATGCTAAAGGAGAACTGCCTATGGTGGAATGTCAGTTCTCTGAAGAACTACAGAGACAAAAATGTGATCCCAAGGGGATTGAGAATTTAAAAAATTCCCAGCACGGTGTATTCAGATGTTTTTGTCCAAGAAAGGAATAGCATTTTATGGGACTGTTCAATGAAATTAATCTTCTTAATCCTAAGAAATGAGGAAGCTTTGTTGCAAGACCTACAAAAACGCATTGACACTTTGAAACAAAAATACAATGTAAATTGTCAAAAGAAGTTTTTGAGGATTTCTTGCAAAATAGTACCAATAAAATCAATAAAGCGGAGGAGAAAATAATGGAAACTAAAAATCGAAAAATTGGAGCGTGATTTGTATGATTATTTCAATGAGCAGGTGTAGGAATGGGGTAGGTGGGAGAATACTAACAAGTCTCCCAGATCAATACTGCGATGGCCCAAATGACACACCAGTGGAAATCAAGCTCCTAGACAAGTAACCTTCAGTTCATCTGATGCTGAAACTTCGAATGGGGCTACGTCTGATTCTGACATGGAAATTGCAAAGCAGTCAAAAAACTTATATTATAAAAATAATAAACAACAAAGAAGAAAAGTAGAAGAAAGAAGGGAAGGAAGCACAGGAGTAACCAAAGGTGCACAGAGATATCATCTGAGGAATCTACAGTAGAAGATTTTGATGTGATTAATTTTTCTTCATTGAACTTAACAACAGATCAACGTGAGTTATTAACTTTTGGACTATCTTTTGTTCCTAGTTGTAATTTTAATCTTTTTTCAAGTATATGTGATATTAATAGATTTATTAGAAATATCACTTTGAGGTTACATTTTGAAGAAAGTTCTGATAATTTTGTAAAAACTAATAAAGTCTCTGAGTGTGCATATAGTAACTGTTCCTTTTTGGAACAAGTGTCAAGAGTAAGTCTACAGGATTTGCAAAATGAAAATATGCAGAATAGTGATAATCTCATTTCTCCAATAAAAAACATGAATATTCCGAATCCAAAATATTATCCAGTTAAGGCTAGGAAACCAGTAATGGATAGATTTCAGAATGCTGTTGAAAATGAATTGAGAAATTTATCTGAAAAAACGCACAGTATAGATGCAGTCAACAGCAATCTGAAACCATCTCTAAGAAAAGCATTGCAAGAATTAAAGGAAAATGATAATCTTGTAACTAAAAATTCAGATAAAGGTGGATCAATCGCTCTAATCAATAAAGGGGATTATATTAACTGGGTTGAGGAAATGTTGGATGATCCTATGATTTATAAACGGTTATCTGAAAATCCTTCTTTGAAAATTAAAGATTGAATTTTTCAAATTATAGATGAAGGATTTAGTATGGGTTTTCTGAGCATGAAACAAAAGGACTAGTTGAAGGTTCTCAATCCAGTTATACCTACACTTTACGCACTACCAAAAACCCATAAAAAAAACTTCCCACCCATGAGATCAATTGTGTCTGGAATGGGATCAGTGGGGGAAAGATTAGGTGAATGGCTTGATCTTCTCTTACAACACCTAGCCCAAAGGGTTCCTGGATTTATCAGAGATAGTACTGAGGTACTGAATATGATGGATGGTTTAATATGGGATACTAACTTTTCTAGGATAACTACAGATGTCATTTCTCTGTATACATCAATACCCCATAAAATAGCAATTTATGCGCTACAGTTTCACTTACAAAAATACAGCAATTTTCCTCCCGATTTTCAAAATTACATATTGTATGTTACACATTTGTTAATTTCGAACAATTATTTTTTATTTAATGAAAATTATTACATGCAAACAAATGGTGTTTCCATGGGGGCTAAATACTCCCCCTCATTGGCTAATCTAGTCTTGAGCTGGTGGGAGGAGTTGTACATCTATAATGCTGACAATCCTTTCATTAACTGCATTCAATTTTATGGGAGATATATAGACGATATTGTCATAATTTGGAAATCTGATGTATCTACTGTGCATGAATTTAATCTGTATCTAAATTGTAATCCTTTGAATCTAAAATTCTTGGTGCGACACGAAATTTCTAATATCGATTTTTTAGATTTAAATCTAAAGGGAATACCTAATGAATCTGTTGTCATACGCACTTATAGAAAAGACACAGCTGGAAATACTCCATGCTAAAAGCCATCACCCGAGGCATACAAATAAAAGTATACCTGTGGGTGAAATGACACGTGCGAAAAGAAACTTTAGCCGGCACGAGGATTATAAAAAAAAGTTTGTAGCATAAAACAGCGTTTAAGTAGAAGAGGCTACAATCAATGGAGCCTAGATAGGGCTGAAAAAATTATGGCTAAAATACATAGTTTAAGAAAACGACACAATATAATTGAGAACCCTGTAACATTGGCTTTGCAGTTTAGTAACCAATTCTCATGCATAAAAAGTATTACTCAGGATAATTTATCAATCCTCAAAGAAGATCCAGACATTGAAGAAATAATAAAAAAGGATTAAGAATAGAAAAGCACCTTCACTAAAACAGAGTCTATCGCCAAGTTTTCTCAGTACATCGCAGGAACATACAACTAATTGGTTAAACATGAAGGGTTTTTTAAGTGTGGTGCTAATCAGTGTAAATGTGTAGATGAACTAAAAGATGTGCTAAATTTGGAGATTTTAGCGACAACAACTTGATTGAAATAAAAGACTTCATAAACTGCAACTCTAAGAACGTTGTCTATGTCATGGAGTGCACAGTTTGCCAGTTAAAATATGTAGGCAGCACAAAGCGCACTTTAAAAACAAGAATAAGTGAGCACATCCATGACATAGAGAGCGCTAATACAGACAGAAACATATCTCAGTTATCGAAACATTTTGCTGAAGTTCATAAAGATAAATTAGATTCATTGAAATTATATGGTATAGAAAAAATCCATAATCAGATCAGAGGTGGTGATATAGAAACGATACTCAGGAACAGAGAAGCGTGGTGAATTTCTGAATTAAATACTAGAATACCACGTGGCTTAAATAAAAGAAAAGATATCATGCTTTTTTACTAATTTAACAAAGCCAGTTTACTTTGGAAAATTCGGAAAATCAAGTTATGATCTTTTATGAATTTACAATATTTTTTATTATGAATTTATTTAAACCTGTATGAGTATAAAAATGTAATTAACGGGTTTGTTGAAAATGTTGAAAAACAAATTATTTGCCAACTTTTGACTCTGATAATAAAAAAGCAAAAACTATTAAAATGAATGTTTTTCTCTATGGAAGTTAAATCTGAAATAGTTGCAGTTTATATTGCTGTGGATTGCCACATATTATTACTAAAATCGCAGGTGTTTGTATGTCATACTAATGTCATAAAAATTTATTTTTGCACAGGAATAAAATGGTAATTACTCCCTATTTCTTCTTCCTTCTCAGTTACACACAAATAGGTTTGTTAAACAACGAAATAATAATGAAAATAAAAACAGGACACAAAAAGATGAAATTAAACAGAAATTTAATTCATAAAAAATGAATATTCATCTGTATATGGTTGAATTGTACATCCTGTCATGTATAATTTAGGATTCGTCTGTCTGTATCACATGTTTTCACTTTTTTTTAGTGCTAATTATTTTACTGGTGTGCCGACCGGATATAGTATATAAGATCTGTTTGTAACAAAGCTGTGTATCATGGCTAAGGGTGCGAAGTCACCAGAAACGCATTGAGAACGCAAGCCTTGTTATTTGTGCTGGCCTTTTAACCTCACCTTTGAATGGATTAAGTGAATAAAAGGATTTTTATGTTTTCACTACATCGTGGAGCTGGACATTCCTTTCTTCGTTAAATAGTGTAGAATGAGGACTGGTGCTAATGAAACCAGCCCCACTGTTAACTACTTCAGAATGAATTAATTCAGCTCTGCGCAACCTCCCTGGCTGCCTGGAGATGAACTAATAAGCATGGGAAAGTTTCTGACTTTTTTCCCATGCTCATCAGTTCACTTCAGGTCAGCCGGGGACTCTCAGTGCTTGAAAAAGGTTCACACCCATTGAACCGAAACATTGCTGCATGGGCACATAGCCACATGGGCTATTAAAAAAAATATATATATATATATATATATATGTCTCTATGATACATGTATATATGCATTCTAAGTGTCTATATCTATTCTTTCATTTCTTTATTAAACCTGTCAGTATGATTTTGCTGTATTGCAAAATGAATTGCCTGCTTTTGGTAAAGGACACTGGGTGCGATTTTCTCGCAAGTCACACTTGTGGTCCGTGTGTAATCCGATTTTTTTCTCGCACCCATAGATTTGCATTGGTGAGTCTCAGCCGAGAATCTGTGACAATCGCAGCATGCTGTGAATTTCTCAGCCCGTTTTAAATGGGCGAGAAAAAATCGGATGCTGGGAGCTGCCCCATAGATTAACATTGGGACGAGTGCAATGCGATTTTTTATCGTATTGCACTCGTCCGATTTTCTCCCTAGTGTGACTCCGGCCCAACTTCAAGTATCTGAATGGATGACACAGAAAAAATAAAAAGGAAAAGTATGTAAAGTAAAATAAAGCCTCATTGTGAGGGCTAATACCAATAATCATAAAAGTCCTGTCCCAATTGCGAGCCTAGTGAACCAAATAGTCTAATATCACATCATTTATCTAATATCATATCAGAATCTAACAGTTTAGGTCAAGAGTTAAGGTCACAGTTGGGTGACGATAATGCAGTTGTGAAAATATAACCGCTATAGATTTGTATAAAGTTTATAGCTGCAACACTTTCGTTATGTGTATTTTAGCCAGATTTTTGAGCACAGTCAGAATTAAAGTTTAACCATTGTTTTAATTTTTATTTAATAAATTTACAGTGCATATGAAAATAGGCAACTTGAAAATATGTCTTTTCAGGGAAATCTGCTCCTTCTGTTCCTGAACTGATAACATTATATTAAATTATTTTGTTTAAAAAAATCTCAGTCCCTGGGTAAAATCTGTATTCAGTGAAGTCATATTTTTACATTACTGACATAGTAGATATCAGTTAATTCTGATAAGATTTTAGGGAAGGAAGGAGGGAGGAGCCAGAGGCAGATCAAACCTGCTCCCTCATCTTCCTCCTTCTGTCTACATACAATTTTATAAAAAACAATTATTACCTATCTCTGTAATGTAAAAATCTGTCTTCACTGATTACAGATCTTGTCCATTAAAGGGAATCTGTCACCTATTTTTCCATATATAAGATGTGGCCACAGCCATCAGGGGCTGTAACCTGAAAGAGAAGAAAAACGAGTTATATTATACTCACCCAGAGGCGGTCGAAGTCGGTCCGGGTCTGTAGGATGTCACGGTCCTGTCCGGTGCCTTCCATCTTCTAGCAATGATGTCCTCTTCTTTGCTTCCCATCGTGGCTCCGGCACAGGCGCACTGCTCTGCCCTGTTGAGGGCAGAGCAGAGTACTGCAGAGCGCATGCGCCAGAGCCATGACGATAAGCAAAGAATAGGATGTCAACGCTAGAAGATTGGAGGCGCCGGACCGGACCGTTACACCCTCTGGACCCGTACCGTACCCAGACCTCCCCTGGGTGAGTATGATATAACTCGTTTTTTTCTCTTTCAGGTTACATCGGGGGCTTATCTACAGCATCACAGAATGCTGTAGATAAGCCCCTGATGGCAGTGTCCACATCTTATATACAAAAAATAGGTGACATATTTCTTTTCATTGAAAATTTTGAGAATTAACAATCAGTCCAGGAGGAGAAAGAAGCTGAATTCTCTGATAAGATGTATTATTATTATTATTTATTATTAGAGCGCCAATTATTCCATGGTGCTTTACATGTGAGGAACGGTTTACATAATAGAAACACGTACAGTAATCTTAAACATTACAAGTCACGACTGGTACAGTAGGAGACAGGACCCTGCCCGCGAGGGCTCACAATCTACAACGGATGTGTGAGAATTCAGTAGGTGAGGGTAGAGCAGGTTGTGCAGTGGTTTGGTTGATTGGTGGTTACTGCAAGTTGTAGGCTTGTCGGAAGAGGTAGGTCTTCAGGTTCTTTCTGAAGGTTTCCATGGTAGGCGATAGTCTGATATGTTGTGATAGACTTCCAGAGTAGGGGTGATGCACAAGAGAAAACTTGTATACCATTGTGGGAAGAGGAGAAAAGAGGGGAATATAGAAGGAGATCTTGTGAGGATTGTAGGTTTCGTGCAGATAAGTACCTGTAGACGAGGTCACAGATGTATGGAGGACACAGGTTGTGGATGGCTTTGTATGTCATGATTTGGGCTTTGAACTGGAGTCTTTGGGTAATGGGGAGCCAGTGCAGGGATTGACAGAGGGGAGAGGCTGGGGAATAGCGAGGGATGTATTCCAAAGTTTCATATTTTCACAAGTGCTAATGAAATTATGAGATAAAAATAAAAATTTGTTACTCTTTAGTGTAAAACAAAAATTCTTGAAACAAGACAATTACCATTACATACTGATTTTGTTATTGCTTCATTACAATTGTAAGGACTTAAATTGTATTGAAAAATGAGAATTTGAGATATTGTTTTATGTTTTGTTTCATCATTTAAACTGGGATCAAACTTTCTGGTCATGAGGAGGTAGTTTGCTTTGCTGCCACACCATGTTTTTCCAGAACTTATGGTAAACTGTGTGGTTCTCAGACAGAAGATAAAAAACAGCCATATGGCCAAAATATTCATCCTAGTATTTTGACATTAAACAGTTTGTGAATAAAAGGTAAAATTAAGTTAAAATTAAAAAGTATAGATATAGCAAACTTTCAAGCATACCTGTCTGTTGAACTTTAAAATGATGCTTTGTACATGAGTATTAGCACCAATCATGTAAATTATAAATCTTATATAGCTTTTTATATCTATAATTTATATTCTTTATCTAATTTTCAGTCTCACCTGAACACCCCCAGAGGAAGCAGAATTGGGTTTAGCTAAAACACTTATTTAGAGAGTAACAGCATTTCTGAATGTCTTTGTGATTCTTTTCTCTCTGCACCGTTCCTTCCTTTTCATTCTTCCTGGTCTCCTTTCATCTGAATTATCTTCTCTTCTGCATTTTCACTGCTTGGTGAGCTGGTCCCACTTATCCCTGAAACTGATTTTAGCTGTATTTAAGAGAGAATGAAGAGTTTAGAAGGTAAGATTGGAGGAGAAGTAGTAGATAAGTGTATGAAGAAGTATAATTATCTGATAACTTAGATAGTAATTATAGATTTTTTTCACTATTGAGTAATGCAAATTGGTTGAAACAACAGCGACCATTTAGCTTTTATTTTAAGGGTATGTGCCCTTTTGAGGTCTATTATTTCACTGAAAATGTCTTTTAAAATAGTAGAGGCTTTGATAACGTCTCTTATTTTAGCTTCTTCACAGCTTTCGAACCCTGAAGCAGTTAAAATAAGTTACAAAAGACTGAATATTAGGGTGGCAAGCAATTTCTATTTTGTTATGCATATGCTACTTCTTTTTTACGTGTTTCCAGCACTTTCACAGTGTGTGCACATACTCTTATAATGTTCAAATCATGAAACAGCAAGTTTTAACTTTACATTTCACACCTCACAAGCTAAAATGTCAAATTATAGTGTGCTAAATCATGGCATGGAAAATGTTAAATGTCAAGATAAAGATTGTTACCTGTTTCTTATTCTGAAAAAAGTATTTAAACTATTGATTTTAAAAAGAGAAAAAAACATCATTTTGATTCAGAATATTTCAAAATGGAAAAAAATATAAGATAATGTTAACCACTTGGTGGAAACATCTTTGTATAAAACCAGCAAATACCCATTTGTATATGTAGAGGTTATAATGATTATAATCAGCCTCTTCTTTCATCCTTACTTTCTTTCAAGATTTTTTTGCTAACAGTTTTGGACTTTAAAAATGCTAACTTCTCTGTTAGCCTGACTCCATTAGGATGTAAAAAGTAAACTTTCATTTAATTTCAAAGAGTTTTGTGCTTAATGGTTCTTTCTCCTTCCTTGATAAATTAATGCATGTTCTATATTGATTTATTTTTTAGATAAACTATTAGGTCCGTATACGTTTGCATTTTTTTCAGTTGACTTTCCTTTTTGTTTTGTTGAATTCATTGCTGTTTTTGAGACAAATTATTAAAAATATTGCACGCAGGTTGATGAAATGAAGAGAATTAAACATTCTCTTTGTTTCTTGTCCTTGACCTATGTGTGATGCTTTAGAGCAAGAAATCATATAATTCCTTCAAAATGTAGCATATTAGTCTTCATCTCCACAAAAATTAATTCAGACAGGAACTTCAGTAAGCTAGAGGAGTATAATTCTGGAAATAAATGTACCGCATTTCAAAAAATAAAACATATGGATATGGAATACCATGCCTACAATGTGCAAAAAAAGCAAGTAAATTTAATTTAACCATTTCACCCGAAAGTCTGTTTTCACCTTCCTAACCAGGCCAATTTTTACAATTCTGACCACTGTCAGTATATGAATTCATAACTCTAGAAATCTTCAACGGATCCTGCTGATTCTGAGAATGTTTTCACATGACATATTGTTCTTCATGACATTGTTAAAATTTCTTTAATATGACTTGCATTTATTTGTTAAAAAAAGGAAATTTGGAGAAAATTTTGAAAATTTCACAATTTTAATACTTTAAATTTTTATGCCCTAAAATCAGAGAGTCATATCACACAAAATAGCTAATAAATAACATTTCCAACATGTCTACTTTACTGCAGCACAATTTTGGAAGCATTTTTTTTGCAAGGAAGTTATAAGGGTTAAAAGGTGACCAGCAATTTCTCATTTTTACAGCAAAATTTGCAAAACCATTTTGTTTAGGGACCACCTCAGATTTGAAGTGACTTTGAGAGGCCTATATAACAGAAAATACCAAAAAATGACACCATTCTAAAAAATGCCCCCTCAAGGTTCTCATAACTACATTAAAGACTTTTATCAACCCTTCAGATGCTTCACAGGAATTTTTGGAATGTGGAAGAAAAAAATAAACATTTACTTTTCTTTCACAAATATTTATCTTTAGACCAATTTTTTAACATTCACAAGGGTAACAAGAGAAAATGGACCATACATTTTGTTGTGCAATTTCTCCTGAGCATGCTGATACCCCATATGTTCGGAAATGCTACTGTTTGTGCGCACAGCAGGGCTCGGAAAAGAAGGAACGCCATTTCACTTTTTGAATATAACATTTGCTGGCTTAATTAGCATTCACTATGTCTCATTTGAAGAGCCCCTGATGTGCCTAAACAGTGGAAACCCCCCACAATTGACATAATTTTTGATAGTAGACCCCTTAGGGAACTTATCTAGATATGTATTGAGCACATTGAACTCCCAGGTGCTTCACAGAAGTTTAAAACGTTAAGCCGTGAAAAAAAATCACATTTTTCCCAGATAAATTTTTTTAGCAACAAATTTTGCATTTTCATAAGCATAACAAGAGAAATTGCTCCATACAGATTATTGTGCAATTTCTACTGAGAGCGCAGTTACCCAATATGTGGGAAAAAACAACTGTTTGGGTGCACGGCAGGGCATGGAATGGAAGGAGTGCCATTTTACTTTTTGAATTTAAAATTTACTGGAATAATTAGCGGATGCCAGTAGCGTTTGGATAGCCCCTGATGTGCCTAAACAGTGGAAACCCCCATCAAGTGATCACATTTTGGAAATTATATCCCTTTGGATATTTATCTATAGATGTAGTGACAATTTTGACTCCATGAGTGTTTTCCAGAAACTGGCAGCAGTGGATGTTGCCGGGTGAAAATTGCAAACTGCCGTTGTAATGACCAGTACATTACGCCCAGCTTATGCTTCTGGAGACATGCATCTAAAAATTAGGCAGGCTCCCATCACAACAGAAATGCCAAACATGTGGGTGCTAAATGTTGTTTAGGCACACTGGGGCTCAGAAAGGAGGGTGGCATTTGGATTTGGGAGGGCAGAATTTGCTGAATTTCTTTTGGGGAACGTGAAGTCATTTAACTCTTTCAGAGCCTTTGTGTTACCAGTAACGTGGAAGCCACCTATATTTCCGTCAGCAGATTATGGACTTGAATGGGAACTTGCTTTTTTTGTTGATTGAGTTGAAGCTTTTATTGGGAACATTTTACATAACGATAGGATCACATTTATCTGGCGATCTTACATCAGAGCTTCCATCTAAATCTCTGAGTGATGTGACAGATGAAACTCCCGAGGGATCCATTCACTATAATGAGTCTGCAGATTTACTCTGGACTCCGTCTGGTCTCTGTTCAGCAGTGTCCTTTTCAGAAGTGCACAAAACTGTGGCCGTCGGCACTTTTATTCAATCCTAAAAAGATAGCCAGATCACAGGTCCTATGGCACCCACAGTGCCTCCATTTGCCTCATTAGAGGGAATATTCGGCCAGGGTTCTGCTTGAATCACGTATTTTAGAGATTTACACAGAAACCCTGGTGTAAGCGCTCAGTGCAGAGTGCAGGATAAATGTGCACCAAGCCTTACTGCGATCTTTGGGAGGCAGAATGAAAAAAATCAACAGCAGGTGAAGAATTGGTTTTATTTATTTTTATGCCATTACTCATGCTTAATAAGTGATTAGGCGACTTTATTTATCAGGTCGGTGTGATTACAGCGATACCAGATTTATATCGGGTTTTTGTGTTTGACATCTGTTACACACTAAAAGACGCTTTTATTGCAAAAACTAGTTTTTGCATCACCATATTTTGAGAGCTACATTTTTTTCATATTTTGGCCCACAGAGTCATGTTACGGCTTGTGTTTTTGTGGGACGAGCTGACGTTTTCATTGGTACCATTTTTGGGCACATGACATTTTTTGATCGCTTTGTATTCCAATTTTCGGGGGAGAGAATGAACAAAAACTAGCAAATGAGGAATTGTTTTATGCTTTTTTTTCTTCTCAATGTTGGCACACATAGTTGGTGGTATGTTGGCCCATTCCTCCATGCAGATCTCCTCTAGAGCAGTGATGTTTTGGGCCTGTCGCTGGGCAACAAGGACTTTCAAATCCCTCCAAAGGTTTTCTATGTGGTTGAGATCTGGAGACTGGCTAGGCCAATCCAGGACCTTCATATGCTTCTTACGAAGCCACTCCTTCATTGCCCTGGTGATGTGTTTGGGTTCTGCTGAAAGACCCATCCACGTTTCATCTTAAAATTCCCTTGCTGATAGAAGGGAATTTTTGCACTCAAAAATTTTGCACTCAGATGGGCCCAGAAATGTACTGGCTTAATTAGGGGGACACATCTGGCACTGCAGGATCTGAGTCCCTGGCGGAGTAGGGTGTTACTGATGATAGCTTTCGTCATGGTGGTCCCAGCTCTATGCAGGTCATTCACTAGGTCCCCTCGTGTGGTACTGGGATTTTTGTTCACTGTTCTTGTGATCATTTTGACCCCATGGGGTGAGATCTTGTGTGGAGCACCAGATCGAGGGAGATTATCAGTGGTCTTGTATGTCTTCCATTTTCTTATTATTGCTCCCACAGTTGATTTCATCACACCAAGCTGTTTGCCTATTGCAGATTCAGTCTTCCCAACCTGATGCAGGGCTACTATTTTGTTTCTGGTGTCTTTTGACAGCTCTTTGGTCTTCATTATAGTGGAGTTTGGGGTGTGAGTGTTTGAGGTTGTGGTCAGGTGTCTTTTATACTGATAACAAGTTCAAACAGGTGCCATTACTACAGGTAATGAGTGGAGGCCAGAGGAGCCTCTTAAAGAAGAAGTTACAGGTCTGTGAGAGCCAGAAATCTTGCATGTTTTTAGGTGACCAAATACTTATTTTACACCATAATTTGAAAAATAAATCATGCCAAATCAAACCAGGTGATTTTCTGGATTTGTTTTCTCATTTTGACTCTCATAGCTGTAGTCTACCTATGATGTCAATTACACGCCTCTCTCATCTTTTTAAGTGGAAGAACTTGCAGAACTAGTGGCTCACTAAATATTTTTTTCCCCTCTGTAAAAGACTCAACTGTGTTGAGCTCTTACACTGGGGTTTCCATTTATGGTAAATCTCTGAAATACGTGATTCAGATAAAACCTCTTGTGGAAGGCTCCTTATAATGAGGCAGATGGAGGCACTATGGATGCAGTCTCATCTGTGATCCAGAGTTGTCCATCGTTTTAGGATTGCATAAAAGTGCCATTGACCAGTTTTGTGCACTTATGAAAAGAAGGACACTGCTGAATAGAAGCCAGACGGAGTCCAGAATAACTCTGTTGCCTCATTATAGTGAATGGCTCCCTTAGGGGTTTCATCTGGATCCTGTCACTCTGAGATTAAGGTCGGGATCACACTTGCAAGTGCCATGCAAGAAATTTGCGTGAGTCAATACCCGGCACTGCCTATGGCACTCAGGACTGGAGTGTGCGACTGCATGTATTTCTATGCAGCTGAATGCTCTAGTCCGAACCGCCGGCAGCAGTGCCGGGTATTGATGCACGTGTATCTCGCATTGCACTCACAAGTGTGACCCAAGCCTAAGATGGAAACACTAAATTAAGTGGTCAGCATAGAGCGCAGGAAAATTGAAATACCAAATGCTATGTAAAATGTTCGCAATAAAAGCTTCAACTCAGTCCAAAAATAACGCAAGCTCTGGCTCAGGTCCATCATCTCTAAATGGTAAAATAAGGGGCTTCCACATTACTGATAGCACAAAGGCTCTGGAAAAGTAAAATGGCTCCTCTCCCACCAAAAGAAATTCAGCAAATCCAAATGCCCCCTCCCTTCTGAGCCCCACAGTGTACCTGAACCACTTATTGCCTCCATGTTTGGCATTTCTGAAGAGAGCCCGCCTAACTTAAGGGTGCATGCCTCCAGAAGCACAGGTTTGACATAAAGTACTGGTGACTGCAACGTACTGGTCACTACAGCATATTGGTCACTACAGCATACTGATCACTACAGAGACAGTTTGCAATTTTCACTTGGCAACATTCATTGCTACTTGTTTCTGGAAAATACCCATGGAGTTAAAATCATCACTACACCTGCAGATAAATTTCCCAAGGGTTATAGCTTTCCCCATGGGGTTACTTGAGGAGGGGTTTGGCTCTTCTAGCAATTAGAGGCTCTGTATATGAAGTCTGTAAACTGTTTTAGGAAAATCTGCACTCCAGGAGGTAAATACTGCTCCGTTCCTCCCAAGTATCTCTGTATGCTAAGTAGTCCTGTACAGCCACGTATGTGGTTTTTCTACATTCAGTAGAAATTGTGAAACAAGTTTTGACGTCATTTTTACCCACTTCTTGTTTGAAAATGTAAAATCTGGGGCTAAACCAACATTTTGGTGGTAAAAACGTAGCTATTTTGTCTTCACTCCTCAATGGTATAAAATTTTGTGACACACCTGTAGGAGGAAGGGCCCCCGTCGAGTGTCCAGGCCGGAACCAAGGGGACCATCATCTAGGTTCCTAGGGGGTCTGTTTCCAGGGAGCAGAGTTAGGAGATGGACCGCTGAGACTGACAGGACGGTTGGGGGAGGAGCCTATATAAAAGTGGTGGAGGACCCCAGTCAGGGTGAGTCAGTAGAACGGGAGAGAAGGAGCCGGAGACCGTGGGAGCACCAGGGAGCCAGAACTACGAGCAGTAACCAGAGAGGACAGCGACATGAGGGAGACTCACGGTGGACTGCAGGGAGATGGCGCCAAGCCGACCGACAGAAGACCGCTGCTTCACTCCAGCCCGCGGCCATTGCCGCCTCACTCCAGCTTGCGGCTGCAGCCTGCCCGCAGCCACCCACAGCCATTGCCGCCTCACTCCATCTCGTGGCTGCAGCCTGCCCGCTCCTGCCCGCAGCCGCTACTGCTCCACTCCCGACCACGGCTGCGGCTTGTCTACTGCCGCCCGCAGCCGCCACCACCCTGCTCCCGTCCATGGCAAGGGCTGAGCCGTCACCTGCCGCGGGTTCCCTAGTGCAGCCGCTGGCTGCGCTGATGGCCTACCAGCTGCCACTCAGTACCGCTGCTGCCCGCCCCTGTTCGAGGGCTGCGGCCTTGACAATTCCGCTCCTGGGCGGTATTCCGCTGCCTCTGCTGGGGGACACTCCACCAAAGAACTCTTCTAGGGCCTTTTGTGCCCCTGCTTCGCCTGGGCATCAGAACGAACGAAGACTATGCCAGATCCTCAGCAGCTGGGCCCAGCGGCTGCGACGCCGAAGCACCATCGTCCAGGATGCCGAGGGACGTCAAGATGGATATGTGACACAATATAACTAAGGAACCGTAGTGGGCTATACCGCGGCCCTATAGTGACTGGCCTTTGCCGGAGTAGTCGTGATCTCATAACCAGTGTTTGCTTGCATTGGGTCCCTGCGAGGACAATTTCTGTTATTTTGTTTGGTTGCTTAGGATAGCCCTACCGGCATCAATCTATAAAAGTTACTACCAAAAGTTCAATCCGTCTCGCGTCTCGTCACTGCATCCCGCGTACCTGCCACGGTGTCAATATGATCACTGCATTCCTATATGAATTCATTGAGAGGTGTAGTTTGGAAAATGGGATGAGGGATTCTGTTATTTTGGCACCTCATGGGCTCTCCAAGTGGGTCATGGCACCTGCAAACCATAACAGTAAAATCTGGCGCTCATTGTCTTCTGAGCATTGCACTGTGCCTGAAAAATATTTCCCGATTATATGTAGGGTATTGGCACACTCAGGAAAAAATGGACCTCAGTTTGATGTAAAAAAAAAATCCTATTAGCCCTTGGAAAAATTAAAAACTTGTGTCTGTAACATCATTTTAGTGGTAGAAATGTAATTTAATCTTTCTTCACCGCTCAGTGGTATAAAACTCTGTGAGGCACATGTTGTGACAATATGATCACTGCACCCCTTGATGAATTCATTGGGGAATGTAGTTTGTAAAATGAGATCACATATAGGGGGTTCTGTTGTTCTGGCACCTCAGGGGCTTTGCCAATGTGACGTGGCACCCTCAAACCAATCCAGAAAAATCTGAACTCCAATATGACACCTTTTCACTTCTTAGTTTTGCACTGTGCCTCAAAAGTAGTATTCCCCCACAAATGGGGTTTTGGTGTACTCAGGAGAAATTGCACAACAAATTGTATGGTGCAGTTTCTCCAGTTACCCTTAGGAAAATACAATACTTTGTGCTAAAAACACATTTGTGTGGAAATTTAGAATTTTTTTATTTTTACGGTTCTGTGAAGCACCTGAGGGTTGAATGTGCTCACCACACATCCAGATCAGTTTGCTGATGGGTCTAGTTTCCAAAATGGTGTCACTTGTGGGGGATTTTCACTGTTTAGGCACAACAGAGACTCTCCAAATGTGACATGGCATTGTCCAATTCTTCCAACAAATTTTGCATTCAAAAAGTCAAAAGAGGCACATTCCCATTCTAAGCTCTGCCGTGTGACCAAACAGTGATTTTCTCCCTCATATCAGGTCTTGGTGTACTCAGGAGAAATTGCTCACCAAATGGTTTAGTGCAATTTCTCCTCTTATCCTTATGAAAATAACCCACACAAAAATAATTTGAAGGTAAACGAAGAGATCCATCAATTGTAATTTATTAGATCCACTAAAAGCCAAAAAAATCAAACAGAAAATGAAAAACAGAAATGCTGTATAGGGGACACCCAGCAAAGGATGTATAATGAATAATACAGTGGACAATCAAGGGGTAAAATAAATGGCTTTTCAACAATTAACATTACAGTGGCCCCCCTTGCAATATATAATGCACTTTATCATTATGAAACCTCCAAATTACAGGAATAATACAGCGATATAACTGGCAATAAATATGTCCAAAGATAAAAATCACAAACCAAAAACAGCAGACAGAGGCAGACCAATGATAAAATCAGCCATCAGTAATGCTGTTAATAAAAAATCTGTCTCATGACAATAACCTCTTCCTGGTACACAGCCATATAGGAAATGAGTATAAATGATAGAAAATACTTATTACCTGAATAGTAAAGCTGCCACTGGAGGATGTTGTGAGTTCATTTTCCCCTTCATTACTGAGGCCCGAGGAACTCCCTCTTCTGGTAAAGAAAGGTAGTGAGCCTGATTATCAAACACCTGAGGCTGATGATGATGACTGGCTGAGTGGAGTTACTGACTGGATATAAGGCTGCCGACGCCCTTCTGCCCTGCGGGTGATTTCTCTGTGGGATCCTTGGAGACCAGTCTGAATTCCTGCTCCTCTAAAGCTAAGTTTGCTGCTCGGCCTTTTGCATTTTTGCTTTGACTTTGTTTTGCTTTGTTTTTCTGGATTTCTGCCATTCCCTGCTGGGGTGTGCTGAATTCCTTTAGCTCTGTCTTCTGAAAATACCTGAGTGCTGATTTAGTTTTTGAAGCCTAGCTGCTTCAGGGCCTTTTTCATATCAGCTTGTTGGCTTTTGTCTTTGATAGGGTTTTGGCAGATTGCAGACAGCAGCCTACCTGTCCTTTCCTATCTAGGTAGTTTTGGGCCCCGTCTTTGCTCAGTCTATCTTTCTGTCTGTGTTAGTGTTTTCATCTTGCTTCACCGTCATTATATGTTGGGGGCTGCCTATTGCTTTGGGGTCTGCTCTGGGGCAGTTTAGATTTCCCCTTTCTTTCTTTAGGCCTAGTTAATTCTCCGGCTGTGATCGAGGGGTCTAGGGCACCGTAGGAACCCCCCACGGCTACTGCTAGATGTGTTGATAGGTTCAGGGGTCTGAAATCTGATAGTTGCCAACTTCTCTGGTTTTCTGGACTTAGCTTGTATTTCTGCTTTTGCCTCCTATGGTGACTCATTCATAACAGAATCACCCGCCATACCGCAGATCCTAGGGTACTCAATAGCAGGAAAGAATTGTAAAAAAAAAGAAAAAAAAAAAAAGTGTGTATATTTTTTCCTCTATATCTCTGAGGCCGTAGGGGGAATTTTTTTTTCTCTCAATGGAGATAAAGCAATTGTCTGATCGTGTGGAGCAGCTCGCTGCGGAAGTGCGGGGAATTTCCACCTACCTTGCTCATTCACATGCTGCTGAACCAAAGATTCCTACACCTGATGTATTTTTTGGGGATCGGTCTAAATTTTTGAATTTCAAAAATAATTGTAAATTATTTTTTGCCTTGAAGCCTAACTCGTCAGGGAGCTCCGCGCAGCAGGTTAAAATTGTCATCTCTTTGCTGCGTGGCGATCCCCAGGATTGGGCGTTTTCTTTGAAACCAGATGATCCTATTCTGACTAATGTGAACACATTTTTTCAGGCCTTGGGGTTGTTGTATGACGAACCTAATGCCATTGATCAGGCTGAAAAGACCCTGCTGGCATTGAACCAGGGTCGTGATTCTGCAGAATTGTACTGTCAAAAATTCCGAAAGTGGGCAGTACTTACTACCTGGAATGATAATGCCTTGGCTGCTCTCTTTCGGAAGTGTTTGTCAGAAGCCGTAAAAGATACTATGGTGGGATTTCCTGTTCCCTCTGGTCTTGACGATTCTATGTCATTAGCCATTCAGGTTGATCGGCGTTTGCGCGAACGCAAAGCTGCACGAGATGTGTTGCCACCTGTTGATCAAATGTCTGAACCTATGCAATGTGATAGTTTTTACCAGAGAGCAGCGTCAGGAGTTCAGAAGGCGTAATAAGTTGTGTTTTTTCTGTGGAGATGCCTCGCATATTATTTCTGTCTGTCTTAAACGAGAGAAACGCTTTGCACACACGTTTTCTGTTGGGGGTGTTCAACCTAAGTTTCTTCTGGCTATTACTCTGATCTGCTCCCTGTTCACATTTTCCGCCAAGGCTTTTGTGGATTCGGGAGCAGCCCTAAACCTAATGGACTTGGATTTTGCTAAACGTTGTGGATTTCCGATGACACCTCTGCAGACGCCTATCCCTTTGAGGGGGATTGATGCTACTCCTTTGGCTAAAAATACACCTCAGTTTTGGACCCAGGTGGTAATGCGGGTCACCCCAGACCATCAAGAAAATTGCAGATTTTTGGTGTTGCATAATCTGCATGATACTATTGTTCTGGGGTTTCCCTGGTTACAAATTCATAATCCAGTTTTGGATTGGAAATCTGTGTCTGTGGTGAGTTGGGGTTGTCGGTGTGCCTTTAGTGAGGCTCCGGTGTTTTCCACCTCTCCTCAGTCGCATGATGTTCCTGACTATTTGGCGGACTTTTATGATGTATTTAGTGAGAATGAGTCTGCGTCTCTGCCTCCTCATAGGAGTTATGACTGTGCTATTGAACTGAGCCCGGGGTGTAAATTTCCCAAGGGTCGGCTCTTCAATTTATCTGTACCTGAGCACGAGGCTATGCAATCCTATATTAAGGAGGCGTTGGAGAAGGGTCATATTAGACCATCCTCGTCACCCTTAGGTGCCGGTTTTTTTTTTGTAGCCAAAAAGGATGGATCATTAAGACCTTGTATTGATTATCGTGCCCTAAACAAAATTACTGTTAAATATCAGTATCCGTTACCCCTGATTTCTGATCTATTCTCCAGAGTTAAAGGTGCTTGCTGGTTTACCAAGCTTGACCTCAGGGGGGCGTATAATCTTATTCGCATTAAGCATGGGGACGAATGGAAGACGGCGTTTAATACTCCGGAGGGACATTTTGAGTACCTGGTGATGCCTTTTTGGCTCACTAATGCCCTTTCTGTCTTCCAGTGCTTCATGAACGATATTTTCCGAGATTTTGTCGATAAATTTTTGATTATCTATCTGGATGATATTTTGATCTTCTCCAAGGACTGGGATTCTCATGTGGAACATATTCGGACTGTGTTCCGGATCTTGAGGGAGAATTCCCTGTATGTCAAAGGATCTAAATGCCTTTTTGGAGTACAGAGGATTTCTTTATTGGGATTTATTTTGTCCCCGTCAACTATTGAAATGGACCCGGCCAAGGTACAGGCCATTTACGATTGGGTTCAGTTCAGCCCACTTCTTTGAAGGCCCTCCAGAAGTTTTTGGGTTTTGCTAATTTTTATCGGAAATTTATAGCAAAATTTTCTAGTATTGCCAAGCCATTGACTGATTTGACTAAGAAGGGTGCTGATGTGTTAAATTGGTCTCCAGAGGCTGTTTCTTCCTTTCAGGAGCTGAAGCGAAGATTCACCTCCGCCCCGGTTTTGCAGCAACCTGATGTCTCACTTCCATTCCAGGTAGAGGTGGATGCTTCTGAGATTGGTGCAGGAGCTATTTTGTCCCAAAAGGATCCTGTAACATCTAAAATGAATCCCTGTGCTTTCTTTTCCCGAAAGTTCTCTCCATCTGAACGTAACTATGATGTGGGGAATAGGGAACTGTTGGCCATGAAATGGGCATTTGAGGAGTGGAGACATTGGTTGGAAGGAGCTAAGCATCAAGGCGTGGTCCTCACTGACCACAAGAATTTGATTTACCTAGAGTCGGCTAAGCGCTTGAACCCTAGACAGGCTAGGTGGGCCTTGTTTTTTACATGTTTTGATTTTGTGGTTTCTTTTCTTCCTGGAACGAAGACTATCAATGCAGACGCCCTCTCTAGGAGCTTCTTTGTTGATTCTCCTGTGGTGACCAAGCCTGCTACCATCTTAGGCGAAGGGGTAGTTCTTTCAGCCATCTCGCCCGATTTGAGACGTGCTCTGGAAGAGTTCCAGGAGGACAAACCTGAGCGTTGTCCCAGTGGAAAGTTGTATGTTCCTGACCAGTGGAAGAAGAGAGTGATGTCTGAAGTTCATTGCTCTGCTTTGGCTGGTCATCCAGGTATTTTTGGTACTAGAGATCTCGTGAGTCGTTTTTTTTTGGTGGCCCTAGTTGTCTCGTGATGTCAGGAATTTTGTGCAGTCCTGTGGGACGTGCTCCCGGTCTAAATCGTGTTCTCGCTCTAGTGGGTTGTTGATGCCTTTGCCTGTCCCCAAGAGGCCATGGACCCATATTTCAATGGATTTCATCTCTGATATGGCTGTCTCTCAAAGGATGACTGCTATTTGGGTGATTTGTGATAGGTTCTCTAAGATGGTTCATCTTGTACCACTCCCTAAGTTGCCGTCTTCCTCTGAGTTGGTGCCCCTGTTTTTACAACAGGTGGTTCGTTTGCACGGGATTCCTGAGAACATTGTATCTGACAGAGGAGTCCAGTTTGTGTCTAGATTTTGGAGAACTTTCTGTTCCAGGCTGGGAATTCAGTTGTCCTTCTCCTCTGCTTTTCACCCTCAGATCAATGGGCAGACAGAGAGAACAAACCAGACCTTGGAGTCATATTTGAGATGTTTTATTTCTGCTGATCAGGATGATTGGGTTTCATTTTTGCCTTTGGCCGAATTAGCTTTAAATAATAGAGCTAGTTCTGCCACTTTGATGTCACCTTTTTTTTGTAACTTTGGGTTTCATCCTCGATTTTCTTCAGGGCAGGTGGAGCCCTCTGCCTGCCCAGGTGTTGACACTGTGGTGGAGAGAATGCACCAGATCTGGGACCAAGTGGTGGATAAGTTATCTCTCTCCCAGGAAAAGGCCCAGCGGTTTTCCAACCGACATAGGACCATTGGTCCCCAGTTTAAGGTTGGTGATATGGTGTGGTTATCATCAAAAAATATTGCTATGAAGGTGGCTTCTCCTAAGTTTAAGCCTAGATTTATTGGACCTTACAAAATTGTGGAGATTATTAATCCGGTCTCTTTTCGTTTGGCTCTTCCTGTCACATTTAAAATCCATAATGTGTTCCATAAATCTTTGTTGAAGAGTAGAGTTGAGCGAAACGGGTCGAAAAAATTCAAAAGTCGCCGACTTTTGGCAAAGTCGGGTTTCATGAAACGAAACCCGACCCTAGGATGAGGTCGGTCACGAGGTCGGCGACTTACGCTCCAAAGTCGCGTTTCAAAAGTTTGTTTTGCGCTCTTTTTCAGCCAATCAGGATCCACGGACACTGTGGGCAACGTGATGACCTAGGCACGGGTCACCACCATCTTTCAGAAGGGCATGCAAGTGATTGGCTTGCTTTGGTGGGCGTCACAGGGGGTATAAAAGGGCGTGCATGCCGACCGCCATCTTACTTCTGCCGATCTTAGTATAGGGAGAGGTTGCTGCTGATTCTGTAGGGAGAGCGTTAGGCAGGGAAGAAGACAAAAAAACTGCTTCTGCTGCTAGCGATTTGGCCTGCACAACACACAAGTCACTGTGTGTGCAGTGCAAGGGGAGGCTATATTGTGGTGTATCAGTGGTGTTGGTTGTTGGGCTGCCTTTTAAGGCTTCCTGACACGCTGGCATTGCTGTTTACCCACTGCTCCGCAAACTGCTTTTTTAAAAGCAATCCAATCTCCCTTATCCTCTAGTCACTTTTGTCACAGCTGTGCCATCGAGCCTGTCACATAGCGCTCAGATATCAGTGGGCCTCACACAATCCACAAGTGTCCAGTGTCCAAAAGTGTGCGCAGAGATTCAAAATCTCCATTATCCTCTCGTCACTTTGGTCACAGGCAGCTGTGCCATCGAGCGTGTCACATAGCGCTCAGATATCAGTGGGCTTCACACAATCCACAAGTGTCCAGTGTCCAAAAGTGTGCGCAGAGATTCAAAATCTCCATTATCCTCTCGTCACTTTGGTCACAGGCAGCTGTGCCATCGAGCGTGTCACATAGCGCTCAGATATCAGTGGGCCTCACACAATCCACAAGTGTCCAGTGTCCAAAAGTGTGCGCAGAGATTCAAAATCTCCATTATCCTCTCGTCACTTTGGTCACAGGCAGCTGTGCCATCGAGCGTGTCACATAGCGCTCAGATATCAGTGGGCCTCACACAATCCACAAGTGTCCAGTGTCCAAAAGTGTGCGCAGAGATTTAAAATCTCCATTATCCTCTCGTCACTTTGGTCACAGGCAGCTGTGCCATCGAGCCTGTCACATAGCGCTCAGATATCAGTGGGCCTCACACAATCCACAAGTGTCCAGTGTCCAAAAGTGTGCGCAGAGATTCAAAATCTCCATTATCCTCTCGTCACTTTGGTCACAGGCAGCTGTGCCATCGAGCGTGTCACATAGCGCTCAGATATCAGTGGGCCTCACACAATCCACAAGTGTCCAGTGTCCAAAAGTGTGCGCAGAGATTCAAAATCTCCATTATCCTCTCGTCACTTTGGTCACAGGCAGCTGTGCCATCGAGCGTGTCACATAGCGCTCAGATATCAGTGGGCCTCACACAATCCACAAGTGTCCAGTGTCCAAAAGTGTGCGCAGAGATTCAAAATCTCCATTATCCTCTCGTCACTTTGGTCACAGGCAGCTGTACCATCGAGCATGTCACATAGCGCTCAGATATCAGTGGGCCTCACACAATCCACAAGTGTCCAGTGTCCAAAAGTGTGTGCAGAGATTCAAAATCTCCATTATCCTCTCGTCACTTTGGTCACAGGCAGCTGTGCCATCGAGCCTGTCACATAGCGCTCAGATATCAGTGGGCCTCACACAATCCACAAGTGTCCAGTGTCCAAAAGTGTGCGCAGAGATTCAAAATCTCCATTATCCTCTCGTCACTTTGGTCACAGGCAGCTGTGCCATCGAGCGTGTCACATAGCGCTCAGATATCAGTGGGCCTCACACAATCCACAAGTGTCCAGTGTCCAAAAGTGTGCGCAGAGATTCAAAATCTCCATTATCCTCTCGTCACTTTGGTCACAGGCAGCTGTGCCATCGAGCGTGTCACATAGCGCTCAGATATCAGTGGGCCTCACACAATCCAAAAGTGTCCACTGTCCACAAGTGTGTGCAGAAATTCTAAATCTCCCCTGTCCTATAGACACCTTGTACCTTGTTTTACATTACTATATAGTTTGTTGGATTTTGTCTACATTTCTACCAAAAATGAGGAAGGCTGGTGGAAGAGGCCGTGGAATTGGGCGGGGGTTGGCAGCTGGTAATGATGGTGTTGGTGGTGGATCTGATGGTAGTGGCAAGAGCAAAATAGGACCGAATGCAGGAGGTGCTGACCCTGCGTCATCGTCTGGCTACATAAGGCCTCGAACGCTTAGTTTTCTAGGAGTTGGCAAACCGCTTTTAAAGGCAGAGCATCAGGAAAAAGTTTTGTCTTACATTGCTGACTCAGCCTCCAGCTCTATCGCCTCCTCTTCTTCAGTTGTAAAAAGTAAAAGCACTGGGTCGTCATTGGAGGCTTATGTTCATGAACCACACCTTTCCTTGTGTCCTTTACCCCAACCAAGATTGAAGGATGACGCAGGCCATACTACTGATTACTCCATGGAGCTGTTTTCACATACCATGCCTGGATTATAAAGTGAAATGGTGAATTACCCAGGCCAAGATGAATCTGACATGGAGTGCACTGATGCACAGCCGCTGATGGATGATTCTGCTGGTACATTCACTCAGAGCACTACATTGTCCTCGCAGTGTACAGAGCCAGATTTTGACCCTGATGAGACTCAGGTGCCCCTTCCCGCACACTATACCACCATACACGGTGACACAGAGAAAGGTGCACATGACATAGAAGAGGAGGTGATGGATGACCCAGTTGTTGACCCAGATTGGCATCCATTGGGGGAAGAGGGTGCTGCTTCCAATAGCTCAGATGAGGAGCATCCACAGCAGACATCGACATCGCAACAGCTGTTATCTGGCAGGCCCGGAGCACTCCAAAGACAGGTTCCAAACATCAAAAGAGTTGCTGGACAGCTCGTCCAGAGGGTCAAAAGATCACAGCGTGCTAGGCCGCAAAATGTCTGCCAAAGTAGGAAGAGTGCAGTGTGGCACTTTTTTGAACAAAATCCTCATGATCAGGCCAAGGTTATCTGTAAGAAGTGCGCAAAGACCTTTAGCCTAGGGAAAAATCAGAAAAATTTGAATACCAGTTGCATGCTTAGACATTTAACCAGCATGCACTTGCAAGCGTGGACACAACACCAAACCTCAAGTGCCACATGTGCAACTGATCACAACGAAGGTAGTCAGCAACGCTACATTGTTTCCCCCACTGTAAGCCCACCGGTTAGCACAGCAGCAAATGTTGAGGTGTCGTTGCAAGGCCACAGCAGTCAGGGAATCCCACTGTTATATCAACGAAAGACTGATTCTAGGCCATCAGAAAGAACACCAACTCCATTACCATCATCAACCCTCTCTCAGTCCGCCCTGTCCACCGCTACTTCCACCATATGCAGCTCTCAAGTCCAGCTCACCCTCCCAGACACTATGAGTAGGTCAAGAAAGTACTCAGTCTCTCATCCGCGTACACTGGGTTTGAACGCCCACATTGCCAAACTAATCTCGTTTGAGATGATGCCCTTTCGGTTGGTGGAAAGCACAGCTTTCCGCGAACTCATGGCCTATGCAGTACCACGCTATGACCTACCCAGTCGCCACTTCTTCTCTCGCAAAGCCATCCCAGCCCTCCACCATCATGTGAAAGACCGCATTGTCCATGCACTCAAGCAGTCAGTGAGCGGAAAGGTGCACCTCACAACTGATGCATGGTCCAGTCGGCATGGCCAGGGCCGTTACGTGTCCATCACTGCGCACTGGGTTAATGTGGTGGATGCAGGGTCCACAGGGGACAGCGGTGGTGGGACAGTGCTGCCTAGCCCACGGTATAGGAAACAGTTGGCTGTAGGCGTTCGACCCTCCTCCTCCTCCTCCTCCTCCAGAAGCGAAAGCTCGTCCACAGAGCGCAGTCGTACGAGCACTCCATCTGCAGCTGCCACTGTTGCACACGATGTGTCCCCCTATCGAGCAGCTAGTGGAAAGCGTCAGCAGGCTGTGTTGCAGATGATGTGTTTGGGCGACAGACACACCGCCGAGGTGCTGGCCGAGTACTTGAAGCGACAAACTGAGTCATGGCTGGGTAGTGTACATCTTGAGGCAGGCAAGGTAGTTAGTGATAACGGCCGTAATTTTGTGGCAGCCATAGCCCTTTCAAAACTCAGCCACATACCTTGCTTGGCTCACACCTTGAACCTGGTGGTGCAGTGCTTCCTCAAAAATTATCCGGAGTTAACAGCCCTGCTCCAGAAGGTGTGAAGACTGTGCGCGCACATCCGCCGGTCGCCTGTACACTCCGTTCGTATGCAGAAGCTGCAGCGATTGCTCCACCTTCCCAACCACCGCCTCATTATCGACATTGCAACAAGGTGGAACTCCACCCTGCACATGGTGGAGCGGCTGTGCGAGCAGAGGCAGGCCATAATGCATTTGTGGGAGGATACACGGCCAGGCACTTTGAGAGCAGACATGGAGTTGACAGGCATGTAGTGGTCGAAGCTGAAAGACCTTTGTAAAGTCCTTCAGTGTTTTGAGGAATGCACACGGCTGGTAAGCGCAGACGACGCCATCCTAAGCATGAGCATCCCACTTATGCGTCTGCTCATGCAAACTTTGACGCACCTTAAGGAGCAGGCGTCTGCAGCCAATGTTGATGAGGAGGAAGAGGAGGAGGGAATCCTTGATGACATTCAGCCATTGTCTGCTCAGGGACCTCTCCTGGACGAGGTGGAGGAAGAAGAGGAGGAGGAGGAGGATGATGGGGATGATTACTTAGGGGAGGAGGATGCATCTCGTGGGGCAAGTGAAAATGTTGGCGTGGCAAGGTCTGGTACAGGGTTTGTGCGTGACTGGAGGGATGTGGATTTGCCAGAAAGTGCTCCTCCACCCAGCACTCGCAGTGCATCATTGACACCGGGAACATTGGCCCACATGTCAGATTATGCCTTGCTGATCCTAAAAAGGGACCCCCGCATTGCCAAAATGATGAACGATGACGACTACTGGTTGGCCAGCATCCTGGATCCACGCTATAAAGGCAAATTACAAAACATCATGCCACAGGAGAACCTTGACCTAATATTGGCTAATAAACAAGCAACTCTGGTAAATCGGTTGCTTGAGGCATTCCCAGCACACAGCAGCGGTGATGGTTCTCACACGAGCCGTACGGGCCAGGGGCAGCTTGGCAGAGGTGTTCGTGGTGCACACAGCAGAAGTGGCGTTGGAGACAGGGGTTTCATGACAATGTTGTGGACTGATTTTTCAAATACCGCTCACACAACTGGTAATACTGCATCGATGGAAAGTGACAGGAGACAGCAGTTGTCAACTATGGTTACAAACTACTTTTCCTCCCATATCGATGTTCTCCCACACAGGTCATTCTCCTTTGACTATTGGGCCGCTAAACTGGACACCTGGCCTGAATTGGCCCAATATGCCTTACAGGAGCTCGCTTGCCCAGCTGCAAGTGTGCTATCGGAAAGAGTCTTCAGTGCAGCTGGATCAATCCTGACAGAAAAAAGGACCCGTCTGTCAACCCAAAATGTGGATGATCTAACCTTCATTAAAATGAACCACGCATGGGTTTCCAAGGATTTTGTCCCACCTTCCCCTGATGACACATAGGGTGACAGAAAAATGGCTTGCTTTGGTCCACCTCTTCCTGGTACTTCACCTATTTCGCCTTTTGCATCAGCTGAATGTCCAACATCAACATATGACACTTTCTAAAACTCCCTAACTGTGCTGCCTCCCCCCCATGGCCGGGGTCACCACCTACCGCACGACACCGTGCGAGTGCCGTTGCCCTGGACAGGTGGGTAGGCCGACTCTTGGGCGCGGGCACTGGCACAGGGTCCCTCATAGTGCAATCAAGTGTCTCTGACGGCGGTGGTGCACACCCGCCGTCAGACACACCGCTGTACTATGAGGGGCCCAGTGCCAGTACCGACGCCCACGAGTGGGCCCCCCTTGCTTGGGCAGGGCCCCAGCATTTGCAATCTTTACCTCTCCCTGCTCCTCCGCTGTGTAATCTGGGCCGTCAAATCCATACTGTGCCTGACACCGTCTGAGCCTGCCTCCTGAGACAAATATTTTGAATGTGTACGCTATCCATACATGTTATCCGGGGATACGGTACCCTTTCTAACCTTTGTGCAATCACGTGCAATCCATACTGGGCCTAACACCGTCTGAGCCTACCTCCTGAGACATATATTTTGAATGTGTACGCTATCCATACATGTTATCCGGGGATACGGTACCCTTTCTAACCTTTGTGCAATCACGTGCAATTCATACTGGGCCTAACACCGTCTGAGCCTGCCTCCTGAGACATATATTTTGAATGTGTACGCTATCCATACATGTTATCCGGGGATACGGTACCCTTTCTAACCTTTGTGCAATCACGTGCAATCCATACTGTGCCTGACACCGTCTGAGCCTGCCTCCTGAGACATATATTTTGAATGTGTACGCTATCCATACATGTTATCCAGGGATATGGTACCCTTTCTAACCTTTGTGCAATCACGTGCAATCCATACTGGGCCTGACACCATCTGAGCCTTCCTCCTGAGACATATATTTTGAATGTGTACGCTATCCATACATGTTATCCGGGGATACGGTACCCTTTCTAACCTTTGTGCAATCACGTGCAATCCATACTGGGCCTAACACCGTCTGAGCCTGCCTCCTGAGACATATATTTTGAATGTGTACGCTATCCATACATGTTATCCGGGGATACGGTACCCTTTCTAACCTTTGTGCAATCACGTGCAATCCATACTGTGCCTGACACCGTCTGAGCCTGCCTCCTGAGACAAATATTTTGAATGTGTACGCTATCCATACATGTTATCCGGGGATACGGTACCCTTTCTAACCTTTGTGCAATCACGTGCAATCCATACTGGGCCTAACACCGTCTGAGCCTGCCTCCTGAGACATATATTTTGAATGTGTACGCTATCCATACATGTTATCCGGGGATACGGTACCCTTTCTAACCTTTGTGCAATCACGTGCAATTCATACTGGGCCTAACACCGCCTGAGCCTGCCTCCTGAGACATATATTTTGAATGTGTACGCTATCCATACATGTTATCTGGGGATACGGTACCCTTTCTAACCTTTGTGCAATCACGTGCAATCCATACTGTGCCTGACACCGTCTGAGCCTGCCTCCTGAGACATATATTTTGAATGTGTACGCTATCCATACATGTTATCCAGGGATATGGTACCCTTTCTAACCTTTGTGCAATCACGTGCAATCCATACTGGGCCTGACACCGTCTGAGCCTTCCTCCTGAGACATATATTTTGAATGTGTACGCTATCCATACATGTTATCCGGGGATACGGTACCCTTTCTAACCTTTGTGCAATCACGTGCAATCCATACTGGGCCTAACACCGTCTGAGCCTGCCTCCTGAGACATATATTTTGAATGTGTACGCTATCCATACATGTTATCCGGGGATACGGTACCCTTTCTAACCTTTGTGCAATCACGTGCAATCCATACTGGGCCTGACACCGTCTGAGCCTGCCTCCTGAGACATATATTTTGAATGTGTACGCTATTCATACATGTTATCCAGGGATACGGTACCCTTCTAACCTTTGTGCAATCACGTGCAATCCATACTGGGCCTAACACCGTCTGAGCCTGCCTCCTGAGACATATATTTTGAATGTGTACGCTATCCATACATGTTATCCGGGGATACGGTACCCTTTCTAACCTTTGTGCAATCACGTGCAATCCATACTGGGCCTAACACCGTCTGAGCCTGCCTCCTGAGACATATATTTTGAATGTGTACGCTATCCATACATGTTATCCGGGGATACGGTACCCTTTCTAACCTTTGTGCAATCACGTGCAATCCATACTGGGCCTGACACCATCGGAGCCTGCCTCCTGAGACATATATTTTGAATGTGTACGCTATCAATACATGTTATCCGGGGATATGGTACCCTTTCTAACCTTTGTGCAATCACGTGCAATCCATACTGGGCCTAACACCGTCTGAGCCTGCCTCCTGAGACATATATTTTGAATGTGTACACTATCCATACATGTTATCCGGGGATACGGTACCCTTTCTAACCTTTGTGCAATCACGTGCAATCCATACTGGGCCTGACACCGTCTGAGCCTGCCTCCTGAGACATATATTTTGAATGTGTACGCTATCCATACATGTTATCCAGGGATACGGTACCCTTTCTAACCTTTGTGCAATCACGTGCAATCCATACTGGGCCTAACACCGTCTGAGCCTGCCTCCTGAGACAAATATATTTTGAATGTGTACGCTATCCATACATGTTATCCGGGGATACGGTACCCTTTCTAACCTTTGTGCAATCACGTGCAATCCATACTGGGCCTGACACCGTCTGAGCCTGCCTCCTAAGACATATATTTTGTATGTGTACGCTATCCATACATGTTATCCGGGGATACGGTACCCTTTCTAACCTTTGTGCAATCACGTGCAATCCATACTGGGCCTGACACCGTCTGAGCCTGCCTCCTGAGACATATATTTTGAATGTGTACGCTATCCATACATGTTATCCAGGGATATGGTACCCTTTCTAACCTTTGTGCAATCACGTGCAATCCATACTGGGCCTGACACCGTCTGAGCCTGCCTCCTGAGACATATATTTTGAATGTGTACGCTATCCATACATGTTATCCAGGGATACAGTACCCTTTCTTACCTTTGTGCAATCACGTGCAATCCATACTGGGCCTGACACTGTCTGAGCCTGCCTCCTGAGACATATATTTTGAATGTGTACGCTATCCATACATGTTATCCAGGGATGCGGTACCCTTTCTAACCTTTGTGCAATCACGTGCAATCCATACTGGGCCTGACACCGTCTGAGCCTGCCTCCTGAGACATATATTTTGAATGTGTACGCTATCCATACATGTTATCCAGGGATACGGTACCCTTTCTAACCTTTGTGCAATCACGTGCAATCCATACTGGGCCTGACACCGTCTGAGCCTGCCTCCTGAGACATATATTTTGAATGTGTACGCTATCCATACATGTTATCCAGGGATACGGTACCCTTTCTAACCTTTGTGCAATCACGTGCAATCCATACTGGGCCTGACACCGTCTGAGCCTGCCTCCTGAGACATATATTTTGAATGTGTACGCTATCCATACATGTTATCCGGGGATACGGTACCCTTTCTAACCTTTGTGCAATCACGTGCAATCCATACTGGGCCTGACACCGTCTGAGCCTGCCTCCTGAGACATATATTTTGAATGTGTACGCTATCCATACATGTTATCCGGGGATACGGTACCCTTTCTAACCTTTGTGCAATCACGTGCAATCCATACTGGGCCTGACACCGTCTGAGCCTGCCTCCTGAGACATATATTTTGAATGTGTACGCTATCCATACATGTTATCCGGGGATACGGTACCCTTTCTAACCTTTGTGCAATCACGTGCAATCCATACTGGGCCTGACACCGTCTGAGCCTGCCTCCTGAGACATATATTTTGAATGTGTACGCTATCCATACATGTTATCCAGGGATACGGTACCCTTTCTAACCTTTGTGCAATCACGTGCAATCCATACTGGGCCTAACACCGTCTGAACCTGCCTCCTGAGACATATATTTTGAATGTGTACGCTATCCATACATGTTATCCGGGGATACGGTACCCTTTCTAACCTTTGTGCAATCACGTGCAATCCATACTGTGCCTGACACCGTCTGAGCCTGCCTCCTGAGACATATATTTTGAATGTGTACGCTATCCATACATGTTATCCAGGGATACGGTACCCTTTCTAACCTTTGTGCAATCACGTGCAATCCATACTGGGCGTGAGAACGGCTGGCGAGCTGTTAAGCAAGCTACAGCACCTGTCCAGACAAGTACAGGGATTCCCTAGCGAGGAGACTTATTTGATTGTTTTCAATGTTGGGACAGCAATTTTTGGGGAGCACTATACTCTGGAGAATGATAGATGGGGCCCACCATACACTGGAACATTCCAAAGGTGGACATCAGACACTGGAGCAGCATTTACAGGGCCCATTATACACTAGAGCATTAGAAATGGGGCCCATTATGTTTGGAGCATTATTTGGGCCCATAAGACAGTGGAGCTTCATCCATGGGGACCAACATATACTGTAGCATTATGTGGAGCTCATCATATACTCTTTCAAACATTATATGGGACCAATGATTCTGTATGGAGAAATAGATGGGCCTCGTCATGAGATGTAAAAAGTGAGGTATTTTTCATTGTACTATACCGCTATTTATCTGCCGTATCGGAGCATGATGAGTTGTGGTATGTGTTAAAGGGGAGCTCTTTCGCCCAGGGCACATGAAAACCTGCAGCCAGCCCTCCCCCCCCCACAACTTTAGCCAAATAACCCCCATTTTTCAGTGCGTAACTTGTATTATGAAGTTAATTAAGGTTGACAAGCTTAAGTAAGAAGAATTGATGCTTTTGGCATTCAAATGGGCACTGTAGGTGTGTTTCCTGTCCTCCTCTCACTGCCGACTTTTATTCCCCATTGACTTACATTGGGTTTCGTGTTTCGGGGCGACCCCGACTTTTCCCTATAATCGGACGATCTTGCTCGACCCGACTTTTGGAAAAGTCGGGTTTCACGAAACGAAACGCGACCCTAAAAAACCAAAAGTCGCTCAACTCTATTGAAGAGGTTTGTTGAACCTGTTGTTCCGGGGGTGGCACCTCCAGACCCTGTATTGGTTGAAGGTAACATGGAATATGAGGTAGAGAAAGTACTGGATTCCCGTCTGGCTAGACGGAGACTCCAGTATTTGGTTAAGTGGAAGGGTTATGGTCAGGAGGATAATTCCTGGTTCTCTGCCTCTGATATTCATGCCAAAAGATTGGTGCGTGCCTTTCATCGGGCTCACCCTGTTCGCCCAGGTGGCATAGTTGAGGGTTCGGTGACCCCTCCTCAAGGGGGAGGTACTGTTGTGAGTTCATTTTCCCCTTCATTACTGAGGCCCGAGGAACTCCCTCTTCTGGTAAAGAAAGGTAGTGAGCCTGATTATCAAACACCTGAGGCTGATGATGATGACTGGCTCAGTGGAGTTACTGACTGGATATAAGGCTGCCGACGCCCTTCTGCCCTGCGGGTGATATCTCTGTGGGATCCTTGGAGACCAGTCTGAATTCCTGCTCCTCTAAAGCTAAGTTTGCTGCTCGGCCTTTTGCATTTTTGCTTTGACTTTGTTTTGCTTTGTTTTTCTGGATTTCTGCCATTCCCTGCTGGGGTGTGCTGAATTCCTTTAGCTCTGTCTTCTGAAAATACCTGAGTGCTGATTTAGTTTTTGAAGCCTAGATGCTTCAGGGCCTTTTTCATATCAGCTTGTTGGCTTTTGTCTTTGATAGGGTTTTGGCAGATTGCAGACAGCAGCCTTCCTGTCCTTTCCTATCTAGGTAGTTTTGGGCCCCGTCTTTGCTCAGTCTATCTTTCTGTCTGTGTTAGTGTTTTCATCTTGCTTCACCGTCATTATATGTTGGGGGCTGCCTATTGCTTTGGGGTCTGCTCTGGGGCAGTTTAGATTTCCCCTTTCTTTCTTTAGGCCTAGTTAATTCTCCGGCTGTGATCGAGGGGTCTAGGGCATCGTAGGAACCCCCCACGGCTACTGCTAGTTGTGTTGATAGGTTCAGGGGTCTGCAATCTGATAGTTGCCAACTTCTCTGGTTTTCTGGACTTAGCTTGTATTTCTGCTTTTGCCTCCTACGGTGACTCATTCATAACAGGAGGAGTTCTCAGTGTCCCCTCACCCCGACGCACGTTTTACCGCCAGCTTCTTCAAGATGACTGTCAACCTTCCTTGTTCTGGGGATTTATGCAAGATCTGACCTCATGAGATTAGAATGATTCTGAGAAAGGTCATGAATCAACCCAGGACTACATGGAAGAACCTAGTCAATGAAGTGAAGAGAGCTGATACCACTGTCTCAAACATTACCATTAGTATCACACTACACCATCATGGATTAAAATCGTGGAGGGCATACAAGGTCCCCCTGCTCACGCCAGCACTTGTCTAGGCCTGTTTGAAGTTCATCAATGACCATCTGGATGATCCAGAGGAGGCATGGGAGAAAGTCATGTAGTCATATGAGACCAAAATAGACTTTTTTGGTATCATCTCAATGTGCCGTGTTTGAAGGAAGAAAAAGGATGAGTACAACCCTAAGAACACTGTACCAACAGTGAAGCATGGTGGGGAAGCATCATTTTTTGGGGATGTTTGCCTGCAAGGGGGACAAGATGACTGCACCGTATTGAAGGGAAGATGGATGAGCTCATGTTTATCATATTTTGTCCAATGACCTTTTTTCCTGAGTAATTGCATTTAAGATGGGTCGTGGCTGGGTCTTCCGGCATGACAATGACCCGAAACACACAGTCTGGGCATTTAAGGAGTGACTCTGTGAGAATCATTTCAAGGCCCTGGAGTGGCCTAGCCAGTCTTCAGGACTGAACCCAATAGAACATTTTTGAAGGGAGCAGAAACTCTATGTTGCCTAGCAGCAGCCCTGAAACCTGAAAGAACTTGAAAAGATTTCTATGGAGGAGTTCTGTTTTCCTATTGTAGCAAATACATATTGTCAGAGACACCGCACTACACTCGCTCCTAGAGCCAGTGCGTGTGTCCTGAGAACAGAAGCAGTGCTAAAAGATACCTGTGGAGTGTGCAACAGAGGTGACCATGCGTGCTTCAGGATAATAGTGTCAGGGTCCAGTCAGCGCTGGAAGGTAAAGAGGCAAAGGACCTGCGGACACTAAAACTGAATAATGTGCACGGGACCTATGGTCATGTGACTGCAAGGGGGCGGGGCTTAGCGTCCTGTATTCAGATAGGACAGGACACCATACAACAACTCAGAGTCAGGCAAAACAGAGGTCACACACAGTACGGGCGAACGAGGTACAGGAGGGACGAACAGACGGGTAGTCAGACAGAGCCAAAGGTCATACACAAGAGGGCGACGTGGTACCAAGGGGACGAGCAGAGAGAAGTCGGGTCACAAGCAGAGAGTCATACACGAGAGGTAGCGCAGTACAAGAGGGTCAGGCAGAACTCGTAACAGGGACAGAATCAGATCACAACCGAACAAACAAGCAAGATATCAGGCACAAGGCACACGTATACAAGAGGTCACTTAACTCAGCCGAGGGCAGGAGTATAACTGACACCGGACCCAGGTCCAGTGAGCACTAAATAGCCTCCTGCTGCCAGAGAGAGGCAGCACAATTAACCCCTAGTCTAACCAGGACGGGTCAAAGCGAAATCCCGTCCTGGATCATGACAGTACCCTCCTCTCAATGGGGGGCCACCGGACCCCCAGGTCTCTCAGGGTACTTGGCGTGAAAGACTCGGATCAACCGATCCGCATGAGCTGATCGAGCAGGAACCCACGAGCGTTCCTCAGGACCGTAGCCCTTCCAATGCATCAACTACTGAAGGGCGCGACGGACCTACCTGGAGTCGACAATTCGTTCCACCTCATACTCAGCCTGCCCATCTACCAGAACCGGTGTCGGGGAAGATGATGATCCCTCCCCACTGGACCTCACAGGTTTCAAAAGGGCCTTATGGAAAACATTAGGGATCCTTAGAGATGGCGGAAGACTCAACCGAAAAGCCACCGGGTTAACTGCTTCGGTAATTACATAGGGACCTATAAACTTGGGTCCAAGCTTCGCAGAGGGGACCTTGAGCCTTATATTTTTGGTGGATAACCATACCTTATCCCCGACCTGAAACACTGGACCCACGGATCATTTTTTGTCCGCAAAAAATTTAAATTTGTCCTGGGCCTTCGTAATGTTATTCTGGACTTCCCGCCATACCTCCCCCAACCGCTGGATCGACTCGTCCGCCCCAGGACACCCAGAATTCAAGTGGGAAAATTCTCCAAAATGAGGATGAAACCCATAATTGCAAAAAAAAGGAGATGTACCCGTAGACTGGTTAGTGCGGTTGTTAAAAGCAAACTCAGCCAATGGTAACACAGAACACCAATCATCCTGTCGGGCTGAGGTCAAACAATGCAGAATTTGCTCCAAAGACTGATTGGTCCGCTCAGTCTGCCCATTAGTCTCTGGATGGTAGGCGGATGAAAAGGACAGACTAATACCCAACCTCCTACAAAAAGCTTTCCAAAATCTGGACACAAATTGCACTCCCCTATCAGACACCACATTCAGGGGTACCCCATGCAACCGCACCACATGCTCCACAAACAATCTGGACAATGTTTCGGCATTAGGTAGAGCTGCCAAAGGTACAAAATGTGCCTGCCTACTAAACCTGTCCACTACGACCCAGACCACGGTATTACCCTTGGAAGGGGGAAGGTTGGTGATGAAATCCATGGACAGATGAGTCCATGGTCTCTCAGGAATTGGCAGTGGTACCAATTCCCCGGCCGGCCGGTTATGGGGAGTTTTCGCACGGGCACAAACCTCACACGCAGACACATACTCCCCAACATCAGAGGCTAAAGAAGACCATCAGAACATTCTAGCAATGGCCTTCCGGGTCGCTGAGATCCCTGGATGTCCACCCAGAACTGAGTCATGGAACTCCTGGAGGACCTTGAAACGAAACTGAGCTGGCACATAAAGTTTATCCACCGGCTTAGCTGGAGGTGCAAGAGCCTGGGCTTCTCGAATCTCTCGTTCCAACACATTAGAAACCTCTGCCACCACCACCCCAGGCTGAAGAATGGAGGATGGAGGTTCCGGGGGGGACACCGGATCTAGACTGCGTGACAACGCATCCGCTCTGATATTCTTGGATCCTGGTCGGAAAGTGATCGAGAAGTTGAATCGAGAAAAAAAAAGTGACCATCTAGCCTGTCTGGGAGTCAACCTTTTAGCAGACTCGATGTAAGCTAGGTTTTTGTGGTCCGTGATTACCGTTATAGGATGGACAGCCCCCTCCAAAAAATGCCTCCATTCTGCAAAAGCCAATTTTACGGCCAGAAGTTCCCGATTCCCCACATCATAGTTTCTCTCTGCCGGAGAGAACTTCTTTGAGAAAAAGGCGCAAGGTCTTAAATTGGTCAAAGTGGCGGGTCCCTGGGACAATACCGCCCCCACCTCTGAGGCGTCTACCTCAACAATAAATGGTTCAGAGGGGTCCGGTTGGATAAGAACCGGGGCCGACATGAAACATTTTTTCAAAAACTGAAATGCCGCTACCGCTGCGGTTGACCAATTCTTGATATCGGCCCCCTTTTGAGTCATGTCTGTGAGGGGTTTAACCACCTGTGAGAACCCCCTTATAAATTTCCGATAATAATTAGCGAACCCTAGGAAACGTTGCAGACCCTTCAAATCACACGGTTGAACCCACTCGAGAATGGCCTGCACCTTATTAGGATCCATGCGATACCCTTCAGCAGACACGATGAACCCCAGAAAGGACAGTTCCTGAACAAAAAATAAACATTTTTCAAGTTTAGCAAACAGACAGTTCTCCCTGAGCCTTTGGAGAACTGCCCGAACATGACCAATGTGAGTCTGTTTATCAGGCGAGTAGATTAAAATGTCATCCAAATACACCACCATAAAACGTCCAATCAAATCGGAGAACACATGATTTATGAAATTTTGGAAGACCGCTGGAGCGTTGGTCAGGCCGAAGGGCATGACCAAATTTTCAAACAACCCTTCAGTAGTGAGAAAGGCGGTCTTCCATTCATCTCCATCCCGGACTCGGATAAGGTTATACGCTCCCCGTAGGTCTAATTTCGAAAACCACTAGCTCCGGACAACTGATTGTATAAATCAGGAATAAGTGGAAGGGGATAAGTATTCCTCACAGTTATTTTATTTAACTCACGAAAATCGAGGCATGGGCGCAAACCACCGTCTTTTTTTTTTACAAAAAAGAACCCTGCCGCCACAGGAGAAACAGAAGGACGAATATGTCCCTTACGGAGGCTCTCAGAAATATATTCCTTCATCGCAGCCCGTTCCGGACCCGAGAGGTTATACAGGCGGGCTTTGGGCAATTTAGCACCTGGAACCAGGTCAATGGCACAATCAAATGGGCGGTGTGGTGGTAAAACCTCAGCCTCTTTTTCGGAGAAAACGTCAGTATAATCTATCAGGCACTCCGGAATGCCTTCTAGACCCACGGACGACACAGACACAGAAACAAGACATTTCTCAGAGCAATAGGGACCCCATTTAACAATATCCCGAGATTCCCAATTAATCACAGGATTATGCAGCTGTAACCAGGGGAACCCCAACACCAGTCCCGCAGGCAGGTTGTTCATTACAAAACATGAAATACGTTCCTGATGTAAGGAACTCACTTTAAGGAGAAACTCTTCAGTACAAAACACAATGTCATTCTTACCCAGTGGTGTTTTGTCAATAGCAACAAGGTGAATCGGAGTCTCCAACCTAACTGTCCCTAACTTACACCTGGCCACCAAGTCAGAGTCAATAAAGTTCAATGATGAACCGCAATCCACGAAGGCAGTTGTGGATGTGGAGACACCCCCACAACAAAGTTCCACTTGGAATGACATTTTAGAAAATGCAGAAAAGGGTACCTGAGAGCCTGGGTGACCTCCACGATAATCACCCGGGCTCAGTCGTTTGTTGGTTAGTGGCCGGGAGGGGCAATCCTTTTTCCCATGTCCAGACTCGCCACTGTGAACACAGCATTTTCTCACGTGCCGTTGCCTCCTTTCTTCCTCCTTACGGTTGATGGTTCCCATCGCCGTGATTTTCAGTGAAGAACTGGCTCCCCTTCCTTGGGAGAATAATGATGTCTCGGTTTGTATCACTCCCCTTGCCCGTAACCTGCGATCCATTCGGACGGCCTGTGTCATAGCTTCCTCCAGGGCATCAGGTGGGGGGTGGAGAGCCAAGGCGTCTTTCAGATGCTCAGACAGGCCTCTGCGGAAAAACCCCCGGAGAGCAGCGTCATTCCAGCAGACCTCAGCAGCCCAGCGTCTGAACTCTGAGCAAAACCACTCGGTTGAGTGTTTCCCCTGGCAAACATTCATCAGCCTGTCCTCAGCCATACGCACCCGATCAGGCTCATCATAAATATGCCCCAGGGCCTCAAAAAATGCATCCACAGTCATACGCTCAGGGGCCGTGGTAGGAAGGGAGAAAGCCCAAGCTTGGGGGGCTCCCCTTAACAGAGACATAATGACCCCCACTCTCTGACTTTCATCCCCAGAAGAGTGTGGTCTTAAGGAAAAAAAAAGCTTACAGCCCTCCTTGAAAACTCTGAAGTCATTTTTATCTCCAGAAAAGGTATCTGGTAACTTCACTGGAGACTCAGGGGAAATTAATGTAACATCCCGATCCCCCAATGAAAGAACCCCCTGCACAGTGTCAGCGATCAGCTGCTGAGACTGAGCCAGGACTCTTTGTTCTCCAAAGAGTTTCTGAGACATCTGCGTCAGATGCTTTACCTGCTCAGAAAGAGCGTGCACAGGATCCATCACACACACTGGTGAATGGGAGCAGAGAAAAAAAAAATGGTATGGGTCAGTTATAATGTCAAAGACACCGCACTACACTCGCTCCTAGAGCCAGTGCGTGTGTCCTGAGAACAGAAGCAGTGCTAAAAGATACCTGTGGAGTGTGCAGCAGAGGTGACCATGCGTGCTTCAGGATAATAGTGTCAGGGTCCAGTCAGCGCTGGAAGGTAAAGAGGCAAAGGACCTGCGGACACTAAAACTGAATAATGTGCACGGGACCTATGGTCATGTGACTGCAAGGGGGCGGGGCTTAGCGTCCTGTATTCAGATAGGACAGGACACCATACAACAACTCAGAGTCAGGCAAAACAGAGGTCACACACAGTACGGGCGAACGAGGTACAGGAGGGACGAACAGACGGGTAGTCAGACAGAGCCAAAGGTCATACACAAGAGGGCGACGTGGTACCAAGGGGACGAGCAGAGAGAAGTCGGGTCACAAGCAGAGAGTCATACACGAGAGGTAGCGCAGTACAAGAGGGTCAGGCAGAACTCGTAACAGGGACAGAACCAGATCACAACCGAACAAACAAGCAAGATATCAGGCACAAGGCACACGTATACAAGAGGTCACTTAACTCAGCCGAGGGCAGGAGTATAACTGACACCGGACCCAGGTCCAGTGAGCACTAAATAGCCTCCTGCTGCCAGAGAGAGGCAGCACAATTAACCCCTATTCTAACCAGGACGGGTCAAAGCGAAATCCCGTCCTGGATCATGACACTTATTTCATGCAATAAAATTTAAACCAATTACCTATATAATGTAACAAATTATTAACTTGATTAATTATCTAGCAGCTCATATACAAAAAATTAATCCTTAAAAGATACTTTATTATTTAATCATTAAAAAAAATTTTGAGAAAAACTTTTTGACAAACAGGCATAGAAAATGCAGATCCTGTCTTACCAAGCCAGCCACAAATAAAGAGTACATTTACATTATTATTATTTAATTTTGGGAGGATTTTTTGTGAGAATAATTCCTAGGTATATATCACTTTTATTTAGGCCCTGCTATGTTCTGATTACCTCCCTCCCTTGGTATAGGTGAGTAGTGTAGGGGTCAGTAAGGGTCAGTCTACGTGGAGCGGGGGTACCAGGGCAACATAGGGTGAAAAAGCTCCACTGTTAGGCAGGGAAATTATTAAATAGGGATTTTTAGCTATCTTCCCTTTCTATATATGTGCCAATAAGTAATGTTTCATCCAGCTACTATTTTTTCACAATTTTTTTGTTTGTGGTGGTTTGTGGCACGGGATACCTATTATTGGTGATTGTAAAATGTTTGTACCCGGCCATCTGTTGTTCTCCCGTTTGATGTCTCTTATATAGGAGTCAACAGGGCCATTAGGGAGAGCCACCATGGAGCGGGGAAGCCATTTGCGTTTCAAGAGGATGCCAACCTCCGCTGTCAGGTAGGGGTGAGCTATAGGGCCCTATAGGGATAAAAAGGTTGTTATCCCCCACCTGGCATTGTACTCTTTATTTGTGGCTTGGTTAGACAGTGTCATGATCCATCCATGGGATTGCTCTGCTATAAAAGAGTCACAGGTGTTACAATCAGTGTTGGTGATAGTGTTCATTTCAACCATCCTTGGTGGAGGAAGGAGCTGGAGAGCGTTCCTTGCAGCACTGTGTTAGCCCTGGTGTGGAAGGAGTCATAGGGGATTTCCTTGTAGCTCTGACAGAGCTTGGTGGCAGCGATTCAGGAGGAGAGCTGCATTCTGGTGGTGGACTCTGTTGCCAGGAGCAAGTGCAACAGAGTAAAGCTAAGTGGTGTTTCCCTGTTTGTGTTTTTCCTTAGTGTGCATTAGTACAGCGGTGGGGCCAGTGCCTGCGCCACCCAGCTCCCTAGCAAGGGATAGGTGTAGGGTGTGCTAGGGCGACAGATTCCTGATCGGTGCCCAGTGCAGACCCGGCATAGGGAACGTTAGGAGCATTAGGGACATTGACTTGTAACTGTTTCTCCTTTCCCCGTGTCTTGTTGCTTTAGTTGCCGGCCTGCGGGCCATGTCACACAGGACAGTATCACGTGCCACGTCTTGTTGTTTTAGTTACCGGCCTGCGGGTCGCGTCACACAGGACAGGTCATCGTGACATTATCACCAACCAATAACTTTTTTTTTCTGCTGAGCCATGGACCTAGTTCAGACCTTTGCCCAAATGCTGCAGACCCTTACTAATGAGATTACGGTCTGCGTGGAGGATTGGTGTGGCAGCTGCGGCTGTTGGTGGGCTCCAGGGGCTTGGCTCAGGAACAGGCTCAGCCAGAACCCAAGATATCTCTCCCTGACAGATTTTCTGGAGGGAGAGATCAATTCTTGGTGTTTCAACAAGCCTGTAAATTGTATTTCTGGCTGCGCCCTCGTTCATCAGGGAGTGAAGAGCAACAGGTGGGAATCATTATGTCCCTTCTTAAAGGGGATCCCAAATCCTGGGCATTCTCCCTACCGGACGATTCTCCATCATTGGTGTACATGGATGAGTTTTTTGCGGCTCTGGCGCTTGTGTATGGGGATCTGTTATGATTGAGTCACCGTAGGAGGCAAAAATAGAAATGCTAGCTAAGTCCAGAAAACCAGAGAAGTTGGCAGCTATCGGATTGCAGACCCCTGAACCTATCAACACAACTAGCAGTAGCCGTGGGGGGCTTCTACGATGCCCTAGGCCCCTCGATCACAGCCGGAGGACTACATAGCCTAAAGACAGAAAGGGAAATCTAAACTGCCCCAGAGCAGACCCCAAAGTAAAAGGCAGCCCCCCACATATAATGACGGTGAAGCAAGAAGAAAGAACAAAACACAGACAGAAAGATAGACTGAGCAAAGATGGGGCCCACGCTAGCTTAGATAGGAAAGGACAGGAAGGCTGCTGTCTGCAATCCGTGAAAAACCCTATGAAAATAAGAGCCAACAAACTGACAGTAAAAAAGGCCCTGAAGATGCTAGGCTTCAAAAAAGCTATGTCAGTACTCAGGAATATTCTGAAGACAGAGCAACAGGCAAAAGGAGATTCAGCTCACCCCAGCAGGGAATGGCAGAATCCAGAAAAGCAAGGAAACAAAACACTAATGCAAAAAAGGCAAAGCAGAAATCTTAGCTTTAGATGAGCAGGAATCAGACTGGTTTCCTAGAAGTCCACAGAGAAATCACCCGCAGGCCAGAAGGGCGTCGGCAGCCTTATATCCAGTCATTAACTCCACTCAGCCAGTCATCATCATCAGCCCCAGGTGTTTGACAATCAGGCTCACTACCTTTCTTCACCAGAAGAGGGAGTTCCTCGGGCCTCAGTAGTGAAGGGGAAAATGAACTCACAACAGTACCTCCCCCTTGAGGAGGGGTCACCGAACCCTCAACCATGCCACCAGGGCGATCAGGGTGAGCCCGATGAAAGGCACGCACTAATCTTTTGGCATGAATATCAGAGGCAGAGACCCAGGAATTATCCTCCTGATCATAACCCCTCCACTTAACCAAATACTGGAGTCTCTGTCTAGCCAGATGGGAATCCAGCACTTTCTCTACCTCATATTCCATGTTACCTTCAACCAATACAGGGTCTGGAGGTGCAACCCCCGGAACAACAGGTTCAACAAACCTCTTCAACAAAGATTTATGGAACACATTATGGATTTTAAATGTGACAGGAAGAGCCAAACGAAAAGAGACCGGATTAATAATCTCCAAAATCTTGTAAGGTCCAATAAATCTAGGCTTAAACTTAGGAGAAGCCACCTTCATAGCAATATTTTTAGATGATAACCACACCATATCACCAACCTTAAATTGGGGACCAATGGTCCTATGTCGGTTGGAAAACCGCTGGGCCTTTTCCTGGGAGAGAGATAACTTATCCAGCACTTGGTCCCAGATCTGGTGCATTCTTTCCACCACAGTGTCAACCCCTGGGCAGGCAGAGGGCTCCACCTGCCCTGAAGAAAATCGAGGATGAAACCCAAAGTTACAAAAAAAAGGAGACATCAAAGTGGCAGAACTAGCTCTATTATTTAAAGCAAATTCGGCCAAGGGCAAAAATGAAACCCAATCATCCTGATCAGCAGAAATAAAACATCTCAAATATGACTCCAAGGTCTGGTTTGTTCTCTCTGTCTGCCCATTGGTCTGAGGGTGAAAAGCAGAGGAGAAGGACAACTGAATTCCCAGCTTGGAACAGAAAGTTCTCCAAAATCTAGACACAAACTGGACTCCTCTGGCAGATAAAATGTTCTCAGGAATCCCGTGCAAGCGAACCACCTGTTGTAAAAACAGGGGCACCAATTCAGAGGAAGACGGCAACTTAGGAAGTGGTACAAGATGAACCATCTTAGAGAACCTATCACAAATCACCCAAATAACAGTCATCCTTTGAGAGACAGGCATATCAGAGATGAAATCCATTGAAATATGGGTCCATGGCCTGTTGGGGACAGGCAAAGGCATCAACAACCCACTAGAGCGAGAACACGATTTAGACCGGGAGCACGTCCCACAGGACTGCACAAAATTCCTGATATCACGAGACAAGGAGGGCCACCAAAAAGACCGACTCACCAGATCTCTAGTACCAAAAATACCTGGATGACCAGCCAGAGCAGAGCAATGAACTTCAGACATCACTCTCTTCTTCCACTGGTCAGGAACATACAACTTTCCACTGGGACAACGCTCAGGTTTGTCCTCCTGGAACTCTTCCAGAGCACGTCTCAAGTCGGGCGAGATGGCAGAAAGAACTACCCCTTCGCCTAAGATGGTAGCAGGCTTGGTCACCACAGGAGAATCAGCAAAGAAGCTCCTAGAGAGGGCATCAGCCTTGACATTCTTAGTTCCAGGAAGAAAAGAAACCACAAAATCAAAACGTGTAAAAAACAAGGCCCACCTAGCCTGTCTAGGGTTCAAGCGCTTAGCCGACTCTAGGTAAATCAAATTCTTGTGGTCAGTGAGGACCACGACTTGATGCTTAGCTCCCTCCAACCAATGTCTCCACTCCTCAAATGCCCATTTCATGGCTAACAGTTCCCGATTCCCCACATCATAGTTACGTTCAGATGGAGAGAACTTTCGGGAAAAGAAAGCACAGGGATTCATTTTAGATGTTACAGGATCCTTTTGGGACAAAACAGCTTCTGCACCAATCTCAGAAGCATCCACCTCTACCTGGAACGGAAGTGAGACATCAGGTTGCCGCAAAACCGGGGCAGAGGTGAATCTTCGCTTCAGCTCCTGAAAGGAAGAAACAGCCTCTGGAGACCAATTTAACACATCAGCACCCTTCTTAGTCAAATCAGTCAATGGCTTGGCAATACTAGAAAATTTTGCTATAAATTTCCGATAAAAATTAGCAAAACCCAAAAACTTCTGGAGGGCCTTCAAAGAAGTGGGCTGAACCCAATCATAAATGGCCTGTACCTTGGCCGGGTCCATTTCAATAGTTGACGGGGACAAAATAAATCCCAAAAAAGAAATCCTCTGTACTCCAAAAAGGCATTTAGATCCTTTGACATACAGGGAATTCTCCCTCAAGATCCGGAACACAGTCCGAATATGTTCCACATGAGAATCCCAATCCTTGGAGAAGATCAAAATATCATCCAGATAGATAATCAAAAATTTATCGACAAAATCTCGGAAAATATCGTTCATGAAGCACTGGAAGACAGAAGGGGCATTAGTGAGCCCAAAAGGCATCACCAGGTACTCAAAATGTCCCTCCGGAGTATTAAACGCCGTCTTCCATTCATCCCCATTCTTAATGCGAATAAGATTATACGCCCCCCCGAAGTCAAGCTTGGTAAACCAGCAAGCACCTTTAACTCTGGAGAATAGATCAGAAATCAGGGGTAACGGATACTGATATTTAACAGTAATTTTGTTGAGAGCACGATAATCAATACAAGGTCTTAATGATCCATCCTTTTTGGCTACAAAAGAAAAACTGGCACCTAAGGGTGACGAGGATGGTCTAATATGACCCTTCTCCAAGGCCTCCTTAATATAGGATCGCATAGCGTCATGCTCGGGTACAGATAAATTGAAGAGCCGACCCTTGGGAAATTTACACCCCGGGCTCAGTTCAATAGCACAGTCATAACTCCTATGAGGAGGCAGAGACGCAGACTCATTCTCACTAAATACATCATAAAAGTCCGCCAAATAATCAGGAACATCGTGCGACTGAGGAGAGGTGGAAAACACCGGAGCCTCACTAAAGGCACACCGACAACCCCAACTCACCACAGACAAAGATTTCCAATCCAAAACTGTATTATGAATTTGTAACCAGGGAAACCCCAGAACAATAGCATCATGCAGATTATGTAGCACCAAAAACCTGCAATTTTCTTGATGGTCTGGGGTGACCCGCATTACCACCTGGGTCCAAAACTGAGGTTTATTTTTAGCCAAAGGAGTAGCATCAATCCCCCTCAAAGGGATAGGCGTCTGCAGAGGTGTCATCGGAAATCCACAACGTTTAGCAAAATCCAAGTCCATTAGGTTTAGAGCTGCTCCCGAATCCACAAAAGCCTTGGCGGAAAATGTGGACAGGGAGCAGATCAGAGTAATAGCCAGAAGAAACTTAGGTTGAATACCACCAACAGAAAACGTGTGTGCAAAGCGTTTCTCGCGTTTAGGACAGACAGAAATAATATGCGAGGCATCTCCACAGAAAAAACACAACTTATTACGCCTTCTGAACTCCTGACGCTGCTCTCTGGAAAAAACTCTATCACATTGCATAGGTTCAGACATCTGTTCAACAGGTGGCAACACCTCTCGTGCAGCTCTGCGTTCGCGTAAACGCCGATCAACCTGAATGGCTAAAGACATAGAATCGTCAAGACCAGAGGGAACAGGAAATCCCACCATAGTATCTTTTACGGCTTCTGACAACCCCTTCCGAAAGAGAGCAGCCAAGGCATTATCATTCCAGGTAGTAAGTACTGCCCACTTTCGGAATTTTTGACAGTACAATTCTGCAGAATCACGACCCTGGTTCAATGCCAGCAGGGTCTTTTCAGCCTGATCAATGGCATTAGGTTCGTCATACAACAACCCAAAGGCCTGAAAAAATGCGTTCACATTAGTCAGAATAGGATCATCTGGTTTCAAAGAAAACGCCCAATCCTGGGGATGGCCACGCTGCAAAGAGATGACAATTTTAACCTGCTGCGCGGAGCTCCCTGACGAGTTAGGCTTCAAGGCAAAAAATAATTTACAATTATTTTTGAAATTCAAAAATTTAGACCAATCCCCAAAAAATACATCAGGTGTAGGAATCTTTGGTTCAGCAGCATGTGAATGAGCAAAGTAGGCGGAAATTCCCCGCACTTCCGCAGCGAGCTGCTCCACACGATCAGACAATTGCTTTATCTCCATTGAGAGAAAAAAAAATTCCCCCTACGGCCTCAGAGATATAGAGGAAAAAATATACACTTTTTTTTTTTTTTTTTACAATTCTTTCCTGCTATTGAGTACCCTAGAATCTGCGGTATGGCGGGTGATTCTGTTATGATTGAGTCACCGTAGGAGGCAAAAATAGAAATGCTAGCTAAGTCCAGAAAACCAGAGAAGTTGGCAGCTATCGGATTGCAGACCCCTGAACCTATCAACACAACTAGCAGTAGCCGTGGGGGGCTCCTACGATGCCCTAGGCCCCTCGATCACAGCCGGAGGACTACATAGCCTAAAGACAGAAAGGGAAATCTAAACTGCCCCAGAGCAGACCCCAAAGTAAAAGGCAGCCCCCCACATATAATGACGGTGAAGCAAGAAGAAAGAACAAAACACAGACAGAAAGATAGACTGAGCAAAGATGGGGCCCACGCTAGCTTAGATAGGAAAGGACAGGAAGGCTGCTGTCTGCAATCCGTGAAAAACCCTATGAAAATAAGAGCCAACAAACTGACAGTAAAAAAGGCCCTGAAGACGCTAGGCTTCAAAAAAGCTATGTCAGTACTCAGGAATATTCTGAAGACAGAGCAACAGGCAAAAGGAGATTCAGCTCACCCCAGCAGGGAATGGCAGAATCCAGAAAAGCAAGGAAAACAAAACACTAATGCAAAAAGGCAAAGCAGAAATCTTAGCTTTAGATGAGCAGGAATCAGACTGGTTTCCTAGAAGTCCACAGAGAAATCACCCGCTGGCCAGAAGGGCGTCGGCAGCCTTATATCCAGTCATTAACTCCACTCAGCCAGTCATCATCATCAGCCCCAGGTGTTTGACAATCAGGCTCACTACCTTTCTTCACCAGAAGAGGGAGTTCCTCGGGCCTCAGTAGTGAAGGGGAAAATGAACTCACAACAGGGATCCTGATGGCGTCGCCCTGGCGGAGTCCCAAATCCGTAGGTGTAAACAGGGAGCCCGGGTTGCTGAGTACTGCTCAGAGATAAGGAGATGGGCCACTACCACTCAGTGGAATGACCCTGCACTTAGGAGTCAATTTGTGCAGGGTTTGTCTCCAAAGTTGCAGGATAATCTGGTGCAGTACGCTGCCCCCAGGTCGCTGGAGGCCGCCATGTCCCTTGCCATCCGGGTGGATAGACGCCTTAGGGAAAGACATATACAAAAAGTGCCCCCTGATGTCCTCACTAGGGAGGAAGACCCACTAGTGCGGACGGAGGAACCCCGACAGCCCGGTGTTGATACAAAAAAGGGGGTGTCTGCGGCTCATCGTGGTGGGGGGTATGCTTTTCCTGTGGGAAGCCTGGCCATTTTATGAGAGCTTGCCCAGTTCATGCCAAGTCTCCTGACGAACCTATGCAATAAGGAGGAGCTAGTTTATATTTGGAGCTGCCTACGGTTCGAGGAGTGGTGTCGGCATGTTTGTACTGTGGGCAGACCGGTCATGTCCTGAAGGCTTGCCCATTGCATGCCAAATTATCTGTGCCATCTGAGAAGCCGCATTCCCCTGGTCGCTTGGAGGGAGGCGACCAGGGAGTATACATTTCCTCCATTTTGCCCTCCCAAGGTACCATGTCAGCAGAGGTATTGGCTGGCGGGTACCGGAGGTGATACCGGTGCTTGTGGACAGTGGAGCAGGAGTCAGTCTGGTGGATGCTCGCTTTGTCCAGACTCATGGTCTGAGGTGTAGGACGTTAGCCCAGCCTATAAGCGTCCAGGCCATAAACTCTGTTCCACTGAGCCAGGAGAGCTTGACCCAAGTTGTAGAGAATATCCATCTGCGTACAGGACATCATGAGGAGTCCTTGTCATGCTACGTCTTGCAGGGAATGCCAGTACCTATTGTTTAGGCCTCCCTTGGCTGAAAAGACACAACCCGGTAATAGATTGGCGGGCGAGGGAAGTGGTCAGCTGGGGGCTCTCGTGTGAGGGCTGCAGCCTAAGAACTACTGTCTCTGCGTATCTCTTCAACGGACCCCTTCCTCTCCGGTGAGAGCAGCAGATGTGCTGCAGGAGAGTAGGGGCAAATCTCAACCCTCGCCATTGGCCAACCCTGGGAGGCACAGACCTTGTGGTGGAAGGGGTTGGAGTGTGGTGAGCCCATTGGTGAAGTGTGGGGGTGTGAGTGTGGTGACACAGGGGGACGCCTCTGTTGTCAATCCCAGAAAGAGTTCTCCAAATGGTGACAAACGAACGAGTGGCAATAAACATTCAGGTCCGGACCTGTGTGTGAACGAGCATGTATGGGTGGCCACCAAAAAACATCCAGTGGAAGTGTGTTGTGGAGTGTTACCAGCTCATACCAAATATACACATACACAACTCGGTCCCCAGGTCGGCGATTCGGAGATGTGTGGTGCCTCCAGAAACGTTGCCAGGGCCAGCGGGCTTGTTTGTAATCAACCTGATGTGCGGTTGGGACACTGACTCAGGAGAGTGCAGGAGGTCTCCACGTCCCCTCTCCGTATCGCAGGGCCCACCATTGTAACTGTTTCCCCTTTCCCCATGTCTTGTTGTTTTAGTTACTGGCCTGCGGGTCGTGTCACATAGGACAGTATCACGTGCCGCATCTTGATGTTTTAGTTACCAGCCTGCGGGTCGCGTCACACAGGACGGGTCATCGTGACAGACAGGATCAGCATTTTCTATGTCTGTTTGTCTTAAAGTTTTTCTCAAAATTTTTTTAATGATTAAACAATTACCTATGTAAATATCATACAATGTGATTTTCTGGAATTTTAAAGATTCTTTCACAGTTGAAATGTACCTACAAAAAAATTAAAGACCTCTCCATTTGTAGGTGAGAAAACTTGCAAAATTGGCAGTGCATCAAATACTTATTTTCTCCACTGTATGTCTCAGATTAGTACTGTGAAATTTATCTGTGGAGGAATTGAATAAAGCTAAATGATTTCAGTCATGTGACCTGCACACAAGTCATTTGATGCCTCGTACTCAGTTAATAATGTCCTGGTGCAGAACTTAATCTGGATTTTCACATAGCTTTTGTGGTTTGAATTATTTCTGCACTGCCTATATATCTGTGGCAAAACCACTTGCAATTTAACGTGGTTTCACACTAAGTTAAGGTGAAAGGCTACTGCTCTGCAATCAATGTATAAAAACATTGCCTTTTTGTTTGTCTCTAGGCAACCTCAAGGTTTGGTTTGGTGATGAGTCTCCTGACCTAAACTTACAGCTCCTCATATGTGATTTTAGAACTATAAGTTTGGGACATGCACCTGTGGTCAGTCTGGGCATGGCGGTTAAGTATAAGGACTATGAAATACATTCATGTGAACTCAGACTTAAGGGGCTAAAATAATTTTGAGCAAGCATTATTGCAAATGCTCTTTTTCATGAATATCTTGCAGTGCAAACATGCTGCCGATCACTTGAGGAACAAAGAAAATGCTTGTCTCTCTGAGAGAAATCATGTTTTGTGCAGTACAAATGATTTTTGGCTGTGCATTGACATGTATAAACAGGACTCACACTTCCAAAAGCCATGGAAATCTGTGTACAGAGTGATAACTCAGTGTGAATCATTTACTTTGGGCTGACTGTATTAACATGCATTCAAATGACCACTGATTGGTAAAACTTCACCGGTCAGTGCTCATATCATAGAACCGTAGAATCATAGAAACATTGAATGGTAGAGTTGAAAGGGACCTCCTGGGCCATCTTGTCCAACCCCCTGCTCAAAGCAGGATTGACTAAATCATCCCAGAAAGATGTCTGTCCAGCCTCTGTTTGAAGAGTTCCAATGAAGGAGACATTACCACCTCTGGTGGCAGCTTGTTCCACTCATTGATCACTCTGTCAAAACGTTTTTTCTAATCTGTGTCTCCTCCCATTCAGTTTCATCCCATTGCTTCTAGTCTTTCCTTGTGCACATGAGAATAAAGATGATCCTTCTACAATGTGACAGCCCTTGAGATATTTGTAGACAGCTATTAAGTCTCCTCTCAGTCTTCTTTTTTGCAAGCTAAACATTCCCAAATCCTGTAATCGTTCCTCATAGAACATAGTCTGGAGACCTGTCATAATTCCGGTAACTCTTCTCTGAACTTGCTCCAGTTTGTTGATGTCTTTTTTAAAATGTGGTTCCCAAAACTGGACACAGTTTTCCAGATGAGGTCTGACCAAAGTCATGCCAGCTGTTCATGTTTATTCTTACTTTGCATTTACTTTTCAATATGAATATCAATTTTCTGCTTACTTTCTCTGTATATTTAATATTATTATGAATGTTTTCTACTGTTGCTTTATGCTATCTAATATCAAAATTCTCCATATTCTATACTTCCATTGTAAATCCCCCTTTTCGCTATAACTTTGCAGTGATTCCTCTGTAGCTCCTCTTGTAAATCTTAATGTGTGCTATTATTGTTGAGTTTTCAAACTTATTTTACTGTCCTATTTTGGTTACTTCATGTTAAATGAATGTTTTGCTTCAATCACTAATTCTATCTTTACTGGGTTTATACAGTGTGCATACGTATACATGCATGTATGTGTATATATCTGTTTACTGGGTATATTTTACAGCACAATTATTTAGACAATGCTCCTTTCCTTCCCCCAAGTGACCACATGATAAAGAACCAGGAAAGGTTAAACTGTACTTTATTTTTTCACCATTGTCCCTATATCCCAAACTATTGCTTTTATACTTATTTTTGCAAACAATGACTTGCAACTCCCAAATGTTCTACAGTGGGGTGAATTATTCTATCAACTATATTTTTTAGTTGAATGTTCTGTATAAAAAGACCTTTACATTCTGTTTCTATATACAATGTCATCTCATCATTAAGACATTTAGTTACACTGTGACTGAGAGGCAATCATTGCTCTCCTTGTGTTTCCTTTCCTTTGGGTGTCATGTTTGTTTCAATTTCGAGTTAACTTTATTAATATTATAGAAAGTGGAAGAAATACATCACTCCATACTAGTTAGGTGCACAGATAGGGTCCAAATTCAAAATATAATACAAGAGGTAACCGACACTATTTTTAGATGCAAGTTAATGAATGAAGTACATGGATTGACATACCGCCGGTTCAACCGGTGCGGCTGCATCGGGGCTCAGAGGCTCCAGGGGGGCCCTGAAGGGGGCTAATGCATACCTCCCAACCATCGTGGGCGGGAGCTTAATTTTCCCGCAGTGCACTGAGCCGCACGCCTCCCCATGCACTGAACCCATCCTCGAACTCCCAGAGAGACCCACCGGCCACCGCAGCCCCTTACTGATAAATCCCAGCAATGACGTTGCTGGACTGTTCTGTGCGCCCAGGACCTGTGCGCACAGCCCTCGGTGTATGCAGGACTCTACTTTGCTGGTTGTCATGGTGCTGGATGTGGGGAAGTTAATGTGTGGGGTCAGGAGGGGTTTACAGGGTGGATGTAGCAGAGCTGTGTGTGTACAAGGTGTACGGAGCGAAGCCGCGCATGTATGAGGTGTAGGGAGTGGAGCCGCACGGGTACGAGGTGTACAGAGCGGAGCTGCGCATGTATGAGGTGTACAGAGCGTAGCCGTGTGTATACGGAGCGGAGCCACGTGTGTATGAGATGTACAGAGCCATGCTTGAACAGAGCGGAGAGGTTTGCAGAGTGGAGCCATGTGTGTACGAAGCATACAAAGTGGAACCTTGTGTGCATGAGGTGCGCTGAGCCATGCATGTACATGGTGTATGGTGGGGAGCATTCATATCTCCCAACCATCCCAGATCCAGTGGGACAGTCCCGAATTTGAGAGAGAGTCTGCCCCACTGCCCCGGCCGGGAGCTTACTTTTCCCACAGACAAAGGAGTACATGGCGGAGCACCGAGGAGCACTTTAAAATTTGCACTTGACGTTCCACCGGAAGTGATGTGCTAGAAGCTGACTGGAAATGAGGTAATTTCGGGAGGAGATTGTGACGGAACCAAGGAGGCACTTCAGGGAATGCTTCAGATCCATCACTGTGTCCTCCTCCGACAGCGCAGACAGCGGGATCGCCTTGGACTTGGAGATGCTGGCCATGTGAGCAGATCATGTTATGTCCTGCACCGGGAGGCTCAGGTGGGCACTACAATGGGAGCCGGGCTGCTAGAGTATCTTTATAGAATACTAGCTGAAGAGCCCGGCGCTGCCTGGGCATAGTAACTAACTGTGGTTAGTTATAGCAAATTATAATTATCCTCCATCCCATAGTCCTGTGCCCATATACCCATCATACATATCCACGATCCCATAGGCCTGTGCCCATATACCCATCATACATATCCTCCATCCCATAGTTGAGTGCCCATATACCCATCACACATCCTCCATCCCATAGTCCCATGCCCATATACCCATCATACATATTCTCCATCCCAGAGTCCCATGCCCATATACCCATCATACATATTCTCCATCCCATAGTCCCATGCCCATATACCCATCATACATATTCGCGATCCCATAGTCGAGTGCCCATATACCCATCACACTTCCTTCATCTCATAGTCCCATGCCCATATACCCATCATACATATCCTCCATCCCATAGTCCCGTGCCCATATACCCATCATACATATCCGCCATCTCATAGTCCCATGCCCATATACCCATCATACATATCCTCCATCCCATAGTCCAGTGCCCATATATATATCCGCCATCCCATAGTCCCGCGCCAATATACCCATCAAATATATCCTCCATCCCATAGTCAAGTGCCCATATACCCATCACACATCCTCCATCCCATAGTCCCGTGCCCATATACATATCCGCCATCCCATAGTCCCGTGCCCATATACCCATCATAAATATCCTCCATCCCATAGTCCAGTGCCCATATACCCATCACACATCCTCCATCCCATAGTCAACCATTATAACATCATAATGAGCAGCGGCAGGGCTTGCAACCTATGATGACATCAGCGATGCCATGGCAACCATTGTGACATCATAATGAGGGGCGGGGCTTGATACGCACACACTGCTTCCCCAGTATGCAAATAGGGGCATTATGACATCATAATGAGGGGTGGGGCTTGATGTGCACACACTTTTTCCCCCAGTATGTAGATAGGGGCAAAATTGTTTGGTGAATTGGAACGCACGGGGTTAAAATTTCACCTCACAACATAGCTTAAGACGCTTTCGGGGTCCAGACGTGTGACTGTGCCAAATTTTGTGGCTGTAGCTGCGACGGTGCAGATGCCTATCCCGGACATACACACATACATATACACATACATACACACATACATACATACACACTTTGAGCTTTATATATTAGAATATTTATTTATTTCTTTGTTTCTTTCTCTTTCTCTTTTCTTTCTTTCCCCTCTTTCTTTCTCTCTCCCTCTCTCTTCTTTCTTTCTTTCTTTCTTTCCCCTCTTTCTTTGTTCCTCTCTCTCTGTTCTTTTTTTCTGTCCCCTCTTTCTTAATTTCTTTCTTTCTCTGTTTCTTTCTTTCTCTCTGTTCTTTCTTTTTTCCCCTCTTTTTTCTCTCACTGTTCTTTCTTTCTCTCTCTCCTTCATTTCTCTGTTTTCTTTTTTCTCTCTCTCTGTTCTTTCCTTCTTTTCCTCAGTACCATTCAGTGTGCCCACAGTACCAGCAACTGTGCCCATAATGCCAGCCACTGTGCCTTCAGTACCAATCAGTGTGATCAGCAGTGCTAAATAGGTGTGGTTGGGGCATGGACATGGATGTGACTAGTTGTGAAATAGGTGTGGTTGGGGGCGTGGTGGCGCCAGCACTTCCTGTCTCTGACACAGAGTGCAGAGCCGCTGGATGATGTCATCATTCAGCAGCCAGCTAACCGCTGTGCCAGAGCGAGAAAGTGCAGACAGCGGTGATGCTGGGGACAGGTGAGAGGTGCTGTGTGTGTATGTGTATGTATGTGTGTGTGTAGGTGGAGGAGAAGGCAATTGTGGGGTAATGGGGAGAAGGCCATGATGGTGTGATGGGGGAAAGGCCATGATGGAGTGATGATGAGAAGGCCATGATGGGGAGATGGTGAGAAGGCCATGATGGGGAGATGGTGAGAAGGCCATGATGGGGTGGTAGGGGAGAAGACAATGATGGAGGTGGTGGAAAGGACAATGATGGGGTGGTGGGGGAAAAAGAAATGATGATGTGGGTGGTGGGGGAGAATGCAATGATGGTGGTGGTGGAAAGGGCAATAGTGGGGGTGGTGGAGGAAGAGGAAATGGAGGTGGTGGAATGGGCAATGATGGGAGTGGTGGGAGAGAAAGCAAAGATAGTGGTGGGGAGAAGAAAATGATGGAGGTGGTGAAGAATGCAATGATGGAGTGGGGGAGAGGACAGTAATGGGATGTGGGGGGAGGAGGACAATGAGGGATGGGGGATTGGGATGGGAGGAAGGGGGACTTATAATGGCCTTAGGAACAGGGGGAGGTGGAAAGGGCAATAGTGGGGGGTGGTGGAGGAAGAGGAAATGGAGGTGGTAGAATGGGCAATGATGGGAGTGGTGGGGGAGAAAGCAAAGATACTGGTGGGGAGAAGAAAATGATGGAGGTGGTGAAAAATGCAATGATGGGGTGGGGGAGAGGACAATAATGGGATGTGGGGGGAGGAGGACAATGAGGGGTGGGGGATTGGGATGGGAGGAAGGGGGACTTATAATGGCCTTAGGAACAGGGGGAGATGGAGGAAGACATTATCGCTTATCATGTCTAACACAGTCTCTTAGCATATAGTGTACTCACTAATTCTGTATAACACCATCCTTAGTTACATAGTTTCCTCTTTTATTATGTATAACACCGTCTCTTATTACGTACCATCCTCTCTAGTTATATATGGTTCTGTCCCTTATAATATATCTTTCTCTGCTGTTATGTATAGTGCTGTCTTTTACATAGTGTATTCTTGTTGATTTTGTTATTCACAGGGCCCTCTTCTATTACATAGTCCCCTCTCTTTTTAGATATAAAATGACTGCTGATTGAGGAGCCGTTGGCCAGACTACCAGTCCATCAGCTCCTCCATTAGAAAGGAAGCTTTCCCATGCTCCATCAGCCATCATTGCGTTATACAGCTAACAATAAAGGGCGGTATATAATAAAAAAACAGGGCTCTATATAATCCAATTTGTTAATGACGGAACTGTACATGACAAGAGAGGGCACTGTGTAAGGGAAAGCAATATACTTAATAAAGGAGACTGTCTAATATATATATATATATGTATGTGTGTGTGTGTTGCTAAATATATATATATACATAGATGTATATATATATATATATATATATATTATTTTGACACCAAGCTGTCAGTGTCTGCCCCTGATGAAGTAGATAATTTGTGTATGAGAAAAATGATGATGCGGGCACAGGTCTCCAGGTGATGAATGCACATTGCATCATCATATTGGATGAATTTTACAATGCACTGTGAATTTGGTTATATAACCAGAATGAATATGCTTTTTGCATATGTCTTATGAAGTTCGCCGAGACCGAAACGTCATTTTTCTCATACACAAATTAGCTACTTAATACAAAAAATTCAAAAATTCCTTCTAAACAGATTGCCGGAGTCCTCTTGTATTTTATCAACAGTATGACACAATCAACTAGAGACATGCAACCTTGTGAATACACAATGAAGTAATTGTGAGACCCTCAATAAGCATCATCACTCTGCCTTTAGCCCTCTTCAGGTTTCCTATGATTGTGCCATGTTTGTTGACCCAGAACACATATGCAATAGAGATAATCATAAAGGTTTGCAATTTTAAGTTCCCATTTCGGGTTTGGTTCTCTGTTGTAGCATGACTTCAATTCTCACATCCACAGCCCAAAATTTTCTGAGCACCTCTGTTGCTTTCTAAGCCTTGTACAGCCATGGCATAATGTGACTAGACCTCATATACTCTCATAATATAGCATGGCTGAGAAAGAAATAGGGTCACTCAAGAGTAAATTTTGGCTGCAAAAGATAACCAAACCAGAAAACCAGAGGTTGGATCTGGACACCGCAAATCTTTTTTTGCTCATCTCTAGAATCTGTCATACAGTATATTGCTACTTCTGACTGAATTATAGTGAAAGTCCCATAACTGATGCCAAGTTTGGTCATATTTAATCATCTAATTACATAAGATTAATTCATGGACTATCAAAAATAGCATTTTGCACATTAAATGAAAAGAGGAACAGTGGGAAGGACATAATATTAAAAAATTGGCCACTTTGACTTGATAACAGGTATTTGTGCTCTCCAATGATGCATGCCCATGATGAATTTTTGGTGAGCTTTTGACACTGCATATTTTAGCTGCATCAAAAAAGTTCAGAAAAGTGGATGGGATTTACAAAAATTTCATATGCTTCATGTTTAATCAGCATATACTAACCTGTGGTGCATGTTTTATATCTGTAGCATGTCAATTTCTCCGGTGGGTACGCTGAGTTTTATGTGCAGATTTTCCCCTTAAACTTGCACTAAATGGGGAAAATCTGCAGGTAAATAACGCAAAAGTAATTTTAGCGGTTTTTGCAGTGGAAACAAATCAAAAGTGCATGTAATTTGCACATGGCTGTATCAACAAAAATACCAGTAAGCATCAAAAATCAAAAACAAAGCAACTTTGTTTAAAGTATGACATACCAACAAGAGACAAAAAATGCAGCATCAAAGACGAGATAACAACGCATGCAATAAAGCGAACTCAAAATGCAATGAAAAAAACAAAAATAACCTAATTAACTTAAAAGTCGTATCCGGGACTTTACAAAAAGCAAAAAAAATATGAAAGCACTAACAGGCAGGTTACTGCAACTGGTGTTGTTAATTGTTTTTTGTTATATAGTATTCACACTATTGGTCTCCACAATGTAGCAAAGTCTTTTCCATGGAGCATTTATATGGTGACACGTGGAGTACCTAAGATTTATATTACTGAATCATAAGCATTCCTGAACCAAAGGCATCATATTCTTTTCTAATAGTAATGTCTCATGTCCTCATATATTACTTAATATTACTATTAAAATGCTATATCACTTCAAGAGCATAAAAAGATGAAATGTGAACCAATCATGAACGAAAATGTCAGATCAATGCTTGAACCAGCTACTATAGCACAATCAACGTTATACTGCGCATTTACGTAACCAAGCTTTTGTCAAACCTACTACTACTGTGCTACTGATATAATAACATATCAAATTATTTTTCTAAGATCAGCCATCGATAGAAAGACTATACACATTCTGATAAGGCGTAACTAATGGATGGAAACTACATGTTTTAATTCACCTCTTCTTGTGCCAACCAGGCCTCAGAGAAACTTGTCAAGAGATAGGATCCAGCTTGGCTATAATTATAACCTGCCTGGGAAAAATGAGTGGATGAGTGTGTTAAGCAAAGGAAGGAGACAAATGGGACAGCACTCCTTGTTTATTCAATGGATATGCAGCTTTTCTTATATGCTGCTGTGTTTTTATGTTTTCCTTTATTTAGAAGTTCTTTCTAGCTCTTAGGGTACCGTTACACTTAGCGATGCACCAGCGATTCCCACAGCTGGTGCATCGCTAAGTGGTCGCTAGTGAGCTGCCACACAGGCAGATCTCACCAGCGACATAGCAGGGGTCAGGGGTCGCTAATTACCTGTCAGATGCGGCGATCCTGACATCCTCCCGCCCGTGTCCACGCGTCGCTCGTCGGTGCCAGCAGGAAGCCCAGCAGGAAGCGCCTGACGAATAATGGTCCAGGACGTTCTCGCGCGATCAGCGATAATCAGCGGGGGAGCCGGTCGGAGGTAAGTATCAGACATAGCGATATCGCTAGCAATATCGCTGCTACGTCACAAAATAGGTGACTTTACAGCGATATTGCTAGCGATATCGCTATGTGTAACTGGCCCCTTACTAGTGTGGGAGCATGCAATTAACATAAATTGAGAAAATATGAATGTGCAAATCATGGCTGTGTTTTGCTTCTCTCCATCTTCCCTTTAAAATGTTCAGAGGCATTATGAAGAAATGTACATGGTAACCTCTACTTTCATTGTCATGTAATATTTTCTAGATTACTTATTTATAGCTTTCTTGGTTTTCTAAATTTAAATGATTTATTTATCTCCTCTCCAAAAGATTTTCAGGCTTTTGAGTCAGATATTCGCTGATTCTGACAGTTAAGCCATGTTCACATGTCCAAAAGTTAAAGTTTTTTGGATTTGTTTTGGGATGACAAAAAGTGAAACAAAAGATCCAGTTCCTGATCTATTAAAATGAATGCTATTAGTGATGAGCGAGTATAGTCAATGCTCAGGTTTCGCGAGCATGCTCAGGAGGTTTCCAAGTATTTTGGCGTGCTCAGAACTTTAGTTTTCGTCGTCTCAGCTCCATGATTTGTGACTGCTAGACAGGCTGAATGCATGTGTGGAATGCCTGTTTGTTAGGGAATTCCCACATGTATTCAATTTGTCTAGCAGCCACAAATCTTGCAGCTGAGGTGAAGAAAACTAGATCTCCGAGCACGCCAAAATACTCGGAGACCACCTGAGCAACGATGCTACTCGCCTATCACTAAATGCGATTCATTTGTCCTAAAACATCTTCTGCAACATAACCTGCACAATGGATAACAATTGGATCCATTTCTTTAGGCTAAGTGCACACGTACCGGAACTCTCACAGAAATTACCGCGAGAATTCCGGAATTCCAGTCCGCGGGAAAATCGCATTTTAAATTCCCGCGATTTTCCCGCGGAAAAACTAGCATTTTGCAAGCGTAATTAGCTTGCAGAATGCAAGCGTTTTCCAAGCGATCTGTAGCATCGCTTGGAGAACTGATTGACAGGTTGGTCACACTCGTCAAACATGCGGCATCAGTAGTAAAAGATAGAATGTAAAAAAAAATTAAAAATAGTGTTATTCTCACCCTCCGACGTCCCGCGCATCCGTTCCCAGTAATCCTTTGCGAAAATGCCCGCGATGACGTCAGTTCTCGCGGGATCGCGGCGTCTCGCAGTAATTCGCGATGACGTCACGCGAATGACCGCGAGACTTCGCGATCCCGCAAGCATTTTCGCAAAGGATTACTGGGAACGGATGCGCGTGATGTCGGAGGGTGAGAATAACACTATTTTTTATTTTTAAATGCTATTTTTTACAGGGATATGGTACCCAAAGCCCGGAGGACAGTCTTCTCTCCTCCGGACCATGGGTACCATTCGCAATTGTTCTGCTTACTTTCCGCATGGTGTGCACAGCCACATGCGGGAAATAAGCGGAACAATGCATTCCTATGGGTGCGGGATCGCCGTGATTCCGCAAATTAATGAGCATGCTGTGTTTTTTACCGCGAAGCGATTCCGCCGCGGTAAAAACCGCAGCATTAGCACAGCATTGCGGAATCCCATAGGAATGCATGGGATGCTTATTTTTCGCGTTTTTGCGACAAAATCGCGCTGAAACGCGAAAAAAGCGCTACGCGTGAACTCAGCCTAAATGTTAAAGTCTATGTAAACCGATTGTAATGCATTGTCATCTCTTATTTTTGGAATTGCACATGCCTGGAAAACTACAGATATTCAGAGGCACAAAAACAAATCCATTACAAATAGAAAAAATGGATGCATATCAGAAACAAAAAGGGTATCAGTTATTTGCTCCTTTTGAATGGACCCAGTTTTTGTTTTATTTTTAAGGCCGGATCCATTACAAAAATATGACAAATGGACGTGTAAACAGATCAGTTATTTCAGCTCATTCAGTCTCAAAATTCTGGTGTGATTTGTGGTTTAAGAAAAAGCAAAAATCAAAAACAAACTGGTATAGAGGAATGATGCCAGATTTATTATGTAGTCTAGAGAGGTTTCACATCTCACAATATAGTTTACACAAACGTCATGAAATTTGAGGAAACATTTTGGACTTTACTTATTAAAACTGACTTTTCTTACATTATTAATAATAAAAGGCATGCAGGAGTATGAATCACCCAATTTATGAATAGGCACAACCCTTAGTGTCTTACACATATCTTATCACTGGCGTGAACCTCCATTTCGCCCTGTCAGAAATATTATTTCATTCAGGGAGTGGAATACATTCTGGCAGTAGTTTCAATACTAAAGTGGGGTAAATTTTAAATTATTGCTTAGGTGGGTTTGCCATGTCCTTCCCATCCTTAACGCACTTTAATGAATTTGACCATGACCAGTGTAAAAATATCAAATGTTGCAGAGTTTTGGCACGTTTGAGTTAAAGAAAAGTTTTGTGACTTTTCAACATGTTTTTACACTAGACATCTTTCGATAAGTTTGATGAATTGAGAATGTTTTCCTGAATGAAGACGAGGTGTAAAAAAATGCCATCATGCATCAAATCTATCACACAGTGTAGCTATCAGATAAGCTAGTTGGAAAGACACATAGGTAAATATGGAATGAATAGATGCATAAATACATAGATATATTGACACTATATAAATGATATTGGTAATAGTGATAAGCAAAAGCGCTCGAATATCATGATATCTGAGCATGCTCGGGTGTAATCCGAGTATCTCGGGCATGCTCAAGTGTGAGGGATGAGGGAGACTCCATTTTAGATTTATGAATTCAGGCCACATAGATTATCCAGATCTCCATCCACTCCTGAAATGTAGCCCACCTTTGGGAAAAGTACACAGCTCCCAAAAGAGCAGTGAATTAGAGGCCATGTGTTAAGGGGCCTTTACACATAGCGATATCGCTAGCGATATCGCTAAAGCGTCACCGATCTTGTGACGCAGCAGCGATATCGCTAGCGATATCGCTATGTGTGATACTTACCTCCGACGGGCTCCCCCGCTGTCTGTCGCTGATCGCGCGAGATCGTGCAACTCCATTTCTCGTTGGGCACTTCCTGCTGGTGCCGACGAGAGAAGCGTGGACGTGGGCGGGAGGACGTCAGGATCGCCGAGTCTGAAAGGTAAGTAACGACCGCTGCTGTGTCGCTACATCGCTGTGAGATTTGCCTGTGTGGCAGCTCACTAGCAATCATTTAGCGATGCACCAGCGATCCTGACCGGGTCGTATCATTGTCGGGATCACTGGTGCATCGCTAAATGTAAAGGGGCCTTTAGTGAAGGCAAAGAGGACCAGAGCTAGGACCCCCTGCAGTCTTTTGTGCAAGGCAGCCAACATAAAAGCAAAATTTAGACACAACATCACCGACACCTAGAGATGAATCATGAGAGTACTATGAAAGATAGACGGAGAATCACCGACATCTAGAGATGGATTATGAAAGTTCCTTGCATCTCAGGGTTAAGTCCAATGTATCATTCCAATGTATCACCAGAACTCTGGAAGCCCCCTGTGTCTTATATTGCTCTATCGGTCCTGGATGCGAGCTATCGAGACGGGCACTCCAGAACCACTTAGCCGACCCAAGTTTGGACTCTTTGTATCGGTCCAGCCCCAACGAACCCATTGAGAAGTCAGTCGACCAGTTTTGATCTCCCGCTAGGGAGATATGACACAAACTAGATATTGGGAATTATTTCAGCCAGGATATCAAGGGAGGAGAAATCAGTCCAACCAAGAGGGGCGGTGGCAAATAGGGGAGGGGGCACACTAAGGGTTAAAAGCTAGCTACACACTTTTAGCCCCTTATTTTGTTCTGCCGTGGAAGCCACATCACCTTACGTGTGGAGACGGACCAGGAACTAAGAAGGTGCCTGAGGACTTGAGCGCTACCCTGGGGCCCACATGTTACAAGAAACGGTAGCTTGACACCTACAGCTAACTGCTATTCCCTACCTGTGCCTCTGACTGTATTTTCTGTAATATCTATATATATTTGTAGTTTCTAGTGCATCTTTCGGCAATTAAAACATCAATTAATTTTGGGATGCTCTTTTATCTCGAAACCTGATTTCTTACGTCTGTGAGTCCGGCCAGTACTTATATGCTACCTGGAGTTGGTTTCTAATCCAATATAAGTTTGTTAATGGACCCGGATTATATCTAACAAGGAACTGGTTGGTGGCATCATACCGTTCTGGTGTTATTGGGGGATCCGGGCAGTGACGGATCAGAGGTTTACATATATTCCCATCTGGGGCTGGTGATATATATATATACCACTCTCACTGCAGAGTGCCCCGATAACCAGTACGTGACAGGGCAGTTTCTCTGGCAACTACTTATCCTAGGAACAGTTCCCTGACTTACCTGAGGGTAAAGGGGGTCCAGAGAGATGCGACTGTGTAAGCACCGCCACAGATTGGTGACAGCGGAGTGCTATTCATATCCCTCTCCTCTCACTAGACATCTTTCAATAACAACTAGATGAATTGAGAAAGTTTTCCAAAATGAAGAAGTGTAAAAAATTGCCATCATGTGTCAAATCTGTCACACAGTGTAACGATCAGATAAGCTAGATGGACAGATATATAGGTAAATGTGGAATGGATAGATGTATAACTAGAAAAACACTCTCTTTTTTAAATACACCCATTGTGCTGCTTTAATGCATTTTACCTTTATATTTATTGTTCTGTCTTATATTAATTGTTTATTGTGCCTATTATGCAATTTTATATACATTCCTATTTATTTTTTGTTTCTATTTTATGTACTATGTTTTTAATATTGTCATGATGCATTAACCAGTAGCCATTTTCTATTGGCTGTCGTCCCTTTAAATACCTGCCCCCCCATGTGATCTGTACTGCCACCTGAGGAAGACAGATTCATCTGTTGAAACGCATTGTGGATAAAATAATAAGAAGACCTTTAATTACTCCTTCCATTCATTGCACTCCTCACCGACCGGGCTTTTATTCAGAACTGCTACTCTCCTCTCTAGAGGTACCCGGCTGGATCTGCATTCCTGTAACCGCGCACGGCTGGCGCTCCATCTACTTGACCGTCCCTGCATTACTAGAAAAATATATTGGCATTATATAAATGCTATTGGTATTAGCGGTGATTAAAAGCGCTCGAATATCATGACATCCGAGCATGATCGGGTGTTATCCGAGTATCTCAGGTGTGCTCGAGTAATATGTTCGAGTCCCTGCAGCTACGTGTAAGACAGCCACAATACTTGAGAAGATTGCCTAGCAAACAAGCAATCCCTGCATGTGTTGCGGCTGTCTAAAATCCATTAGACATGCAGCCGTGGGGACTCGAATATATCAATCTAGTATTCCCAAGAATCTTTGACAATACCCAAGCATGCTCGGATAACACGATATCTGAGCATGTACGCTCATCACTAATTAATATCCTTCTAAACTGATAAGCATCTAGTGAAAATAGCAAAATAAAGAGCAGGTGCTTTCATGGAGGCGCTCTCGTGAAGATCTGTCCTTGGGAAAATAATTACAATTTATGATTTTTGTCATTAGCATATAAAAGACTTTACATTTCTTTGCTGAAAGAGTTCTTAATTTTCAGCCATATGTTATGTTAACATAACAAAGAACACTTATACGCAAATTTTCTTACCTGCTTTTATCACAGTATTTTCAAATGTGTTGTATATAATACTACGGCCTTTCAACTTTAGATACCAATATAAAGGTATGTATTTTTACATGGTAGGTATAGTAGTTGATCAGTGCTTGGTTTTATAAGAATAATATGACTAATGGAAAATGATTCATTCTTCTTTCATTTTAAATTTGTTGCATTTACTTATGTATGTAGAAATATTATTTTGATGGACCCATATGCTGCATCATACACAGATGGGCAGCAGAATTAGATCTTCCCCAAAGGAATTTCACTTTTGTTCTGAATTTTGACTTTACATGTTTTTGACAAAGTCTATTTTTTTCCTTTTCTTTCCTTGAGAACTGAACTGCAGTTTGTTCCTAGTTTTGTTTGTTTTGATTCTCGTTTCCAGTGAATTACCACAGTCTGTTACAGTTGTCACTTAGTACAGTGAGATATGTTCAAAATCCACATAAACTGGAAAATTCATAACTTGGCTGGACTGAAAGAACTCTTGAGTTATGGCTGCAAAATGACTCTCAGCAGAGGGATAAATATGATATGTTTCTCTGCTAAAGATTTTTTTAAAAAGGTAATATACGATGGTTTCTATACCAATGCACTATATTACAGCTTTATCTATAAAATATTCTGAATAGTCTTTGCAGATAGACAGACCCCCCAAAAAAGCATTATTTATTAAAAATTGTATAAAGGATTGTCACTCGGTCACTCAATTGCAGTAGCCCAATCTCTATCAATATGATAAAAACAGTTAAAATATTTAATTTCTGAAAGAAAAACAAAATAATTATATATATACAGTGAATATGGAAAGTTTTCAGACCCCATTACATTTTTCACATTTTGTTTCATTGCAGCCATTTGGTAAATTCAAAAAAGTTCTTTTTTTCATTAATGTACAGTCTGCATCTCATCTTGGCTGAAATAAAAGCAGAAATGTAGAAATGAAATGCTCATTATGATGTCATGATAGTTGACTATGGGATGGAGGATGTGTGATGGGTATATGGGCACTCGACTATGGGATGGCGAATATGTATGACGGGTATATGGGCACGGGACTATGGGATGAAGGATGTGTGATGGGTATATGGACATGGGACTATGGGATGGATTATGTGTGATGGGTATATGTGCACTCGACTATGGGATGGAGGATATGTATGATGGGTATATGGGCACAGGACAGAGGTTGAGTCAACTTTAATCCATGTCAACTGGCTGCAAGTGTTATTTAGTTATTGCCAACACCTGTTAGGTGCCACAGGTAAGTTACAGGTGCTGTTAATTACACAAATTAGAGAAGCATCACATGATTTTTCGAACAATGCCAATACTTTTGTCCACCCTCTTTTTTATGTTTGGTATGGAATTATATCCAATTTGGCTTTAGGACAATTCTTTTTGTGTTTTTTTCATTTAAGACAAATTAAATGAAGATAATAATACCAAAGAATTTGTGTTTGCAATCATTTTCAGGAAGAAACTGAGTATTAACTGACAAAATTGCAGGGGTGTCAATACTTTTGGCCACAACTGTATGTATGTATTCTATGTGAATATATCTAGTGTTTTGTGAGCTGTCAGTGTGTTTTGACAGAAGCAGACAAATGTAGGGCCCAGTGTGAGAAAGCTGGGTCTCCCTCAGAGGTCATGGGTCTTCCAGCAGGACAATGACCCAAAACACGCTTCAAAAAGCACTAGAAAATGGTTTGAGACTTCTAAAGTGGCCAGCAATGAGTCCAGACCTGAATCCCATAGAACACCTGTGGAGAGATCTAAAAATGGTAGTTTGGAGAAGGCACCCTTCAAATATCAGGGACCTGGAGAAGTTTGCCAAAGAAGAATGGTCTAAAATTCCAGCAGAGCATTGTAAGAAACTCATTGATGGTTACCGGAAGTGGTTGGTCGCAGTTATTTTGGCTAAAGGTTGTGCACCCAAGTATAAGGCTGAGGGTGCCAATACTTTTGTCTGGCCCATTTTTGGAGTTTTGTGTGAAATGATCAATGTTTTGCTTTTTGCTTCATTCTCTTTTGTGTTTTTTCATTTAAGACAAATTAAATGAAGATAATAATACCAAAGAATTTGTGTTTGCAATCATTTTCAGGAAGAAACTGAGTCTTATCTGACAAATGGCAGGGGTGTCAATACTTTTGGCCACAACTGTAGATAGATAGATAGATAGATAAATAGATAGATAGATAGATAGATAGATAAGCCGACAATTCATATGCGGCTATAATCACACTGACAGCTCAAAAAAGAATAGATAGAATAGATATATACACATAGAATACATAGATATATACATGTCAGTGACAGACACATATATATCTGTGTATTCTATGTGTATATATCTATACTATATATTCTATTCTAACATGTCAGTGTGATTATACAGTTGCCGCATATGAATTGCCGGCTTTTTTCAAAGGACACTGGTGCGCATAGTGAGAGTGCTGTCGATATTTTATCGCACCCATTGACTTGCATTGGCGATTTTCTAGGGAAAATCGCAGCAAATCACAGCATGCTGTGATTTTTTTCTCTGTCCGATTTCGGCTGAGAAAAAAATCACAAATGAGATGTCACCCATTGAAAAACATTGGTCAGAGTGCAATCCGATTTTTAATCGGATTGCACTCATCCAATTTTCGCACCAGTGAGTATGAGCCCTAATACTTCAAATATACCATATTTTAACTCTTATTTTCTGTAAAATGAGTAATGTTGGTCATTAAGCTATTTGAATAGCATATAACTTACTCATTTTTATTAAATGCATATGATAGGGAATAGAAAAAAATGCTATGTCATACTTATTTACATTTGAAATTTTCATTGTGCTTAAAGTAAAGGGTAGGCCATTTATATGGATACACCTAAATTAAATGGGAATGGTTGGTGATATCAACTTCCTGTTTGTGGCAGGGGGAAACTTTTCAAGATGCGTGGTGACCATGGCGGCCATTTTGAAGTCTGCCATTTTGGATCCAACTTTATTTTTTCCAATGGGAAGAGGGTCATGTAACACATCAAAATTATTGAGAATTTCACAAGAAAAACAATGGTGTGCTTGGTTTTAACGTAATTTTATTCTTTCATGAGTTATTTACTAGTTTTTGACCACTTATAAAATGTGTTCAAAGTGCTGCCCATTGTGTTGGATTGTCAATGCAACCCTCTTCTCCCTCTCTTGACACACTGTATTCATTGTTTCAGATGCTGCACATCTGGTATCTTCACAGCATAGACAATTGCCTTCAGATGACCCCAAAGATGAAAGTATAGGGGGGTCAGATTGGTAGACCTTGGTGGCCATTCAACTGGCCCACGACGACCAATCCACTTTCCAGGAAACTGTTCATATAGGAATGCTTGGACCTGAAGCCCATAATTTATGGTATGGAGTGGTATATGGGGTAAAAAGATAGTGGGGCCATTCTTCATCAATGGAAACCTCAATGCCACTGGATATCTGAAATTGCTACATGATGATGTGTTGCCCTCATTTGCACTGAAGATGGTATGTTCCCTGAGTTTTTCCAGCAAAATGATGCACCACCACATTATAAGTGTCAGGTCCGAGCACTCCTACAAGGAATCTGACCCCCTAAGGCTAGTTTCACGTTTGCGGTTGAATCCACAGCATATCTTCCGCAACCTCAAACGCACAAAAAACCGCATGCAAACGTGTTATGATTGAGTCACCGTAGGAGGCAAAAACAGAAATGCTAGCTAAGTCCTGAAAACCAGAAAAGTTGGCAACTATCAGATTGCAGACCCCTGAACCTATCAACACAACTAGCAGTAGCCGTGGGGGGTTCCTACGATGACCTAGACCCCTCGATCACAGCCGGAGAGATACATAGGCCTAAAGAAGGAAAGGGGAAATCTAACTGCCCCAGAGCAGACCCCAAAGCAATAGGCAGCCCCCCACATATAATGACGGTGAAGCAAGATGAAAACACTTACACAGACGGAAAGACAGGCTGAGCAAAGACGGGGCCCAAAACTAACTAGATAGGAACGAATAGGAAGGCTGCTGTCTGCAATCTGCCAAAACCCTATCAGAGACAAAAGCCAACAAGCTGATATAAAAATGGCCCTGAAGCAACTAAGCTTCAAAAACTAAATCAGCACTCAGGTACCTTCAGAAGACAGAGCTCACGGAACACTGCACACTCCAGCAGGGAGTGGCAGAATCCAAAAAGCAAGAAAAACAAAAACAAATCTTAGATGCAAAAAGGCAAAACAGAAAACTTAGCTTTAGGAGAGCAGGAATCAGACTGGTGTCCAAGAGTCCACAGAGAAATCACCCGCAGGACAGAAAGGGCGTAGGCTGCCTTAAATCCAGTCAGTGACTGCACTCAGCCAATCGTCTTCATTAGTCCCAGGTGTCTGATAATCAGGCTCACTACCTTCCTTCACTACTTCACTAAAATAGGGAGTTCACCAGGCCTCAGTGACGGAGGGGAAAATGAACTCACAACAGTACCCCAACTTGAGGAGGGGTCACCGAACCCTCAACAACGCTACCAGGGCGATCAGGGTGAGCCTGATGAAAGGCATGCACCAATCTTTTGGCATGAATATCAGAGGCAGAGACCCAGGAATTATCCTCCTGACCATAACCCTTCCACTTAACCAAATACTGGAGTCTCCGTCTAGCCAGATGGGAATCCAGAATTTTCTCTACCTCATATTCCAAGTTACCTTCAACCAATACAGGGTCCGGAGGTGCCACCTCAGGCACAACTGGCTCAACAAACCTCTTCAACAAGGACTTATGGAACACATTATGGATCTTAAATGTGACAGGAAGAGCCAAACGAAAAGAGACCGGATTAATAAACTCCAAAATCTTGTAAGGTCCAATAAATCTAGGCTTAAACTTAGGAGAAGCCACCTTCATAGCAATATTTTTTGATGATAACCACACCATATCACCAATCTTAAACTGGGGACCAATGGTCCTATGTCGATTGGAAAACCGCTGGGCCTTTTCCTGGGAGAGAGATAACTTATCCACCACTTGGTCCCAGATCTGGTGCATTCTCTCCACCACAGTGTCGACACCTGGGCAGGCAGAAGGCTCCACCTGCCCTGAAGAAAATTGAGGGTGAGAACCAAAGTTACAAAAAAAAGGTGACATCAAAGTGGCAGAACTAGCTCTATTATTTAAAGCAAATTCGGCCAAGGGCAAAAATGAAACCCAATCATCCTGATCAGCGGAAATAAAACATCTCAAATACGACTCCAAGGTCTGGTTTGTTCTCTCTGTTTGCCCATTGGTCTGAGGGTGAAAAGCAGAGGAGAAGGACAACTGAATTCCCAACTTGGAACAGAACGTCCTCCAAAATTTAGACACAAATTGAACTCCTCTGTCAGATACAATGTTCTCAGGAATCCCGTGCAAGCGGACCACCTGTTGCAAAAACAGAGGCACCAACTCAGAGGAAGATGGCAACTTAGGGAGTGGTACAAGATGAACCATCTTAGATAACCTATCACAAATCACCCAAATAACAGTCATTCTTTGAGAGACCGGCATATCAGAGATGAAATCCATTGAAATATGGGTCCATGGCCTCCTGGGGACCGGCAAAGGCATCAACAACCCACTAGAGCGAGAACAAGATTTAGACCGGGAGCAAGTCCCACAGGACTGCACAAAATTCCTGACATCATGAGACAAGGTGGGCCACCAAAAAGAGCGACTCACCAGATCTCTAGTACCAAAAATACCTGGATGACCAGCCAATGCAGAGCAATGAACTTCAGACATCACTCTCTTCTTCCACTGGTCAGGAACATACAACTTTCCACTGGGGCAATGCTCAGGTTTGTCCTCCTGGAACTCTTGCAGAGCAAGTCTCAAATCGGGCGAGATGGCAGAAAGAACTACCCCCTCGCCTAAGATGGTGGCAGGCTTGGTCACCACAGGAGAATCAGCAAAGAAACTCCTAGAGAGGGCGTCTGCCTTGACATTCTTAGTTCCAGGAAGGAAAGAGACCACAAAATCAAAACGTGTAAAAAACAAGGCCCACCTAGCCTGTCTAGGGTTCAAGCGTTTAGCCGACTCTAGGTAAATCAAATTTTTGTGGTCAGTGAGGACCACAACTTGATGTTTGGCTCCCTCCAACCAATGTCTCCACTCCTCAAATGCCCATTTCATGGCCAACAGTTCCCGATTCCCCACATCATAGTTACGTTCAGATGAAGAGAACTTACGGGAAAAGAAAGCACAGGGATTCATTTTAGATGTTACCGGATCCTTTTGGGACAACACCGCTCCTGCACCAATCTCAGAAGCATCCACCTCTACCTGGAACGGGAGTGAGACATCAGGTTGCCGCAGAACCGGGGCGGAGGTAAATCTACGCTTCAGCTCCTGAAAGGAAGCAACCGCCTCCGGAGACCAATTCAACACATCCGCACCCTTCCTGGTCAGGTCAGTCAATGGTTTGGAAATATTAGAAAATTTTGCTATAAATTTCCGATAAAAATTAGCAAAACCCAAAAACTTCTGGAGGGCCTTCAAAGAAGTGGGCTGAACCCAATCATAAATGGCCTGTACCTTGGCCGGGTCCATTTCAATAGTTGACGAAGACAAAATAAATCCCAAAAAAGAAATTCTCTGTACTCCAAAAAGGCATTTTGATCCTTTGACATATAGAGAATTCTCTCTCAAGATCCGGAACACAGTCCGAACATGTTCCACATGAGAATCCCAATCCTTGGAGAAGATCAAAATATCATCCAGATAGATAATCAAAAATGTATCGACAAAGTCTCGGAAAATATCGTTCATGAAGCACTGGAAGACAGAAGGGGCATTAGTGAGCCCAAAAGGCATCACCAGGTACTCAAAATGTCCCTCCGGAGTATTAAACGCCGTCTTCCATTCATCCCCCTGCTTAATGCGGATAAGATTATACGCCCCCCTGAGGTCAAGCTTGGTAAACCAGCAAGCACCTCTGACTCTAGAGAATAGATCCGAAATCAGGGGTAACGGATACTGATATTTAATAGTAATTTTATTGAGGGCACAATAATCAATACAAGGCCTTAAAGAACCATCCTTCTTGGCCACAAAAAAAAAAACGGCACCTAAGGGTGAAGAGGATGGTCTAATATGACCCTTCTCCAATGCCTCCTTAATATAGGACCGCATAGCCTCGTGCTCGGGTACAGATAAATTGAATAGCCGACCCTTAGGAAATTTACACCCCAGGTTTAGTTCAATAGCACAGTCATAACTCCTATGAGGAGGCAAGGACGCAGACTCATTCTCACTAAATACATCATAGTAGTCCGCCAAATAGTCAGGAACCTCATGCGACTGAGGAGAGGTGGAAAAAAACGGAGCCTCACTAAAGGTACACCGGCAACCCCAACTCACCACAGACACAGACTTCCAATCCAAAACTTGATTATGAATCTGCAACCAGGGAAACCCCAGAACAACGGCATCATGCAGACCATGCAACACCAAAAATCTGCAATTTTCTTGGTGGTCTGGGGCGACCCGCATGACCAAATGGGTCCAAAACTGAGGTTTATTTTTAGCCAGAGGGGTAGCATCAATCCCCCTCAAAGGGATAGGCGTCTGCAGAGGTGTCAACGGAAATCCACAACGTTTAGCAAAATCCAAGTCCATTAGGTTTAGCGCTGCTCCCGAATCCACAAAAGCCTTGGCGGAAAATGTGGACAGGGAACAGATCAGAGTAATCGCCAAAAGAAGCTTAGGCTGAACCCCACCAACAGAAAACGTGTGTGCAAAGCGTTTCTCACGTTTAGGACAAACAGAAATAACATGTGAGGCATCTCCACAGAAAAAACACAGCTTATTACGCCTTCTGAATTCCTGACGTTGCGCCTTAGACAAAACTCTATCACATTGCATAGGTTTAGACGTCTGTTCAACCGGTGGCAACACCTCTCGTGTAATCCTGCGTTCACGTAAACGCCGATCAACCTGAATGGCTAAAGACATAAAATCGTCCAGACCAGAGGGAACAGGAAATCCCACCATAGTATCTTTTACGGCTTCTGACAAACCCTTCTGAAAGAGAGCAGCCAAGGAACTATCATTCCAGGTAGTAAGGACCGCCCACTTTCGGAACTTTTGACAGTACAACTCTGCAGATTCTCGACCCTGGTTCAATGCTAACAGGGTCTATTCAGCCTGATCAATAGCATTAGGTTCGTCGTACAGCAACCCCAAGGCTTGAAAAAATGCGTTCACATTAGTCAGAATAGGGTCATCTGGTTTCAAAGAAAACGCCCAATCCTGGGGATCGCCGTGCAGCAAAGAGATGACAATTTTAACCTGCTGTGCGGGGCTCCCTGACGAGTTAGGCTTCAAAGCAAAAAATAATTTACAATTATTTTTGAAACTCAAAAATTTAGATTGATCCCCAAAAAATACATCAGGTGTCGGGATCTTTGGTTCAACAGCATGTGAATGAGCAAGATAGGCGGAAATTCCTCGCACTTCCGCAGCGAGCTGCTCCACACGATCAGACACTTGCTTTATCTCCATTGAGAGAAAAAAAAAAAATTCCCCCTACGGCCTCAGAGATATAGAGGAAAGAATATACACACACCTTTTATTTATTTTTTTTTTTTTAAACACAATTCTTTCCTGCTATTGAGTACCCCAGGATCTGCAGTTGGGCGGGTGATACTGTTATGATTGAGTCACCATAGGAGGCAAAAACAGAAATGCTAGCTAAGTCCTGAAAACCAGAAAAGTTGGCAACTACCAGATTGCAGACCCCTGAACCTATCAACACAACTAGCAGTAGCCGTGGGGGGTTCCTACGATGACCTAGACCCCTCGATCACAGCCGGAGAGATACATAGGCCTAAAGAAGGAAAGGGGAAATCTAACTGCCCCAGAGCAGACCCCAAAGCAATAGGCAGCCCCCCACATATAATGACGGTGAAGCAAGATGAAAACACTTACACAGACGGAAAGACAGGCTGAGCAAAGACGGGGCCCAAAACTACCTAGATAGGAACGGATAGGAAGGCTGCTGTCTGCAATCTGCCAAAACCCTATCAGAGACAAAAGCCAACAAGCTGATATAAAAATGGCCCTGAAGCAACTAAGCTTCAAAAACTAAATCAGCACTCAGGTACCTTCAGAAGACAGAGCTCACGGAACACTGCACACTCCAGCAGGGAGTGGCAGAATCCAAAAAGCAAGAAAAACAAAAACAAATCTTAGATGCAAAAAGGCAAAACAGAAAACTTAGCTTTAGGAGAGCAGGAATCAGACTGGTGTCCAAGAGTCCACAGAGAAATCACCTGCAGGGCAGAAAGGGCGTAGGCTGCCTTAAATCCAGTCAGTGACTCCACTCAGCCAATCGTCTTCATTAGTCCCAGGTGTCTGATAATCAGGCTCACTACCTTCCTTCACTAGAATAGGGAGTTCACCAGGCCTCAGTGCCGGAGGGGAAAATGAACTCACAACACAAACGGGTGTTAATGCTGCATTTTTAAGACACATTAGCTTACGCATGTGGTCAAAAAAATGCAGCATTTCCATGCTTTTGCATTCATTTTTCATGCATTTGCATATTTTATGCGCATGGTGGCAAATTATACAGGAGAAAAATCTGGATAAACAGACAATACCAATGGAACAACAGTGGGCGTGTCTTTTGGGATATCTTTATATAGACCCTTGGATAGCTGAAAACTTCAGATTTTGATCCTGTGTCCTGATGCACGATGGATCTTTGCATGGAGAACTTTTATTTCAACCTGTATTTGGATATAAATATGTTTCTTGTGTTTGCTTTTGCTTGTGAGCAACAAAGAAACAGAGAAAGACGGAGAAGACAGCGTCCATGTTATTGGCAACACCTCATTATTGAAGTCTGGGAGAGTCGTGGAGCCTACTACACCCTATACAGCGAGCTCAATGCCAACCCAGAGAAATTTGCAAAGTATACCAGGATGTCTCAAGAGACCTTCCGTGATTTGCTTGGCCATGTCGAAGGAGCCATGAGGAGACAGGACACCCAGTTCCACAGAGCCTGCATTCCTGCTTAGGAACGTCTCCTGGTCACATTAAGGTACGTTATATTTTTACAACAAAATGCCTGTCATAATTATTATTGTTCTGCCTTGTATTGTTTTTTTTTTCCTTTCAGTGTTTAGCTAAACCCCGTCATATTATAGTTCTTTTTTCTTTCTCTTTTTGGCAGATTCATGGCTACCTGCGAAAGCTTATCATCGCTCCATTTTCGGTACAGAATAGGAATTTCCATCCTGTCTGGAATAGTTGCAGACACCTTCCGGACTTTGTGGAACGTTCTCCGGGATGAATTTATTCACCTACCCGCGGCGGAAAAGTGGCTTGAAATTGCAGAAAATTTCTGGTGAGTGTGTAATTTCCCCAACTGTTTGGGAGCAGTGGATGGAAAGAACATTTGTGTTACAAAACCCGCCAGAACTGGATCAGAGTACTTCAACTACATGAAATATTTCTGTAGTGCTCATGGTGTTAGCAGATGCGGACTGTCACTTTATCGCCGTGGACTTTGAGGATTTTGGCCATGGCAATGACTTCCAGACTTTTAAAAACTCTGATATGGGCCAACGCTTGTATGGGAAAAATTATAATTTCCCCCTGCCACGACCTCTTCCCAACACTCAAGACCCTCCCATGCCCTTTGTTATGGTTGGGGATGAAACCTACTGAAACCTTACTCCAGTAGGGACTTGAGCCACACAAAACAGATTTTTAACTACAGACTGACCAGGGCCCATAGAACAGTTGAGTGTACTTTTGGTATTCTAGTCTCAAAATGGTGCATTCTTGGAACCGCCATTAATCTAAAAATGGAGACAGTCGATGAGGTGGTCAAAGCCTGTGTGGTTCTGCTTAACTACATAATGGCTAAAGAACAACCAAACATTGAACTTGATGAACCCGTTTCACACCCATTGCCAGATTACCATCATCACCCTCTGAGGTCAATAGTTGAAGTTGCCCAAATGAGGGACCAATTTGCTGTCTATTTTGTTTCTGATATGGGACATGTTGCATTGCAAGATGAAATGATTTAATAAAATGTTGTGTTGTGTTTTTGTCAGTACCTGTAATGTTAAAAAGTTCCTAATGTTTGATGTAAATAAAAAACCTGTATTCATCCCTGTACCGAGTGTCATATGTATTTCATCTCAAATCCACTTATTATGTCAGTGGTGTTGTAGGTTACTTCATTCAATCCATCGCTTCTTCAGTCTGCATAATTGCATGCAGAATGAAGTGAATATAGAGGTAATACAAAGCATATCTATACTCACCGTTCCAAGTTTCAGAAATAGTGAATTCAGGATGCACAAAACACAGCATTCTGAATTCACTATTTCAGACACCTGGACAGGTGAGTATAGATATGCATTGTATTACCTCCATAGTCTCTTCAGTCTGCTTAACTATAGATTACGCACACTGAAGAGATGCTATAGAAAATACATGTCATATTTGTTTTTGACAACTCATAGCTCCATACCAAACACAAGAAGCAAAGCTGCAGTGTTCTATTTCTCTCACTCCTGGAGCTATGAGCTATGAGGTGTCAAATACAAAAAGTGTATGACACAGTGTGTTTATTCGGTGCACAGTGTGTGTTGCCGGCGGCGAAATATCCAAATAACCAACCCGAATTAGGGGCCAAACAAAACAAATTTATTTACAAAACAAACAAATAAAACTAACTTGGGTAAAGTGAAGTAACTGGGGGGTGTTGAGCTGGGACGACTGACTGCTGCAAGTACCGAGTCTGCTGCATTGCCTGCACATAAGCAGCATTGCAGGCCTGCATCACATTGAGCTGGAGATCAGGACTAAGGTATTTAGACATGCCCCCTTCAATCTGATTAAAAAAAAAATGTGCTGGCCCCTGGAGGTCGTCTTTCAAATAGTCAAGGCTTTGGGTGACATCCTGGATAAGTGTCTTAATATGGCTCAAACCACTGTCCAGTCTGTCTCCGAGTGCCTTGGGCCCATCATGAAAGATCGAGATCAAGTGCATGAACTAGGGCATGAGTGTCCTGTCCGAGTCCTTCTGCTGCTGTTGGGAAGACCCAACATAAAAAGAGGCGGAGGAGGCCAGGGACAGGGGAACACCTGATTGACCAGCTTCCTGGTCTCCAGTCTGTGTTGCCGGCCCACTTGCTGCTTCGCTGGTGGATGGCTGGGACTGGTCCTTGGCTGTTCAATGAAGGACTGATCCAGAACCAGCCTCAAGGGTGCTGCTCCAGGTGTTGTAAAAAGAGAAGAAAAACATTGTTACCAAACATTTACAATAGTAAAAGTGCCAACTCCTGTGGAATAGAAAAATACAGATTAGGCAATACAACACAATCCAATACACCACAAAAATACGTTCTCTGGGCAAGGACCAGTCTCAAAAATGCCAGCATGCAGTCGTATTTGTATTTTTGCAATACGAAAGTCCTTGTTGAAGTGATCCTTCATCGAACGCCAACGTGTTCTGACTTTGCACTGTGAAAAAAAGAAGAAATGTTTAGACAATGCACTTTCAGCCAGGATCACACAACTGTGTGATGCGGGAAACTTGCAGGAGTTTATCGCATCACACACAGTTGTGTGATCACGGCCAAGATCACTGCTGCAGCACACAACATTGAAATCCAGGTGTCCCACAATGGGCATCGCTCCTGGACCTGAGTAATAAGGAGGTCGTTGTCGATGACATCTTCCTCCCGTTCTGGAACCTAGAAAAGAAAGAAAGACATTAATATTGTAAAGATAAGAAAAAGAAAGAAAAAGAGAGATGCAAAAAAGCAGGCAAGAATAAGTAAAGTCATGAAAAAAAAAAGATTAGTAGTAAAGACAAAAAAGGGAAGAAAAAAGCAAAGTGAAGAAATACAGGCAAGAATTGCACAGTATACTTACACGACATCTTGCCTTCCAACCTTGTAATGACTGCTCCTGCTCTGCCTCTGCTCCAGAGGAAGAACTGTTCTGAAAAAAGGAAAAAAAAAGATTTTGCCACATGTATATATGTGACAAACTATACTTACCAATCAGTAGGGAATGTACTCACTTCACTTTAATGTCCAGCATGTACAGGGCCAGGGCGCTCCTCAGAAGAAGATGAAGACATACTGTGAATGCTGCAAGAAAAAAGACAGAAATTAATACTAAAGACAGAAGGAAAGGCAGGCAGACATTCAATTTGAATACTCACATTGTCAAAAGTTGAGATTCTTCCCTGCACAGCTTGTAGTCTGCTTTCCAGTCTGTAGAGTAGTGGACTGGCAGTGCCTCCTCACTCTTTTAATCTATGTTTGTGTGTGGGTGATTAATTAGTGTCAAGACAGGTTTACTCTGAAAAAAAACACGAGTAAGAAAACACGAGCAATCGCTTGTGCTTTATGCCCCCGTTACACACTGCGATATCGCTAGCAATATCGCTGTAAAGTCAACAGCTCGCTCAGCGAGAATTGAAATGGATTGTTATGTTGGGTACAATGAAACCTGCTGGCCTGAACGATTCCCTTAATTTTGGCCCTTTCTTATAATGCTATTTGCATTGATATATTTCTTCCATTTTTGTATTTTTATTTTTGTGGTGGTTTTTCTGTAATTTTAACCTGTTTTTTTCTTTTTTATTTAGCCATTTGGGATTAAGTTTTCATCTTTTTGTGAATGAAAAATAAATGGTACACATGCAGTCGGGATGACGGATCCCTTTGTAAATGAAGATCATGATTCGAAATTGCTGAGAAAACTACTATAATAATGTACCCAGCAGATCGGGACCGAAAAGGATCCTTCTACCATTATTTTTAATCTGTTTTTTATTGCTGTCTGACAGTGTTTTATTCTGTTATTGCATATTGTGCCTGCGCGTTGTTGTTGTGCACCTGCGCTGTTTGCCCGGTCTTCCCGGCCCGGACCATCCGGCACGGCCTGGGTCGGTTTGTGACTGGGGACGTCCCGTCCCCACTCGCTTACCGGCAGGGCTCCGCCGGGTGTTTAGGGCTTGTGGACGCCGGGGATCAGCGCATGCGCCGTCTATACATGGCATCGGGTGAGTGGATCAGCTGATGGTCACATGACCTAATGATGACGTTGTTATAAGGTCCTGTGTCAGTACTCACCACATTTCCCCTGGATAAAGCTAACGGTGATTAGCGAAATGCGTGTCGGGGTGTCCTGGGAAGTGGCTTCTGTGCTCTCCATGTGAGTATTCACTCGCTGCCCTTTACCACGCCATTTTTACCCCCCCTCTTTTCCGTCCTCCAGTGGACTTTTCACATGGTGCCGATTATACTATAAGCTGGACAGTGGAGGCTATATGGTTAGCCAGGTCCTCTCTTTGTGCCATGGGTTTTTGCCATTGTGGGACTTTACTGTGTCATTCGTACGGATATGGGGGTAATTTACTTGGGGTAAGTTACCCTGGCGGCTATTTATAGATAGCCTGACACCACACTTCCTGGTCTTTTGGTGTTTATCCTTATACATTGTCTAATTGTCTATATGTGCTAGATTTTACTTGTTGTATGTATTAATAAAGCTTACTGATTTTATGGAAAACTCCTGTGGTTCTCTGGTTTCCTACTATTTGCAGTGGAGTAGCTAGTACATTTATAGGGTGTGTGTTCACCCGGTTTCAGTTAATATAAGTCTGGGGGTTGTTATACTAATAATTATAGTTACAGTATATGGGTTGGTACAATTATGGCAATAAATAAAAGAAAAAGCGCTGACGGCACCACTATTACCGTATATCCTCAGCTGGTGTGCGGCATTCGGAGCGCTGGTAACGGGCAGCTTCGGGTGCTAGACCTGAGAACTCACAATGCTCTGTATATCCAAGTAGAAATGAGGTCGCACTCTCCTCTGCACTCCTGATGTCACTCCCCCGGCCCTACATGTGTAACATGTGCCAATAAATCAAGCAATATCTTCACCAGCTCGTTGAGTGTGACCTAATTTCTACTTGGATATACAATTATGGCAATACCAAGTTTATATATTTTATTTTATAACTTTTGTACATTGAATAAACTTTGAAAATAAAGTAATCTCTTTTTACAGCACCCATATTCTGATGGTATTCTGATGGTCACAAGTTTTACATGTTACTGTCAACACAACTGCGAGGGCATTATTTTTCAAGGTAGTTTTCAGTGACATACAAATTTCTGAAAGCATAGATGAACAAAAGCACAATAAATCTGGAATTGTTTTTTCATTTCATTTTTTACTGTGTTCACCATGCAATATAGTTGACAAGTTAATTTTATTCTGGACAGTAAATGGGAGACATGAGAGAAATTCTAATGCAGTAAAGACTGTGCTGGTGATTAGAAGAAATTTTGTACGTATAAGAAATGTACTTTCATAGCTTTCATTTATGATGTAGACATTGATGGTTTCAGGGTCATACTTCATTAAGATGAAAAACATCATATACATGAACAATAACTATAAACGTTGCAAAAAAGAGCTAATCCACTCATAAAGTGGTCTTATTAACATTGCCATACATGTTTACATACAAAACATCTTTTTCATATTTTCGCCAAATATGATCTATGTTAAAGTACTTTATGCATACATTGTATTCAAATATAAAAAGTATAATGTATCACACTTGAATAGTGCTATAAAACCATCTATATATTAGAACAAGATTTCTGCCTTCAACTCATAATGGAACGTGTCGCTTATTATGTTAAGTAGGTTGGAGCCCTGAACTAATAAAATTGAGTGAGCATGAGATCAGCTCTCCATTAGATGCAATATTGCATAAGTTGCAAAGTGTAATGACCTCGCTACAATATAGCATGTAGAAATTATGCTGATCAGTCTATGGAAGCGTGACTTAAAAAAATGGGTCAAGGGAATGTGTTGCGTCAGCGGCTCCTGATTATATGTGCCCAGGTACAAGCATAAATGATCAGCTTTGATAGGAATCGAAGATGTTGGGTTAATTGAAGAATTTTATAATCTATAATCATGTGAATTCAAGGGTGGTCAGAAGATACAGACAGGCCACGAAGTATAAGATGGATATCTAGTGACTTTATTGTCAATATTTTGTAGGTTGTATGGACAAGGTATGTAGAAAGCTGAGACATGATGGAGAATAGTACACATAAAGTGAAATCATCTTTCTCACCCAAGAAAATATAACAGTAGGAGACATGAAGCTGGCACATAATGTATGGATATAGAGGTGTGCATCAAGTAATATTATCTGAAATATCAGATGAGTATATGACATGTAGTCTTACTGAGAGCATGTAACGAATGAAGCCATAGGATGTGGAAAAAAAATGGAAACAACTGTGAATATTTAATAGGCTACTCCTCAGATACATGAAAGAACTGCATAATATGTGTCTACTAATAATATGAGACCCATGAGAAATATAAAGTAGAGATAATTATATGGGAGTACATGATAACATGTTCTCCCTATAGCTATAAATACAGCAATAAAACAAAACATTAATTAATGCAATTAAAACTGACTTGTAAAAATTAAAGAGATGAGCAGATTGATTCTCAGAGGATTGAGTTTGAGTCAAATTTCCTGAAAATCTCAATTTCAGGTGAATTTGGACATTTTGAAATATCATAACCTGTACAATGTTGGCCATTACCTGGGCCATCTGAGATCCCTTGTTCCCAGTGAAGCACAGTTTGTATGGCTAAGTCAATGTTCACATTTCAGAGTCACTGGGTAAATCTCTATTTCTAGAATAAAAAGCTCTTATGGTGCGCATTCCTATCTCTCTTTCACATGGACAGTATAAGTTTTAATGGTCAGCAGGTTATTTTTCTCTCTCTCATGTAGAGTGTAAGTTCTTATGGACAGCAAGGTTTTCTCTTTCTATCTTCTCCCTGACATACAGTATATTGTCTGAGCAACTACACGCTTTCCAGAATTGTTATTTTCATATATTTACAAATCAAATTTTATGCAGAATTCACAGTAGGTGAATTTGAAATGTTCAAAAGATCTGTTCAACTCTATGTACCCACGCATGCAGAAAAAAACAAACTTCTTCCAGGAAAAATGTGCGAGTTTTTTTGCACGATTTTTGCATGTTTTAAGCGCTTTTTTATGCTTTTTTTACAGGAGCATCCTCCTACTCATAGAATATAGTTAGAAATGCGGATTTTTCCACAAAATGAATGAGCATGCAGCGTTTTTTACCGCGATGCGTTTATTTCGTTGGAAAAAAATGCATCAATATGCACAAAAAAGTGCGGAATTCATTAAAATGAATGGGATGCTTCTTGTAAGCGTTTTGTAAGTGTTTTTGCCAGTAAAAACGCTTAAATAATGCGAAAAAGACGCTTAAGTGGGTACACAGCCTAAAAAATGGTCTTTATCCAATAACGCTACACATATGACATTAATCATAATGAGTTGCAATGTCTAATTTAAATCATTCACTTGTAAAGAACTTATAAATCCAAAGCAACTTCCTTTTTTTTTTTTAAAAAAAAAGATCCAATTTATTGGGAGTATGTTTGGGAATCCAATCAATCTAGCAGTTGTGAGGGGAAGAGATGGTGAAGCTTTCAAAATTACTATGTTCTGCAATACAGAGGATTCATATTCTTTTTAAGAAACCATTTTGCAAATTTGATACATGTGAAGAGTTTGTGAAGAGTTTGCATTGTTCTACTTTTGATTGTAGATGAATATTTAATATGGAATATAGCTTCAGTATTATTAGATGTAAGGATTTTTTCTGTTTGTTTTTATCATTTTAACAACTGTGTGAGCTGTTGAGAAAAAATAGAGATATAGATGAACATGTGCAATTTCCACTCCATTCAGCAGACTGGAAAAAGCCCTGTTCTAGCAATAGATGGGTAACTCAGTTGACTGACCTCGACCAAACTTGAAGTTATTACCTATCCCTTAGACATGCTAACTTACTGGAACACTCCTTTAAATGTATGTAATCCCTAAATCTGATTTCTCATATCTGACTTTCATGGTCCAAGTGAGGCTGTTGAGTTTGGGACATTGTGGTCCTTACACAATCCATGTAAGTTAATTGTGTGAAACCAGCCTTAGGCTACACTCAATTTGGCAATTCATGAGTGAATAGCTTGTACCCTGTAAAAAAAAATTATGATATATGCTGCACAATATTACCATTCATTTTTAATTTAAAAATGCATAATGTAATTACGCTTTATAATACAGTATATGGAATATTGTTTATCTCTGCTTTGGACAAGCTATCAATGTCACCTTGTCACTCAATGAAAACACATTTTATCTGATTAATACTATTCATATAATTGTCAAATATAACACATTTTCTTTTCTTTATTCAGATTTTTTAAATAATTTAAATAATACTTGCTATTTTAATGATATTACGTCATCAGTACAGTTGAAATGAAACATATTTGAAATGGTTAACAAATTCCTTTTTTATATGGCACATTTAATAACACCTTTTTTAATGTAGTTTTATATTTTCATATGACAATCAATATAAAATGTCTAGGCTAGATAGCCTGTTTTAATATTTTATCAATTTAATATTTTCTTCTACCTACCTACGAGTTGATTTAATTTAAAATATATTTGTCATTGGAAAAAAAATATTTGATTTTTCACAACAATTTTAGAAGTTTGTGCCACTCATCTCCTATAACTGTTGACTTATTTATGTCACTTGATTTAATAGAAATGAATCAGGAAATATATATCATCACTGTAAGGCATTTTATACATGATGCAATATAATATTTGCTTAGAAATATTGTTAATTGGATTTTTCCATGCAAAACTATTTAAGTTGATATTGCAGAAAAAAGAAAACATTATTCGATGTTACATGTGTCAGTTAACACCTACTGGATTTTTACTTTTATGACGTGAACATTGCAATTATTCCGAAGTTAAAATGAAACCCTGATAATTTATTAGTGTAATTTTTCTTTTTCAATGTAGGCATTATGTTACAAATACTCCTACTTATTAGTTGTTATTAATGTTTCACAATTGATTCCAAAACTCTTGTAATGTTAGCATGTAGTCAGCAAGCGCTATCAAAATATGCAGCAAACAATTTTGCTAAATTATTGTGCCAATTTAAATGAACTAATAGTTGAAAAAAAAAGAAGGAAGAAAATATATTTGTGCTTTATGACTATGATTTTAGGTATATTTGATGGTTAGGAGTCAAAGATAGCACAGTATATCCTGATGGACACCTGCATATCTCTCCTGGTTCCATTTTTAATAGAAATTATTATTATAATTAGTGATGAGCACTAAAATGCCCGGGTGCGCGTTGCTCGGGTTGAGCAAATTGGAATGATCGGGTGCTCAACCCAAGCAACGAGCCCAATGTAAGTCTATGGGAGCTTTCTTTTTTGCCGCAACCCCCCGGAGGTCTTTGGAGGGTCTAAAAACTGGAAATTTCTGGGAAAAGTGCTCAAAAGACATGAGAACATCATGGGGAAGACCACTGCTGTGAATAATGTTGTGTTTGAAATTTAGCGGAGAATATGTGTGTCTGTCTGTGGCTGTCTGTGTGTGTTTGTGTGCCATTGTATGTGTGTATGTGTGGGTGTCTGCGTGTTTGGCTGTGTGTGCAGATGTCTGTGTGTGCAGGTGTCAATATGTGTGTGGAGGTGTCTGTGTGTGTGTGCGGCTGCCTGCGTGTGTGTGCGGCTGTGTGTGTGGCTGTGTGTGTGCGTGCCTGCAGGTGTGTGCGGGTGTCTGCGTGTGCTGTAACGCTACCGCAGGTACTTTCGGTCACAGCATTGCTGGATCATGCTGTCAGATGTCAGCATGATTCCACAGCTGACTGTGACCTGCAGCGGTAAAGAAGCCGCGGTGCAAAGCGCGAAGGGGCGGCAGGCCTGGGCAGCGTGACTCCACACATAATGTAAGTTATTACATGGTACTGGCACTTTATTATTGCGTTTACTGAAGCACCTTGTGCACTTTAATTAGTAGCAGCAATATACTTTTAGTACTTTATCCCTTGTTTCCTCACTGAAGGTTAATTTTCCTATATTGGGTTAAACTAATAGGGTGTTGGTTATGCTTATGTATGATTGAGCTATTGTGGTATAACACATGCCATTGGTAACGAGATTCTTTAAGATGCTTTTTTTGTTGTGTACTTATGCCCTGTGTTATCTGCATTAGCAGTGATGCTCTGTTTTCATTTAAATATGTTTTGTTAACAAAATTTGATATTTTAACCTAAAATACTCTTTGATTCCCTTTTTGCTTATCCGACTTCATAAGGGATTTATTGTATTTTATCAGATATACATATTCACATAGAAATAAAACACATTATACTCATCCACACAAAAACCCCAGACATCTTTGTCTGCTAGAAATAACATAAAATCATAAACCAATGTATTCTCCCTGTCCGCTGTAGTCCAAAGAAACACAGATTGTCCCATGGCGATCTCATGTGTAGAATAGTCACATCGGGAGATGTGACCACTCTACCCAACCGGCAATACACTGACAGAAGATATTCGCCCCTGCAGTGTATCAGCTGAACGGCACCCTGAGTTTTCACACAGCGGTACTGCCGTAAAGTGAGAGTACTGGGGTGATGAACTCCAGTGAATTCTCACGGCAGCTCAGTGATACAATGCTGGAGATATTACCTCTTGTCAGTGTATTTCCGGAGCTATGTAGAGAGGTCACATCTCCCAATGTGACTGTTCACATGTGAGATCGTTGTGGGCACTTGGTAAATGGACAACGGCAGACAGGATAGTATATGTTGGTTTATTATTTTATTTTTGTTGCAGGAGATGAGGGAGTGGGGGATTAGGTGATGCAGTAAGTATGGTTAATTAAGATTAATAAAGGACTTTATTCTGGCTGTGTCATTTTTACCATATACAGTTGTGGCCAAAAGTATTGACACCCCTGCAATTCTGTCAGATAATACTCAGTTTCTTCCTGAAAATGAATGCAAACACAAATTCTTTGGTATAATTATCTTCATTTAATTTGTCTTAAATGAAAAAACACAAAAAGAATTGTCCTAAAGCCAAATTGGATATAATTCCACACCAAACATAAAAAAGAGGGTGGACAAAAGTATTGGCACTGTTCAAAAAATTATGTGATTCTTCTCTAATTTGTGTAATTAACAGCACCTGTAACTTACCTGTGGCACCTAACAAGTGTTGGCAATATAAATCACACTTGCAGCCAGTTGACATGGATTAAAGTTGACTCAACCTCTGTCCTGTGTCATTGTGTGTACCACATTGAGCATGGAGAAAAGAAAGAAGACCAAAGAACTGTCTGAGGACTTGAGAAACCAAATTGTGAAGAAGCATGAGCAATCTCAAGGCTACAAGTCCATCTCCAAAGACCTGAATGTTCCTGTGTCTACCGTGCGCTGTGTCATCAAGAAGTTTAAAGCCCATGGCACTGTGGCTAACCTCCCTAGATGTGGACGGAAAAGAAAAATTGACAAGAGATTTCAACGCAAGATTGTGTGCATGTTGGATAAAGAACCTCGACTAACATCCAAACAAGTTCAAGCTGCCCTGCAGTCCGAGGGTACAACAGTGTCAACCCGTACTATCCGTTGGCATCTGAATGAAAAGGGACTGTTTGGTAGGAGACCCAGGAAGACCCCACTTCTTACCCCGAGACATAAAAAAGCCAGGCTGGAATTTGCCAAAGCTTACCTGAAAAAGCCTAAAATGTTTTGGAAGAATATTCTCTGATCAGCTGAGACAAAAGTAGAGCTTTTTGGGCAAAGGCATCAACATAGAGTTTACAGGAGAAAAAAAGAGGCATTCAAAGAAAAGAACACGGTCCCTACAGTCAAACATATTGGAGTGTTGTGAGTTCATTTTTCCCTTCACCGTTGAGGTCTGAAGAACTCCCTCCTCTGGTGAAGGAAGGTAGTGAGGCTCATTACGAAACACCTGGGCAGCTAGATGATGACTGGGTGGCTGGAATTGAGGACTGGATATAAGGCAGCCGACGCCCTTCTGCCTTGCTGGTGATCCTGCTGGATTCTTGGAGACCAGTCTGATTCCTGCGTCTCAAAGCTATGTTTTTCTGCTCTGCTTTGTACATTTCAGTTTTGTTTTTGTTTTGCCTTGTTTTTTGGGAGTTCTGCCATCCCCGGCCGGGAGTGAGCTGAATTCCATTTTTGTCTCTGATCTGTTGATCTTTTGCTCTGCCTTCAGAATATACCTGAGTGCTGATATAGTCTTTTGAAGCCTAGCGACTTCAGGGCCTGTTTTTCCTATCAGTCGGTTGGCACATTTTGGATAGGGTTTTTGCAGATGGCAGACAGCGGCTTTCCTATCCTGTCCTATTTAGTTAGCTTGGGCCCCATCATTTGCTCAACCTATCTTTCTATCTGTGTTAGTGTTTTCATCTTGCTTCACCGTCATTATATGTTGGGGGCTGCCTATTGCTTTGGGGTCTGCTCTGGGGCAGTTTAGTTTTTCCCCTTTCTGTCTTTAGGTTATGTAGTTCTCCGGCTGTGATCGAGGGGTCTAGGGCACCGTAGGAACCCCCCACGGCTACTGCTAGTTGTTGTGGATAGGTTCAGGGGTCTGCAATCCGATAGCTTCCAACCTCTCTGGTTTTTCTGGACTTAGCTAGTATTTTGTTTTTTCCTCCTTCGGTGACTCATCATAACAGAATCACCAGCCATACCGCAGATCCTAGGGTACTCAATAGCAGGAGAGAATTGTAAAAGGAAAAAGAAAAAAAAAAGTGTGTCAGAATTTTTTTTTTTTTTTGTGCATATTTTTTCCTCTATATCTCTGAGGCCGTAGGGGGAATTTTTCTCTCAATGGAGATGAAGCAATTGTCTGATCGTGTGGAGCAGCTCGCTGCTGAAGTGCGGGGAATTTCCGCCTATCTTGCTCATTCACATGCTGCTGAACCAAAGATTCATACTCCTGATGTGTCTTTTGGGGATCGGTTTAAATTCTTGAATTTCAAGAATAATTGTAAATTATTTTTTGCCTTGAAGCCTAACTCGTCGGGGAACTCTGCGCAGCAGGTTAAAATTGTCATCTCTTTGCTGCGCGGCGATCCCCAGGTTTGGGCGTTTTCTTTGAAACCTGATGATCCTATTCTGAATAATGTGAACGCATTTTTTCAAGCCTTGGGGTTGTTGTATGATGAACCTAATGCTATTGATCAGGCTGAAAAGACCTTGTTGGCATTAAGCCAGGGTCGGGATTCGGCAGAGTTGTACTGTCAAAAATTCAGAAAGTGGGCGGTCCTTACTACCTAGAATGATTGTGCCTTGGCAGCCCTCTTTCGGAAGGGTTTGTCAGAAACTGTAAAAGATGCTATGGTGGGATTTCCTGTTCCCTCTGGTCTTGACGATTCTATGTCATTAGCCATTCAGGTGGATCGGCGTTTACGTGAATGCAAAACTACACAAGAGATCTTGCCACCTGTTGAACAAATGTCTGAACCTATGCAATGTGATAAAGTTTTGTCTAGGGCGCAACGTCAGGAGTTCAGAAGGCGTAATAAGCTGTGTTTTTTTGTGGAGATGCCTCGCATATTATTTCTGTCTGCCCTAAACGAGAGAAACGTTGTGCACACACGTTTTCTGTGGGTGGTGTTCAACCTAAGTTTCTTCTGGCAATTAGTCTGATCTGCTCCCTGTCCACATTTTCCGCCAAGGATTTTGCTAAACGATGTGGATTTCCTATGACACCTCTGCGGACGCCTATCCCTTTGAGGGGTATTGATGCTACTCCTTTGGCAAAGAATAAACCTCAGTTTTGGACCCAGGTGGTAATGCGGTCGCCCCAGACCATCAAGAAAATTGCAGATTTTTGGTGTTGCATAATTTGCATGATACCATTGTTCTGGGGTTTCCCTGGTTGCAAATCCATAATCTAGTTCTGGATTGGAAATCTTTGTCTGTGGTTAGTTGGGGTTGTCGGTGTGCCCTTAGTGATGCTCCTGTTTTCTCCACCTCTCCCCAGTGGCATGATGTTCCTGACTATTTGGCTGACTTTTATGATGTATTTAGTGAGAATGAGTCTGCATCTTTGCCTCCTCATAGGAGTTATGACTGTGCAATTGAGCTGAACCCGGGGTGTAAATTCCCCAAGGGTCGACTTTTCAATCTATCTGTACACGAGCACGAGGCTATGCGATCCTATATTAAGGAGTCGTTCGAGAAGGGTCATATTAGACCATCCTCTTCACCCTTAGGTGCTGTTTTTTTTTCGTGGCTAAAAAGGATGGTTCATTAAGGCCTTGTATTGACTATCGTGCCCTCAACATAATTACTGTTAAATATCAGTATCCGTTACCCCTGATTTCTGATCTATTCTCCAGAGTTAAAGGTGCTTGCTGGTTTACCAAGCTTGACCTCAGGGGGCGTATAATCTTATTCACATTAAGCATGGGGATGAATGGAAGACGGCGTTTAATACTCCGGAGGGACATTTTGAGTACCTGGTGATGCCTTTTGTGCTCACTAATGCCCCTTCTGTCTTCCAGTGCTTCATGAAAGATATATTCCGAGACTTTGTGGATAAATTTTTGATTATCTATCTCGATGATATTTTGATCTCCAAGAATTGGGACTCTCATGTGGAACATGTTTGGACTGTGTTCCGGATTTTGAGGGAGAATTCCCTGTATGTCAAGGGATCGAAATGCCTTTTTGGGGTACAGAGGATTTCATTTTTGGGATTTATTTTGTCTCTGTCAACTATTGAAATGGACCCAGCCAAGGTACAGGCCATTTATGATTGGGTTCAGCCCACCTCTTTGAAGGCCCTCCAGAAGTTTTTGGGTTTTGCTAATTTTTATAGGAAATTTATAGCTAATTTTTCTGGTATTGCCAAGCCATTGACTGATTTGACTAGGAAGGGTGCTGATGTGCTGAATTGGTCTCCGGAGGCTGTTTCTTCCTTTCTGGAGCTGAAGCGAAGATTCACTTCTGCTCCGGTTTTGCGGCAACCTGATGTCTCACTCCCGTTTCAGGTGGAGGTGGACACTTCTGAGATTGGTGCAGGAGCGGTGTTGTCCCAAAAAGATCCTGTGACATCTAAAATGAATCCCTGTGCTTTATTTTCCCGAAAGTTCTCCCCATCCGAACGTAACTATGATGTGGGGAATCGGGAACTGTTGGCCATGAAATGGGCATTTGAGGAGTAGAGACATTGGTTGGAGGGAGCCAAACACCAAGTTGTGGTCCTTACTGACCACAAGAATTTGATTTACCTGGAGTCGGCCAAGCGCTTGAATCCTAGACAGGCTAGGTGGGCCTTGTTTTTCGCATGTTTTGATTTTGTGGTCTCTTTTCTTCCGGGCACTAAGAATGTCAAGGCAGACGCCCTCTCTAGGAGTTTCCTTGCTGATTCTCCTGTTGTGACTAAGCCTGCTACCATCTTAGGCGAGGGGATAGTTCTTTCTGCCATCTCGCCCGATTTGAGACGTGCTCTGGAAGAGTTTCAGGAGGACAAACCTGAGCATTGTCCCAGTGGAAAGTTGTATGTTCCTGACCAGTGAAGGAAGAGAGTGATGTCTGAAGTTCATTGCTCTGCATTGGCTGGTCATCCAGGTATTTTTGGTACTAGAGATCTGGTGAGTCGGTCTTTTTGGTGGCCCGCCTTGTCTCATGATGTCAGGAATTTTGTGCAGTCCTGTGGGACTTGCTCCCGGTCTAAACCTTGTTCTCGCTCTAGTGGCTTGTTGATGCCTTTGCCAGTGCCCAGGATGCCATGGACCCATATTTCAAAGGATTTTATCTCTGATATGCCTGTCTCTCAGAGAATGACTGTTATTTGGGTGATTTGTGATAGATTCTCTAAGATGGTCCATCTTGTACCACTCCCTAAGTTGCCATCTTCCTCTGAGTTGGTGCCCTTGTTTTTGCAACAGGTGGTTCGCTTGCACGGGATTCCTGAGAACATTGTATCTGACAGAGGAGTTCAGTTTGTGTCTAGATTTGGGAGGACTTTCTGTTCCAAGCTGGGAATTCAGTTGTCCTTCTCCTCTGCGTTTCACCCTCAGACCAATGGGCAGACGGAGAGAACAAACCAGACTTTGGAGTCGTATTTGAGATGTTTTATTTCTGCCGATCAGGATGATTGGGTTTCATTTTTGCCCTTGGCCGAATTTGCTTTAAATAATAGAGCTAGTTCTGCCACTTTGATGTCACCTTTTTTTTGTAACTTTGGGTTTCACCCTCGATTTTCTTCAGGGCAGGTGGAGCCTTCTGCCTGCCCAGGGGTTGACACTGTGGTGGAGAGAATGCACCAGATCTGGGACTAAGTAGTGGATAAGTTGTCTCTCTCCCAGGAAAAGGCCCAGCGGTTTTCCAACTGGCGTAGGACCGTTGGTCCCCAGTTTAAGGTGGGTGATATGGTTTGGTTGTCATCAAAAAATATAGCTATGAAAGTGGCTTCTCCTAAGTTTAAGCCTAGATTTATTGGACCTTACAAGATTTTGGAGATTATTAATCCGGTCTTTTTTCAGTTGGCTCTTCCTGTCACATTTAAAATTCATAATGTGTTTCATAAGTCCTTGTTGAAGAGGTTTGTTGAACCAGTAGTTCCTGTGGTGGCACCTCCTGACCCTGTATTGGTTGAAGGTAACATGGAATATGAGGTAGAGAAGATACTGGATTCCCGTCTGGCTAGACAGAGACTCCAGTATTTGGTTAAGTGGAAGGGTTATGGTCAGGAGGATAATTCCTGGGTCTCTGCCTCTGATATTCATGCCGAAAGATTAGTGCGTGCCTTTCATCGGGCTCACCCGGATCGCCCTGGTGGCATGGATGAGGGTTCGGTGACCCCTCCTCAAGGGGGAGGTACTGTTGTGAGTTCATTTTTCCCTTCACCGTTGAGGTCTGATGAACTCCCTCCTCTGGTGAAGGAAGGTAGTGAGGCTGATTACCAAACACCTGGGCAGCTAGATGATGACTGGGTGGCTGGAATTGAGGACTGGATATAAGGCAGCCGATGCCCTTCTGCCTTGCTGGTGATCCTGCTGGATTCTTGGAGACCAGTCTGATTCCTGCGTCTCAAAGCTAAGTTTTTCTGCTCTGCTTTGTACACTTCAGTTTTGTTTTTGTTTTGCCTTGTTTTTTGGGAGTTCGGCCATCCCCGGCCGGGGGTGAGCTGAATTCCATTTTTGTCTCTGATCTGTTGATCTTTTGCTCTGTCTTCAGAATATACCTGAGTGCTGATATAGTCTTTTGAAGCCTAGCGACTTCAGGGCCTGTTTTTCCTATCAGTCGGTTGGCACATTTTGGATAGGGATTTTGCGGATGGCAGACAGCGGCTTTCCTATCCTGTCCTATTTAGTTAGCTTGGGCCCCATCATTTGCTCAACCTATCTTTCTATCTGTGTTAGTGTTTTCATCTTGCTTCACCGTCATTATATGTTGGGGGCTGCCTATTGCTTTGGGGTCTGTTCTGGGGCAGTTTAGTTTTTCCCCTTTCTGTCTTTAGGCTATGTAGTTCTCCGGCTGTGATCGAGGGGTCTAGGGCACCGTAGGAACCCCCCACGGCTTCTGCTAGTTGTTGTGGATAGGTTCAGGGGTCTGCAATCCGATAGCTTCCAACCTCTCTGGTTTTTCTGGACTTAGCTAGTATTTTGTTTTTTCCTCCTTCGGTGACTCATCATAACAGCGGCAGTTCCCTGATGTTTTGGGGTTGCTTTGCTGCCTCTGGCACTGGACTGCTTGACCGTGTGCATGGCATTATGAAGTCAGAAGACTACCAACAAATTTTGCAGCATAATGTAGGGCCCAGTGTGAGAAAGCTCGATCTCCCTCAGAGGTCATGGGTCTTCCAGCAGGACAATGACCCAAAACACACTTCAAAAGCACTAGAAAATGGTTTGAGAGAAAGCACTGGAGACTTCGTAGGTGGCCAGCAATGAGTACAGGCCTGAATCCCATAGAACACCTGTGGAGAGATCTAAAAATGGCAGTTTGGAGAAGGCACCCTTCAAATATCAGGGACCTGGAGCAGTTTGCCAAAGAAGAATGGTCTAAAATTCCAGCAGAGCATTGCAAGAAACTCATTGATGGTTACCAGAAGCGGTTGGTTGCAGTTATTTTGGTTAAAGGTTGTGCAACCAAGTATTAGGCTGAGGGTGCCAATACTTTTGTCTGGCCCATTTTTGGAGTTTTGTGTGAAATGATTTTTGCTTTTTGCTTCATTCTCTTTTGTGTTTTTTCATTTAAGACAAATTAAATGAAGATAATAATACCAAAGAATTTGTGATTGCAATCATTTTCAGGAAGAAACTGAGTATTATCTGGCAGAATTGCAGGGGTGTCAATACTTTTGGCCACAATTGTACCTATAGGATTATTAATGGATAGGTGTCTTATTGATGCTTCTCCATTACTCAGCTGTGGGCTTGATGTCACCTGACTGTCATGGTCTGTTGTTCTTGTCTAGTGCTTCAGGGGTTAATGCTGTTGGCCTCTGGCTGTGAGAGGGCTTTAAGTAGCCTCTTTTGGGCTCTGTCTGTTGTCAGTGATACTTTTGTACTTGGCTGAGTTACTGACCCCCTGTATCTGTGAATACTGTTTGCTCTTGAATGCTCGCTTGTGTGTGATCCAGTCTGTTTAAGTTTCTGATAGTTGCCATCTGATTCTGTGCCTCCAGTATCTCTCTGTTTGACCCTTCCATCGTCTATAAGATGTGCCATTTCTGGTGAAGCTGAGAGCTGATGTTTTTAGCCTGGGGGGGCCAACATACAAAACCCCTTCCCAGGCTATTAATATCAGATCGCAGCTGCCTGCCTAGCTTTTGCTGATTTGCTTTTATAGTTTCACCCCATGTCAATATTTTTCTGAGGTCCCCCCATAAAATAGCCAGTAAAGGCTAAGCAAACATCTGTGAGCTGATATTAATAGACTGGGAACCTTTATGGCTATTGGCTACTTCCCAGAATATTAACATCAGCCCTCAGCCATTGGCTTTCCCTCTGCTGGTTAAGAAAATTAGGCGGGAGCCCACGCAATTTTTTTTTTTAATAAAATAAATATATTGTGTTTCATGCACTATAAGATGGTATGTGAGCACTATATGGCAGTATGTGAGCACTATATGGCAGTATATATGCGCTATGTGGCAATATGTGAGCACTATAAGATGGTATGTGGTCACTATATGGCAGTATATGAGCACTATATGGCAGTATATGAGCACTATATTGCCACATGTAAACTCTACATCTCAGTATGTAAGCAATATAAGATAGTATATGAGCAATATATGGCAGGATGTGAGCATTATATGGCAGCATATGAGCACTATATGGCAGTATGTGAGAACTATAATATGGTATATGGGCAGTATTTGAGCACTATTTGGTGGTATCTGAGCACTATATGGCAGTACATGAGCACTATTTGGCAGTATATGAGCACTATATGCCCGATATGGTGGTATAGCAAATTTAGATCTCGCCGAGGTCTTGTCTCCCGAGATCTCATTCTGCGCATGCACCCCTGGCAGCGGCCATTTTCATGAAGATCAACTCATCAGATTCATGACAACAATGGAAATGCGGGGGCTCTGGCCTTTCCCAAAACGCCGGTGGAGCCCCCGCAACACCAATCATCTGCAAAAGTGCTGCACACAAGCCCGGGATGAATGTGCCGGGGCTCCGGGATCTATTTATATAATTGCCTTGTATTGTTTTGATTTCCTGTTCTGTCCAGATGTCACCGTATCCCAGAATTCCAAGCAGAGGAAGTTCACTGACCGCCATATTGGATGTCTCAATATGGAAACTGCTGCTGGTGCCAACCTATTGTGCAGTACCCCAGCGGAACACCGTCACACCACACACACACAAACACACACTCTATATGCACCACACACACACTCTATATGCAGTATACACCTCTCACACTCACACACACTTTATGCCGTATGCACACACACATACACTTACACACTCACTCACACACACACACACTCTATATGCTGTATGCACCACTCACACTCACACACTCTCACACACTATACGCCGTACGCACCACACACACTCACATACACACTCACTCACACACAATCTATACACCGTACGCACCACACACACTCACACACACTCTATATGCCGTATTCACCACAAACATACACTTACACACTATACGCTGTATGCACAACACACAAGCGCTCACACACACACACTCACACACACTGTTAGGGCTGGCGGAATGCACCAAATAATAAGGAGGTAGTAATAAAGTGCATTCGCAGCCCGAAGTCCACCGTGCAGAGGTGTCACCTGCTGCCCGGTAATGGCAGATGCTATATGGTGGTATAATAGAAGAACACACGTGGATTAACGTCACCAAGTGTGTACAGAGGCGGACTCTGTTGCTTTACAGAACCGCACTACCGCGGAATATAAATGCAGTAGCCTGTTAAAGCTCACAGAGCTCGGCAAAGTGAGCGCTGGAGTACAGTCACAGGACTCTGCCCCAAAGACACAGGATTAGAATCCTTTTTGACCCACTAAGTGTGTGGTGTCACATCTGCGAACACCACTAATAGACGCTGGCTACCGTTGAGTGCAGATCAAGTGCACAGTGGTGTACTGGCAAAGCAATTCTCCTCATTTTTCTCTTTTTGAGTTATTGAGCCTATATGGAAATATTCCCGTTCCCTGAATCCCCCGTGAGTATGCCGTGACAAGGAATATGCACATAATCCAATGGTACCACAAAAATGGTGGTTTTTCTTAGCGTCCCCTGACATACGCTGGATAGATTACCTTTCCCACTAGTGATTAAGCAAGGTTCTGCTTTTTGATTGATGGCCATACCGGTAGGCGGAGCAATTAGCTCGGCTTTTTGGTTGATGTGCGCATCGGTATGGTCTTTATTGTGAACACGCATGCACAGAGTGCGCTCTTGCGGTCCATTGCGGTCCACAGACCAGACATTCATACCCTTTGTGGTCCAACAACAGGAACTTCCCACCCATGAACTGGAAGTAATTTCATGAGTCGCACGTTATAAAGATAGACTGTCTAGCAGACTGGATAGTGGCATTTTTTCTAGCGACATGGCTATACTGAATCCCTGATCACTCCCCTGATGAGCTAATGCAAAGTGTGTGGGGAGAAGGGTAGTCATCATGAGAATTGGGTCCATTACCGTTGGATTATTGGGTGAGACCGATCTTTGTTAAAAAAAAGACCATCACAATGATTATATGATGTTCATGCTAAGAACCTGGATCTGAAATGAAATGAGGTTGAGGGGTAAGCAAGGGTAAAAAGAGGACTCTGATATGGTCAGTGGATAATGATATGGATTTTTAAGTCCTAAAAACCCTCTCCATGTCTCAACGCTGTGACAAATGTATTATCATTTATGTACTGCTGATGACCAGCTGATCAATTGGTTTGGTATCCTCATGAGGGGTTCTATTCAAGTTATGTAATCTTGATCACTGGGAAATAAGAGTATTGGGTATTATTTGGTTGGGAGCTTTACCACCTGGGTATTGTTTTTATGGTTGGGAGCTTTACCACCGGTCTATTGTTATATACCAATGCTTTTATAGGCACTAACCACACCTTATATTTTTTTGAGATTCTATGAATATAGTTTCTTATTAAATAATGACATGAGGATACTATTAATAGTCATGGTTGTGCTAAAGTATCCCATGCCGGATTTGAGTGTGGTGTTGTGCCTGATTAGGCAGCATACGGTTATTCTATTTCAACTGTGGCTTGTCTTTTTGCATGTGCACCTTTTTTCATTTTTTCCTATTTTAATAATTTTTTAATAGAGTATATGGATTTTAAATATATTTTCCAACACGCTATATTACTACTGATCTAGCTGGTTATACCATCTGCTACTAAATAGCATTTTTTCTGCCAAGAGATGCAGAAACCTTGCAGAAATTTCTACAAGTAAATACTCAACGTGCGCGCATAGCCTAAGGCAAAAGCATGTGCAAAAACATGTGATTGTCTGTTAAGACCTAGGTTAAACTTTTTGGCCTTAATTCACCAAAAGAATACCATACTCTAATTGAAGCATGATTGAAGCAGCATTATGCTTTGAGTCTGCAAATCTGGGACTTTCGTCAATGTGAATGAGTAATAAAAATGTCAAATATCAGACAATTTTGCATCAAATCCTTCAGGCCTGTGCTTAAAAGCTGAAGATGAAGAATTTCCCTTTTCAGCATGACAACTGTAACCTATTCACTTCTGGGAAATTTTCTGTTTTTGTACTTTCCTCCCCTTGCTCAAACAGCCATAACTTTTCTATTTTCCAGCCATATAGCCATGACAGGTTTTGAGTTGTACTTTTAATGACAGCATTCATTCTGCCACATAGTGTTAGGCTACTTTCAAACTTGCTTTGTTTTGCAGCGCGTTTTTCCAGCAAAAAAAGCATGGAAAAAACGCATACAAATGCATACAAATGCTGCATTTTTTTCAAGCATTTTTATGAGCATGCATGAAAAAAATGCAGCGCTTTTATGCGTTTGTATGCGTTTTTAGTGCGTTTTTACCGTGTTTGCGTTTTTTTCCAACATTAGTTGGCCCCTCACACTAACCCAAACCATGACTTTACTAACCCTAACCCTTAACCAAACCATACCCTAACCCTAACCCTGACCCTAACCCTAATCCTTAACCAAGCCATACTAACCCTAACCCTAACCCTTAACCAAACCCTACTAACCCTAACCCAAACCCTAACCCTAAACCCTAATTAACCCTAAACCCTAACCCTTAACCAAACCATACTAACCCTAACCCAAACCCTAAACCCCCTTAACTAACTCTAACTCTAACCCAAACCCCTAATATCCATTGTCTAACTAATGGTCAACAAAAAAACGCATGCGCAAAAAAACGCATACATGAGCATGCCAATGCGCACATATGCACACCCATAGACTTATAATGGGTGTCTTGCTGTAAAAAAACGCATTGCGTGAACATGCGTTTTTTTGAGGCAAGTCGGACGCCCAAAAAATGCAACAGGATGCATTTTGTGCGCCCGAGCGCACACCACAAAAAAAGCATGCACGTAAAAACGCATACAAACGCATGTGTATGCACACATAAGCGCATCCCATGCAAAATATAGGGAAAAAAAGCGCATGCATTTTTTAGCGCTAAAATACAGTGCAAAAAAAACGCATGTGCGAATCCAGCCTTAGTTGTCATTTTCCCCCCACTGCATAGGGGTAATCTCAAGCCACATCCTCTGCGGTCTCCCATTCTTCTGCAGCCACAGAGATTCCTGCTCAGCAGAGACATCGATCCCGGCGCCTTGCACAGGCGAATGCTAGGCATCTGGTTGCTTCTTTAGGCTCTGCTATAACACCATGCTTGAGTCAGCAGCGAGCAGACGCTCCTGGGACTGTCCTGTCTTTTGCCTAATAAACATGCCCATGGGACGACCTCTCATTGGAGGTCAGAGGTCACATGCACAGGTCTGGGTCCTGCTTCAATTGGTCCACTGGGAAGGTCCCAGAAGGACGCCGCTATAAAAGAGTTGCATGGCCGCTTGGCCATGTGCTACTATAGACTCTTATGGTTAGTTGTGTGAGTGATGATGGATGGTTGAAACTGGTGACTGATTCATTAAGACTCCCTCCCTCTGGTTGTGCTTGTTTGCATGGTTTAGAGTAAAGAGTCAGAGCCTACTAGTGGCATTGTCTTGAGCTACTGTGCTCCCAAGACTCAGCATCACACTTAGCGCCATATTGTGCCATCCATATAGAAAGAACACCGTGAGCACAACTCAAGATGGTGCTAAGGTTAGGTTCCCAAACCGTTAAAGCAACAAATATGAACCTAGCACTCAACTTAAAGGTATTTCTAAGGCGGTTTATTGTAGTACACGAAAAAAGACGTTTCGGTCAATGTGACCTTCTTCAGTTACGTGTGGTATATAGATTGTGTAGAGCTTATTGGCATCTATCAGAAAGGACGATGGTGCTTTAGGCATTGAGGAGAATGATCTCTCTAAGGTAATGAGCTTGTCAGTATATAGGAGAGGGGCAAACGTGCCTCCAGATGCGGTGTCCAAGGCAGAATTGTGCTGCGTCGACAGCAGTGTCCACCAGTAGTGGCACCATGCGCAAAATAGTGCAGTTTATTCGGACTCCCATGACAGCACCACGAGAGAGGGGATCCACCCTATAGGAACAGGAAACCTACAGATACAAAAGGGCGGCACCTCTCCCACGCATCAGTTGGTTTCCTGTTCCTGAGGGGACGGGATCCTACAGAAGACTGGATCCCAGGCCGGCCAGCCGATACAGGTAGCGAGGGGGTCTCCTACCTCGGCCTGGTGTGGATCTCCTGGAGGACGCCACGGTGGCCCAGGATGGGTGGCACGGCGGTGGCATGTTCAGCAGGGAGCGGCGTCCAGAGGATGTCCGTCTCCGGGGTTAGGCCGCCGCCGGTGAGTATTTTCCCCCCGGGGGTTCCCGGCTCTGACGGCGCAGGTAAGGCGGCAGCACGGCTGCAGGGTGCTGTGACCGGGTGGCGCTGCTTCCGGGGCTCCCGGGCGTCCCGCGTAACTTCCGGTCTTTCCCGGGGTAGCGGTGATGTCAGGGGGCGGGCGGAAGATGCACTTCCGGGTCGGCGCGCCACTGCGCATGCGCGAAGAATCCAAGATGGCGGCGCCCATCGGAAACACCAATAGCGTCAGCTTTCGGACCGGGTGCGGCGCCAGCTGGGGTAGGGAGCCGTGTTAGGGGGGGAGGGGCGCAGCATGGATACTGCTGATCGGAGGAGGGGTATTTAGGCAGGACCCTGGCAGGGTACCTTGCCTTGGCCACATTATTACAAGCAGCAGCGTACAGCAGCAGCAGTGGTAATGCGGCAGAAGCAAGGGCGACAGCAGCGGCAAGCATCACTGCCGCCCCTGGATGACCTTCGGCAGGTCAAACAGAAAAAGAAGGTGTCCCGTGACAGTAATGAGCGGGCAGGACGAAGTGACCAGTCCACTCGTAAGAGCTCCTCCAGGCAGACAGGAGCATCGACCAAAAGAAATCCCCCTCATTCTCCGGTACTTGATTGTGGCACTGGTAAGTGATCTTCGTGAAAGTTCACTCAGTGACGGGACCCCCCTTCTGTGTTTTTTTCTAGGGGAAAAAGGCTACAAGTAAGACTAAACATAGGGAATGCGTACTCTGTGCATGCCCATTACCGGACGCATGCCTCAAAAAATTGTGCCCCCCCTGTATTCAGCAGACGGTCGCAGAAGAGTTGCCCGCAGTAGCGGCGAGTTTAAGGGACATTGTCAGGGCAGAAATGAGGGAAACCCTAAAGTCCTTGTCGCAGCCGGAAAGTCTAAGGGGCGAGGTCCCGGTAGAGTCCGATTCCTCGGTAGAGTGGAGAAAAAGCAGAGACTCCCAGGCTTCATCTCCCTCGTCCTCCTCAGGAGAAGAGGACTCGGGGCGATTTTGTCTGCCTCTTGACCGGGTAGACAAGCTGGTCAAAGCAGTCAGAGGGACAATGGAGGTAGAGGAGCCTAAGCCCCAATTATCCATGCAGGATGTCATGTTCTGTGGGCTGGAACAGAGGAAGCGGAGAGTCTTCCCATTAAATCAAAAGATCCAGGATCTGATCCACAGAGAGTGGAAAAAACCGGATAAAAGAGGGTCGCTACCACCAGCCCTCAAACGCAGATACCCCTTCGACGATCCGGCAGTGAATACTTGGGACAGAGCCCCCAAATTAGACGCAGCCATTGCAAAGGCATCGAAAAGATCCTCGCTACCCTTTGAGGACATGGGATCCCTTAAAGATCCCCTAGACAGAAAGGCAGATACTTTCCTTAAAAACACCTGGGAAATGGCGGCCGGGTCCTTAAGACCAGCAGTGGCATCAACGTGCACGGCCAGATCCATGATGGTCTGGTTGGACCAGATGGAGTCACAATTAAAACAGGGTACATCAAGACAGACAATTCTTGGGGCCCTACCAACCATCCAAGAGGGAGCAGCCTTCCTAGCAGATGCCTCAGCGGATGCAGTGAGAATGGCCGCCAGAGCAGCAGGTCTCTCTAATGCAGCTCGTAGAGCCCTGTGGCTAAAGTGCTGGCAGGGAGACATTCAGTCCAGGGCAAAGCTCTGTGCGATTCCATGTGAGGGCGAATATTTGTTCGGCGCTGTCCTAGACGAGCTGCTTGAGAAGGCGGGGGACGACAAGAAAAAATTCCCAAACCTTTCGTCTGCATCCTACCGTCGTCCATTTGGTAGAAGGAGATTCGGCCAGGGGAGAAGGCGCAACTCTTCGCCTATTAGAGATCGCCCCAGATGGGAAGACAGAAGGAGAAGAGGTACGGGCTATATGTTCACACGCTCGTCGAGAGATCAAAAGAGTCCAAATCAATGACTAGCAATTCCCGTGGGGGGTAGACTGTCATCCTTCTTCCCGGCATGGTCACAGATTACAAATAGTGACTGTGTGCGCAAGGTAATATCCACCGGGCTTAGATTGGAGTTTACCCAGGTCCCGTGGGATACCTTTAAACTAACCCCTTTAAGATCTTCTCCTCTCGAACAAGCGGCTTTAGAAGCGGAAGTCTTGAGCCTATGCCAGAAAAATGTCCTGGTACAGGTTCCAGAAGCTGAAAGAGGAAGAGGGTTCTACTCTCCCCTGTTTCTAGTCCAGAAACCTGATAAGACATTCAGAACGATTATAAACCTTCGTTTCCTTAACGAGTTTTTGATTAATCGTACATTTAAGATGGAGTCCATTAATACAACAATAAAAATATTGTTTAAAGGTTGTTTTATGGCAGTCATAGATTTGAAAGATGCGTACTATCATGTACCTATCCATACAGACTTCCAGCAGTTCCTGAGAGTGGCGGTTTCAGTAGGTGGAACAGTGCGTCATTATCAGTATAGAGCCCTTCCCTTTGGTCTCTCAGCAGCACCCAGGGTATTTACAAAGATAGTGGCCGAAGTTATGGCTCATTTACGGGAGGTTGACGTCTTAATCATCCCATATTTAGATGATTTCTTGATTGTGGGAAAATCAGTGGGTCATTGTAGATCCCAGATAGAAAAAGCTAAATCCAGATTAGAAAACCTCTGATGGATTTTAAACTACGAGAAATCCCGACTCCAGCCCTTAAAAATACAGAAGTTTCTAGGCTTATTACTAAATTCAGAAACTCAGCAGTGCCTGCTGCCACTAGATAAATTGCAAAAGATACAGGAGCAGGTTCTTTGGGCAATTGATAATCCGTCTATGACCCTCAGACAGGCCATGTCCCTGTTAGGCTCTCTAACTTCATGCATCCCAGCAGTCAGGCGGGCACAATTCCATACTAGAGCCCTTCAAAACGACGTCCTGGTTAATAGCAGGGCCTTGGAAGGCTCCTTACAAGGTCGAGTGTTGCTAAGCCCCTCAGCTGTTACATCGCTTAGATGGTGGCTCGATAGCGAGAACCTAGCATCAGGGGTGCCCTGGATAACACAGATAACCCGTATTATAACCACAGACGCTAGTTCCTTCGGTTGGGGAGCCCATATGGGGGACATAGTGGTACAGGGACATTGGGATTCTGATTCTGAAATCTCATCCAACCAGAGAGAGCTATTGGCGATAGAACGGGCAGTCAAGAAACTCATTATGTACCTACAGGGCCATCACGTGAGGATACACTCGGACAACCAGGTAGCGGTAGCATATGTCAACCACCAAGGTGGAACCCGCTCCAGCGCTCTGATGCAGATAACAGAACGGCTCCTTCAGATAGCAGAGAGAAATTTTCTATCTTTAACCGCGCTCCACATCAGCGGAAAGGACAACGTAAGAGCAGACTTTCTTAGCCGCAAGGCTCTAAGGCAAGGAGAATGGGCTTTGAACAAAGATATTTACCACCAGATTGTCCGCAGATGGGGTCAGCCAGAGGTAGACCTCTTTGCCACCAGAGAAAACAGAAAAGAAAAATCGTTCTGCTCTCTGAACCCCAGGGAAAATCCCCTGGCGGTGGATGCCCTCCTGATAAGATGGGACTTTTCTCTGGCATACGCCTTCCCGCCATTGAATCTTCTTCCTCTGGTAGTCAGGAAGATCAGAGAGGATCGGGCAAAAGTCATACTAATTGCCCCCTTTTGGCCCAGGAGGACCTGGTTCGCATGGTTGAGGACCATGTCGGTATGCGATCGCTGGGTACTGCCGAACCTTCCGGATCTCCTCTACCAGGGGCCAGTCAGCCACCCACAAGTAGCGGGACTTCATTTGACGGCGTGGTGTTTGAAAGGTCACTATTAAAGGATAGAGGGTTCTCCAAGACCTTAATTGACACCCTCCTAAAGAGCAGAAAATTAACTACCACTAACATCTATGCTAGGACCTGGAAACGATTCCTGTCCACCTTTCACTTTGACGTCAGAGACGGAATTCCCACGAAACATATTCTGGAATTTTTCCAGAAAGGTTTCGAATTGGGTCTCTCCACAAGTACGTTAAAAGTACAAGTTTCAGCCTTAGGGGCCCTGTTTGCAGGTGATATTGCAAAAAATTATTGGGTAGCAAGGTTCATCAGAGCAGCGGCCTGATCGAGACCTATACACAAAGACAGATGTGTGCCGTGGGACTTAAACTTAGTCCTTACAGCCATGACGGAAAGTCCGTTTGAACCTTTAGATTCTGCCTCACTAAAGGTTATATCTCTTAAGACAGCATTTCTGGTAGCGATAACATCCGCACGTAGGGTGAGCGACATACAGGCACTTTCCAGATTGCCCCCTTACACAGAGTTCTTGCAAGATAGAGTAATCCTAAGGCCAGATCCAGCATACCTTCCCAAGGTAGCAACACAATTCCACAGGACACAGGAGATAGTTCTGCCTTCCTTCCTCCCTAATCCAACCAACCCTAAAGAGCAAAAACTTCAGGCATTAGATATTAGGAGATGCTTACTTACATATTTAGCAGCCACGGATCCTTCGAAGAAGGATAACGCATTATTCCTATCCTTCCAAGGTCCCAGAAAAGGATACAGAGTATCAAAATGCACGTTAGCAAGGTGGATTAGGGAGGCTATCTCTCTTGCCTACACAGCAGGTGGCGGCCCAGCTCCACAGAATCTGAGGGCGCATTCCACTCGGGCCATGGCATCATCCTGGGCAGAAAGATCTGGAGTATCAATTGATCAGATATGTAAGGCGGCCACCTGGTCATCTCCTTCCACCTTTTTTAACCACTGTCGGTTAGACATGGGTGCCTCCTCAGACCTCACCTTCGGGCTAAGGGTGCTGCAGGCCGTAGTCCCTCCCTAAGTTAGTTTACATCTCTGTAATTCTCTTGTGGTGCTGTCATGGGAGTCCGAATAAAGTATTAAGTTACGTACCGATAACGGTATTTTTCGGAAGCCCATGACAGCACCCTTAGTTCCCTCCCTTGTTCACGTATAGGGGTGCACTCCTTTAGAAGATTGTTCATAAAATTACCTTATGTGGGAGATGGTGTAAAATAATTCTGGTAAATAGGGTAGATAGGTTGTATATATTATATGTTGTGTACTAACCATGGTAGCCTCTCAAGCTCTGTAATCCAACTGATGCGTGGGAGAGGTGCCGCCCTTTTGTATCTGTAGGTTTCCTGTTCCTATAGGGCGGATCCCCTCTCTCGTGGTGCTGTCTTGGGCTTCTGAAAAATACCGTTACCGGTACGTAACTTAATACTTTCCTACCCAAAGCTTAGGGTGGTTAGTGGCGTCCGCTTGGATGGCGCTGTATGCACATCAAGTGCTTTATCTTTAGTTAGGTTACTCAGGTACCGTTGTTGCAGTGCCAAATGCTAGGGGGTCTAGATGGACTCTAACCCCATGCCATTGGGGTAGGCTCCTGTGACCAAACTCTAGCATTCATCCTGTGGTATTGCGGCCCTGTGAGATAACAGGGTTCACCTCCTAGTTCACCAGGTGAAGTTAACCAGTGTGTATTTGCTATACCGCCAGTCAGTGTCTGCCATTACTGAGCAGCAGTCCTACATCTCTGCATGGTGGACCCCAGGCTGCGAATGCACCTCATTATCATCTTTATTATTTGGTGCGTTCCCCCAGTCTAACACATAGCATCCTTGAAAATGGAAAAAACAATTACAAGTGCTGTGAAATTGCAAAAACAGGTTTTTTATTTACTATGTTTGCTATATGGTAAAACTGATCTGGAAATATGACTCCCCAAGTAAGTATGAGTATGTAGATGCTGTGGCACCCCAGAGTCTGGTTGCCATGGTGACCTTGCCTCCCTCTAAGGGGTGATGTCATGCCTGAAGGCATGGGGGGTCCCCATGCCAGGTAACACAATGTACATGTCAATTCCTGCTCCAGGCCAGAAAGGGGAGCGTCCTTATAAATTCTGGCCAGCAGGAGGGGTTAGTGAGTCAGAAAGAAGTCAGTTGAGAGAGTAAAAAGGGGAGTTGTCATGGAAATGGGAGCCAGCTGGAGCTCGTGACAGGACAGTGAGAGAGGAAAGTTGGCAGTTGGTCTGTGGAGAGGGAAGGAACAGAAGCAGAGACAAGGGCTCTGGGGAACTAAAATTTCATTTAGCTGACCCCAGAGTGGAGCGCTGATAAAAAGGGATGCCAGAGTCCTTGGCTGGGTGGGTGCTGTACGCCCTGACAGCCGAACCTGAAGGGCAGGGGACTACAAGCTTCCTGGCCATACCGAACACCTGAAGGTCCAACAGGAGACCAAGAGCCCGGGGCTGACAGTGAAAAGGATAGTGCCCGTGATATAGGCTCACTCTGTTTGTCATACAGGTTAGAAATTATCACGCAGGAGAAGGCTGCAGCTTAGCTACAAGCAGCAGGGACCCAAAAAGAGAGTGCAGAAGGAAGGTCCCCAACCCCACCTGGCTAGGTGGATCCCCTAAATGCCTCCATGCAAGCCAGACTCAATCCGTCATCTGTAATTGGTACCCCAGATTGCATCTACTTTCAAGTAAAAGGTAAAGAAAGCTTCACCTCTCTGTGTCCTTCACTTATTCTCTGCACCCCAAAGTTCACCACCATCTGAACAATCAAATATATTTGCCCCGCTCTACCCGTGGGGAGCTGAGCCATCTTGCTGCATCACCCTCAGCCCCAGTGGATCAAAACCGCAGCGTCAGCCACCCATTGCTGAAAACCACAATTAAACACCACATTACTATCCTCTATTTTATGACATGGCCAGGGCCACGGAAATGGATCACTGCCCCATGACCTCCTCCATAAAACTGTCCATTGTGATTCTGGGTACCCCACGGCCCTGGTTTGCGCGTCAATGCCAAGCATGTATATTTTGGGGAGGTATTTGTATTGCAAATCGTAAAAAAACTAAAATTTGTCAAAAAATAATTTTTTTTTGCTTTTGTCACCATTTTCACTGACCTGTAACCTTCTCAATTTAAAGCATTTGGGGCTGGTTAAGGGCTCATTTTTTGTGCCTTGAGCTTACATTTTTAATGATGCCATTTTGGGTAAATGCAATGTTTGGATTGCCTCTTATTGCATTTCCTTTCAATACTGTGGCAACCAAAAAAAATTAATTCTGTGATTTTGATTTTTTTTCTCTTGTTACGCCGTTTACCAATGTGATTAATTTATTTTATATTTTGATAGATTGGAAATTTATGAATACGGCGATACAAAATATGTGCATGTTTTAATCATTTTTTACATTATTTATATTTTTACTGTATTTAATAGTTCCCTTAGGAGACTTGCAGCTTTGATTGTCTGATCATCTGTGCTACCGACAAGAGGAGAAAAGAAGACCAATGCATAAAAATAGCGCACACCTTAGTATAGAAAAATATATAACAAAAAATAATTGTATTCAATTGGTTGACCAAAATAGGACAGATACATGATAAAACACCATTAAAACAACAAATACACAAACACAACACCAATGGTACCGTACGTATCCCGAATTGTGTAATAAACCTGATCCTGAATTTGAATAATACCAGTATATATAGAATTTGTAGTATACCAAGTAATATAGACACACAAACAAGCTCCAATAAATAGAGTCTGTGCTAGCACAAAAAAAGCACCAAAACTGGGTGTCCCCAAGATTGGAAAATGACCATAAGGGGTTAAAAATAACCCTATAAGGCCTGGTAAAGGTGTGTCCTCAAGAAAATTTGTGCAGCAAAACAAATACAATAACAGGCCACCAAGGTATAATAAAGAAGCTATGCTAATAGCATGATATGGGATGGCACCAAAGCAGATTAAATACAAAAGGTGCTGCAGAGAATAGTATAGAGTGCTATTGAATAAATATAGGTGTTAGACTAGGAGGCATAAAAAATTAGCACAGGTCAGGCAGTCAGAACGTAAACATTAAAGAAAGGCAAGGTCCCGGGACAAAAGGTGCGTGGGAAAGCCCCACGGGTATCGTTGCTGCCACAGCTTCCCCTGACGAACATCAAGGTTTATAAATGGCTCAGCCAAAGCCAAGACCTGAATCCAATTGAACATCTGCGTGTTGACGTGAGAAGGGCAGTTTACAGTAATGTCATCATGATCTGACAGACTTGGAATGCTACATCAAGGAATAGGAGACAAAAACTGCCCATTTAAAATATGCCATGCTTGGTCGACTCCTACTCACAATACTGAATGCTGTCAAAAATTCAAAGAGTAGTTTAACAAAGTATAGGTGAAAATAAGGTGGAAAAAGTTCTGAAATTATACTTTTTGGTCTTACTTTTTTGACAAAAACCTGCATTTTAACTTTTTATTTCCATTGTGTGTATATTTGTGCACATGTGCATTCTAAAAATTCTCATCATTTAAAATACTAAGCTTGGTTCTAAAGGAAGTTGAGCTAACTAAATGAGGAATTTTAACCCCTTCATGACCCAGCCTATTTTGACATTAATGACCTGGCCATTTTTTGCAATTCTGACCAGTGTCCCTTTATGAGGTAATAACTCAGGAACGCTTCAACGCATCCTAGCGATTCCGAGATTGTTTTTTCGCGACATATTGGGTTTCATGTTAGTGGTAAATTTAGGTCAATAATTTTTGCGTTTAATAAATAACATTTCCCACATGTCTACTTTACATTAGCACAGTTTTGGAAACAACATTTTTTTTCGTTAGGAAGTTATAATGGTTAAAAGTTGACCAGCGATTTCTCATTTTTACAACAAAATTTACAAAACCATTTTTTTAGGGACCACCTCACATTTGAAGTTACTTTGAGGGGTCTATATGGTAGAAAATACCCAAAAGTGACACCATTCTAAAAACTGCACCCCTCAAGCTACTCAAAACTACATTCAAGAAGATTATTAACCCTTCAGGTGCTTCACAGGAGCTAAAGCAACATGGAATGAAAAAATGGACATTTTAATTTTTCCAACCAAAACTTTCTTTTAGCATCAGTTTTTTCATTTTCACATGGGTAACAGGATAAAATGTATCCTAGTATTTGTTGGGCAATTTCTCCTGAGTACACCGATACCTCATATGTGGTCATAAACCACTGTTTGGGCGCACGGCAGGGCTCAGAAGGCAAGGAGCACCATTTGACTTTTTGAATGGAAAATATGCTTGAATAATTAGCGGTTGCCATGTCGCGTTTGGAGAGCAACTGTGCACCTAAACATTGGAGCTCCCCCACAAGTGACCCCATTTTGGAAACTAGACCCTCAAAGGAACTTATCTAGATGCATAGTGAGCACTTTGAACCCCCAGGTGCTTCACAAATTGATCCGTAAAAAAAAAAAGTACTTTTTTTCACAAAAATTTTATTTAGCCTCAGTTTTTTCATTTTCACATGGGCAACAGGATAAAATGGATCCTAAAATTTGTTGGGCAATTTCTCCTGAGTACATCGATATCTCATATGTGGTCATAAACCAGTGTTTGGGCGCACGGCAGGGCCCGGAAGGGAAGGAGCGCCATTTGACTTTTTGATTGGAAAATTAGCTCCAATCGTTAGCGGACACCATGTTGCATTTGGCGAGCCCCTGTGTGCCTAAACATTGGAGCCCTCCCACAAGTGACCCCATTTTGGAAACTAGACCCCCAAAGGAACTTATCTAAATGTGTGGTGAGCACTTTGAACCCCCAAATGCTTCACAGAAGTTTATAACGCAGAGCAGTGAAAATAAAAAATCATTTGTTTTTGCTCAAAAATGATCTTTTAGCCCGCTATTTTTTATTTTCACAAGGCTAACAGGAGAAATTGAACCACAAAAGTTGTTGTGCAATTTGTCCTGAGTACACCGATACCCCATATGTGGGGGGCAGGGCCGGCGTTAGGGGCAGGCAGACCAGGCAGCTGCCTAGGGCCCCCGCTCCCCCAGGGGCCCCCAGCTAGCAGCACATCACACAGCTGCTATAGGGCCCCTTGAAGCAGGGGGCCCGCTTTCCCCCAGTGCCGACTCCCCCCGCCGCCGCATTGAACTATACCGGCGACTGCCAGTACAGTTCAAAGCAATAATGGAGGAGAGAGCGTCAGCCAACGCTCCCTCTCCCATCATTCCCCACTCTGCCACTGACACAGCGGGTGCGCGATGACATCATCGCACTCTCACTGTGTGCCGGCAGAGCAGGAGACAGGAGCAGCCAGCAGCGCGGGCACAAGGAGAAGGTGAGAATATTTTTTTGTTTTTTTTTAATATATCAGTGTGAGTACTGGACTGTAGGGCCATTCTGGGGGGAGCGGCTATATGCTATGCTGGGCTATACTCTGTGCTGGGCTATATACTATGGTGGCATTGGTGGACTTTATACCATGCTGGGCTGTATACTGTGCTGGGCTATATACTATTGTGGCATTGGTGGGCTATATACCATGCTGGGCTATAAACTATGGTGGGCTGTATACTATGCTGGGCTATATACCATGCTGGGCTGTATACTGTGCTGGGCTATATACCATGCTGGACTGTATACTATGGTGGGCTATATACCATGCTGGGCTGTATACTATGGTGGGCTATATACTATGCTGGGCTATATACAATGCTGGGCTGTATACTGTGCTGGGCTATATACCATGCTGGGCTGTATACTGTGCTGGGCTATATACTATGCTGGGCTGTATACTGTGCTAGGCTGTATACTGTGCTGGGCTATATACTATGCTGGGCTGTATACTATGCTGGGCTGTATACTATGCTGGGCTATATACTGTGCTGGGCTCTATACTATGCTAGGCTGTATACTGTGCTGGGCTATATACTATGCTGGGCTATATACTATGCTGGGCTGTATACTATGCTGGGCTCTATACTATGCTGGGCTCTATACTGTGCTGGCCTATATACTATGCTGGGCTGTATACTGTGCTAGGCTGTATACTGTGCTGGGCTATATACTATGCTGGGCTGTATACTATGCTGGGCTGTATACTATGCTGGGCTATATACTGTGCTGGAATATATACTGTGCTGGGCTCTATACTATGCTAGGCTGTATACTGTGCTGGGCTATATACTATGCTGGGCTATATACTATGCTGGGCTGCATACTATGCTGGGCTCTATACTATGCTGGGCTCTATACTGTGCTGGCCTATATACTATGCTGGGCTGTATACTGTGCTGGGCTATATACCATGCTGGACTGTATACTGTGCTGGGCTATATACTATGCTGGGCTGTATACTGTGCTAGGCTGTATACTGTGCTGGGCTATATACTATGCTGGGCTGTATACTATGCTGGGCTGTATACTATGCTGGGCTATATACTGTGCTGGGCTATATACTGTGCTGGGCTGTATACTATGCTAGGCTGTATACTGTGCTGGGCTATATACTATGCTGGGCTATATACTATGCTGGGCTGTATACTATGCTGGGCTCTATACTATGCTGGGCTCTATACTGTGCTGGCCTATATACTATGCTGGGCTGTATACTGTGCTGGGCTGTATACTATGCTGGGCTGTATACTGTGCTGGGCTATATACCATGTGGTGCTGGGCTATATACCATGATGGGCTATATACCATGTGGTGCTGGGCTACATACCATGCTGGGCTATATACCATGGTGGGCTGTGCTATATACCATGTGGTACTGTGCTATATACCATGGTGGGCTGTTCTATATACCATGGTGGTGCTGTGCTTTATACTATGCAGCTGAGTTATATACCAAGGGGGTACATTTTACATTATATTCTATGGGGAGGTGGGCAGTATTTTATTCTATTTGGGGCTACATTATATTCTATGGGGGGCTGTATTATATTTATTATATTCTATGGGTGGTGATTGCATCATACTCTATGAGGGGCCACATTATACTATATGAGGAGGCTACATTGTATTCTATGGGGGGCGGCATTATCTGTGGGGGCTAGATTATATTGTATGGGGGCTTTATTATATTCTATGGGGGCTGCATTATACTATATGAGAAGGGCTACATTATACTATATAAGGGGCTGTATTATACTCTATGAGGGGGTTGCCATATATTCTATGGAGGGGCTGCATTATATTCTATGGGGGGTTACATTATATTCTGTGGAATAGCTGCATTATACTCTGAGGGGTAGCTGCATTATGCTCTAAGGGGTGGCTGCATTATACTATAAGAGGGGGGCTGCATTATATTCTATGGGGATTACATTATATTGTATGGTGGGGCTGCATTATACTCTGTGGGGTGGCTGCATTATGCTCTATGTGGGCTGCATTATACTGTATTGAGGACTATGGGGAATACATTATATGATGAACTATGGTGTGCATTATACTATGGGAAGTGAATTGTACTACATGGATGACTATGGCGGTGCATTATACTATATGGAGCACTATGAGGAGTGTATTATACTATATGGTGGACTGAGCAGTGCATTTTAATATATGGAGGACTATGGGGAGTGTATTATACTATATGGAGAACTAAGTGTATTTTAATGGAGGGCTATGAGGAGTGTATTATACTATATTGAGGACTATGGGGAGTGTATTATACTAAAAGGAGGACTGAGGAGTGTATTATACAATATGGAGGACTATGGAGTACATTATATTATATGGAGGACTATAGGGAGTGTATAATAAAATATGGAGGACTATGGGGAGTGAATTATGCAATATGGAGAACTGAGGAGTTTATTATACTATATGGAGGACTATGGGGCAGATTATATTATATGGAGGACTATGGGGTGTAAACTGTAGATGTGCTGCTGATAACATGATACTGTATGGTGATTTGTTAGTGATCCATTAGTGATTGTTCTGTCCCCATTATTCTTTCTCAGACGGTGGAAAGAGGCCGGTAAACAAGTGTTGAACGACTTCAATATTGTCGATCACACTCATTTAGCAGCCTGAACTCAGCGCATATAAATACAACCGAAATGCTTCTGTGTGATGTCCAATATGTTAGCTTTTGGGGCCCCATTTTAATCTTTGCCTAGGGCCCCACTTTGCCTAAAACCGGCCCTGGTGGGGGGAACCACTGTTTGGGAGCACGGGAGAGCTCAGAAGGGAAGGAGCGCCATTTTGGAATGCAGACTTTGATGGAATGTTCTGCGGGCGTCATGTTGCGTTTGCAGAGCCCCTGTGTGCCTAAACAGTAGAAACCCCCACAAGTGACCCCATTTTGGAAACTAGAATCCCCAAGTGCTTCACAGAAGTTTAAAAACGCAGAGCCATGAAAATAAAAAAATATTTTTTTTCCCTCAAAAATGATTTTTTTAGCCCGCTATTTTTTATTTTCCCAAGGGTAACAGGATAAATTGGACCCCAAAAGTTGTTGTCCAGTTTGTCCTGAGTACGCTGGTACCCCATATGTGGGGGGAACCACTGTTTGAGCGCACGGCATGGCTCAGAAGGGAAGGAGCTTCATTTGACTTTTTGAATGGAAAATTAGCTCCAATCATTAGCGGACACCATGTCGTGTTTGCATAGCCCCTGTGTGCGTAAACTTTGGAGCTCCCCCACAAATGACCCCATTTTGGAAACTAGACCCCCTAAGGAACTTATCTAGTTGCATAGTGAGCACTTTGAACCCCCAGGTGCTTCACAGAAGTTTATAACGCAGAGCCGTGAAAATAAAAAAACATTTTTTCCTCAAAAAATATTTTTTTAGCCTGCTATTTTTTATTTTCACAAGAGTACCAGGATAAATTCGACCCCAAAAGTTGTTGTCCAGCTTGTCCTCAGTACGCTGGTACCCCATAAGTAGGGGGGGACCACTGTTTGGGCACACGTTGGGGCTCGGAAGGGAAGTAGTGACGTTTTGAAATGCCGACTTGATGGAATGGTCTGTGGGCATCATGTTACGTTTGCAGAGCCCCTGATGTACCTAAACAGTGGAAACCCCCACAAGTGACCCCATTTTGGAAACTAGATCACTCAAGGAACTAATCTAGATGTGAGGTGTGCACTTTGAACCCCCAAGTGCTTCACAGAAGTTTATAACGCAGAGCCGTGAAAATAAAAAATATTTTTTTTTCCTCAAAAAATGATTTTTAGTCCACTATTTTTTATTTTCACAAGGGTAACAGGATAAATTGGACCCCAAAAGTTGTTGTCCAGTTTGTCCTGAGTACGCTGGTACCCCATATGTGGGGGGGAACCACTGTTCGGGGACACGTTGGGGCTCGGAATGGAAGTAGTGACGTTTTGAAATGCCGACTTGATGGAATGGTCTGTGGGCGTCATGTTACGTTTGCAGAGCCCCTGATGTACCTAAACAGTGGAAACCCACCACAAGTGACCCCATTGTGGAAACTAGACCCCCCAAGGAACTTATCTAGATGTGTGGTGAGCATGTTGAACCCCCAAGTGCTTCACAGAAGTTTATAACGCAGAACCATGAAAATAAAAAATCATTTTTTTTCCACAAAAATAATTATTTTAGCCCACATTTTTTATTTTCCCAAGGGTAACAAAAGAAATTAGACCCCCAAAGATGTTGTGCAATTTTTCCTGAGTACGCTGATACCCCATAAGTGGGGGTACACCACTGTTTGGGCACACGTCGGGGCTCGAAATGGAGGGAGCACCGTTTGACTTTTTGAACGCAAAATTGGCTGGAATAAATGGTGGCTCCATGTCACGTTTGGAGACCCCGTGATGTGCCTAAACAGTGGAAACCCCTCAATTCTATCTCCAACCCTAACACACCCCTAACCCTAATCATAACCCTAACCACAACCCTAATCCCAACACACCCCTAACGAAATCCCAACTCTAACCCTAGCCACAAGCCTAACCGTAATCCCAACCCCAACCCTACCCTAACCCTAAACCCAATTACAACCCTAACCCTAATCCCATCCCTAATTCCAGCCCTAACCCTAATTCCAACCCTAACCCTAAGTCCAACCCTAACCCCATTTCTAACCCTAACCCTAACTCCAACCCTAGCCCTAACCCTAGCCCTAGCCCTAACCCTAACCCTAGCCCTAACCCTAACCCTAGCCTTATCTCTAGCCCTAACCCTAGCCCTAACCCTAGCCCTAATGGAAAAATTAAAAAAATATATATTTTTTTATTTTATTATTTGTCCCTACCTATGGGGGTGATAAGGGGGCGGTGATTTACTTTTTTTCATTTTGATCACTATGAAAGTTTATCATAGTGATCAAAATAAATGAATGAATCTGCAGCGCTGCAGATTTGATTCGGCGCACTGCGCATGCGCCCGCCATCTTCCAAGATGGCGGCGCCCATGACGCTGGATGGCGGGACACCGGGACGGATAGCGGGAGGTCGGAGGCACAAAGGAGGGCGAGAGGGAGTGATCGGAGGGTGAGAGCAGATGATCGGAAGGCGGGGGGGCAGATTATGACGGCGGCTGCCGATCGGTGCCGTCAGACGGTGGCGACAGCCGATCGGTGCCGTCAGTCGGTGTGTGGGGGGGTCGGGTCTCGGTCTCCAGCCATGTCCGATGCTATTTCAGCATCGGCCATGGCTGGATTGTAATATTTCACCAATTTTCATTGGTGAAATATTACAATCGCTCTGATTGGCAGTTTCACTTTTAACAGCCAATCAGAGCGATCGTAGGCATGTGGGGGCTAAGCCACGCCCCCTGGTGTTAACTCTGAAGGGTCCTTTGTGTGCGGGTTGGGTGACCTTTCAGTGACCCCGGTCACCCGACCCGCAGGGGGGCAATCAATTCATGACGCCACATAGGCGTCATGGGTCATATTGTCAAGACTTTTCATGACGCCTACATGGCGTCAAAGGTCGTGAAGGGGTTAAAGCTAAGTTCACAATAGACATTTTTGCTGTGTTTTTTATGCTAATTTTCAGTACTGTTTTACAGTACCAGCAAAGCATATGACATTTCATAAATCTCATGCAAACACATTGTTTTTTATGTCATCAGTATTTTGTGCTTTGCATGATTTTCTGGACACAGAGCATGTCACATCATTCAGCGATTTTTCAGTATTTTTGAGAAATTGCACAAGAAATTTGTGGGAAAAATATTGATTTTTTTTCCCATGACTCAACGTTTTTAACTTCTGCGAAGCACCTGGGGGTTCAAGATGCTAACCAAATGCTAGATATATATCTCATTTCCAAAAGAGTGTCTTTTGTGAGGGATTTCCCCTGTTTAGGCACAACAGGGTCTCTCCAAAAAAACATGACACCTGGAGAATATGCCATCAAAATCTGGGTCACAAAATGTCATTCCATTCTTTCTAAGTCCTGCTGTGCGCACAAACATTAGTTTCTCCCACATATAAAGTACCTGCATACTCAGGAGAGAATTCACAACACTTCTTGGGGTCCATTTTGTCCTGTTATTCGTTTTAAAATAAAAAAGGGGCTAAAAAAACATTTTTATGTGAAAAATGTGATTTTTTTTTATTTTCACTGCTCAACGTTATAAACTTCTATGAAGCACCTGGAAGTTCAAGGTACTCACGACAGATATTGATAAGTTCCTTGTGTTGTCTAGCTTCGAAAATGGGGTCAAATGTGGGGAGTTTCCATTCTTTAGGCACATCATGGGCTGTTCAAACTGGACATGGCATCCGCTTATAATTCTCACAAATTTTGCATTAAAAAAGGCAAATGGTTCTCCTTCCTTTCCCAGCCCTGCCATGCACACCAACAGTAGTTTTCCTCTTCATATTGGGTATCGGCGTACTCAAGAGGAATTGCACAACAAATTGTATTCTTCTGTTACCCTTGTGAAAATAAAAAAATATGCTAAAAGATCATTTTTGTTGGAAAAATGTGATTTTTTATTTTCACTGCTCAACATAACAAACTTCTGCGAAGCACCTGGGGGCTTAAGGTGCTCACCACACAACTAGATAAGTTACTTGACAGGTCTTTTTTCCAAAATTAGGGCACTTGTGTCAGTTTTCCAATGTTTAGGCACATCAAGGGCTCTTCAAATGCAACAAGGTGATTGCAACAAATTTTGCATTCAAAAAGTCAAATGGCACTCCTTCCATTCTGAGCCCTGCCGTATTCCAAATCATTAGCTTATCCCCACATATGAAGTGTCGGCATTCTCAAGAGAAATTGAAAAATAAATTGTATAGTGCAATTTCTTCTGTTATCCTTTGAGAAAATGCAAAATTTGGGGCTAAATAAACTTTTTTTGTGAAAAATGTTTTTTTTTCACAGCTCAATGATATAAACTTCTGTCAAGCACCTGGAGGTTCATGGTGTTCACCATGCATCTAGATAAGTTCACTGAGTGGCCTAGTTTCCAAAGTGGTGTCACTTCTGAGTGGTTTCCACTGTGTAGGCATATCAGGGGCTCTGCAATTGCAATATGGCAACCGCTAATTATTCCAGCAAATTTTACATTCAAAACGTCAAATGGAACTCCTTTCCTTCTGAGATCTTTCATGTGCCCAATCAGTGTTTTTTTCCCCCACATATGAGGTATCGACATACTCTGTAGAACTCGCACAAGAACTTTTGGTATCCATTTTTTCCTGTTACTCCTGCAAAAATGAAAAAAATGTGGATCTTAATTAAATTTTTTGTGAAAAAAGTTATATGAAGAAGAGGGAACTGGAAGAAAAATGTTAGACACGAACATGAATCCAGAAAATATACCGATGAAGGATATGAGGTGCAGCAAAAAAGACCCGAGACAACATAGTCTGATGGGAGGGAAGAAAATTTCTAAAATCCACTGGGAGGAGATTGGAACAAAACAAAATCATCTAAATTGCATGCTCGCAAATGCCAGAAGCCTGACAAATAAGATGGGAGAACTAGAAGCAGAAATATCTTCGAGTAACTATGACATAGCGGGAATAACCGAGACATGGTTAGATGAAAGCTGTGACAGTTATCTTACAGGCAGTAAGTGGAGGAGGCTGCGGCGCCCACAGCTATTTGCACTTACAGCGATCAGGTATTATCTATTATGGTATAGTTACTATATCACCTCTCTTAGCTTACATTGGAGTGGTTCATTTAGGTTTATCTATATGGGGACTTAGACTTCATTGTCATGCTGCCGCTATATTTAACCACTTGCGATCAGTTATTATCTATCTATCACGGTATATTTACTTTATCACCTCTCTTAGATTATATTTACTTTATCACCACCCTTAGTTTTTATTGGAGTGGTTCATTTAGGTTTATGTATATGGGGACTTAGACTTCATTGTCATGCCACCGCTATATTTAACCATTTGAATGCACTGTGTTATACATGATTTTTTTCAATTATTTGAGATCTAATTGGTGTATTTGTAACACTTTTTCTACATTATATTGTGCAATACCTGTACATATATGATTGCTGTTAGGGCAGTATGCGCCTTTTACTGGACATTTTTTTCTTTTTTCTGTGTTAATGAATAATTAATAAATTGATCATTTTAATACTATTTTTTCTGGATCTCTTCATTTTTTGCCGGCCAAGGTTATTATGTTAGTCCGGTTAACTGTTTGATATTGTATGTCTTGGAACTGCCAGATCATAATTAATTGTGGACAACATTAGTATAGTTAACTTACAGGGCTGGAGTCTGTTTAGAAAGGATCGTAAAAATCAGAGAGGAGGAAGGGTTTGTCTTTATATCAAGTCTTGTCTAAAGTCCTCTTTAAGGGAGAATATTAGCGAAGGGAATGAGGATGTTGAGTCCATATGGGTCGAAATACATGGTGGGAAAAATAGTAAAATTCTTATTGGGGTCTGTTACAAACCCCCAAATATAACAGAAATCATGGAAAGTCTACTATTAAGGCAGATAGATTAAGCTGCAACCCATAATGAGGTCCTTGTTATGGGGGACTTTAGCTACCCTGATATTAATTGGGAAACAGAGACCTGCGAAACCCATAAAGGCAACAGGTTTCTGCTAATAGCCAAGAATAATTATCTTTAAATAAATGGTGCAGAATACAACTAGAGGAGTAGCACTTTTAGACCTAATACTATCTAATAGCCCTGACAGAATAAGGCTAGTTTCACACTAGCGTTTGTGAGCGCAGCGACGGCCTGCGCACGGCCGCCGCTAAGCCCCGCCCCCTGCCGCACCTCCGCCGGTAGCTCCGCCTACCGGCGCATGACGCTGCATGCGCCCTGCGTCCCCTATCTTTATCACTGGGGGCGCAGGCAGTGCGCAGTATGCGTTTGGCGGCGCATGCGCCTTTTTGACGGTGCGTCGGCGCAACCAAACTGCAGCAGGTTGCGTTTGGCGCAGGTCAGCGCACCGTCAAAAGGACGCATGCACCGCCAAACGCATACTGCGCACGGCCTGCACCCCCAGTGATAAAGATAGGGGACGCAGGGCGCATGCAGCGTCATGCGCCGGTAGGCGGAGCTACCGGCGGAGGCGCGGCAGGGGGCGGGGCTTAGCGGCGGCCGTGCGCAGGCCGTCGCTGCGCTCACAAATGCTAGTGTGAAACTAGCCTAACAAATCTGCAGGTCATCGGACATTTAGGAAATAGCGACCACAATATTGTGCAGTTTCACTTGTCTTTCGCAAGGGAGACTTTTCAGGGAGTCACAAAAACACTGAACTTTAGGAAGGCAAAGTTTGACCAGCTTAGAGATGCCCTTAATCTGGTTGACTGGGACAAGGTCCTCAGAAATACGAATAAAGATAATAAATGGGAAATATTTAGGAACATTCTAAATAGGCACTGTAAGCGGTTTATAGCTTGTGGGAATAAAAGGACAAGAAATAGGAAAAACCCAATGTGGTTAAACAAAGAAGTAAGAGGGGCAATTAACAGTAAAAAGAAAGCATTTAAACTACTAAAGCAGGATGGCACCGTTAAAGCTCTAAAAAACTATAGGGAAAAAATACTTTATCTAAAAAATGAAATAAAGCTGCCAAAAAGGAAACAGAGAAGCACATTGCTAAGGAGAGTAAGATTAATCCCAAACTGTTTTTCAGCTATATTAATAGTAAGAGAATCAAATGTGAAAGTGTAGGCCCCTTAAAAAATTGTGAGGAAAGAATGGTTGTAGATGACGAGGAAAAAGTTAATATATTAAGAAAACTTCTTCTCCACAGTATTCACAGTGGAAAATAAAATACTAGGTGAAATGCTGAGCGACAAAGAAAATCCTATATTAAGGGTCACCAATCTAACCCAAGAAGAGGTGTGAAAACCGGCTAAATAAGATTAAAATAGATAAACCTCTGGTTGCAGATGGCAAACACCCATGAGTAATAAGAGAAGTAATTAATGTAATAGACAAACCATTATTTCTTATATTTAGGGACTCTATAGCAATGAGGTCAGTTCCACAGGACTGGTGCATAACAAATGTGGTACCGATATTCAAAAAGGGCTCTAAAAGGGAACTGGAATTTATAGGCCAGTAAGTCTAACCTCTATTTTTGGTAACATTTTTGAAGGGTTTCTGACAGATGTTATTCTGGATTATCTTAATGAGACTAACTGTTTAACTCCATTTCAGCATTGGTTTATGAGGAATCGCTCCGGTCAAACCAATCTAATCAGCTTTTATGAAGAGGAAAACTATAGACTGGACCAAGGTGAGTCATTGAACGTGATTTTTCCAAAGCATTTGATACTGTGCCACACAAGAGTTTGGTACACAAAATGAGAATGCTGGGTCTGGAGGAAAATGTGTGTAAATGGGTAAGTAACTGACTTAGTGATAGAAAGCAGAGGGTGGTTATAAATGATATATTCTCTAACTGGGTCACTGTGACCAGTGGGGCACCGCAGGGGTCGGTGTTGGGACCTATTCTCTTCAACATATTTATTAACGATCTGGTAGAAGGTTTACACAGTAAAATATCAATATATGCAGATGATACAAAACTATGTAAAGCAGTCAATACAAGAGACGATATTATTCTGCCACAGATGGATCTGGATAAGTTGGAAACTTGGACTGAAAGGTAGCAGATGCAGTTTAACATTGATAAATGTAAGATTATGCATATGGGAAGAAGGAATCAATATCACCATTACACACTGAACAGGAAAACACAGGGTAAATATGACATGGAGAAGGACTTGGGGATCGTAGCTATTGATAAACTTACCTGGAACAGGTAGTGCCAGGCAGCAGCTGCCAAGGCAAGCAGGATCATGGGGTGCATTAAAAGAGGTCTGGATACACATGATGAGAGCATTATACTGCCTCTGTACAAATCCCTGGTTAGACCGCACATTGAGTACTGTGTACAGTTTTTTGCACCGGTGGTCAGGAAGGATATAATGGAACTAGAGCAAGTACAAAAGAGAGTAACAAAATTAATAAAGAGGATGAGGGAGCTGCAATACCCATAGAGACTAGAAAAACTAGGATTATTTAGTCTAGAAAAAAGACGACTGAGGGGCGATCTAATAACCATGTATAAGTATATAAGGGAACAATACAAATATCTCTCTGAGGATCTGTTCATACCAAATAAGATGATGGTCACAAAGGGGCATTCTCTGCCACCAGACCAAACAAGGTGATTTTCTGGATTTGTTTCCTCATTTTGACTCTCATATTTGGGGTCTACCTATGATGTCAATTACAGGCCTCTCTCATTTTTTAAGTGGGAGAACTTGCACAATTAGTAGCTGACTAAATACTTTTTTCCCCACAGTACAGTGATGTGCAAATTAATTGGGACAAAGCATTTTTTAAGTAAAATCGCAAGTAGGTTACCAGTCAGTGATTCAAACCAGCTTTAGCTGCTTTGAACAGGCACTCACACCTGTTCAAAGCAGCTAAAACTGGTTTGAATCACTGACTGGTAACCAACTTACGATTTTACTTAATAAAATGCTTTGTCCCAATTAATTTGCACAGCACGGTATGTCTGTTATCCTAAGATCATTGCAACACAAAAACGGCAATGCTGGCCAGCATTATCGATGGCTCCATTAATTCATTTTCATCACCCTGCTGTGATGATTGATTGTCTTTGCCAACACATGATAATTTTTTCTTCGTCCTCCACATCCACTTGTTTCTTCTCATGCTCCACCTGCAACATATAGCATAAACCTGTAGGGTTCCCATTAGACACAGGGAAGCAAAGAACATGTGCTAGTTGTTGTTCTTCCTCCATTCTCTCTTGTATTCTCCAGTTTAGATGCTGCATGATATATTCAATCATACAGTTGCATTAACATCTGCAAAGTCAGGAAAGTGTGCTATGCCACATACAAAGAGTTGAAATGCGCTGATACTTTCCTAGCCATAGCCAACACCCTTCAGCAATGGATATTTTTGTGAAAGAAATGATGTACTATTAAGTTCAGCATGTGGTCTGTGCAAGGAGGAGATATTTTGTCTAACTGTTAGGCAGCCAGAATGACCCAGGCATTATTGCATATGACAGCTCTCTGTTATAGTTCACAGGGAGACAGCCAGAATGGAATTTGTCACTTGATTGACATCAGCTACTCATCTGCTGTATTGCTTTTCTCACTCAGGCTTTCAAGCTGGTAAATCACTTTGGCAGCACTTTACCTAGCATTATTGAAATGAGTAAAGCCACTCTATGGCATCAATGCTGTACCCTGTGACTATTGAGGATGGATGCATGTCTATTGAGCATGATCTGGAAGAGGTTTGCTAGAAGTCAAATAACCACCGCCTGGCCCTAGAAACAGATGCAACTCCAATTTTCAGAGCTTTAGTTGCCAAATAAGGAAATGACTGGGAGCGCACACTTGTTTTCTTGACACACATTCAGTGATAGATAATTTCAGGTGCAATGAAAAAGGAGAAGAAATGCTCTGACTTCAACAAGAAATAGTGGTGGATTACAATAATGATGGTGATAATAACATTGGCTAGGTGCTAGACTATGTTCTGGCTATCAGAAAGTTTGGTGGAACATCCCCCAGGGCCGGGGGAACTCGCTACCGGGTCAGTCAGGCTCTTTCAGAGGGGAAGTGTTTCACGGTGGTGATGGTGACCTGGTCCGTGGCCCTGGGAGTCCAATGTAAATGATGAAAGTTCAGATGAAGGGAAAGATGGTAGGATAGTTGTAGGGGAAAAGGGAAATCATGACCCGTAGTATTTGGCAATACAGGTGTTAAGCCGATGCTGCGGTGCAGATTCACTGGGACGGTGTTAGGGCAGCGGGGATGGTGAAGCTCTCCATGGGTAGAGCTGTGTCTCAGGGCAGCTGAGCTGGTGACGGTGATGCAGTGCAGTGTGAGGCAGGCAGTTGTAAAATAACTCCAAGGACACAGATAGGTGCAGTTTCTGGGTTTTTACTCACAAGTTTCGTGTACACGTTGGTCCACTTACTGCTGCGTCCTCCAAGGGAGGGGTCTGGCAAACTCCCAGGCAGATTGGGTACACCTTTCAGGACTCCTCCTTGTGTCTTCTCTCAAGGCCGTGTGTCTGTGCTGAATTCTCCTTACATTCCCTGCCCTGCGCCTTCACAAGTAGTGCCCCCAGCTGGCAGCCACGGATCTCCTTAGTCAACGTGGGTCAGGCCCCTGGGTCTGTTACTCATACCACTGCCTTTTGGAGGGTGCTTGTGGCTGTGGCTGAGATATTTAAAGTTACCTCAGCCTCCGGCTTCCCAGCTGAGTCCTGTAGTCCTCCACTAGCTTCAGGGGCCGGCTCCCTCGTTCTGGCCGGGTCCTTCCCTTCCAGGATGCGGGCCCCACGGGTGGCCAGTCGCACTACCCGTGCCCCTAGGACCCCTTCTTCCCAGTTGAGGAGCATGGTTAAGATGTTTCTCTCTTTTCCACCCACAATCATCTACAGCAATCCTGCTCTCTCTCTGGTCCTGTCACCGACTGACTAGTTTCTGGAAGGATCTCTTTACCTCAGAACTAGCTCCTTCCACCAACTGTTACCTTTCTCACTATGATAGGATGCCTAACTATCACTCCACTACCTAAGCTCCTCCCACTCTACCGACCTTCCACACTAACCCCCCACACCCTTTCCTAGCCAGTCTGGGATGACGCCATCCTCCCGAAGGGTACGCCCAGGTGCCCTGACTAGCTAGTGTGTGTGTTGAGTGCAGTGTTAGGAGTCTTGGGTGGTGATCCCTCCTTATCTGAGGGTGGGATACCACACCTCTGGATTAGGTGCAGTACCTCTGTGGCGACCGGACCCTCAGGGGTGCCACATTGCCAAGAAGCGGGGAGACAACAATAATTTTCATTTTGATTTTTGTGCCAATGGTGAGCCATCAAAGGCCTATTTGCCTCTTTCAGAATAGAATCTTCAGTATGCTAAAGAATTGTATGACAGCAATGTGCAGCAATAAGTGTAAAAGAACTTCCATAAATGAGATGCCAACATGCACCACTAGCTATCATCACAAACAGATCTTTCAGGCAATGTTGAGCCTCCTGCACCAACTGCATGTGTGCTATCACCTATTCCGAAGCTAACCACAGAACTAGCAGATTTTGCCACAGAGTATCTTTTAGCTGAATGTCGCCTGTATTGTATTTCCCCAAGCCTAACACCCTCCTGCTCTCATTATATCATCTCTTTGGCTCCACGATCTGGATCCAGGATTTGTTCATCACAGCATCATTATCATTATTGTCATCCAATAACAGCTATCTATATGTGGGAATGGCATAAAATTTGCCCAACTTCCACCATTGAGATTTGGCCCGGGACAGTTTACTATTACCACTACCAGTATCATTGCTTGACATTATAATTTGGTCCCTATCTCTTGTGGCCACATGTCTTCTGAAAACAAAGTCTGACTGTTCATCTTTTCTAATAAATTAACTGGACTAATTTGTTCTTGTGCAATACCTCCATTAGCCCATGATGAGCTGTGAATTATAGTAGAAAGTGGTAGAATGGAAACAAGTGTTAGTGATGGAATGGAAAGTCTGTTATGAACATCTTTCAATGTTACAGCAGCAAAGGTGGTGGACTGTGCAAAATACAGATTAAAATTACCAGTGCAACTGTCAAAGGCTACATCATTCTGCTGTAACTGAGATGAGCACTGTGAACTAGATTTTCCTTTTGTGCCCTCCACAGCCTCCTCATTGATACGTTTGCTAAAGGTAAAGTAGACCATATGTGATCTGTGTTTAACACCACTACTGTGACGGTTACTGCCAGCAGAGCAGATGGTTCTACTGCTTGCCGCTCACATACAGTATTTTTTGCCGTGGTATAGGTAGCTTTTTCTCTTATGGTACTATATAGGCTGCCAGCGCCACATTTTATTTTAACATATATTTTGGACACAAGTAAGACATTTATGTCCATTAAAAATGTGTTGCCAGCTACAATTAACCAGCACAGTAAAACTAATGAATACAAATGAGAGAAACTATTTACGGAGGAATGAGTTCAAGTTGAATTTAATGAAATTTGTGAATTCAAAAATTTCGAGATTCGATTAGCAGTTTGCAAAAAAAACTTGCCCAGTACTATTTTCCACACTGCTAAACCATCAGAGACCAGGTAAACATAATTTTGTATTGCTGCATGGGATGCCACATAATAACATCTTATGGATTATAATACCTTGTATAGTGGTGGTCAGAAACTGGGACATCAGAGATCAGTAGTTCCCAGTAGAGTACAATTTGGGTCACAGATTCATTTTCAATCTCCAGAGTCACTGGGTAAGTCTATCGTTTCTGTAGAATGTAGGTTCTTATGGTCAACAGTGTCCTCCTTCTCTCTCTCTTCTGAAAAGTGTAAGCTCTTATGATCAGCAACTTCTCTCTCTCCTGTAGATTGCGAGCTCTTATGGACAATGGTGTCCTCTCTCTCATGCCTATAAATTGTGCGGTATTATAGTCATTGGGCTCGTCTTATTCCCACCTGCAAAGTGTAATCTCTTTTGGTCAGCGAGGTTCTCTCTTTCTTCTCTCCCTATGTGAATTTATGAGCAATTGCCTGCTTTTCAGCATTGAAATTCATGAAAATTTATTTGCAGTGAATACATTTTTTGAGAAAATGTTGTGAAGTCTGCAAATGTGAATATCAAAAGACTTACTCATCTGTATTAAGCGATTAACACAACCAAGACAAGGCTTAAATAATTCCTACAGTCTATTTTGGCCTGTCCATAATATTAGTGCAATGTGTATGTGTCTTATTTGACAATTTAAAGAGGTGGACTAAAACACACTTATACTGTTGAAGTGTTCAAATCCAATAAAAGCTCACAATATAGTTGTGGGGTATATGGTTGCCAAATCAGAATAGGGAAACAAGTAAGCACAATGTAAATGTGTATTATTTTCAAATTTCTACTTATATTTTTTTTTAAAAACACTATTGTGTTCCTTTGCCAAAACCCCCCTAAAGCCAGAATTCTACATTATTTGTTAGGTACATGCATGGTAAGCGATTTGCAGCAACAGCCAACAGCGATATTGTTTTATTATGACTGCTAAAACCTTAACTTTTTTCTTAATTTGTTTTTTTTGTTATCCTCCCTTTCCACACAGAAAGAGACAGGCAAAGAAAGTAGTTTGTGGACTTAGCCCTCAATGTTGTTCTGATTTGTATAGTTGTTAAATGTGACTATTAAAAAATTTGCAAAATCCTATCCTTTTTTTACGATTTTCACCCCCATTGAATGAAAATATATCGTAATTTAAAAAATGCTTCATTGTAAAGTAGGTATGCATGGGTTTACATCTGTAAACGAAAATGTGGCAACATGGTGCAATATGGTCATGGTTGATATGCTGGATTATTATAATAAGTATTTAAAAACATTTAAAACTTTCAAAAAAACCTATATTTTACAAGGTCATACACAATGTATATAGTAATAACCTGCAACTTAAAGAAAATGTATTTTCCCCCTAAATACAATGAGTTTTTAATATGTGCATATTGGTGTTTAAATGATTAAATCTACAAAGAATAAGTAAACATTATTAGTAGTCTTAGAATACTGAGAACAGATGCAATAGGTCACTTTGAAGTAGACTTTTCAAAATTCTTTTTCAAGAAATAAACACCATCTGTGTACTGAGTTCAAAATTATATTAGAGTGAAGGTTCGTTCTCCTAAAGGTACTAAAATGTGTATGCAAAAGGTAAGAATAGCGGAAAATAATTTTTATTTGCTTGCAATGCATTGTCTATTTGCAGGGAACAGGAAAAATATTTGTGACTAATGCAAGAAAAAAGATTTGAAGAATCCAAACAAACACTGAATGAAGTTTTCAAAATATTTTCTGCAATGTAACTTTATTGTTTTTCATAGGATAGGCAAGAGTTTTATAATGATAAATGACGTTTAATGAGATTAAATATTGGCATATAATTTCAAAGAATCCAGAAACAGCACATTAGCAAAACATTGCACTACATACTAATAAAAATCCTAAAAAAGTATCAGTACTGTACATAAACATATTTATTTTTGTTACTTGTATACATTTATTTGATACATTGCATTTAATACATTGGAAAGTAAATTAGTGGAGCTATAGTTGTGTCCTAGATGCTAAAATATACCAGTAGTTAAGGTAGGACAATAAAGTTGTTCCAGGAGAGAGACTTGGCTGTAAAAATTGCGTTTCAGAAAATCCTATCCTATGTCTTCAATAGGAGAAGTGCAATATTATATCTCCTCCACATGCTAAACCCTTTCCTTCAATCACCTGTAAGATAACTATAGAAAGGATCATACACATGCAGTAAATACGTTTCCAATGTGAGAAGTTTAGTTTGCATGTATTGCCCTATTAGTAATGACAATGGTGCTACTATTCATGAAACACTGTATGATTTTTTTTCACTACAATGCTAGGTAACATTTTATGGACATATCTACTATATAATCGTCTAATTCTGTCTATCTGTAATGGAAATCCCGCGTCGCTCATTGGTCGGGCCCGGCCGCGACCAATCAGCGACAGACGCACTCCGGCCGCAAATTTGAACGACGCATGCCATCGCTACCGTTGGGAGATCTTCAGCGCTAGCCACTGATCTCCCAACGGTTGCCGTGGGTCATCTCCTGCCACACGGAGGTCAGCGGTGACACAGCCAGGAGATGACCGGCGCAGCGCTCAATGTGCAGATGGTACCCATGGTCCATAGGAAAGGAGACTCTCCTCCAGGCCCTGGGTACCATAAATCTGTAAAAAATAGAATTGAAATAAAACATAGTGATACACTCACCTTCCAACGTCCCCAGGACTCTTTCTCTCCTCTCACCACACACCTGGCATATTCCGGTCCCAGTAATGCTTTGCACAAAAAACCGCTATGACGTCGCGCTCTCGTGAGAGTGACGTCATCTCCAGTCCTTCGCGCTAAGTATTACAGGGGCCGGAAGATGCCCGGAGCGTGGAGAGGAGATCGGGGGCCATCGGAAGGTGAATAACGGAAATCCCGCATGCAGAGCACTGTGCCCTCCCGATGCAATAGCATTGGGCCTCCATCTCATCTAGTTACTATATATTTTTACATGTTAAAAGTTGAATCCTACAAAGAGATTTGGAGTATAGCACTCCATAAACTGTGTAAATAAGGATTTAGATCAATTTATATAAAAAAAATTACAAAATTCATGCAAAAACATAGAAAAGCAAGTACAGAACATAATAGATGGGTAAATGTATAGTGCTTACCCATGTGGGACAAGAAATGGTGCTCACTGTAATCCTTAGCCCCCAAGGATTTATTGTAATCCTTATCCCCCAAGGGGCTAAAGATTACAGCATGCACCATTTCTTCTCCCACATGGCTAAGCTATATGTGGTCAAAATCTACTTTTGAGGCACAGTGCAAAGCTCAGAAGGGAAGAATCTCCATATTGAAGTTTAGATTTGCTGGACTGATTTGAGGGTGCCATGTCACATTGGTAGAGCCTGAATAGCAAAACCCCCGAGAAGGAACCCCATTTTACAAACTATTCCTCTCACTGAATTCATCTAGGGGTGCAGTGATCATATTAACACAACAGGTCTGTCACAAAATTTTATACCATTGAGCAGTGAATAAAAAAATCTTTAAATTTTTACCACTAAAATTTAGTTTTAGCAACAGATTTTACATTTTCCCGCACTGTGTATGCGTCATGAAAGTCGGTGCCAATCCAACCTGTGTCACAGAATGATCGCCCTCCTGTGGGCCGGGTGACGGGGGTGAATGAAAGGTCACCCAGCCCGCAGGTACAGGGGGACCTATACTTGACCCCGGGGGGTGGCTTAGCCCCCCGGGTCTACTATCACTCCTGGTGACCTTTTTGTCACTCCCCTCAGATCTGATTGGAGCTAGCGTCCATGTGATGCTAGCCCTCCAATCAGATGTGGAGGGGCAGAGGAAAACAATGTCTGCCTCACTCCTCAGCTTCATCCCATCTGTGGAAGCCTAGAAGTGAGGTGCCTGACCGCTGATCTGCCCCACAGAGCCCGCGATCGCCGCCGCTGCCCGCCGCTGCCACCGCCGCCTGCCGCTGCTAGCACCACCGCTGCTGTGTGCTCAGGACAGGTACTTCCCCCTCCTGTCCTCCACTCCCCCGCCTCTGCTCCCTCCTCCCTACCCCTCTGATCACCACCTGAACGGGTGATCACCCTCTGCCCCCCTAATCACCTACTGCATTTGCTCACCTCCTCCTGCAGCCTCCATTTGCTCCCCTCCTACCCCCCTGCACCTGACAGCTCCATTTTCTCTCCTCCTCCCCTGGTGATCAGCCCCCTAGTGATCACCCCCTAATCACCCCCTGCCCCCAATCAACAGCTGCTGCCATATGCATCTTCTGCTGGTCCTCTGCTCCCCTACTGCCCCCAACTGCACCCGACAGCCCCATCCTCCCCTGGTGATCACTCCAATCACCCCCTGCCCACCTCCTGCCCCCCTGATCACCCCCTGCCCTCCTGATCACCCCCTGCCCCCCTGATCACCTGCTGCCAGCTTCATCTACAGCTGGTCCTCTGCTACCCCCCTGCCCTCCCCCGCACCTGACAGCCCCAGCCTCCTCTGATGATCACCCCCCAGTGATCACCCCAATCACCCCGTTCCCCCCTGATCACCCCATGCCCCCTGATCACCCCGTGCCCCCCTGATCACTCCCTGATCACCCCCTGATCACCTGCTGCTGCTGCCGGCTCCATAAAAAGCTCATCCTCTGGTCCCCTCCTGCCCCCCAGCGCCTGACAGCTCCATCCTCCCCTGGTGATCATGCCCCCAGTGATCACCCCAACCACCCCGTGCCCCCTGATCACCCCATGCCCCCTGATCACCCCGTGCCCCCCTGATCACCTGCTGCTGCCGGCTCCATCTGTAGCTGGTCCTCGGCTCCCCTTCTGCCCCCCCACGACTGATAGCCCCATCTTCCCCTGGTGATCACCCCCCAGTGATCACTCCAATCACCCCCTGCCCCCGTGACCACCCCCTGCCCCCTTGATCACCCCCTGCCCCGCTGATCACCCCCTTGTTCACCTGCTGCCGGCTCCATCTCCATCTGCTGCTTTATCTTCTCAGCACCTTCCTGCCCAGCCCACACCTGACAGCCCCCGTCCGCACCTGACAGCCCCCCGCCCACGCCTGACAGCCCCGTCCTGCAGTAGAAAGTTTTTCACCAAACACTCGCACATACACACACCCACGCACACTATAATAAAGCTTTTTTACACACGCACACACACCACACACAATGTCCCGCTCATCCAAGTCATCCCAGTCACAAAGGGTCTACTCAGTTGAGGAGGCATATGAAATTATTGCCTCTGAAACTGATAGTGAGGAGGACGACCCCACCTTTCTCTATTCCTCCCACTCTTCCTCTTCCAGTGACACAGACTTGCCACCACCAAGATGTCGCAGGGCGAGAAATTGTCCGGAGCCCAGGGAGGAAGAGTCAAAGGCCTTAGAGGAAGAGTCGGGTACCTTGGAGGAAGTCTCACAGTCAAGTGTGAGTTTCCCCCAACCTAGTGCTAGTCACGCCCAACCTAGCACTAGTGCTCCCTCCTGGACCCCGTCCCTGAAAATTTTGCTCCACGGATTCCTGATTTCGTTCCCCAATCAGGAATCCAGTTTGAGGCTGCCAACTTCAGGGAAATAGACTTTTTCAAAGTCTTTTTCTCGAAGTCAATCGTCAGTCTCATGGTGGAGCAAACAAACTTGTATGCCCAGCAATTTTTGGCCGAACACCGAATTTCTTCATTCTCTACTTGGAGTCCCATGGACTCTGTAGAAATGATTACATTTTAGGGACTGGTCCTTCACATGGGGATTGTGAAGAAACCAGAAATTCGCCAATACTGGAGTACCGATATTTTATATCAAACTCCAGTATTTGGCATGGTTATGTTTTGTAAACGTTTTGAGGCTATTCATAAATTTCTCCATTTCAGGGACAGTGTAGTGTACAGCACACATACTCACCAACCTGAAGAAAAAGGTGCCGGGTGTGCTATAAAAGGGGGACAAGAAAAACGACTCGTTTCCAAAGTGAAACGTGTCCTGACAAACCTGGACTGTGTTTGAATGAATGCTTCAGAATTCATCACACGTCCATGGACTAAACACATCCAGACATTCCACGACAGAACTCACACACACTAGGCTGACATACACAACGCCACACACACCAACCTGACATACACTACACCACACACACCAACCCTACGTATACTACGCCACACACAATAACCTGACGCTATGTCAGGTTGGTGTGTGTGGTGTAGTGTATGTCAGGTTGGTGTGTGTGTGTTGTAGTGTATGTCAGGTTGCTGTGTGTGGTGTATACTACACAACACACACCAGCCTGTCGTACACTATACTACACCACACGCCAACCTGACATAAACTACACCACACACCAACCTGACGTAGTGTGTCAGGTTGGTGTGTGTGGCGTAGTGTAAGTCAGGTTGGTGTGTATGTGTGGTGTACACTACACCACATACCAACCTGACGTACACTACACCACACGCCAACCTGATGTACACTACACCACACACACCAACCTGACGTAGTGTGTCAGGTTGGTGTGTGTGGTGTAGTGTACATCAGGTTGGTGTGTGTGGGGTAGTGTACGTCAGGTTGGTGTGTATGTGTGGTGTACACTACACCACATACCAACCTGACGTACACTACACCACACACCAACCTGATGTAGTGTGTCAGGTTGGTGTGTGTGGTGTAGTGTACATCAGGTTGGTGTGTGTGGCCTAGTGTACGTCAGGTTGGTGTGTATGTTTGGTGGCCACTACACCCCACACACCAACCTGACGTACACTACACCACACACGCCAACCTGACGTAGTGTGTCAGGTTGGTGTGTGTGGTGTAGTGTACATCAGGTTGGTGTGTGTGGCCTAGTGTACGTCAGGTTGGTGAGTATGTGTGCTGTACACTACACCACACTCACCAACCTGACGTACACTACACCACACACCAACCTGATGTACACTACACCACACACACCAACCTGACGTAGTGTGTTAGGTTGGTGTGTGTGGTGTAGTGTACATCAGGTTGGTTTGTGTGGACTAGTGTATATCAGGTTGGTGAGTATGTGTGCTGTACACTACACCACACACCAACCTGACATATACTACATCACACACCAACCTGATGTACACTACACCACACACACCAACCTGACGTAGTGTGTCAGGTTGGTGTGTGTGGTGTAGAGTACATCAGGTTGGTGTGTGTGGCGTAGTGTACGTCAGGCTGGTGAGTATGTGTGCGGTACACTACACCACACACACCAACCTGATGTACACTCCACCACACACCAACCTGACGTACACAACACCACACACACCAACCTGACGTAGTGTGTCAGGTTGGTGTGTGTGGTGTAGTGTACATCAGGTTGGTGTGTGTGGCCTAGTGTACGTCAGGTTGGTGAGTATGTGTGCTGTACACTACACCACACACACCAACCTGACGTACACTACACCACACACCAACCTGATGTACACTACACCACACACACCAACCTGACGTAGTGTGTCAGATTGGTGTGTGTGGTGTAGTGTACATCAGGTTGGTGTGTGTGGACTAGTGTACGTCAGGTTGGTGAGTATGTGTGCTGTACACTACACCACACACACCAACCTGACGTACACTACACCACACACCAACCTGATGTACACTACACCACACACACTAACCTGACGTAGTGTGTCAGGTTGGTGTCTGTGGTGTAGTGTACATCAGGATGTTGTGTGTGGCCTAGTGTAAGTCAGGTTGGTGTGTATGTGTGGTGTATACTACACCACACACCAACCTGACCTACACTACACCACACACACCAACCTGATGTACACTACACCACACACACCAACCCTACGTATACTACTCAAAAATAGAGTTCAAATGGAGAGGTGTCAGAGGGCTACAATGGTAACAGATTTTGCCGGAAATGTTAAACATCGTTAAGACGGCCAAAGGTACAGTTTTTTGGTGTAACACACTGGTGGAAATGATCTGGTTAAAAGGAAAAGTGCTGAACTCAGTACAGTGATGTCAACAGACATAGAGCATTTTACCTACATGTTATCAGATATGGTATTGGTGTGGTCGGAGATAGTGCCACGAGCCGTCTGGCAAGGAGCAAGGGACGCAAAAGCGATAGAGCGTTCAAGAAGAAAGATCAACGTGTATGATGGCAAAGTTTATGAGGGGAAAATATGGCATTGTGATTCGCCACCACCTGCTGGAAGGAGATAATGAGGCATTATTAAGACCGGACGGAATTCACCTTACGGACATTGTGCTCGACATATTTTTATCCGGCTTACAGGATGGAGTCGAGCAGGCACTAAGACTGTTGGGTGGGGGTGGGAGTTCTATGTAGGTCATACACATGATCCTCCATGGCGGAAGTTGTAGAGTGAGGCAAAGGTTCGTGATGGCTCATTGGCCGGCTCGCATGTCGATAGGGGACAGGGCCTACGGTGATGAGATGCTGCGAAGTGTAATTGCCTTTCTCTGCCTATGTAATTAATAAACTGTGACTGACCTGTTTCAACCCACCTAGGCCTGTCTGTGTTTCATTGCGGGATTGGGTTGAGGGGGAAGGCACTGTTTTAAGACACATGGGTCTACGCAGTCTGGCAGGCATGGTACTAATTCAGGAACATGCCGCTGACTGTGGAGCCCCTCGAAAGTAAAGCTAGAGGGAATATAGTTCAGTGCCCAATTCCCCCCTCCCACTACTCTTCCAGGTGATGCATTAAGTGGGACACCTAACTGACCAATGGGATTAGAGGGGAAGGGGCATCTGACAACACCTACATGGGTTAAATCCAGATGCCAAGGGTCAGTTCCTTCTCTTTCCTCCTCTGGCTGACCCTTGGAAGCTGTTGTCCCACCCTACCTCCTTTATAGGTTCAACTCTGTTTTTTATATTGTGTTAATAAAAAATGTGTATATATATATATATATATATATAAATACAATTGATGATATTAAGTCACAGCGTAAGTTGCAGAGTAAGGCAAAGGTTTGTGACCGCTCATTGGCTGTCTCGCATGTCGGTAGGGGACAGGGCCTACGGCGATGAGAAGTTACAAAGTGTAATTGCCTTTCTCTGCCTATGTAGTTAATAAACTGTGATTGACCTGTTTCAACCCACCTAGGCCTGTCTGTGTTTCATTTTGGAATTGGGGGAGGGGTGAAGGTGAAGCGATGGCCAGGGGACCACCACAATGCAGGGAGACAACGGTACACAAGATGAGGTGCAAACAACAAAGGGTTAATTTATTTACAGGCAAGGAATGCAGTGTTTAGGAAAATGCAGAAACAGGGGTATGCAAAGAAAACAGACAATTTACAAGGATAATATTCTCTAGCTGGGCCATCAAACAGCATGGAGCACCAATTATAACAGCTCAGTGTATTTATCCAACTGGCAAGACAACACAGTAAAGGAATGTATGATGCTACACTAACTATAACCTATCTGACCTTTGCTAACATGGCCACACAGCTGCTGTGCTCTATCTATTGCAGCCTATCTTAAACCCTAGCATGTGCACAGTAGCGTTGGTATCTCAATCCAATCTCAGGGCCCCTGCAGCTTTGCAAGATGGTGCGCACTTCTTCCTGGAAGCTCTGTGCAACGTGGTCTTTTCCTTATGTGCAGGTCCAGTGATGCTCCTAGAAATGGTGAATTCCCTCCTCTGGATTCCTTTCTTGTCTTTTCTTCATAGCTCCTCACGGCAACATAGGAAAGCCACCTTGTTTTTCACAGAAGAGTTTACAAAGTCTTTCCTTCACAGCTCAGGCACGTGTCGTTCCTGCAGAAATCTCGGCTCTCTCTTCACACACAGAAAAGCAGCCCCTCCCCTCTCCAGTGCTGGCAGAAGAGACCAAAACAGTCTTTTTAGCAGGGAAGTGCAGAATGTCCCACTGCTCTAACCAAGGTGGTGCTGTCTCTTAAAGTGGCAGCTTGTCTCTATGGTCCATAGCAATGCCACCCCCTTACAAAGGCATTGTTTAAGACACACAGGTCTACGCAGTCTGTCCAGCAATGTCCTTCCTTTCAAAAGTGCACAAAACTTCACTTTTATTCATGCCTAAAAAGACAGACACTGCCGGATCACAGGCAGCAACACGGCATCCACAATGCCTCCATCTGCCTAATTTTAGAGAATCTTCTGCTGAGGATTCTATCTGAATCATGCTTTTCAGAGATTTACATGGTATAAGCGATGAGCGTAGAGCACAGGATAAATGTGAGCTGAACCTTACTGCGATCTTTGGAGAGTAAAACAATCAGCAGCAGGTGAAGAGCTGGTTTTATTTTTTTTAATCCATTCCTAGTGCCATATGAGTGATTCGATGACTTCATCCTTTTGGTCTGTGCGATTACAGTGATAGCAGATTTTTAGCTTTTTATGTTTGGCTGCTGTGACACACTATAAAATGTTTTTTTTGTAAAAACTAGTTTTTGCTTCGCCATATTTGGATAGCTATAATTTTTCCATATTTTGGTTTACATAGTCATGTGAGGGCTTGTTTTCCGTGGGATGAGTTGACGTTTTTATTGGTATCATTTTTGCGCACATGACTTTTTATCACTTTCTATTGCTATTTTTAGGAGGCAGAATCAACAAAAACCAGCCTTTCATGAATTATTATTATTTTTTTGCCATTTTGTGTGTGATACAGTTGATAGGTAAGCTTTATACTAACAGATCACTATGATGCCCTGCAATGTCACTGTCACTATTGACAGTGGCATCACAGGGCTTAAACGCCCGCGAACAGTGCCAACAGTGCGATTGGTGCTCTCATGCATCCTACAATTGGATTTTACATGCTTCACATTTTCTTCTGTGGCAGCACAGATTAACCCACTTGTTTCTTCAGTTTACATTTTTTATCTCCTTGTGGATCTGCAGCAGCCTTAAGATTTTCTAGTGGTTGTATGCACACTACTCAATCATATGAGCGCAGTTGTGCATATCTTATAACATTGTTCTCCAATTAAGACTCTATTTGCGCTTTTTCTCCTCTCCTATTTCTCTTTCCAGGGTTTTATTAGATTTACACATGGAATCAATGAATTCAGTAGTGCATTTTTTACTTGTAATTTACCTATCCTACATTCTTCATAATTTCATAATGCCCTTGCCATTTAGCCATAAATTTATATTGCACTGTGGGAATAGGGTTGAAGTTTTTTTATAATAGCAGACCTATCGTAACCCTAGGCCTGATTCTCTCAGGTTTGCTGTAAGTGTTTATTCAAAAGTGACATCAATTTTTAAATTATATTTTACATTTCATTTAACCTTCTGCTCCTAGGACCCTTTGGCAATATATTGAAATCCTCTTGGACGTTAAACCTACAAGTCAAAGATGAGAAAACTATGTATATGCTTGAGGAATCTCCTATATAGCAAACAAAACAATAAGGTAAAACTCTCCACTAAACCACCTCTTTGTGGCTGATAAACTAAGGTGTGCAAGTGAGTTTTCTTCAACAGTTTACATACTGCCTTTGTAACTTTTGACATTAAGGGCATTCCCTGATCAGGAAATAACTTATTAATAGCATGTCACATAATCCAGAACAACCAGAATATGGCAATGACGTGCAGTGAACTTATCAAAAGAAAGAGAGCCTATAGTTCCCTATCTAGTAACATGGAGGACCATGAAAACTGAGAACCAATAGAAAGAACAAAGATCCTTCAAGAGCGAGATAATAAATATTTTTATTCAATTACCATTATAATTTAAAAACATAATAACATAGGACAAAGGAGATGGCAACACTTCCTCTACATAAAATGAAAGACACTGTGGAAGCGAATAAATAGTCAGTACATACAGGTATTGTTAGATATAAAGTGCAAAGAGAAATAAGTAAACACCTAATGCAAGCAATATCTTGTAGAGCAGCAGTTGATATCAATAGGTGACAGGTATCATACCAGACATCTCAGGAAGTATTATACTAATTAAGGTGCAAAATTTCAAAAGTGCCAAGTGCTTAAGACGTAGAAATAATGCAGTATGATGCTGGAAGATGTCCCGAATCTGTAATGCAGATCAAAAGGGACGGATGTCAAGAATAAAGCTATAGTAACATCAATCCGAACCTTAAGTCCGCAGACAGGCAAGGGAGGTTATTGCTTACAAAAATCACATTTTCTGTGGTGCTTAAGTCAGGGTTACCAGAAAATATATTTAACCAGATTTGGACTTGTGACAGTGGACCCTTAACCACTTAACAACCACCGATACCACTTTGAGCAGTGGCAGTTAAGGATACTTAAACCACAGCACTATTAACGGCGCTGAGAAAAAAGTGTATAGCGCCCCCCCATGTCAGAATTTCTCCAGAGTCTCAGCTGCAGGGGGTAGCTGAGACCCAATAGAACATGATTAGGGTTGTTTTTTTACCAACCACGGTGTTGCGATTGCTGTTATTAACGGTATAATGGTGACCACAAAAAAGAAAAGTTAGATTTCCCATTTACTTTCTCTCTCCTCTGTTGTGATCGCACATCAGAGGAGGGAGAAATAGTATCCCCGATTCCCTTCCGATACTTCCTGGTGTCCCTGGGCCCTCCTGCCTTCCACCACGGCCGCTAGTTTCATCTTCTGGGAAGAAAATGGCAGGCACATGCGAAGTGCGCCCGCTGAGATCTGCCGTCCGGCACCCGGCAACAATGGGAGATTTTTCCTATTGGTTCATTTTGGTCACTGTGATAGACCCTATCACAGTGATCAAAATAAAAAAAATGTAAATCAACCCCCCCCTTTATCACCCCCTTAGTTAGAGAAAATAATACAATAAAAAAAATTATTTCCATTTTCCCATTAGGGTTAGAGTTGGGCTAAAGTTAGGGTTAGGGTTGGGGCTAAAGCTAGAGTTAGGGTTGGGGTTAAAGTTAGGGTTAGGGTTGGGACTAAAGTTAGGGTTAGGGTTGGTTCTAAAGTTAGGGTTAGTGTTAGGTTTGGGGCAAAATTTTGGGATAGGTTTGAGGCTAGAGTTGGGAATAGAATTAGGGTTATGTGTCATGCGCTCATTTTCTCCTTCACCTTTGATGTCCAATGAACTCCCTCTGCTGGTGAAAGGAGGTAGTGAAATTGATTTGGATGAGAAAAACCTGTCATCTGAACAGGTGGAATGTGATTGGACATCCGGAATCTCTGAGTGGATATAAGGCCGCCGAAGCCCTGCTGGGTTGCTGGTGATCCTCTCTGCTCTGAGCTCTGGCCTCCAGTTTAGTCCTGTCTACTAAAGCTAAGTTTTTGCTCTGCTATTGTTCCATGAGATTTTGTCTGTTTACTTAGTGTTTGTGTTCAGCCAGCCCTGGTTGGGACTGGCTGAACTCCATTTTTGTCTCTGATCAGTTGATCTCTTTGCTCTGTTTTCAGAATATACCTGAGTGCTGATATAGTGATTTTGAAGGCTAGTGACTTCAGGGCCTTTTCTATCAGACGTGTTGGACATTATTTTTGGCAGGGTTTTTGCGTGATTGCAAACAGTTGCTTTTCTTTCCTGCCCTATCTAGTTAGTGAGGGCCCCATCATTTGCTCAGCCTGTCTTTCTGTCTGTGTTTGTGTTTTCATCTGTTTTCACCGTCAATACATGTTGGGGGCTGTCTATTGCTTTGGGGTCTGCTCTGGGGAAGTTTAGATTTCCCCTTTCTTTAGGTTTATTTAGTTCTCCGGCTGTGAACGAGGTGTCTAGGACCACCATAGGAACACCCCACGGCTACTGTTAGTTGTTGTGAATAGGATCAGGGGTCTGCAATCCGCTAGCTACCAACCTCTCCGGTTTTCTGGACTTAGCTTGTATTTTTGTTTTTTCCTCCTCTGGTGACTCATTCATAACAGTTATGGTTAGGGTTTGGATTAGGTTTGGGTGTGTTGGGGTTAGGGTTGTGGTTAGGGTTATGATTAGGGTTGGGATTAGGGTTGGGGTTTGTTGGGGTTACGATTGTGTTTAAGGTTATGGTTAGTGTTTTTGATTTGAATTAGGGGTGCGTTGGGGTTAGGGTTATGGTTAGGGCTGGGATTAGGGTTAGGGGTGTGTTGGGGATAGGGTTTGAGTTCGAATTGGGGGTACTGTTTAGGTACATCAGCAGCTCTAGAAATTCAACATGACATCCGGTCAAAATTCCAGCCAATTTTGCATTGAAAAAGTCAAATGGTGCTCCTTCCCATCCGAGCTCTGCCGTGCACCCAAACAGTGGTTTACACCCACATATGAGGCATCGCATACTCAGGACAAATTGCACAACAACTTTGTGGGTCTAATTTCTCCTGTTACCCTTGGGAAAATAAAAATTTTGGGGAAAAAAGATCATTTTTGTGCAAAAAAAACATGATTTTTTATTTTCACGGCTCTACGTTATAAACTTCTGTAAAGCACTTGGGGGGTTCAAAGTGCTCACAACAAATCTAGATAAGTTCCTTGTGTGGTCTAGTATCCAAAATGCGGTCACTTGTGGGGTATTTCCACTGTTTAGGCACATCGGGGCCTCTCCAAATACAACATGACCTCCAATCTCAATTCCAGCCAATTCTTCATTGAAAAAGTCAACTGGCGATCCTTGCCTTCTGAGCTCTGCCGTTCGCCCAAACAGTAGCTTCCCCCCACATATGGGGTATCGGCGTATTCAGAAGAAATTGCACAACAAATTTTGCGGCTCATTTTCTCTTTTTAAAATTGTGAAAATAAAAAAATGGTTTTGCTCCACTATAGTTACTATGAACTAGGAGGTCTTTCAAATTGGGAGATCTCCTAAAGGTAACTGATGAAATTTCCAAGGTGGGATTTTCCATAGTGGGGTCATTACTTAAAATTGTCCAATACCTCTGTAATGCTTCCTTAAGTTGGCGGCATCTGCTGTTATAAGTAAATATGAATCTCACTTTAGATTCAATTAACATTTTTTTCTTCTTTGATCGTAGTAAATCAATTCTGTTTGATTAAGAAGCTCTCTTTAATAGTCTTTTGATACATCTATTGGAGTAGCCCCTTTCTTTGAGTTTTAAGGACAAATCTTGTGCCTGTAAATGAAGAGACTCATCATTAGTGCAAATTCTCCGTGTTCTTAAGAACTGTACAGTTAGTATGTTGTCAGTAAGGGGGAATGGATGTGAGGAAGATGCGTGCAACAAAAAATTTACAGCCATTATTTTCCTAAACACTTGAGTAGTAATCAGTCCATCTTCTCCTTTAGAAATAAGGGTATCCAAGAAATCAATCGAATTCTGACTCATTTTATAGGTAATTCTAATATTCAGTTCATTTCTATTGAGGTCTTTTACAAACTCCAAAAAACTATCCTCAGAACCCTGTCAAACTAGTAGTATATCATCAAAATACCTAATCCAAAACACAACCTTTTCCATCTGGGCAACTGGATTTGTGGAAAAGATGATTCTCTCCTACAGCCCCAGGAAGACATTTGCATATGATGGCGCAAACGCCGCCCCCATAACAGTCCCCTGGAGCTGTAGGTAAGGAACATCCTTAAACCAAAAATAATTATGCTTGAGAGCAAAATCCAAAGGAGTGAGTAGAAAAGAAATCATTTCAGAGTCCAGACTGGTCATGGACAAAAAAGTCCTCACGGCTTCAATACCATCATGGTATCTGATTGAGGTATATAGAGATTCTATATCTAATGCTACCAACCACATGTCATCTTCTAGAAACATATTATCAATTTTGTTCAATACATCACTTGTTTCTCGAACATAAGGGGGCAGGATCTCAACAATGGGTTTTTGATACTGATCTAAATATTTACCAATGTTCTCACATAAACTGCTATTTCCAGACACAATAGCTTGACCAGATGGTGATGTCATGTTCCTGTGCACTGTAATAGATACAGGCATGAAGTTATGGGGAATTCAAGTAACAAACCATTCCTGACTGTATTTGAAATAATGTCATCTTGGTGTACTTTCTCCAAAATTTTCATTAGTTAGTAACTGAATAATTTTTTGAGGCCTGTCGATAAAGCCTGTATAAGATTGAATAGCTGCTCCAAACAATTTAAAAGTGACATGTCCCCTACTGTATAATGTTAGTAACAGAAGAATCTTTGGGGGCCTATCGATAAGCCTGTATAAGATTAAGTAGATGCTCCAAGTAATTTCAAAGTCACATGTCCCCTACTGTATGACAGTAGTAACAGAAGAATTGTTTTGGGCAGGAATGGGAACATACAACAGGATCAATAACAGGGTGGCTATGGGAAGTACAAGATCCACAATCCAGCCTACAACTATTACTCATCTACCCAACACCATTTACCAGAGAGCGTTAGATGCTCGTCAGATAATAGGTGTAGCAGATGCGTGGCTCAAGCTAGTAATAAAAGATGCCCATAAAAAATTGGATGCCAAAGATGCACATAATCTAGAAGATAGCCTCAAAGCAATTTAAAAGTGACATGTCCCCTACTGTATGACATTAACTACTGAAGAATTTTTGGGGGCCTGTTGACAAGGCCAGTATAAGATTGAGAGGATGCTCCAAACAATTTAAAAGTGGCATGTCCCCTGCTGTATGACTTTAGTAACAGAAGATTTTTTTTGGACCCGTCGATAAGGCCTTTATAAGATGAAGTGGATGCTCCAAACAATTTAAAAGTGACATGTCAGCTGCTGCATGACATTAGTAACAGAAGATTTTTTTTGCTGGCCTGTCGATAAGGCCTGTATAAGATTGAGTGGATGCTCCAAACAATTTAAAAGTGACATGTCAGCTGCTGTATGACGTTAGTAACAGAAGACATTTTGGGGGCATGTATAGGATTGAGTCAATGCTTGAAACAGTTTAAAATTCACATGACTTTAGTAACAGAATAATTTTATTGGGCGGGATTCGGAATGGACAACAGGATTAATAACAGGGTGGCTATGGGAAGTACAAGATCCAGGATCCAGCCTACAACTATTACACATCTACCAAACACCACCAGAGAGCGATTCATGCTCATCAGAAAATAGTTGTAACATATGCGCGTCTCAAGCTAAGTATAAAAGATGCCCATGAGAAACTGAATGCCAAAGAAGCACATAATCTAGAAGATAGGCTCAAAACAATTTCAAATTTAGAACTCAGCTGCTGTTAAAATATAAAATAAATTAATTTTAATGTGCAACAGCTCTGCACACAGAACAATTTCAACGCCACTAAATGAAAAAGTTGGATATAGCAGGTTTAACACATATATCAACAAAAAATAAATATTTTAATGTGCTTGAGATCAGCAGACAGCTTCATATCACCGCCACAAAATGACAATGTGGGATATGGCCAGCTGTACCACATTCAGCAACAGAAAAAAATTAAAATTTTTTTTAAATGCGCGTTAGGTCTGCAGACAGGTTCATATCACCACCACAACATGATAGCATGGGATAAGACGGGCTGTATCACATTCAGCAACAGAAAAAAAAATTGAATTTTCTTTAATGTGCATAAGGTCTGCAGACAGGTTCATATCACCGCCACAAAATGACAATGTGGGATACGACGGGCTTTATCACATTCAGCAACAGGAAAAAATTAGAATTTTTTTAATGCATGTTAGGTCTGCACACAGGTTCATAACACCACCACAGCATGACAATGTGTGATACGGCGGGCTGTATCACATTCAGCAATTATCAATATAAAAAAATACTTCTTTTTAGGTCTACAGACAGTTTCATATCACCACAGCACTAAATGACAAGGTGGGACACAGCAGGCTTTTTCACATTTAGCTATTGAAAAAATATTATTTAGAATGCTAAACTTGTGCATGGAACACAATAGAAGCAGTGCAGAACACACTTGTAGAACATGTGCCCTGCTGGCTTTGTCTGTGAATCTCAGTAATGGCCCCCCACAAAAAAGGAAGGTAAATTTTACAGCCAAACTGGACACTATCTAGCTACACTAACTGACTGATATGCAACCAACTATCTAACTATCTAAAATGTGAGATACAGCAGGCTTTTTCACATTTAGTTAGTGGAAAATATTATTTAGAATGCTATACTTGTGCATGGAGCACAACACAACACACTTGTGTAAAACACACTTGTAGGACATGTGCCCTGCTGGCTTTATCTGTGAACCTCAGTAATGCCACGTCCCCACAAAAAATTTTTTCCGGAAGGTAAATTTTACAGCCACACTGGTCGCTAGCTAGCTGCACTGGCTGATCTACAACCGCCTAACTAGCTAAAATCTTGCTAACAGTGCCAGCATCAGGAGCAGCTTCTCTGCTCTGTTACCGTGTCAAAATGGTGCTAAACCAAGATGTCCGCTATTTATATGGAGGGGGACGTATGATTCCATCAGACAGTGACACAAGCCATTGTTTCCGGACATTGTGGGTGTTTCCTGCGCCCTGATTGTCTAGCTGTTATGTGCACACATAAAGTTAGAAAAAAAACGACTGCTGTGCTGTGCTTACAAGAATGCTGCGCCTCTGGGCTCTGAAACCCCCCTTCCCTCATCAAACACGTGTCAAACGTTCATAATACACCACCATAATCGTTACTAAAGTGCTGAAAATATTTTTGTGGCAATGAAAATATTTTCCAGCACTTTTACCGAATGTTACTGATTTTTACCGATTTCATAAAATTTTGCTTGGGTTTCCGAGCATGAATGAGAACATAAGCTTCTGTTCATACAGCATTTGAGTTTCATGTGAGATGCATTAGATGGATTTATAAGTATTGCAGCATAGAACAGTTACTAGGCAATCACAGATTTAAGTGTGCTATTAAAAAAACAGTGGAAAATAAAAGTTTAAAAAAATAGCATAAAAAGCAAATCACCCCACTTCTCTCCATTAAAAAAGGTATATTTGGTATTGCCGGGTCAATAAAAGTCTAATATATCTAATTCTAAAATATTTTAACCTATCAAGTAACTGTAATAAAATGAAATATTTAACTGTTAAAATATTCTTTTTTTAATCTTCACACCTCATCTAAAAAGTCCACTAAGAAGGAATTAAAGGGAACCTATCATGCTAAAAAACTCCACCTGCAATTCTGGGGATAATTAGCAGGTTAATAGCATTCTAAAGCTGAGTGCATACTGAATGATAGCTGTAATCATGTTGGGCACTGATTGACAGCCAGCTCAGCATTTGGCCAGCGTCACATTAGAGAGGAATATAGACGAGTGCTATGCGAGACAAAAACGCATAGCACTCGGACCAATGTTAATCTATGGGGCAGCTCCCATCACCATTTTTTTTCTCGGCCGTATTATACATACGAGTGAAATCGCAGAATGCTGCAATTTGCACTGTATATCGGCCGAGACTCGCCAATACAAGTTTATGGGTGCGAGAAAAGAGAATAAACCGTAGCACTACTGTGAAGGTACTCAAGTAAGTTCTCAAGCCAGTCAGATAGAAGTAAGAAACTTGGCACTCAACTTATGATAAGGAAATCCAGATTTTTTTATTTAGGTACCTACCCAACTGCTGTAGGATTGAGGCTATTGAATGGTGGTAGTGTCCCTTTAAACATAAATATAGGAGCATACCTGCAATTCTGAGAAGGAGTGTATAGGTCAAAGCTGACCAAAAGCAGCCCTGTATCTATACTTACTCATTCCTACAGTAGTTGGGTAGGCACCTGAACCCATCTCCTTCATTCCTTCTTATTTTTCTTATTTTTTCTTATTCTCTTATCCTCCCAATTTTATGCTAAAAGACCTTCTTATCTCAATATAGCATAATGGCATTTTTTCTGTTGTTTTTCCTTCTTAACCTTGATGGATTTTGCATTCTGTTTCTAAAGATTTATTTGTTTAATTTTTGTATATAATATTGTCAGGCTGATGAAAGTCCAACTGGGACCGAAACATACTCTGTTTTTGTGACTGCCTAAATAAAAAATCTGGATTTCCTTATCAAAAGTTGAGTGCCAAGTTGAGTGCCAAGTTTCTTACTTCTATGGGTAAGAAACATGCACCGGTGTCCCTTGAAAGCAGGCAATTCATGTGCTGTGTACAGTAAAATCACACTGACACTTTACAATAGAATAGATATATACACGTAGTATAGGTATATATATATATATATATATATATACACAGTGCCCTGCGAAGGTATTCGGCCCCCTGGAACTTTTCAACCTTTTCTCACATATCATGCTTCAAATATAAAGATACCAAATGTAAATTTTTGATGAAGAATCAACAACAAGTGGATCACAATTGTGTTTATTGGTTATTTTAAATTTTTGTGGAACTTCAAAAACTGAAAAGTGGGGCATGCAACATTATTCAACCCCTTTATCTTAATACTTTGCTGCGCCACCTTTTGCTGCGATTACAGCTGTAAGTCACTTGTGGTATGTCTCTATTAGTTTTATACATCGAGAGACTGAAATTCTTGCCTATTCCTCCTTGGCAAACAGCTCGAGCTCAGTGAGGTTTGATGGAGATCTTTTGTGAACAGCAGTTTTCAGCTCTTTTCACAGATTTTCGATTGGATTCAGGTCTGGACTTTGACTTGGCCATTCTAACACCTTTTTTTTGTGAACCATTCCATTGAAGATTTTGCTTTATGTTTGGGATTATTGTCTTGTTGGAAGACAAATCTCCGTCGCACTCTGAGGTCTTTTGCAGACTCCAACAGGTTTTCTTCAAGAATGGTCCTTTATTTGGCTCCATCCATCTTCCCATCAATTTTAACCATCTTCCCTGTCCCTGCTGAAGAAAAGTAGCCCCAAACCATGATGCTGCCACCACCATGTTTGACCGTGGGGATGGTGTGTTCAGGGTGATGAGCTGTGTAGCCTTTACGCCAACCATATCATTTGGCATTGTTGCCAAAAAGTTTGATTGTGGTTTCATCTGACCAGAGCACCTTCTTCCACATGTTTGGTGTGTCTCCCAGGTGGCTGGTTGCAAACTTCAAACAACACTTTTTATGGATAGAATCATAGAATCGTAGAGTTGGAAGGGACCTCCTGGGCCATCTGGTCCAACCCCCTGCTCAAAGCAGGATTCGCTAAATCATCCCAGTCAGATGTCTGTCCAGCCTCTGTTTGAAGACTTCCATTGAAGGAGAACTCACAACTTCTCGTGGCAGCCTGTTCCACTCATTGATCACTCTAACTGTCAAAAAGTTTTTTCTAATATCTAATCTGTGTCTCCTCCCATTCAGTTTCATCCCATTGCTTCTAGTCTTTCCTTGTGCAAATGAGAATAAAGTTGATCCTTCTACAATGTGACAGCCCTTTAGATATTTGTAGACAGCTATTAAGTTTCCTCTCAGTCTTCTCTTTTGCAAACTAAACATTCCCAAATCCTGCAACCTTTCCTCATAAGACAGGGTTTGCAGACCGGTCACCATTCTGGTCGCTCTTTTCTGAACTTGCTCCAGTTTGTTGATGTCTTTTTTAAAATGTGGTGCCCAAAACTGGACACAATATTCCAGATGAGGTCTGACCAAAGAGGAGTAGAGGGAAATAATGACTTCACGTGATCTAGACTGTATGCTTCTGTTAATACATCCTAGAATTGCATTTGCCTTTTTTGCTGCTGCATCACACTGTTGACTCATATTCAGTCTGTGATCTATTAGTATACCCAAGTCTTTTTCACAAGTGCTGTCACTTAGCCCTATTCCTCCCATTCTATATATGCTTTTTTCATTTTTATTGCCCAGATGTAGTACTTTGCATTTCTCCCTGTTAAAAACCATTCTGTTAGTTGCTGCCCACTTCTCCAGTTTATTTAAATCTTTTTGAATCCTCTCTCTCTCTTCTCTAGTATTAGCTATCCCTCCTAGCTTTGTGTCATCAGCAAATTTAATCAGTTTACCCTCAATTCCTTCATCTAAATCGTTGATAAATATGTTGAACAATACAGGGCCCAGGACAGAGCCCTGTGGTACCCCACTTGAGACATTCTTCCAACTGGATGTGCAGCCATTTACGACCACACTTTGGGTCCGATCACTAAGCCAGTTATGAATCCACCTAACAGTTGCCTTGTCCATTCCATACTTAGTCATTTTTTCAATAAGGATTGTATGAGAGACTTTGTCAAATGCTTTGCTGAAGTCAGGATATACTATATCTACAGCATTTCCTTGATCCACCCAATCAGTGATACCGTCATAGAAGGAAATTAAGTTAGTCTGACATGACTTATTAGTTACAAACCCATGCTGACTCTGTTTAATCACTTCATTCTTATCCAGGTATTGACATACATGTTGTTTAATAATTTGTTCAAAGATCTTTCCTGGTATAGAAGTCAGACTCACCGGCCTATAGTTGCCTGGGTTCACCTTCTTCCCCTTTTTGAAGATAGGAACAACATTTGCTCTTCTCCAGTCTTCTGGCACTTCTCCTGTTCTCCAAGAATTTTCAAAGATTATGGAGAGGGGTTCAAAAATTTCTTCTGCTATCTCCTTCAGTACTCTGGGGTGTAATTCATCTGGACCTGGAGACTTGAATTCATTAAGGTTAGCTAAGTGTTTCCTCACTATCTTTCTGTTTATAGATATCCTGGATTATTCTATTCCCTTAATAGGACAGTGAATAACAGTTGATGTTACATTTCCTTTCTGAGAGAAAACAGATGCAAAATAGGAATTTAAAAGTTCAGCCATCTCAACATCCTGTCTTACCATTTCATCATTTTCATCCTGTAAAAATCCTATAGCATCTTTGACTTTTCTTTTACTTTTGACATATCCCCAAAATCCTTTATTATTGCTTTTGACATCTCTTGCAAGCCTCAATTCATTGTCAGCTTTAGCTAATCTGATTTGTGCCCTGCAGGTTCTGCAGACAGCATTATATTCTTCTTTAGATATGCCTCCCTCTTTCCATTTTATAAACATTTTTTTCTTCCTTTTTAGCATGTGCTTAAGTTCTGTGTTCACCCATCCTGGTTTCCTTAAATGCTTCCTATTTTTCCCTCTTTTCGGAATTGTTAACAACTGTGCTTTGAGAATTTCATTTTTCAAGATTTCCCATACTTCCTGGACATTTTTGTCTTTAAGGATATCCAGCCATTGGATCCCTCCAATTATCTTTCTGAATCCCTTAAAATCTGCCTTTCTGAAATCTAACCTTGACGTCTGAGTCTTCACAGGTCTTCCTCCTCTAGTTATCCAAAATTCTAAAATAGCATGGTCGCTCCTTCCTAGGGTTCCAGCCACTTTTACCTCCTCAACCATTTCCTCCCTGTTTATAAGGATTAGATCCAAGGTAGCAGTTCCCCTTGTTTTCTCCCCTACCTTTTGGAAGATAAAGTTGTCAGCAAGAGAGGATAAGAATTTCCTTGACCTGTTAGTTTTGCCTGAGAGAGATTCCCAACAAATGTCTGGATAGTTGAAATCTCCCATGACAACTATGTCATATTTTTTGGAGAACTTGGCCATTTGATGCATAAAGAGCTCATCCATATCTTCAGCTTGCACAGGCGGCCTGTAGTAAATGCCTACAATGGTGTCCTTTCCATTGTTCTGTCCTTGTATTCTTACCCAAACAGTTTCCACAGAACTCCCAGTCTCTGAAGCTTCAATCTCTGTGCAGATATACGCGTTTCTAACATACAATGCAACACCCCCTCCTCGTTTATCAAGTCTGTTTCTTGCAAATAAGTTGTATCCTTCTAGTCTTGTATTCCAATCATGTGTATTGTCCCACCAAGTTTCAGTGATTCCAATGACATCATATTTCTTTTCCTGTGTTAGTAGTTCCAATTCTCCTTGTTTGTTGCCCATGCTTTGAGAAATGGCTTTCTTCTTGCCACTCTTCCATAAAGGCCAGATTTGTACATTTGTACAGTGTAAGACTCGTTGTCCTATGGACAGACTGTCCCACCTCAGCTGTAGATCTCTGCAGTTCATCCAGAGTGATCATGGGCCTCTTGGCTGCTTCTCTGATCTGTCTTCTCCTTGTTTGAGATGAAAATTTAGAGGAACGGCCGGGTCTTGATAGATTTACAGTGGTATGACACTCCTTACATTTCAATATGATCGCTTGCACAGTGGTCCTTGGGATGTTTAAAGTTTTGGAAATCATTTTGTATCCAAATCCGGCTTTAAACTTCTCCACAACAATATCACGGACCTGCTTGTTGTGTTCTTTGGTCTTCATGATGCTCTCTGTGCTTCAAACAGAACCCTGAGATTATCACAGAGCAGGTGCATTTATACGGAGACTTGATTACGCACAGGTGGATTATATTTATCATCATTAGTCATTTAGAACAACATTGGATCATTCAGAGATCCACAATGATCTTCTGGAGTGAGTTTGCTGCACTGAAAGTAAAGGAGCTGAATTGTATTGCACGCCCCACTTTTCAGTCTTTGAATTTCCAAAATAACCAATACATTCCGTTCAACTTCACAATTGTGTTAAAATTGTTGTTGATTATTCACCAAAAATTTACATTTGGTATCTTTATGTTTGAAGCATGATATGTGAGAAAAGGTTGAAAAGTTCCAGGGGGCCGAATACTTTTGCAAGGCACTGTGTATATATATATATATATATATATATATCTTTATATTTCATAGACAGATAGCAGAATAGCTGATAATTCATGTGTCGTCTTCTATAAAATCATTGCAGAAGCTGACTGGATATGAGACAAGGTTTACATACAGTAAACAATTGCAGAACAGTTAAATTTATATATGTCAGTGACTAATACTGTTAGTAGTATGTGTGTGTAAAATTTGGGACCTATATGTATTTAAGAAAATAATGTTTTCATGGAAAAAACTAGCGTGGGCTCTGCAAAATTTTCTGTGCCAGAGAGGGAAACCAGTGATTGAGGGCAGATATTAATAGCCTAGAGAGGGACCATGGTTATTGCCCCCTGCTAAAAACATCTGCCCCCAGCCACCCCAGAAAAGGCACATCTGTAAGATGCGCCAATTCTAGCACTCAGCCTCCCTCTTCCCACTGCCCTGTAGCGGTGGCATATGGTGTATTAAGGGGTTAATGTCACCTTTGTATTGTAAGGTGAAATTAAGCCTGGTTTAGCAATGGAGAGGTCTCAATAATCCTAAAGTTTGTAAAGGGTTAAATTAGCACACACAGGCAGAACAAAGTATTTTAATGAAATGAAAGACCACACAGTTTTGCCATATTTATTCTTCTGCTAATCGAAACGATTCCCTCGATCGCCTGTAATAAATTAAGAATGAAAAAAAAACAATATACCATACCTGTCCGGCATTTAATCCCACAGCGTAATCCATATATGGGGGTTAAAAAGTTTACAACCGTGAGCGGTGCTAAAGCTACAGCCCCGGCTGTAAGCCACTGTGGAATGAATGAGAAGCTGCCGGCAGCAGCATCAGTGAGGTCAGCGGTGAACTCTTGAGCATGGGAAAATGACAGTTCATTTTCCCACGCTGCCGAGTTCATCGCAGGTCAGGCTGGGAGGCTGCACAGCATCAGTTACGTCAGCGCTAGTCAGTGTTTGGATTAGCAGAAGAATAAAAATGGCAAAACTGTCTGGTCTTTCATGTCATTAAAATACTTTGTTCTGCCTTTGTGTGTGTTGATCTAACCCTTTACAAACTTTACGATTATTAATGGATACGTGTCTTATTAACACCTCTCCATTACTAAGCCAGGCTTAATGTTACCTTGCAATGCAAAGGTGACATTAATTATTTATTACCTCATATGCCACTGCTACAGGGCAGTGGGAAGAGAGAGGCTAAGTACCAGAATTGGCACATCTTAAAAATGCAACTTTTCTGGGGTGACTGGGGGCAGATGTATTTAGCCAGGGGGGGCAATAACTATGGTCCCTCTGTAGGCTATTAATATCTGCCTTCAATCACTGGCTTTCCCGCTCTGGTGCAAAAAATTGCTCAGGAGCCCACGCCATTTTTTTCCGTGAAAGCATTATTTTATTAAATACATACAGGTCCCAAATTTTACACTCACACATACTACTAACAGTTTTAGTCACTGACATATATAAATCAAAATGTTCTGCAATAGTTTGCTGTATGTAAACTTTGTCTTCTATCCTGTCAGCTTCTGCAATGATTTCACAGAAGCTGACAAATTAATTATCGGCTATTCTGCTATCCATCTGTCTATGAAATATAAAGATATATATATATATATATATATATATATGTGCGTGTGTCACTGACATACTATATAAATATATACAGTATATATATATATATGCGCATCTATTCTATGTGTATATATCTATTCTATCTATTCTATTCTAAACTATTCTATTCTATACTGTACGTGGCATCTGCCGGCTTTTAATCTATCTATCTATCTATCTATCTATCTATCTAGCCTTAAAACGATGTTGAGATTAGTGTTTTACAATGTGATTTTAACATGAGCTTTTACATAGAGAGAACTGCGTTATGTAAAAGCTCATGATAAAATCGCATTGCATACAGATGCCATACGGATGTCACACTGTTACTAGTTGCGAGGAAATCACATTCTCGCATTGCAAATGGATTACATACGGATCACTGTTCGGGAAACATTTGTGCAATTCTTGGCCATCAAAATCAGACCGATTTTTTTTTTTTATATGTTAAGTGTGACTCCAGCCTTAGAGTCCACTATCAAACAATGCCAGGGCATGGTTACAGCCACCAGTCACTATGAATTGAGTGGTGACTGAAACCACGCTGGGTAGATAAAGTTAATTTCCTCCCAGCAGCGAGTATCTCAGTGCAAGCCAGTTTCTTTTGCGCTTTTTTGCTGTGGTTTTGGCATGCTAGATTTGTCTCTTGTGCATGCTGATAAAGTTACACGTTGAAAAAAAGTCCTATTCTATAGAATCAGGTTTTGGCACAAAAACGCAGCAAAACCTGATACCTGTGTTTTTTTGTGTGTTTTTTCACCACCCATTCATTTTGATGGGTGAAAAAGGCTGAAAAAATGCTGAAAGTGACATGCTCCATTGTGTAAAAAAATCATGCGAAAAACGAAATCCTTATGACAAAAAAAAAGCTATGTGCACGAGATTTCTGAAATCTCATAGGCTTTGCTGGTGCTGTAAAATGCAGCTGAAAATTTGCATTAAAAAAATGCTGCAAAAACTCCTAGCGAGAATTTAGCCTTTATATATAAAAAGTTTAAAAAAAATACAGACCAGTTTGGAATCAGTGTGTTAATAGTAGCCTGGAGAAACATGCTAGCAAGTAAATTTTAACTAAACAAAGTAAATGTTTTTCAGCATTATACCTCACTTGGAATTTCTTTTCCCATTATTTAGTACACTATTTAGGAAATTGATTTGTCTAGGCAGAAAAATAAAGCATGTAAATTTTGAAAGAAAGGGATGATTATTGGAAGTATCAGTAAAGGGTTAAATTAAGTATTAGTAAACCTAAGTCTAGAATAGCTATGAATTGCATAGTGTGCAATATTTTTTCCTAAAGAGTATTGATTTAAATCACGTGCTATTTTTTTGTTCTTTCAAATAATCTATTTTTTTTTTCAAGTATTAATATTCACATCCTCTTTATTTATGTAAATTTATTTCAGAGTCTTTTGAAACTAGTGCATCCTAAACACAAATGCAACTAAGGCTGATAAACATAGGGAAAATGCAGAAAAATGCCTTTGATGCCAGTGTAATTGTTATAAGTTATCTGCAAGAAAGCAAAATAAGATCTCTAATCACACACACTGAAATGATCTGGTATGTTTCATTGCACAGTACCATAGTGATGAAGGATGATCAAGAAAATTAATTAAAAACTGCAGATTAAAAGAAAATACAGGTCCATAGTTGATTTGATGATTTTTTAAATTGATGACAAGTTTTTAAAGGACAGAAGCATCTTTTTGATGTAATTTCCTTCGACACATGCTGCCTTCCTTTTTTTAAATACAATAATATTTTGTGACACTGAATGCATTTCAGGTTTTCATGGAAATGAGATTTGAGCAGCTGTAAATGTTTGAATACATTTTTAAAAGATGCACATTATGCAAAATAGGTAAAAGCAGGCAGTTTGGTAATTCAACCACAGAACCAACATTGAACGATGTTTTTGAAGCAGTTATACAATGCAACTCTGGCTTATCTACTCTAAACATACATGTGAGAAAAGAAAAAATGGATGTAGATTGTATTAGATAAGAAATGGAGAAGGTGGAGGAGTATCTTACAGCCATGGAGGCAGGGCCAGACTGGCTATCTGGCAATTCTGGCAAATGCCAGAAGGGCCTGTTTGGTTGTGGGATGCTTTGTCTGCTACATTGTTAACAGAATCCATGTCTGAAGACACCCATACTGTTAAGAGTTGTGACGGAGCACAAAGTCGCGGGCTCCATCACTTATCCCAGCAGACCACACGTATAATTAGGAATAATGGTCTTGTAGTAAATCTTGCTTTACTCCATCCAGGGTAAGTTATGTATCCCATTTGAGGCTCAGGTGCGGGGACAGCATGAGCCTGTGTGATTTCAAATGCCAGGGTTGAATTTCTGTCCCAGTCCGTACCTGCATGGAGGAGAGAGTCGATGAGGTAGAACATCAGGTACTTCCATTGGTCAAAGGTATTAAACATTTCTCATCACAAATTATAATTCTCATGACACCCTAGAAAATAAACTCAAATGTAAAAACTTGAGGATTGTAGGTGTTCTGGCAGAGGCGTAGCTAGGCATAGTCAATTCTAAGTAGGCTCCTAACCAGGTAATGCTGATTACAAAGAGCGGCATACCCTAATAGTGGATGTAGGAGAACCTGAACAGATGACCCTGCTGTTACTCTAAAAATCTCTATGCAAAGACCATATGGTGATCATATAGTGGTAGATACCAGTACTGCAGAACATAGAGATTACAGTGCAATTATTGATGTGACTTACAGCTGATGTTCTTTCTGGAGAAATAATTTACTTTTATCGCTTTTACCATCTGGCCCAGACCGACATGACAACTTATCCAGCCAGGACTCGGCTGCAGAGATTGCAACAAAGAAACACCTAACTTCTCAAATTTCAGGCAACATCCCCATCTATCCCCTATCTGCACAAACACCTTATCCTGCTGATACCCCAATGCTGAGTAGCTGTTCCTGTATGTGTCCCTATTACTGAACCTACAGTGTGGTACTGTGTGCCCTCTAATTTTCCTCCTACTGGAGACCTAGAGCTCTGTTTCATTTCACTCATAAAGTATGATGTCAACAAAAGTGCCCTACAAACACTGTAAGATACCTGCAAAGTTAATTCCTCCTCAGTACCATCCACAAGCAAAAGTGTTAGGCGTCGAATTCTTGCCACTGCACAGGGGGAATCTCAAGCCATGTCCTCTGCAGTCTCCCATTCTTCTGCAGCCACAGAGGTTCCTGCTCAGCAGAGATGTCGGTCCCAGCGTCTTGCCCAGGCTAATGCTAGGCGTCTGCTTGCTCCCTCAGGCTCAGCTATTGTATCATGCATGAGTCAGTGGCGAGCAGACGCTCCTGGGACTAAGTCCTGCTTTTCTCCTACTGAACATGCCCATGGGACCTCCTCTCATTGGAGGTCGGAGGTCACATGCTCAGGTCCTATTGCTGCTCCGATTGGACCACCAGGAAGGTCCCGGAAGGCTGCAACTATAAAAGGTGCGCTAATATAGAAAAAAATTAGACCATGTGGAGTGAGTGTTGTATGCATGTATGAATGTCTTTGGTGAATGACTCATTATGAAACCCCTACCCTTGGTACACATGTGTTGTGTAGCCTACTCTGTTAGCACCCAGGCTGAGGTCCACCGGTGGCTTTGTCTGTATGCCACGGTGCACTTAGTCTGCACTCCTCGGTGGTCAGTGTTCATTAGAGGCATCTGCAGGTGCGACGCTGTAAGCTCAGTAGGTCTAGAGGGACTCAGACCTCGTGTCCTTGGGGCTGAGATCTGTGACCATTTACTGAGCGCTCTCTAGCCAAGTGCTGTGTGTCTTTACAGGCTCTGGCATTTATGTTCTGTGGTACTGCGGCTCTGTGACATTACAGAGTCCGCTCCTGTTCACACCGGGTGACGTTAACCTGCGTGTGACCTTTTGTATACCGTTACATCCAGCCGCCATTACTAAGCAGCAGTTTACCACCTCTGCACGGTGGACCCGGGGCTGCGAACGCACCTTACTATTATTTTATTATTTGGTGTGTTCTGCCAGCCCTAACAAAAAGTAAGATGACCCTAATGCACCCCACCCCTCAACTCCCCTAGAAAAAGTATGGTGGCCCCAATACATTATGATCCCCAACTGTGACCCCCATACAGCCCTCCGACACTGTAAAATGACCCTCATACAGTCCTCCACAAATTATGATGGACCTCACACAAACTTACACACTGTAGAATTGCATGCAAACAGTATAACACATCCTATAGTGCTCCATACAGAATAATGCACCCCATACTCCATACAGTATCATGCACTCCCCATAGTCTTCCATATAATGTAATCCACTCCCCAGAGTCAATACAGTTTTATGCACCCTATAGTCCTCTGCATAGTATAATACACCCCTGTATGGACTATGATCCATACAGTGCAATGCAAAGCCCATAGTCTTCTATTTAGTATAATGCACCCCATAGTCCATACAGTATAATGCACCTTACAGTCCTTTGCATAGGATAATGCACCCCATAGTCCATACAGTACAATGAACAGCCCATGGTCCTCTGTATAGCATAATACACCCCATAGTCCATACAGTATAATGCATCAGCTGATTCTCCCTTTTTCATCATTGCTTTCAACTGTACCAGCATCTAGGTTGCCAACATAGTTGAAATTACAATGAAGAGTGGGGTCCCAATGCTGGGCCTGGTCCTCCCTGCTCATGGGTCCCATAGCTCTGCACCCACCGATTAAGTTAAATGTAGCATAGCACTGGGTGGGTCCCTCAAAGCTCTTGTCCTGGGGCAGTTTCAATCTCTGTCCCCCCAAGTAGTATGCTATTGTGTTCTGGAGAAGACAGAAGACATAAATTCCCAGTATTTAATGTGTTTCATGCCTGTCATTTCATGACATACATTTCATAAGTATCATAACATGCATTTATGTCAATGTGAACATGTGTTTGATATCACAAGTATCATACGGATAAGTATCATACTTATACTGTCTCCTCATAGTAGAACCTATGTGTTAGCAAAAATATTGCCAGAAGTTCAGTTGATAGATTTATGGAATCAGTTATTCCCAGATGATAGGAAATACTATTTGTTATTTGGCCTTTCACTCTCATTGTGAAATTGGGCAATGTGCCAGCTTATTTCTAATATAGATTACCTAGAAAGAGGATTATCTGATCATAATCCAATGTTAAGTAGTTAAGGCTAGTTACACACTAGCGTATGGCTGAGGTGCGGAGGGCTGCGGACTTCCTCTGTGAAGCTCCGCCCATGGCCGCACCTCCTCCCATCAGCTCCGCCTACCTTGGCATGCGTACCCTATCTGTAACATTGGGTACACAGGTTGTGCCGATGTATGCAGATGCCTTCGCATGCGTCGTTCTGATGGTGCGGCGACCTGAGCTGAACGCAATGTGTTGCATTTTGGTACGGTCGCTGCACCGTCAAAATGACGCAGACGGAGGCATCCACATACATTGGCACGACCTGCATACCCAATGATACAGATAGGGTACTCACGCCACATGCCAATGTAGGCGGAGCTGACCGGAGGAGGTGCAGCCGTGGGCAGAGCTTCACAGAGGACGTCCGCAGCCCTCCGTACCTCAGCCATATGCTAGTGTGAAACTAGCCTAAGCTATACTTTTCAACATATAAAACCAAAAAGAAATAAAATTATTGCATTTTGTGCCAGTTAGGGTCTGACCTCCCTTCCTTGAGCTGGACATTTCATTTAAAATGCTTCCCAAGGCTGAGGCTCTCAGAATTTATGACCCAGTCATTTGTTTGCCATTATTCACAATGAGGTCACATCTGGTGCAAGGTAAGGTTTTAATATTAGAAAGTGAAGGTCAGTCCAGAAAAGGGTCACTTTGCTGCTGGTGGAATAGTTTTTATGCTTTTTTTAAATCAAAAACAGTGTTTACTAAGAATCCTATGTTATTTAAATGGACTTTTGCCTTTTTTTATTTAGTTACTCGAGGGTCTATGATCACTTTGTTTCTTGTAGGTTTCGTCTGTTTCATGACCAATGTGAGCATTAGAGTTGAGCGACTTTTGGTTTTTTAGGGTCGCGTTTCGTTTCGTGAAACCCGACTTTTCCAAAAGTCGAGTCGAGCAAGATCGTCCGATTATAGGGAAAAGTCGGGGTCGTCCCGAAACACGAAACCCAATGTAAGTCAATGGGGAATAAAAGTCGGCAGTGAGAGGAGGACAGGAAACACACCAACAGTGCCCATTTGAATGCCAAAAGCATCCATTCTTCTTACTTAAGCTTATCAACCTTAATTAACTTCATAATACAAGTTACGCACTGAAAAATGGGGGTTATTTGGCTACAGACTGTGGGGGGGGGCTGTCTCCAGGTTTTCATGTGCCCTGGGCGAAAGAGCGCCCCTTTAACACATACCACAACTCATCATGCTCCGATACGGCAGAGAAATAGCGGTATAGTACAATGAAAAATACCTCACTTTTTACATTTCATGACGAGGCCCATCTATTTCTCCATACAGAATCATTGGTCCCATATAATGTTTGAAACAGTATATGATTAGCTCCACATAATGCTACAGTATATGTTGGTCCCCATGGATGAAGCTCTACTGTCTTATGGGCCCAAATAATGCTCCAAACATAATGGGCCCCATTTCTAATGCTCTAGTGTATAATGGGCCCTGTAAATGCTGTTCCAGTGTCTGATGTCCACCTTTGGAATGTTCCAGTGTATGGTGGGCCCCATCTATCATTCTCAGACGGTGTTAGGCCCAGTATGGATTGCACGTGATTGCACAAAGGTTAGAAAGGGTACCATATCCCCAGATAACATGTATGGATAGCGTACACATTCAAAATATATGTCTCAGGAGGCAGGCTCAGACGGTGTTAGGCCCAGTATGGATTGCATGTGATTGCACAAAGGTTAGAAAGGGTACCGTATCCCCAGATAACATGTATGGATAGCGTACACATTCAAAATATATGTCTCAGGAGGCAGACTCAGACGGTGTTAGGCCCAGTATGGATTGCACGTGATTGCACAAAGGTTAGAAAGGGTACCGTATCCCCAGATAACATGTATGGATAGCGTACACATTCAAAATATATGTCTATACATCAGGAGGCAGGCTCAGACAGTGTTAGGCCCAGTATGGATTGCACGTGATTGCACAAAGGTTAGAAAGGGTACCGTATCCCCGGATAACATGTATGGATAGCGTACACATTCAAAATATATGTCTCAGGAGGCAGGCTCAGACGGTGTTAGGCCCAGTATGGATTGCACGTGATTGCACAAAGATTAGAAAGGGTACCGTATCCCCGGATAACATGTATGGATAGCGTACACATTCAAAATATATGTCTCAGGAGGCAGGCTCAGCCGGTGTTAGGCCCAGTATGGATTGCACGTGATTGCACAAAGGTTAGAAAGGGTACCGTATCCCCAGATAACATGTATGGATAGCGTACACATTCAAAATATATGTCTATACATCAGGAGGCAGGCTCAGACGGTGTTAGGCCCAGTATGGATTGCACGTGATTGCACAAAGGTTAGAAAGGGTACCGTATCCCCGGATAACATGTATGGATAGCGTACACATTCAAAATATATGTCTCAGGAGGCAGGCTCAGACGGTGCTAGGCCCAGTATGGATTGCACGTGATTGCACAAAGGTTAGAAAGGGTACCGTATCCCCAGATAACATGTATGGATAGCGTACACATTCAAAATATATGTCTATACATCAGGAGGCAGGCTCAGACGGTGTTAGGCCCAGTATGGATTGCACGTGATTGCACAAAGGTTAGAAAGGGTACCGTTTCCCCGGATAACATGTATGGATAGCGTACACATTCAAAATATATGTCTCAGGAGGCAGGCTCAGACGGTGTTAGGCCCAGTATGGATTGCACGTGATTGCACAAAGGTTAGAAAGGGTACCGTTTCCCCGGATAACATGTATGGATAGCGTACACATTCAAAATATATGTCTCAGGAGGCAGGCTCAGACGGTGTTAGGCCCAGTATGGATTGCACATGATTGCACAAAGGTTAGAAAGGGTACCGTATCCCCGGATAACATGTATGGATAGCGTACACATTCAAAATATATGTCTCAGGAGGCAGGCTCAGACGGTGTTAGACCCAGTATGGATTGCACGTGATTGCACAAAGGTTAGAAAGGGTACCGTATCCCCAGATAACATGTATGGATAGCGTACACATTCAAAATATATGTCTATACATCAGGAGGCAGGCTCAGACGGTGTTAGGCCCAGTATGGATTGCACGTGATTGCACAAAGGTTAGAAAGGGTACCGTTTCCCCGGATAACATGTATGGATAGCGTACACATTCAAAATATATGTCTCAGGAGGCAGGCTCAGACGGTGTTAGGCCCAGTATGGATTGCACGTGATTGCACAAAGGTTAGAAAGGGTACTGTTTCCCCGGATAACATGTATGGATAGCGTACACATTCAAAATATATGTCTCAGGAGGCAGGCTCAGACGGTGTTAGGCCCAGTGTGGATTGCACATGATTGCACAAAGGTTAGAAAGGGTACCGTATGCCCGGATAACATGTATGGATAGCGTACACATTCAAAATATATGTCTCAGGAGGCAGGCTCAGACGGTGTTAGGCCCAGTATGGATTGCACGTGATTGCACAAAGGTTAGAAAGGGTACCGTATCCACGGATAACATGTATGGATAGCGTACACATTCAAAATATATGTCTATACATCAGGAGGCAGGCTCAGACGGTGTCAGGCACAGTATGGATTTGACGGCCCAGATTACACAGCGGAGGAGCAGGGAGAGGTAAAGATTGCAAATGCTGGGGCCCTGCCCAAGCAAGGGGGGCCCACTCGTGGGCGTCGGTACTGGCACTGGGCCCCTCATAGAACAGCGGTGTGTCTGACGGCGGGTGTGCACCACCACCGTCAGAGACACTTGATTGCACTATGAGGGACCCTGTGCCAGTGCCCGCGCCCAAGAGTCGGCCTACCTACCTGTCCAGGGCAATGGCACTCGCACGGTGTCGTGCGCTAGGTGGTGACCCCGGCCATGGGGGGGGAGGCAGCACAGTTAGGGAGTTTTAGAAAGTGGCATATGTTGATGTTGGACATTCAGCTGATGCAAAAGGCGAAATAGGTGAAGTACCAGGAAGAGGTGGACCAAAGCAAGCCATTTTTCTGTCACCCTATGTGTCATCAGGGGAAGGTGGGACAAAATCCTTGGAAACCCATGCGTGGTTCATTTTAATGAAGGTTAGATCATCCACATTTTGGGTTGACAGACAGGTCCTTTTTTCTGTCAGGATTGATCCAGCTGCACTGAAGACTCTTTCCGATAGCACACTTGCAGCTGGGCAAGCGAGCTCCTGTAAGGCATATTGGGCCAATTCAGGCCAGGTGTCCAGTTTAGCGGCCCAATAGTCAAAGGGGAATGACCTGTGTGGGAGAACATCGATATGGGAGGAAAAGTAGTTTGTAACCATAGTTGACAACTGCTGTCTCCTGTCACTTTCCATCGATGCAGTATTACCAGTTGTGTGAGCGGTATTTGAAAAATCAGTCCACAACATTGTCATGAGACCCCTGTCTCCAACGCCACTTCTGCTGTGTGCACCACGAACACCTCTGCCAAGCTGCCCCCGGCCCGTACGGCTCGTGTGAGAACCATCACCGCTGCTGTGTGCTGGGAATGCCTCAAGCAACCGATTTACCAGAGTTGCTTGTTTATTAGCCAATATTAGGTCAAGGTTCTCCTGTGGCATGATGTTTTGTAATTTGCCTTTATAGCGTGGATCCAGGATGCTGGCCAACCAGTAGTCGTCATCGTTCATCATTTTGGCAATGCGGGGGTCCCTTTTTAGGATCCGCAAGGCATAATCTGACATGTGGGCCAATGTTCCCGGTGTCAATGATGCACTGCGAGTGCTGGGTGGAGGAGCACTTTCTGGCAAATCCACATCCCTCCAGTCACGCACAAACCCTGTACCAGACCTTGCCACGCCAACATTTTCACTTGCCCCACGAGATGCATCCTCCTCCCCTAACTAATCATCTCCATCATCATCCTCCTCCTCTTCTTCCTCCACCTCGTCCAGGAGAGGTCCCTGAGCAGACAATGGCTGAATGTCATCAAGGATTCCCTCCTCCTCTTCCTCCTCATCAACATTGGCTGCAGACGCCTGCTCCTTAAGGTGCGTCAAAGTTTGCATGAGCAGACGCATAAGTGGGATGCTCATGCTTAGGATGGCGTCGTCTGCGCTTACCAGCCGTGTGCATTCCTCAAAACACTGAAGGACTTTACAAAGGTCTTTCAGCTTCGACCACTGCACACCTGTCAACTCCATGTCTGCTCTCAAAGTGCCTGGCCGTGTATCCTCCCACAAATGCATTATGGCCTGCCTCTGCTCGCACAGCCGCTCCACCATGTGCAGGGTGGAGTTCCACCTTGTTGCAATGTCGATAATGAGGCGGTGGTTGGGAAGGTGGAGCAATCGCTGCAGCTTCTGCATACGAACGGAGTGTACAGGCGACCGGCGGATGTGCGCGCACAGTCTTCGCACCTTCTGGAGCAGGGCTGTTAACTCCGGATAATTTTTGAGGAAGCACTGCACCACCAGGTTCAAGGTGTGAGCCAAGCAAGGTATGTGGCTGAGTTTTGAAAGGGCTATGGCTGCCACAAAATTACGGCCATTATCACTAACTACCTTGCCTGCCTCAAGATGTACACTGCCCAGCCATGACTCAGTTTGTCGCTGAAAGTACTCGGCCAGCACCTCGGCGGTGTGTCTGTCGCCCAAACACATCATCTGCAACACAGCCTGCTGACGCTTTCCACTAGCTGCTCGATAGGGGGACACATCGTGTGCAACAGTGGCAGCTGCAGATGGAGTGCTCATACGACTGCGCTCTGTGGACGAGCTTTCGCTTCTGGAGGAGGAGGAGGAGGAGGAGGGTCGAACGCCTACAGCCAACTGTTTCCTATACCGTGGGCTAGGCAGCACTGTCCCACCACCGCTGTCCCCTGTGGACCCTGCATCCACCACATTAACCCAGTGCGCAGTGATGGACACGTAACGGCCCTGGCCATGCCGACTGGACCATGCATCAGTTGTGAGGTGCACCTTTCCGCTCACTGACTGCTTGAGTGCATGGACAATGCGGTCTTTCACATGATGGTGGAGGGCTGGGATGGCTTTGCGAGAGAAGAAGTGGCGACTGGGTAGGTCATAGCGTGGTACTGCATAGGCCATGAGTTCGTGGAAAGCTGTGCTTTCCACCAACCGAAAGGGCATCATCTCAAACGAGATTAGTTTGGCAATGTGGGCGTTCAAACCCAGTGTACGCGGATGAGAGACTGAGTACTTTCTTGACCTACTCATAGTGTCTGGGAGGGTGAGCTGGACTTGAGAGCTGCATATGGTGGAAGTAGCGGTGGACAGGGCGGACTGAGAGAGGGTTGATGATGGTGATGGAGTTGGTGTTCTTTCTGATGGCCTAGAATCAGTCTTTCGTTGATATAACAGTGGGATTCCCTGACTGTTGTGGTCTTGCAACGACACCTCAACATTTGCTGCTGTGCTAACCGGTGGGCTTACAGTGGGGGAAACAATGTAGCCTTGCTGACTACCTTCGTTGTGATCAGTTGCACATGTGGCACTTGAGGTTTGGTGTTGTGTCCACGCTTGCAAGTGCATGCTGGTTAAATGTCTAAGCATGCAACTGGTATTCAAATTTTTCAGATTTTTCCCTTGGCTAAAGGTCTTTGCGCACTTCTTACAGATAACCTTGGCCTGATCATGAGGATTTTGTTCAAAAAAGTGCCACACTGCACTCTTCCTACTTTGGCAGACATTTTGCGGCCTAGCACGCTGTGTTCTTTTGACCCTCTGGACAAGCTGTCCAGCAACTCTTTTGATGTTTGGAACCTGTCTTTGGAGTGCTCCTGGCCTGCCAGATAACAGCTGTTGCAATGTTGATGTCTGCTGTGGATGCTCCTCATCTGAGCTCTTGGAAGCAGCACCCTCTTCCCTCAATGGATGCCAATCTGGGTCAACAACTGGGTCATCCATCACCTCCTCTTCTATGTCATGTGCACCTTCCTCTGTGTCACCGTGTATGGTGGTATAGTGTGCGGGAAGGGGCACCTGAGTCTCATCAGGGTCAGAATCTGGCTCTGTACACTGCGAGGACAATGTAGTGCTCTGAGTGAATGTACCAGCAGAATCATCCATCAGCGGCTGTGCATCACTGCACTCCATGTCAGATTCATCTTGGCCTGGGTAATTCACCATTTCACTTGATAATCCAGGCATGGTATGTGAAAACAGCTCCATGGAGTAATCAGAAGTATGGCCTGTGTCATCCTTCAATCTTGGTTGGGGTGAAGGACACAAGGAAAGGTGTGGTTCATGAACATGACCCTCCAATGACGACTCAGTGCTTTTACTTTTTACAACTGAAGAAGAGGAGGCGATAGAGCTGGAGGCTGAGTCAGCAATGTAATACAAAACTTTTTCCTGATGCTCTGGCTATAAAAGCGGTTTGCCAACTCCTAGAAAACTAAGCGTTCGAGGCCTTATGTAGCCAGACGATGATGCAGGGTCAGCACCTCCTGCATTCGGTCCTATTTTGCTCTTGCCACCACAATCAGATCCACCACCAACACCATCATTACCAGCTGCCAACCCCCGCCCAATTCCACGGCCTCTTCCACCAGCCTTCCTCATTTTTGGTAGAAATGTAGACAAAATCCAACAAACTATATAGTAATGTAAAACAAGGTACAAGGTGTCTATAGGACAGGGGAGATTTTGAATTTCTGCAGACACTTGTGGACACTGGACACTTTTGGATTGTGTGAGGCCCACTGATATCTGAGCGCTATGTGACAGGCTCGATGGCACAGCTGTGACCAAAGTGACTAGAGGATAAGGGAGATTTTGAATCTCTGCACACACTTTTGGACACTGGATGGACACTTTTGGATTGTGTGAGGCCCACTGATATCTGAGCGCTATGTGACAGGCTCAATGGCACAGCTGTGACCAAAGTGACTAGAGGATAAGGGAGATTTTGAATCTCTGCACACACTTTTGGACACTGGACACTTTTGGATTGTGTGAGGCCCAATGAATATCTGAGCGCTATGTGACAGGCTCGATGGCACAGCTGTGACAAAAGTGACTAGAGGATAAGGGAGATTTTGAATCTCTGCACACACTTTTGGACACTGGATGGACACTTTTGGATTGTGTGAGGCCCACTGATATCTGAGCGCTATGTGACAGGCTCGATGGCACAGCTGTGACCAAAGTGACTAGAGGATAAGGGAGATTTTGAATCTCTGCACACACTTTTGGACACTGGATGGACACTTTTGGATTGTGTGAGGCCCACTGATATCTGAGCGCTATGTGACAGGCTCGATGGCACAGCTGTGACCAAAGTGACTAGAGGATAAGGGAGATTTTGAATCTCTGCACACACTTTTGGACACTGGACACTTTTGGATTGTGTGAGGCCCAATGAATATCTGAGCGCTATGTGACAGGCTCGATGGCACATCTGTGACCAAAGTGACTAGAGGATAAGGGAGATTTTGAATCTCTGCACACACTTTTGGACACTGGATGGACACTTTTGGATTGTGTGAGGCCCACTGATATCTGAGCGCTATGTGACAGGCTCGATGGCACAGCTGTGACCAAAGTGACTAGAGGATAAGGGAGATTTTGAATCTCTGCACACACTTTTGGACACTGGATACTTTTGGATTGTGTGAGGCCCACTGATATCTGAGCGCTATGTGACAGGCTCGATGGCACAGCTGTGACCAAAGTGACTAGAGGATAAGGGAGATTTTGAATCTCTGCACACACTTTTGGACACTGGATGGACACTTTTGGATTGTGTGAGGCCCACTGATATCTGAGCGCTATGTGACAGGCTCGATGGCACAGCTGTGACCAAAGTGACTAGAGGATAAGGGAGATTTTGAATCTCTGCACACACTTTTGGACACTGGACACTTTTGGATTGTGTGAGGCCCACTGATATCTGAGCGCTATGTGACAGGCTCGATGGCACAGCTGTGACAAAAGTGACTAGAGGATAAGGGAGATTTTGAATCTCTGCACACACTTTTGGACACTGGATGGACACTTTTGGATTGTGTGAGGCCCACTGATATCTGAGCGCTATGTGACAGGCTCGATGGCACAGCTGTGACCAAAGTGACTAGAGGATAAGGGAGATTTTGAATCTCTGCACACACTTTTGGACACTGGACACTTTTGGATTGTGTGAGGCCCAATGAATATCTGAGCGCTATGTGACAGGCTCGATGGCACAGCTGTGACAAAAGTGACTAGCGGATAAGGGAGATTTTGAATCTCTGCACACACTTTTGGACACTGGATGGACACTTTTGGATTGTGTGAGGCCCACTGATATCTGAGCGCTATGTGACAGGCTCGATGGCACAGCTGTGACAAAAGTGACTAGAGGATAAGGGAGATTTTGAATCTCTGCACACACTTTTGGACACTGGATGGATACTTTTGGATTGTGTGAGGCCCACTGATATCTGAGCGCTATGTGACAGGCTCGATGGCACAGCTGTGACCAAAGTGACTAGAGGATAAGGGAGATTTTGAATCTTTGCACACACTTTTGGACACTGGACACTTTTGGATTGTGTGAGGCCCAATGAATATCTGAGCGCTATGTGACAGGCTCGATGGCACAGCTGTGACCAAAGTGACTAGAGGATAAGGGAGATTTTGAATCTCTGCACACACTTTTGGACACTGGACACTTTTGGATTGTGTGAGGCCCACTGATATCTGAGCGCTATGTGACAGGCTCGATGGCACAGCTGTGACCAAAGTGACTAGAGGATAAGGGAGATTTTGAATCTCTGCACACACTTTTGGACACTGGATGGACACTTTTGGATTGTGTGAGGCCCACTGATATCTGAGCGCTATGTGACAGGCTCGATGGCACAGCTGTGACCAAAGTGACTAGAGGATAAGGGAGATTTTGAATCTCTGCACACACTTTTGGACACTGGACACTTTTGGATTGTGTGAGGCCCAATGAATATCTGAGCGCTATGTGACAGGCTCGATGGCACAGCTGTGACAAAAGTGACTAGAGGATAAGGGAGATTTTGAATCTCTGCACACACTTTTGGACACTGGATGGACACTTTTGGATTGTGTGAGGCCCACTGATATCTGAGCGCTATGTGACAGGCTCGATGGCACAGCTGTGACCAAAGTGACTAGAGGATAAGGGAGATTTTGAATCTCTGCACACACTTTTGGACACTGGACACTTTTGGATTGTGTGAGGCCCACTGATATCTGAGCGCTATGTGACAGGCTCGATGGCACAGCTGTGACAAAAGTGACTAGAGGATAAGGGAGATTTTGAATCTCTGCACACACTTTTGGACACTGGATGGACACTTTTGGATTGTGTGAGGCCCACTGATATCTGAGCGCTATGTGACAGGCTCGATGGCACAGCTGTGACCAAAGTGACTAGAGGATAAGGGAGATTTTGAATCTCTGCACACACTTTTGGACACTGGACACTTTTGGATTGTGTGAGGCCCAATGAATATCTGAGCGCTATGTGACAGGCTCGATGGCACAGCTGTGACAAAAGTGACTAGAGGATAAGGGAGATTTTGAATCTCTGCACACACTTTTGGACACTGGATGGACACTTTTGGATTGTGTGAGGCCCACTGATATCTGAGCGCTATGTGACAGGCTCAATGGCACAGCTGTGACCAAAGTGACTAGAGGATAAGGGAGATTTTGAATCTCTGCACACACTTTTGGACACTGGACACTTTTGGATTGTGTGAGGCCCAATGAATATCTGAGCGCTATGTGACAGGCTCGATGGCACAGCTGTGACAAAAGTGACTAGAGGATAAGGGAGATTTTGAATCTCTGCATACACTTTTGGACACTGGATGGACACTTTTGGATTGTGTGAGGCCCACTGATATCTGAGCGCTATGTGACAGGCTCGATGGCACAGCTGTGACCAAAGTGACTAGAGGATAAGGGAGATTTTGAATCTCTGCACACACTTTTGGACACTGGATGGACACTTTTGGATTGTGTGAGGCCCACTGATATCTGAGCGCTATGTGACAGGCTCGATGGCACAGCTGTGACCAAAGTGACTAGAGGATAAGGGAGATTTTGAATCTCTGCACACACTTTTGGACACTGGACACTTTTGGATTGTGTGAGGCCCAATGAATATCTGAGCGCTATGTGACAGGCTCGATGGCACATCTGTGACCAAAGTGACTAGAGGATAAGGGAGATTTTGAATCTCTGCACACACTTTTGGACACTGGATGGACACTTTTGGATTGTGTGAGGCCCACTGATATCTGAGCGCTATGTGACAGGCTCGATGGCACAGCTGTGACCAAAGTGACTAGAGGATAAGGGAGATTTTGAATCTCTGCACACACTTTTGGACACTGGATACTTTTGGATTGTGTGAGGCCCACTGATATCTGAGCGCTATGTGACAGGCTCGATGGCACAGCTGTGACCAAAGTGACTAGAGGATAAGGGAGATTTTGAATCTCTGCACACACTTTTGGACACTGGATGGACACTTTTGGATTGTGTGAGGCCCACTGATATCTGAGCGCTATGTGACAGGCTCGATGGCACAGCTGTGACCAAAGTGACTAGAGGATAAGGGAGATTTTGAATCTCTGCACACACTTTTGGACACTGGACACTTTTGGATTGTGTGAGGCCCACTGATATTTGAGCGCTATGTGACAGGCTCGATGGCACAGCTGTGACAAAAGTGACTAGAGGATAAGGGAGATTTTGAATCTCTGCACACACTTTTGGACACTGGATGGACACTTTTGGATTGTGTGAGGCCCACTGATATCTGAGCGCTATGTGACAGGCTCGATGGCACAGCTGTGACCAAAGTGACTAGAGGATAAGGGAGATTTTGAATCTCTGCACACACTTTTGGACACTGGACACTTTTGGATTGTGTGAGGCCCAATGAATATCTGAGCGCTATGTGACAGGCTCGATGGCACAGCTGTGACAAAAGTGACTAGCGGATAAGGGAGATTTTGAATCTCTGCACACACTTTTGGACACTGGATGGACACTTTTGGATTGTGTGAGGCCCACTGATATCTGAGCGCTATGTGACAGGCTCGATGGCACAGCTGTGACAAAAGTGACTAGAGGATAAGGGAGATTTTGAATCTCTGCACACACTTTTGGACACTGGATGGATACTTTTGGATTGTGTGAGGCCCACTGATATCTGAGCGCTATGTGACAGGCTCGATGGCACAGCTGTGACCAAAGTGACTAGAGGATAAGGGAGATTTTGAATCTTTGCACACACTTTTGGACACTGGACACTTTTGGATTGTGTGAGGCCCAATGAATATCTGAGCGCTATGTGACAGGCTCGATGGCACAGCTGTGACCAAAGTGACTAGAGGATAAGGGAGATTTTGAATCTCTGCACACACTTTTGGACACTGGACACTTTTGGATTGTGTGAGGCCCACTGATATCTGAGCGCTATGTGACAGGCTCGATGGCACAGCTGTGACCAAAGTGACTAGAGGATAAGGGAGATTTTGAATCTCTGCACACACTTTTGGACACTGGATGGACACTTTTGGATTGTGTGAGGCCCACTGATATCTGAGCGCTATGTGACAGGCTCGATGGCACAGCTGTGACCAAAGTGACTAGAGGATAAGGGAGATTTTGAATCTCTGCACACACTTTTGGACACTGGACACTTTTGGATTGTGTGAGGCCCAATGAATATCTGAGCGCTATGTGACAGGCTCGATGGCACAGCTGTGACAAAAGTGACTAGAGGATAAGGGAGATTTTGAATCTCTGCACACACTTTTGGACACTGGATGGACACTTTTGGATTGTGTGAGGCCCACTGATATCTGAGCGCTATGTGACAGGCTCGATGGCACAGCTGTGACCAAAGTGACTAGAGGATAAGGGAGATTTTGAATCTCTGCACACACTTTTGGACACTGGACACTTTTGGATTGTGTGAGGCCCACTGATATCTGAGCGCTATGTGACAGGCTCGATGGCACAGCTGTGACAAAAGTGACTAGAGGATAAGGGAGATTTTGAATCTCTGCACACACTTTTGGACACTGGATGGACACTTTTGGATTGTGTGAGGCCCACTGATATCTGAGCGCTATGTGACAGGCTCGATGGCACAGCTGTGACCAAAGTGACTAGAGGATAAGGGAGATTTTGAATCTCTGCACACACTTTTGGACACTGGACACTTTTGGATTGTGTGAGGCCCAATGAATATCTGAGCGCTATGTGACAGGCTCGATGGCACAGCTGTGACAAAAGTGACTAGAGGATAAGGGAGATTTTGAATCTCTGCACACACTTTTGGACACTGGATGGACACTTTTGGATTGTGTGAGGCCCACTGATACCTGAGCGCTATGTGACAGGCTCGATGGCACAGCTGTGACCAAAGTGACTAGAGGATAAGGGAGATTTTGAATCTCTGCACACACTTTTGGACACTGGACACTTTTGGATTGTGTGAGGCCCAATGAATATCTGAGCGCTATGTGACAGGCTCGATGGCACAGCTGTGACAAAAGTGACTAGAGGATAAGGGAGATTGGATTGCTTTTAAAAAAGCAGTTTGTGGAGCAGTGGGTAAACAGCAATGCCAGCCTGTCAGGAAGCCTTAGAAGGCAGCCCAACAACCAACACCACTGATACACCACTATATAGCCTCCCCTTGCACTGCACACACAGTGACTGGTGTGTTGTGCAGGCCAAATCGCTAGCAGCAGAAGCAGTTTTTTTGTCTTCTTCCCTGCCTAACGCTCTCCCTACAGAATCAGCAGCAACCTCTCCCTATACTAAGATCGGCAGAAGTAAGATGGCGGTCGGCATGCACACCCTTTTATACCCCCTGTGACGCCCACCAAAGCAAGCCAATCACTTGCATGCTCTTCTGAAAGATGGTGGTGACCCGTGCCTATGTCATCACGTTGCCCACAGTGTCCGTGGATCCTGATTGGCTGAAAAAGAGCGCAAAACAAACTTTTGAAACGCGACTTTGGCGCGTAAGTCGCCGACCTCGTGGCTGACCTCATCCTAGGGTCGGGTTTCGTTTCTTGAAACCCGACTTTGCCAAAAGTCGGCGACTTTTGAATTTTTTCGACTCGTTTCGCTCAACTCTAGTGAGCATGATTTTGTGTTGCATACTTTATATACCAACTGAAACTTCAGCTCAATTTTTGTGTTTTTACTTTTCAACATATGTAGTGGAAACTCCCTTTAGAAACTCAGCCTGCATAGGCTTCCAGTTTTAAATATTGCTCCAACTATAGCTGAAAAACAGCAGGAGTTCTTTAATGTAAATGAGGGTACTGTCTCAGCATTAATGGTATTTGACATTATAAAAATATATGTGAGAGTAGAGTTGAGCGAAACGGGTTGATCAAATTCATAAGTCGTCGACTTTTGCTAAAGTCGGGTTTTGCCGATTGAATCCCGACCATAGCGTGAGGTCGGTCATGAGGTTGCCGACTCGCGTGCCAAAGTCGCGTTTCCCATAATGCTTCCAGTGCCTTTTCTCAGCCAATCATCAAGGACGCACACTGTGGGCAACTCGATGACATTGGCAGCGGCCTCCACCATCTTAGAGAAGGGCATTTGTGTGATTGGCTTGCTTTGTGTCGCGCCACAGTGACTATAAAAGCCCTGACCGCCGACCGCCATTTTATTTTGGCCGATCTTAGCATAGGGAGAGGTTGCTGCCGCTGATTCTCAATAGAGAGAGAGTTAAGCAACAAAGAAAAAAAACTGTGCTTCTTCTGATAGCGATTTCAACTGTACAGTTAGTGTGCAGTGACAGGGGAGGATTTTTGTGTGTGCAGCAGCGCTGGTGGTTATTAGGCTGCCTTATAAGGCTACCTGATAGCTGCATCGCTGTGTGCACACTGCTGTGCAGACTGCTTTTTTAAAAGCAAAAACTTTTATTCTGATTTTCTGCACAGTTACAGAGCGTTCATTTTTTCCACACACCGTATAGAGCTGTACGCTCCTCACACACTACCGTATACCAGCTGGTATCATGGACATATACATGCTATCTGTGATTGACTCCGTAAAAAAAAGACAGAGCTTTTAAATTTTCCATACATACACCGTATAGAGCTGTCCGCTTCTCAAACAGTATTGTATATCTGCTGTTTGTATGACGGTCAAATCTATACAGAGAAGACTTGTGTGTGTGAGATTCCGTAAAAACATATATGGACATTTCAATTTTTCCATACACTGTATAGAGCTGTCCGCTTCTTAAACAGTATTGTATATCTGCTGTTTGATTATGGTAAAATCTATGCAGAGACAGCGTGTGTGTGTGACTCCGTAAAAAAATAGTTGGAGATTTAAAATTTTCCATACATACACCGTATAGAGCTGTACGCTCCTCACACACTACCGTGTACCGGCTGGTATCACGGACAAATACATGCTATCTGTGTGAGACTCCGTAAAAAGATAGACGGAGATTTTCATTTTTACATACATATACCGTATAGAGCTGTCCACTTCTGATACAGTACCGTATATCTGCTGGTTGGATTATGGTTAAATACATACTGGGAGAGCGTCTGTGACTAAGGAAATATATACAGAGATTTAAATTTTTACCTACACCTTATACAGCTGTATGCTCCTCATACAGTACCATATATCTGCTGGTATTTTTGTTACATTTTTAGAAACATCAGGAAGTATGGTGGAAGAGGCCGCAAACGTGGGCGGGGGGGCAGCTGGTACTGATGGTGGTGGTGGTGCATCTGCTGGTTATGCCAAAAGCACAATAGCAGCTAAGGCAGGAAGTGTTGAGCCTGCGTCATTGTCTGGCACAAGAAGGCCTGTATGGTTCCCTTTCCTGGGAGTAGGAAAACCGCTTTTAAAGCCGGAGCATCAGGAACAGGTTTTGGCTTACATTGCCGAAACAGCCACCAGCTCTATTGCCTCCTCTCCTGAACTTTCAAAACCTGCAATTACTGAATCGTCAGTGCAGGGTTCTGGTCAGGAAAAACACCTTTCCTTGTGTCCTTCAACCCCCAGCAAAAATGAAGGATTCCGCAGCCAACACTTCAGATTATTCCATAGAGCTCTTTTCATCTACCATGCCTGGGTTATCCAGTCAAATCCTGAATTCCCCAGTCCAAGATAAATCTGACATGGAGTGCACTGATGCACAGCCACTGCTAGATGATTCTGCTGGTACATTGACCCACAGCAGTCTACTGAGCCAGAATCTGACCTTGATGAAACTCAGGTGCCCCTTCCTGCATACTATACCACCTTACACGGTGACACAGAGGAAGGTGCAGATCAAATTGAAGAGGAGATCATGGATGACCCTGTTGTTGACCCTGATTGGCATCCATTGGGGAAGAGGGTGCCGCTGGCAATAGCTCAGATGAGGAGAAGGATCCGCAGCAGGCATCAACATCGCAGCAGCGGTTATCTGGCAGGCCCGTAGCTGTTCAAAAACGTGGAACAAAAACCAAAAGAGGTGCAGGACAGCTTGGCCACATGGTCAAATTAGCACAGCGTGCAAGCCCTGAAAATTTATACCATAGTAGGAAGAGTGCAGTGTGGCACTTCTTTGTCCAAAATCCTACTGATGAGGTAAAGGTTATCTGTAAGAAATGCGGAAGGACCTTTAGCCGAGGGAAAAATCTCAGAAATTTGAATACCAGTTGCATGCTTAGATATTTAACCACCATGCACTTGCAAGCATGGATGGACTACAAATCCTCAGGTACCACATGTGCACCTGCTCCGACTGAAGGTAGCCAGCAACGCTCCATCGCTTCCCCCACTGTAAGACCATCGCCACTGGTAAGCACACCACCAGCAATAAATGTTGAGATGTCGTCGCAAGGCCAAAGCAGTCAGGGAATCACAATGGTTTTGCAACGAAACACTGAATCTAGGCCATTAACAACAACACCATCACCAACCCCCTCTCAGTCAGTCCGTCCACCGCTAGTTCCTCCATATGCAGCTCTCAAGTCCAGCTCACCCTAGCAGACACTCTGAGTAGGACAAGAAAGTACTCATCCTCTCATCCGCGTACACTGGCTTTGAACGCCTACATTGCCAAACTGATCTAGAGATGAGGCACTTCTGTTTGGTTGAAAGCGAAGCTTTCTGAGAGCTCATGGCCTACGCTGTCCCATGCTATGACCTACCCAGTCGGCACTTCTTTTCTCAAAAAGCCATCCCTGCCCTCTACCTGCATGTGAAATACCGCATTGTCCATGCACTCAAACAATCAGCGAGTGGAAAGGTGCACCTCACAACAGATGCATGGTCTAGTAGGCATGGCCAGGGCCGTTAGGTGTCCATCACTGCGCACTGGGTTAATGTGGTGGATGCTGGCTCCACAGGGGACAGCGGTGGTGGAACAGTGCTGCCTAGCCCACAGTAAAGGAAACAGTTGGCTGCAGGTGTTCGACCCTCCTCCTCCTCCTCCAGAAGCAAAAGCTTGTCAATAGAGCACAGTTGCATGAGCACTCCATCCTCAGCTGCCAGTGTTGCACACAAGGTGTCCCACTATCGAAAAGCTAGTGGTAAGCGGCAGCAGGCTGTTTTAAAGATGATGTCTTTGGGCGACAACAGACACACCGCAGAGGTACTGGCCGACTACTTGCAGCGACAAACTGAGTCATGGCTGGGCAATCTACATCTTGAGCCAGGCAAGGTAGTCATAGCCCTTGCAAAACTCACACATACCTTGCCTGGCTCACACTTTGAACCTGGTGGTGCAGTGCTTCCTAAATAATTTTTCAGAGTTAACAACCCTGCACCAAAAGGTGCGAAGACTGTGCTCACACATCCGTTGCTCGCCCGTACACTCCAGTCGTATGCAAAAGCTGCAGCGATTGCTCCACGTCCCCAAGCACCACCTAATCATAGACGTTGCAACAAGGTGAAAATACACCCTGCACATGGTTGAGAGGCTGTGCAAACAGAGGCAGGCTGTAATGCATTTGTGGGAGGATATATAGGCAGGCAGTTTGAGGGCAGACATGGAGTTGTCAGGTGTGCAGTGGGCAAAGCTGAAAGACCTCTGTAAAGTCCTTCAGTGTTTTGAGGAATGCACACAGCTGGTAAGCGCAGACGACGCTATCATAAGCATGAGAATCCCACTTATGCGTCTGCTCATGCAAAGTTTGACGCACATTAAGGATCAGGCATCTGCAGCGGAGGAGGAACAGGAGGAGGAGGAGGAGGGAAGCCTTGATGACAGTCAGCCATTGTCTGGTCAGGGATCTGTCCTGGACGAGGTAGTGGAAGAAGAGAAAGAGGAGGAGGAGGATGAGGGGGGATGATTATTTTGGGAGGAGGTTGCTTCTCTGGGGCAAGAGAAAATGTTGGAATGGCAAGGTCAAGTACAAGGTTTGTGCATGACAGGAGGGATGTGGATTTGCCAGAAAGTGCTCCTCCACCCACCACTGCCAGTGCATCATTGACACCTGGAACATTGGCCCACATGTCTGATTATGCCTTGCGGATCCTAAAAAGGGACCCCCGCATTGCCAAAATGATGAACAATGACGACTACTGGTTGGCCAGCATCCTCGATCCAAGCTATAAAGGCAAATTACACAACATCATGCCACAGGAGAACCTAGAGATAATATTGGCTAACAAACAAGCAACTCTGGCGAACCATTTGAGGCATTCCCAGCACATACCAGCGGTGCTGGTTCTCCCACGAGCCGAAGTGGGCAAAATGGAAGAGGTGTTCGTGGTGCACACAGCCAAAGTGGCATTGGAGACAGGAGTTTCATGACCATGTTGTGGACTGATTTCTCAAGTACCGCTCACACGACTGGTAATACTGCATCGATTGCAAGTGGCAGGAGACAGCAGTTGTCAACTATGGTTACAAACTACTTCTCCTCCCATATCGATGTTCTCCCTCACAGGTCATTCCCTTTTGACTATTGGGTCTGTAAACGGGACACCTGGCCTGAATTGGCACAATATGGCTTACAGAAGCTAGCTTGCCCTGCTGCTAGTGTGCTATCTGAAAGAGTCTTCAGTGCTGGTGGATCAATCCTGACAGAAAAAAGGACCCTTCTGTCGACCCAACATGTTGATGCTCTAACCTTCATTAAAATGAACCATGCATGGGTTTCAAAGGATTTTGTCCCACCTTTCCCTGATGACACATAGGATGCCAGAAATTTGGTTCGCTTTTGTCCTCCTCTTCCTCGGACTTGTCAAATTCCTCCATTTGCAGTTGCTGATTGCACAGCCTACACATCAACATATGCCATTTTTTAAAACTCCCAAAGTGGGCTGCCCCCCAAGGGCTGGGGTCACTACCTGGTGCACCCGGGCAAGTGCCGTTGCTCTGCACAGGTGGGTGGGCCCACTCCTGGCCGACAGCACTGGCACAGGACCCCTCATAGTACAATACAGTGTCTCTGATGGTGGGGGATCCCACTCGCTGTCAGACACACCGGCATACTATTAGGGGCCCTGTGCGAGTAGCGTCGCCCATGAGTGAGCCCCCCCTGCTTGTTGATGGCCAAAGCAATTGCAAGTTGCAATACTTATCTCTCCCTGCTCCACTGCTGTGTAGTCTGGGCAGTTAAATCCTTCACAGGGATGGCCATACAAATTTTGTGAACTGATTGATGATGGTTAAGATGTAGCTATTTCCTGTCCTGCTGGCCACTACCTTCAGATGATCAATGGCTACCATTTGTAATGGATGTCAGCTCACAATCGGATGCAGTGATGCTTTATGATCAGCTTTCACAGTTTTCCTAGTCACAGACGTGTGACATTCCTGCCACCATGTTTCAATGTCTCCTCTCATGCCGATCCAATAGAATCGCCTACGGCCTGTGGCTTCAGTCTTTTGCACTCCAAAATGACCAGACACATCATGATAGGCAGTGAGGACCATGTCTACATCTCTCCCTGTGATCACAATTTGATGGAGACGAGTAACGGTGATGGGATCCACGCTACTGCGATACAGAAATCCTTTCTTCACAAATAACCATTTTCGCTGTCTCCACAGACAAAGTAATTGAGGGTCAGTATCGTGAAATTAACCGGGAGGTTTTCCCGTGATTAGTAATTCCCAAATTTCTGCAAACACTCGACATTCCGTCTGTACTTGTATCCATCTAGTTTCCAGTAGCGGAGAGTCTGGACTGGCTTGCTGAGACTGAAATATATACGAAGATTTAAAAGTACTCCAACAATGTATACTGGTGTATGCCTCGAATACATTTCCCTTTTTCTACTTTTTATATTCTGGTGTAATCCATACTGATCCTGTGAGTGTCTGTGTCTGACTCCAGAAATATAGACGGAAATTTACAATTACCCCTAGACTGGACACACCTGGTATCTGCTGATACAGTACCTTTGTTCTAAATTTTTTATTACGGTATAATCCATACTTCTATATATACGGAGATAAAAATGTTACCCTATACTATATACAGCTTCTATCTTGTTATACATTACCTTTGTTCGACATTTAGTATTACAGTCAAATCCATACTGAGTGAGCGTCTGAGGGTGACTACAGGAATATCTATATGGAGATTTAAATTGTACCCTATAACATATATACTTGCTATCTTGTTATCCAGTACCTTTTTTCCACATGTTGTATTATGGTCAAATCCAGACTGAGTGAGCGTCTGAGGGTGACTCCGGAAATATATACCGAGATTTCAAATTTGCCCAACACTGTATACAGCTCTACGCTTCTGATACAGTACCCTTTTTTGCTATTTTGATTCTGGTGTAATCCATAATGAGCCTGTGAACGTCTGTCTGTTACTCTGGAAATGTATTTGGAGATTTAAGATTGCACCAACACTGTATACAGCTGTACGCTTGTGATACATTACCCATTTACTGCTTTTAATATTCTTGTCTAATCCTTACTGGGCCTGAGAGTGTTTGTGTCTGCCTCTTGAAATATATGCGGAGATTCAGAATGTTTAAACTATACTATATATACCTTGTATCTGGTGATACTGTACCCTTTTTCAACTTTTTTATTATTGTGTAATCCATACTGAGCCTGTGAGCGTCTGTGTTTGACTCATGAAATAAATACGGAGATTTACAATTATCCCTAGGCTGTATAGAGCTGTGCGCTTCTGATACAGTACCATATAACTGCTGGTATTTTGGGTACATTTTCACAAAAAATAGTAAGTATGGTGGAAGAGGCCACGGATGTGGGCGTTGGGGGCAACCTGGTACTGATGGTGGTGGTGGTGCATCTGCTGGTAGTGCTAAAAGCACAATAGCAGCTAAGGCAGGAGGTGTTGAGCCTGCGTCATCGTCTGGCTCCGGAAGGCCTGTAAGGCTCACTTTTCTGGGAGTAGGTAAACTGCTTTTAACGCTGGGGCATCAGGAACTGGTCTTGACTTACATTACTGAAACAGCCTCCAGCTCTATCGCCTCCTTTTCTGAAGTTTCAAAAAATGCAAACACTGAATCGTCAGTGCAGGCTTCTGGTCAGGAGCAACCCCTTTCCTTGGGTCCTTCACCCACACCAAAAGTGAAGGATGAGGCAGCCCACACTTCAGATTACTCCATGGAGCTCTTTTCACATACTATGCCAGGGTTCATTCTAAATGGGGCACATTATATATGAAGCATTATTTGGGCCCATAAGACACTGGAGCATCATCCATGAGGCCCATCATATACTGGAGCATTCCAAATGGGGGACATCAGACACTGGAGCAGCATCTATGGGGGCCATTATACACTGGAGCATTAGAAATGGGGCCCATTATATACTGAGCATTATTTGGGCCCTTAACACACTGGAGCATGATCCGTGGAGACCATCATATACTGTAGCATTATGTGCAGCTCATCATATACTGTATGGAACACTATATGGGACCAATTATTCTGTATGGAGAAATATATGGGGCTCATTATTCTGTATGGCACACCATGTGGTGGCCATAATACTGTATGGAGTAATATACTGTCTGTTTTTTGAGCTATTGTAGAATTTAAAATAGATATCAGTCATGTCATGTAAGAAGTGAAATATTTTTCATTGTACTATACCTATATTTCTGTGCCGGATCGGAGCATTATGAATTGTGGTATGTGTTAAAGAGGCGCACTGACACTCTTTGGCCCGAGGCACACGAAAACCTGGGGCCAGCCCTACCCCCCACAACTTTAGCCAAATAACCCCCAGTTTTCAATGCGTAACTATTATTATAAAGTAAATTAAGGTTGACAAGCTTAAGTAATAAGAATTGATGTTGGCATTGAAATGGGCACTGTAGGTGTGTTTACTGTCCTCCACTCCCTGCCGACTTTGCTTCCCCATTAACTTGCATCGGGTTTCGTGTTTCAGTCGGATCTCTGAATTTTCCCTATAGTCGGCCAATTTCGTTCGACTCGACTTTTGAAAAAGTCGGGTTTCATGAAACCCGACTCGACCCTAAAAAAGGCAAGGTCGCTCATCTCTATGTGAGAGCATTTCTTTTGAAGGATATAACAAGGGGGTAAATCAGTACTAGAGACTTAAAGTTGGATGTAGATGAATTGGTTAAAAGATATTAACATACCATTCATCACAAGTTTAGACATTGGCTTTAAGGGCAGACATTAACAGATTGTATGTTAGGAAAAGAACAGAAGAGATTTTTAACTAAACAATCATTTTTATATAGGGCAAGGGGACAGAGTACTTGCCACAATAGCACATCCAGGAAAAACTATTTGTATTATTGGTCTTCATAGGCTCAGCCATGCCCTTAACCAAGTTACTAATGCTAATGAAAATGTTGAGATTTTTTGCTGGTTTTATGCTGATTTCTATTTCTCTAAAATGTATAAGTGTGAGGAGGACTTGCAGTTTGTAACAATTTTGATCTATCTGTTTTATCAGTGAAGCAAGGAAGGTTTTAGATAACACTGACTCTTGATTAATTAGAACTTGCTTTATCTATATTCCAGACAGTTTGCATGTGCCTTTTAAAGAACAGGGAGAAGTTTACTTGTCCATTCTATCAGAAGTCTTTAATGAAGTAATGAAAATAGGTTACCAGTGGTTATAAGCGAGTATACTCGTTACTTGAGATTTTCCGAGCATGCTCAGGTGATCTACGAATATTTGAATGTGCTCAAAAATTTTATATCTGTCACCGTAGCTGCATGATTTGCGGCTGCTAGTCAGCCTGAATACATGTGGGGATTCCCTGTTTGTTAGGAAATCCCCACATATATTCAGGCTGTCTAGCAGATGCAAATCATACAGCTCAGCAGCAGAAGCGAAATCTCCAAGCACATCCAAATACTCGGAGATCATACGAGCATGCTCGGGAAATCTCACTCATCACTAGTTACCAGCCAAAATTTATGACAGAAGTAGTTATTGGCTATTTTGGTCCTTCAAAAATCAGGAAAATATACCCTATTTGCAGAGACTTCTAGACCTACCTGTTGTGAATTCGCTTTCTGGCCTCCCTCTGGTTTTTACTGAAGGTAGTGGAGCTGGTCAGATTGACAGAGGGGTTGCGAGTTCTCTTTCTTGGCTCCCTCTGGTGGTTACTGGAGGTAATGGAGCTGATATGATAGACAGAGGCTTGCCACCTGATAATGAGGATGACGATTGGAGATCTGGGGTTTCAGATTGGGATTTAAGACAGCCGACTCCTTCTATCCCTGCTGGTGATTTTCTTCCTGTTACTCCTGAGGTCTGATGTCTCCAGCTCTGTCCCTGCATGTTCAGCTAAGTGGTTCATTTGCTATTCTGTTTGCATTTGATCTGGTTTTGTCTATCTCTGTTTTGTGTGGGTCAGCCAGCTCCGGCTGGGGCTGTGCTGAATCACCGCCCATATGTTACTGCTTGTGCCAGTTTGCTTTGTACCCTGTTAGATTGGTCTCTTTTTGCTCTGCTTCAGAATATACCAGAGTGCTGATATAGTTGGGGGCAAAGTCGTGCGACTTCAGTGTTTTTGTGCATCAGCCGTGTTGGACTTTTTGCAGGGTTTTTTGCGTGATTGATGACAGTGTCTTTCCTTTCCTGTCCTGTCTAGTCAGTGCGGGCCCCATCATTTGCTCAGTCTATTTTCCTGCCTGCATTTGTGTATTCATCTTGTTTCACCGACAATATATGTTTGGGGGCTATCTATTCCTTTGGGGTCTGCTCTGGGGCAGTGTAGATTTCCCCTTTCTTGCTTTAGGCTTAGTTAGCTCTCCGGCTGTGCCAAGGCATCTAGTTCTTCATAGGTACACTCCACGGCAACTGCTAGTTGTGTGGATAGGATCAGGGGTCTGCAATCTGCTTAGTTACCAACCTCTCTGGTTTTCTGTGGCTTACCCTGGGCCTCTCTCCTCCTCGGTGACCCATTCATAACACCTACCGTATATTTCTTCTAATGTCAGATATAAATATATTGGCAAAAATATTTTCTATGGGTCTCACGAATCAATCTGGTTTAACTTCCACAGTTATAAATATAAGGCAGACCTGGGCAAAGTATTACTCACAGGCCACATCTGGCCCTCTGGCTGTTCCATTCCTGCCCCCAGACCGAGAAAGTCAAGAGGCTGAAAACAGTGGCCCACGAGCTGCACTGTGACCTCCTCAACCTTCTGTCATTGCTGTCAGCCCAATCTGTATCCTTGGACTGCATAGAGCAGTGAATGCATTGGTGGAAAAGGGGCTACCAGCCCCTTTTTCCACTAGTTAATGTGAGAAACAGCAGATGCATCAGCTGTGCACTGCGGGGAGTCAGTGCATCAGAGACAGGCGCAGAGCACCGGGGAACAGGAGCAAGGTGAGTATGTGATGATCTTCTCATGTGTATGGGATGTTTGGCTTGGCATTTAGAGGCTTTGGGGGTCACATAATGCTGGACATGAGGAGGCTATAGGGGTCTCAAGTTCGACATGGAGAGGGGAGGCTATGGGTTTCTCAAGCTGGACATGTGGAGGCTATGGGGGTCTCATGCTGGACATGGGATGGCTATGGAGATCACATGCTGGACATGGGGAAGCTATGGGGGTCTCAAGTTGGACATGGGGAGGCTATGGGCATCTCATGCTGGACATGAGATTGATATGAGAGTCTCATGATGTATATGGGTAGGCTATGTGGGGCTCATGCTGTATATGGGGAAGCTATGTAGGGCTTATGCTCTTTTTTAGGAAGGCTATGTGGGGCTCAAGCTGTATAAAGGGAGGCTATGTTGGTCTTTTGCTTTAGATAGGGATGCTGGACATGGGGAGACTATGGGGGTCAAAGGTTCAACATGGGGAGGCTATGGAGGGCTCTTGCTGTATATGGGGAGGCTTTGGGGTCTAATGGTGTTTATAGGGAGGCTATGTGGAGCTCATTCTGTATATATGAAGCATGTTTTGGACTCATGATGTATATAAGGAGGCTATGTGGGGATCATGCTGCTTAGAGGTAGGTTATGTGGGGCTAAAGCTGTATTTGGGGAGGCTATGTGGAGCTCATGTTGTATATAAAGATGCTATGCTCTCTCTATTACTTATATGAAATAGTCAGAGTGAGACAGATATATGGAGTGCCAGGCTGACAGGTCTCAGGGCGCTGGTAAAGGTAATCTGATGCTTCTCCTGTCGGGTGCCTCTAGAGAAGATATAAACATGGGAAGCAGGGTAACCCGATCGCAGGGGAGTTCAAGCTTCTCCCTTTCCTTTGCGCTCCCCTGCGTTTCGGTTACTCTGCTTTCCATTTCTATTATTTAAGTATTTACTGGCAGAATACTGACACTCATACACAATTCAAAGCAATGAAAAATGGGAAATGGATGTTGGCCCACTGACCGCAGACAAGTGGGATCATGTTCTTACAGCCAGAATGTCAACTAATGAGTCCCAACACTTATACAAATTATAAGGGGTAACTACCGTAATAAGATACACACAATATGTGAATCAGGCCTTATTCTGATGTCTGTTATTCATGAATGTTTTCTATTCATGATTTTCATGAATAAAACACAAAAACATTAAAGTTTTTGGTGAAATTCACGTCTGCTTTCTTATGCAAAGCATATGTCTGAAAAAAACATACAGACTGGTCCATTACTCATAGCGGTCTATGGGTTCATGAAAATCACAAATGACATCCATGTGCTGTTCGTGTGCTGTCTTTGTATTAAAATCAGTAATGGATCACTGATTGTAAAGCTAAAACCCTGACCAAACATTGATGAAACTTTGGTCCAAATCATCATTAGAAAGTCTGATAAGAGTGGTTGTGTCTTGGTCCTAGATGCGGCAGTATATGAAAGGCAAGCTTATTTGATTTTAGTTGATAACAGCACTTATAACACTTATAAAAGAGTGGTTGCCGACCCTGCTATTTGCAAGTACAAACTCTGTAATTTGGTACAGGTTGGGGAACATAGAGGGGTTTTGGATAGGAAAACAATAAAAAGTCTTAATTAAACACCATCCTATTATGGTCATATTCATGGGCTACTAAAATTACATAAGCAAATCCCCCCTTCTTTATATCAGGCATTAATTTTCTCTATGAAGGTTTGAGTACATGGATCAGCATCTTACTCCCCTTACCAAGTTTCCTACAGGACAGAAACACTCTTTTACAGGTGTTTGATCAAATGGAATGGAATGAAGAGTATCATTCTATGTTTTGTGATATAATCTATACCTATGTGTTCCATATAACTTAGCAATTCAATCTACCTCATATCATCTTGATTGATGCAGTACATATGACCTTAAACTCAAGGAATTCATTTTTATGGCAACTGATTTTCTGTTAAAAAACATTTTTTATGTTTAATAATGAGTTTTTTCCAAACAAATGAAGTTCACATGGGGTCATAGTTCACACCCTTTTTGGCAATTTTATTTGTCGCTTAGTGGGAAGAACAATAATTTTTTTCCACTAATAATCCATTTATTCACAATTTGTCTGGTGTGGCCACTGTGTCAATGACATCCACATCCATTGTTCTGGGGACATAGCAACCATACCAGATATTATTCATTATATTCATTTTAATTATTTGAATCTTTATTTTATTTTCTCTAGTCCAGGCAACAGTGTGGAGTTCATGGATGTTGCCCTACGTGGTGTGAGGTAGCGCTGTCATTCAGGGTTGGGGGACACTCGCTTGCAGCGAATAATCACGTCCGGCACAGGATTTTCCAACAAATCATAGTCCATGAGGTTTATTCATCCTTCATAAACCTCCAGCAGTAACATGCAACAGTCTTATAGCAGACAGCAGGGTATCTTCACACTGGAGCTCTGCTCCCCTATAGCCCTCCTAGTCACACAGGCTGTGCTTCATCTCGCCAGCAGGCTATACAGTCTCTCAGTAGCAGTCCCATCTCTGGGTTACCTTGCATGCTGCTTTACACTGCAAACGTTCCTTCCCTCTTCCTGGGAACGGTCAGGCACACATCGCCACTAGCCCCAGCGTCCACACGTGCTGTTAGTGAGGAGATCCTTCTCCTCACGGGACCTTCCAAACTGGACCAAACAGGTCCCAGCATTCACCCCCTGTGACCAGACCTCAGGTACCTTATATGGTCCATAACCACACCCACAGGTGATCACATGACTATGACCTCACCCAAGGTCCTATTGCACACAGCCACACACAGGCTTCCCTGACACATTGAAACGGAATGTAGCACTCAGCAGTACCTCTGCTGATCATTATGATCTTTCAGTATCCTACACCTATCAGGGTAATGGAAATGCTTATATGGCTGTCCTGGGACACCCACACAGAGCCCCCCAGCGGACACAGCGGTCACTGCACCACATACCTCCCCCCTATGTTCAAACCTGTGGGGTTGAACACACAGCATAACCCCTGGCTCTCGAGACTGGGCATTCACTACACCTTGCCCACCAGGGCGAGAGAACCGTCTCCATTTGTCATATGGCCTCATCTCTACGTTAGGCCTCCCCCGCTCCCAGCGGTCATATTACCTTTCATTGTCTTTGACTCTCCAGTCACGGTTTGTCTGCGTCATCAGACACTCTCTAGTCTCCAACTGTCTGCAGTACGCTTTATCACCGGATCTTTCTCTCACTGACCGTCTCTCTCGGTTGGTGCGGTCATAAGTCTTAGTAGAGCCTGCTGTATGGTCTGAGTCTGACTCAGTCAGCGTCTCACAGGAACTATGGTCTTTCAACGTCATCCTGCCAGTCGAACTACCCCTTGCTGACACTCTTCTGCCACCTGCCATGTCACTTCTTGGAGGAACCATTCGGGTCCTTACATCTTGGGTTGGAGGCGGCCGCCACCTGGTATTCTGTATTTCTTTATTAATTTGCCGACGGTCCAGCCTCAACTGCTCAATTTCTTGCAGGTACTCCACTCGATACTCCACGAGCATCCGAAAGTCTCTCAGGCTTTCCACGGAGCCAACCACCATGATGGAAATCCTATCCACTTCCCTGGATACCTGGTCTTCATCATCAGGAGGGATCCTCACCCTCACCACACCGGAGATATTCACAAGGTCTTGCATTACCTTCCCGGACCTTCCAATGATTCTCCCAATCAGAGCTTTGGGTACCAGAACCACATCTTTCCTCAAACCCAACCGATCCATAGCCTCTCTTGCTATCTCTAGGCGTCGAGCAGCCTTCATATTACTCTGCCTAACCAATTGTTTGACACATAGACACTGCAAATGCATCTCTTTCAGGACAGCTACTCGGTTTGATGTATCTTCCCTGGCTGATACTATCACCAACTGCCGAGTCTCAGGTGCCCAGTGCACCTCACACGCTTTGACCGCCTCTTTGAAAGCCTCATGTACACCTTCCTCCGCACAGACTTCTTGCATATCTTCGGGTACCTCGATCACAGATTTGAAGGTCGTGGTCTTGCTCTCTTCCTGGACAGAAGACTCTGGCTTTACCACGGACACTTCCCTCACTACAGTTGACCCGACCGGGTGACTGTCTTCTTCGGCTCTTTGCTCACCAACTTCAGGAGATTTTATCTCCTCGCGAGCCTTTGCCTAGATAGGTACCGGCAGTTCCGTCTTGTTATCACTCGGACCCAGCCGCTGCACATCTCCGTCGAAGCTCTTCTCCCGCCGAAGACCTTCTACTACTCCTCTGACTTCCTCCATCTCTTCCTTAAGGCTTTTGTTCACACTTTGCCAGGTGGACAGGTGACCTCTGAGCTCCAAGACTTCTTTCTCGAGCCCCTCCACCTTGTGTTCGGCCAATTGTCTCAAGATTCTTTCTTGTTTGACATGTTCTTCCACTGTCTCTTTTATTAGTTGTATCTCCTGATCTTGTTCTCTTTTGGCCAGCACGTGTCGCACCACTAATTCTTTAATTATATCGTCAAAGGGTACCACTGAGTCAGTCCTATCAGTCGAGTGAACCCCCCGGTTACCCTCTGACTGTGTTTCTATTCCCGTTATCTTCTCGATCAGGTAACCACCAGTCCTGTCACAAGTTTCAGTCAGCACAGCATTAGATTCTGTCCTAGTGGTGGCTACTGGCAACAACACGTCACAGTCACACCACATCGTAAGGTGAACCCCCAAGACACTCTCTATCCGTGTGTCAGCTCCGTTCTTTTCGTTTACCACACCATTCTCATTCACACTGTGGTACCCTTCAGGTGACGTCAGGTCAGTAAATTCGTCTGACGCAATTCTTTCTCCGGTCACCCTTATGTCTGGCCTGTCCACGTTAGGAGGCGTCAGCGTCTCAGTGTCTGCTAGCATGACCGTAGAAACGTCTCTATCGTCCTGCCCCACATCTTTAAACATGACAAAGTCCCGGAGCCTCTCAAAGGTATGCACTAGGTTTGGTGGCATACTACCACCTTGGCATTCCCCCTTTGTCATCTCAATTAGGACTCTGTCCACCTTATAATTCACAACGACCCCATGGATGCAGCGAACTCTGACGTTTTTCTCAGCCAGAGATAAAACGAGCGGCGTTCCTGTCAGAGTCACCTGACTCCTTGAGTCCAGCCTACCAGGGACTCCTTCCTGATGCAGCATCACGGTACACACCTGCGGCCCATCGTCACTATCTGGAAAGGATATCCCACATTCTGACCAAGTAATACACACACACTGTGGTACACCAGACATACCCACTGAGTCATCTAGTGTTGTCATTTCTTCAAACTTGGCCCTTTTCTGGACCACCACCCCACTTTGGGTTGCTGCCCCCTCCCAGAACTCCACCCCTTTTTGGGTTACCGCGCCAATTTGGGACTCCACCCCCTTTTGGCGTACTACCCTGATTTGGGTCACCGCCCCTTTTGGGACTCCACCCCCTTTCGGGATCTCCCCATGTCTGTTATACCGGTCTTCTCAGACCACAGTTCACACCACACAGTTTGTGTCTCTTACGATAGCACACAAGTCTTTGTTGGCACCACCACAGCTCCTGCTGCCACCGATCACCGGCACCACCGGCTGCTGTTCACACACAGCTGCTGGTGTCACTGCAGCTCCTGCTGCGCCGTCTTTGTGGACCCGCTGATCCACCAGAAGCCGCTTGTCCCCTTCGTAACCCTGCCGGATTACCGGAAGCTGCTTGTCACCCTCGAAGATAAAAGAAACCACAAAAGCGCACCCATAGGGCCTTACCAGTGCAGGTATAATGGGTATAAAGAAATAATACAGGGTACTCACCCTTAATAGTTGTGTAAAGCCACAACTGCTGTATCCGCTTAGTCACATGCAATAAAGCTGCAGCAGGATGGTGTAGACAGACAGCGTCTGCTACCAATGCTCAAAGAGGAGATCCCAAAAAAGGAAAAACACCAGGTCCCTGTGCTGCGAGACCTTCGTGACCCCACTGAGCCACAGCAAGCACCTTCAGGTTTTGCAGAGGAAAAGAAAAAACACATGCACGAAAAAACTCCAAAAAACTCACGTATCCTGTCTGTGCGCTATTCAGGACATACCGTCTCCGCCTGAGACCGTCCAACACACAGGGCACACCGGGTGCTATTCAGGGAGCTGACCCTCCTCCCAGGGTCTCCCAACACACCGGCCTCACCAGGTCAAAGGTCATATCACGTGTTCCAGGGATCCGATTCCTCTCCCAGAACCTCCCAACACTGACCCTTTTTTGGCAGTCCTTTTCTGTTGCCCCCAGCAACAAGGCTACTATATTGCCCTTAGCAATTCTCCACCATTTGTGAGGTAGCGCTGTCATTCAGGGTTGGGGACACTCACTTGCAGCGAATAATCACGTCCAGCACAGGATTTTCCAACAAATCATAGTCCATGAGGTTTATTCATCCTTCATAAACCTCCAGCAGTAACATGCAACAGTCTTATAGCAGACAGCAGGGTATCTTCACACTGGAGCTCTGCTCCCCTATAGCCCTCCTAGTCACACAGGCTGTGCTTCATCTAGCCAGCAGGCTATACAGTCTCTCAGTAGCAGTCCCATCTCCGGGTTACCTTGCATGCTGCTTTACACTGCAAACGTTCCTTCCCTCTCCCTGGGAACGGTCAGGCACACATCGCCACTAGCCCCAGCGTCCACACGTGCTGTTAGTGAGGAGATCCTTCTCCTCACGGGACCTTCCAAACTGGACCAAACAGGTCCCAGCATTCACCCCCTGTGACCAGACCTCAGGTACCTTATATGGTCCATAACCACACCCACAGGTGATCACATGACTATGACCTCACCCAAGGTCCTATTGCACACAGCCACACACAGGCTTCCCTGACACATTGAAACAGAATGTAGTACTCAGTAGTACCTCTGCTGATCATTATGATCTTTCAGTATCCTACACCTATCAGGGTAATGGAAATGCTTATACGGCTGTCCTGGGACACCCACACAGCGCCCCCCAGTGGACACAGCGGTCACTGCACCACAGTGGTAATAACGAGTTAAAAAAACATTACGTGGTCCACATATTGAAAGCCTATTAGTGGAAGCGCCACACTATGTGCCGATAAATGTTTTCCCTTCCACACTATTGTCACCTTATGTGGAATTTGTTAGAGCCAGAAGATTATGCTCTGATGCATTTTTTTTTACCAGAGAATCCATAAATATGAAATCCAGGCTCAAACAAAGGAAATTAGAAAAATGTTGGGCAGTGTATCACAAAGAAATGGCAAAAAAACTAAAACTAAAAATGACAAACATTTTTAGAACAATAACCAAATTATTACATTAATCACTTCAAATATTTGTCAATACAATAAAATAATATTATCATGAAATACATTCCTGTATTGCATTAGAATGAAACCTTTCATGAAATCCTCAGTAAAAGGATAAAGATGTGTGGCTAAAAGAGGTAAATTAATAAGAAATGCACTCTCTCCTAGTCTATATAAAAAACTGATAGTGAGACGTGGCTTTTTACTAGTGGATTTCATAAATGTTTTGGAAACTAATCCAATGTTTGCCATTTTGCACAAAAAACTTTAAACATAGATGACAGTTTTAATATTACATTTTCAATTCACTGTGAAACCAGTCACATTATTTATGGTATAAGTTGTAAAATTTGTAAAAATAAAATCTATAGGATGCCTAAACCGCAAATTTAAAAAAGTAGATCGCTGAACATATTTATAACTTTAGCAATAACAACATTACATATTCAGGAGCAGACCAACATTTTTTGGAAAAGCATGAGGGTAATTTAGATGGTTTTAGCTTTTTTGGTTTGGAAAAGGTAACAAAACCAAATCGGGGCAGTAACTGGTAGCAGAAATTTTTTGTGAATGAAGCTTTTTGTCATGGGTTACCAGATTGCTATGAGCACCGCACCTTGGTTGCCAGAAGAGCTAGAAGACTACAATGTCTGATTTCTCCTACTCCTGCACTGATTAGAAGCACTTCACCTTCATATTAAATGGTGTAAATTTCTTTTAGCAGTGCAAGAGTTAATCAGATCAGTTGAGAGTTCCTGGAAGCTTTCCTTTGTTAAGGTTCTCAGCTGTTACCCACTCGCATCTCCTAAATAAACTAGGACTTGGCTAGCAGTCATTGTCAGAGTAGCTTATGCTGCATGGCTGGGGATTCTTGGTGGTTGTTATTGGAGGAAGTGTTTGATGGATTTATCTGTGACTCTTGCTAGTTTTTGAGTGTGTGATAATTCTGTTTCCTCTCCTATGTTGGTTTAACCCCATCCTCCACTCCCCTATGAATTCCTCTGTTCTTTATGTGAGTATATTTGCATAATTGGTATTTTTTGTTACTCCTGTTTGTATTATCTTGTAAGTCTGGTTAGTGTATTACGGTACACTTCTACTCTCATTTTCCCTGGGTGGGAGAAGGGTACAGACTGAGAGCAGATTCATGAGCTAAGGCAACATATGTGGCCCTGACGTCTTCATCATCAGAGGTAATCTAGGGAACAGGGTGAGCTAGGGTGCCCCTAGCATTAGAGACAATGATCGAGCCCCTAGAAAACCCCAACAACAGAGTCGTAATACTTTTTGGGTTATTTCCACAGATTCTAAGTAACCAAAGGGAATTAACTACAGAAGCAATGCAATGTTCATTTATTAAGTGAATGTAATAATGGTAATATATTATTCTCTGTATACATCTCTATATATCTCCAACATGTTGCAATAGTATTTAACCTTCCTCTAGTGTTAGGGTCGTGACCGACCCGTTTTAGGTTTTAAATGAATACAAAATCTACATACATTTGTTTATTGCACCAAGATTTTTTGACTTTTTCAGGAACTTATTTTTAAATAAAATACAATAAAATAAAACTATTTTACTAAATTGTAAAATGCTCTTATTAAAATTATTTGTAAGTGAAGATGGCTTTAAGGTGCAATGATACACTGCGCTGCTGTAGGTATGATTCAAGGAAATTTATTGGTGCCTACGCATTTTCTGAGCTGTCCCAGCTCACTTCATCAGGGCAAGATCATGCCCTGATGAAGTGAGCTGGGACAGCTCAGGAAACGCGTAGGCACCAAAAAATTTCCTTGAATCATACCTACAGCAGCGCAGTGTATCATTGCACCTTAAAGCCATCTTCACTTACAAGTCCTTGGACCCTGTGCAGACTGCAGCAGCTGTTTCATGCGTTTGTAGGTGTTGTGACTGACGTTTCACAACCCTATCAGGTGAGTCTCTCCTTGCCTCAACATTACAATTGTGTTTTAAAGGTTTCACACAGTGGATGCACCCTGTTTTGTTTCTTTTACTTATTAAAATTATAACATTTGTGTTGTTGGGGTCAATATCGACCCAGGTCTAATATAAGAGTAAAAAAACAATATAAGTCCCAAAACTGAACTCATAAACACAATATAAACCAACAGCCCACAGCCAGCTCTACCTCCAACAACTTCAGTTAGGGATATGTCCAGGCATGTATGTCCAAATCAGCTTAGAGTTGGTACTTTGCAGAGTATACATCTCCAGTTTACACATGCAACAATGAGGAGAAGATTTGATGTAAGCCAAATTCTGGATTATATCTTAGATGATAATGAATCAGAGGACACACAGCAGCAAACTGATACAGATGAACAGGTTTCTGAGGAGGAAGATGATGTGGAGTATCAACCGGAAGACACAGACAGTTCTGATCAGTCTGATGAGGAGGTCACTGGTGCTGAAGCTGCTCCCGCTGAAAGATTCTAATCCAAAAGTGGCAAGATCAGTTGGAGCTCAGTACCTCCAGATGTACATGGCAGGGCAGATGCTGCAAATGTCATAAAAATGACCCCTGGGATCACAAGGTTTGCTGCGACAAGAGTAAGTGACATCAAGACATGTTTTGATCTGTTTATGCCATTGTAATAAAAAAAAGTCATTATTGCTATGTCAAACCTTGAAGTTAAAAAAGTCCACGGCAACATGTGGAATGACCTTCATGATGATGTCCTGGATGCCTACATTGGTGTTCTTCTCTTTGCTGGAGTGTACAAATCCTGCAATGAGGCCACTGATAGTCTCTGGGACGCATCGACAGGCAGGAATATTTTCCGGGCAACAATGTTACTTTAAAAGTTTCAAATAATATCAAGAGTCCTCAGATTTGACAACAGAGACACCAGAACAAAATCTGACAAACTTGCTCCCATCAGGGATGTTTGGGAGAAATGGCTGCAGCTCCTTCCACTGATGTTCAACCCAGGGCCAGAGGTGACAGTAGACGAACGTTTTCTCCCTTTCCGCGGAAAATGCCCCTTCCGGCAATACATGCCAAGTAAGCCAGGCAAATACGGCATAAAAATCTAGGCAGCCTGTGATGCAAAAACTAGCTATGCATGGAATCTACAGATTTACACAGGCAAGTCTGCAAGCGGCATCCCTGAAAAAAAACAAGGAAAACGTGTAGTCCTCGATATGACTACTGGACTGCAGGGTCACAACATTACTTGTGACAATTTTTTTACCAGCTATGACCTTGGACAAGAACTTCTCAGGAGGAAAATCACCATGGTGGGCACAGTGAAAAAAAACAAACCTGAGCTGCCCGCTGAATTGTTGCAGATGAAGGACAGGGCTCCACTTTCCTCAAAGTTTGTTTTTACAGACACCACCACTGCTGTTTCATACTGCCCCAAAAAACGATGGAATGTGGTACTGATGTCCACACTTCACAAAGATGCAGCTGTGTCATCAGGAAGTGACAAAATGCCCAGAATCTTCCTGGACTATAACAAAAACAGAGGAGTGGACAACCTGGACAAGCTGGCTGCCACCTACACTTGCCAGCAAATGACTAGGAGATGGCCAATGGTTGTATTTTACAACATCCTTGATGTGTCAGCATGCAATTCATTTGTGTTGTGGACCCACATTCACCAAGGATGGAATTCAAAGAAAAAAAACAAGCGGAGGATGTTTCTTGAGGAACTAGGAAGATCCCTTGTCAAGGCGCACATTGACCAAAGGGAACGAGTGCCCCGAGACCCAGCCGCTGCAGCCTTGGTCCGACAACTCCAGAGCTCAACAAGTGCTTCGTCCACACCCACAGCAACACAAAGAGCATCATCACCAGCATCCTCCTCAACCAGGCCTGCCTCAACATCAACCACAACAGCCACAACCCCAGTGAGACCACCTGATTTTAAAAGAAAGACTTGTCAGGTCTGCCCTAGCAATAAGGACAGAAAGACAAACACATCGTGCTTCGCCTGCAAAAAATACCTCTGCAAAGAACACACAAAAAGTGTCACTTTTTGCCACACATGCATCTAAATACTAATGCATCTAAAAACTAGTACTTGATTTCTGTTGATTTGATTTGCTTGATTGATTGTTGTTTGTTTGTTTGACCTAGAAAAGCTACTTTTTATTATTATTATTGCTATTAATGTTAATATAATTTTCATCTTTTATTTGTATTAAAGTTCTATAAAAAAATCTGTTTTTTTTGCCTTTTTGATAAAGTAGTTAGGTATGGGTCAAAATTGACCTGTAACACCATAGATGTTACTAGAGTTAATAATATAAAATATATATATGTATATTTTTTTTTACATTTAAGAAATGTGTTCTAAAACCCTTCAGTAATAGTCAGGTAATATAACAAACTTTTTTAAGTTTATATTATTCTCTTGAGGTTCATTTGACAATATTTTCATATTGAAAATGAAGGGTATGCTCTCAAATGAAAGGCCCAGGGGGCCACAACAAAAATATTAAAATCAATCCTTCCATGGATAAGAAACCCTAACAAGGTAACTAAGAGGTAAGAAACAAATTGGATCATAAATAACTGTTTTTAGGGTATCCTAGGGGTGATTTAAGACACGGGTCAAAATCGACCCGTTGACATAAGAAAGAGTAACAGAAAGCTAACACTAGAGGAAGGATATGCATGTAACTATTGATACACTTTTTGGTTCTATAGGTGTCCTGTGTGCTTCTTCCATGAGTATGGGTGGTGTTTCCATGATTGCTTCATGTGGATTAATTAATTAGTTAGCACGTGATAAGATGTGGTTTGGTCTTTTTCTACGCTGTTGTAACACTTCAGTATACATACTCTATGACTAAGGGCTCAGTTGGTGCCAGAAACACATCAGAGCGTTTCCCCTACCACATCATTCCTATGGAATTTTATTGAAATGCATCTTTTAAAAGATTGAATAATTTTGTGCCTATCTTTTGTTTTTTTTCGTTTGTATATTTGGTAATTGTAATAGTATACACACAATATGCTAATTAATAGATCATATTAATCTCATGCATTATTGTGGTGTATGTTTCTCATGAATGTTCCCTATTCATGATTTTTGTGAATAAAACATATAACCATAAAAGTTTATGGTGAAATTCATATGTCTGTTTTTTTATACAAACTGTATATCTGCTAACATAATGATGAAGACTTGATCTATTACTCTGATCAAAAATGGGCAAGATTACTCATACAAGTCTATGGGTTCATGAAAATCACAAATGACATCCATGTGCTATTCATGTGCTGTCTGCACTTAGCAATGGTAAAGAAAAGTTTTGCAATTTTAGTAATTTTTTTATCATACATTAAAATCCCTGATTGAACACCTTAAAACTGGAAACCATCACCAAACACTGATGAAACTTGGATCCAAATCACTGAAGAAACAACGAACCTCCGAATGATGCCTTTTAGTGCAATTGGAAATAGAAGTCTACAAAAATGAAAAGCTTTTGTTGAAATATGATAAGATTTGGAGATTATAAAGAACATATTATGGTTTCTAAAAGTTTAATCTTTTATTTTTCTAATTGTTTATAAACAAGAAAAATGCAGTTTTCTAAAAGTCATAATTCACTTTGTGTCTTATTAAAATGTGTGGTATTAAGATGATTGTATAACATAAATACCATGGGGATACTAATCCAAAGATTCAAATGGTATATAAGGAACTGATATAACTGTATATTCACTTAGTGTAACTGTGAATTAATAGATCTGCGATATACAGCAATAACAACACCTTGATAGCTGCATTTTTTTACATAATGCAAGCAAGGAGGGTCAGTATTAAACCCCACATTGTAGAGATGAGTGGATATATACACAGACGATAAAATTTTGAGCTGAATTTTCTGAAATCCATGGTCCTCCTTAAATTCCAAGAATTTGAGACTCAATTAGCAAGGATTGGCAAGAAACTAATGCTCGTCGATATTTCACGCAATGGCTAATTGAATGAGCCATTGCCATCTGTCAGGCATCGCTTGCTTCCCTATAATAACTTACAGCAATTTGATCACATAGTGTCTCACAGCCCATCAGGGGGGCTATCACAGGCAGTATAATATACAGAGGTTAGACAAAGAATGTCATTGTATGCATGTACTGTGTAGGGATAGGAGCACAGAGCACACAGCAAGGGGATAGAAAATGACTATTTGATTTCAGCATGCTCATGTACCCCTTCTTTAATTCTCCCTGTCCCTCTCCTACCCCTACCACATCTGCTCTAACAGTCCTTGATTGTCAGGAACCTGAAGTTTTTCCTGACACTCCAGACCTCTTGGATCTCTCTATCCATCTCACTGATGAGACCTTACCTTCTACCATTCCTGAAAAAATTGTAATAGACAACTCCACTGCAGGCTCTTCAGTTGCTGTCTCTTTTTTACCTGCAGCACTGAATCCTGCACAGAAAACACCCAAAAAGAACAACATAATCCATTTTTTTCAAAAGGTCCAACAAAAACAAAAAAATCCTTTAGAGGATGCAGAGGAAAGGGAATTGAGAAAAAAAGGCAAAAACGATCATTAACACAATCTAAATCTAATATCTTCAACCCTTCCTCCCATGTTCTTTCCTCTGAAGAAATCAGTCTACTGAATAAAGGTTTGTTTTTTTGCCCCACGTCCAGGAGTGATGGATTTGATTTGTTTTTGGACACCCAAAGATTTATCAGGAAAATCACACTCCTCAGACACTTTGAGATAAAAAAAATCTGTTCCTCCCACTAATGGGGTTAATTCTACTGATTCCTCCTACCACTTGGATGTGAAAGGCAAATCCACCTTTTAACCTGTGGAAAGTAAAGGCCACCATCTAGAAACTTTCTCTGATCTACTTCTAGACCAGTTGAAAGATCTAGATAAGGAGCATACCTCTATCAACAAAAATCTTACTAATGGGAGCAGGCAGCATTGACTAAGCTTGAGAAAACCGCAATATTATCATCAAATCTGCTGATAAAGGCAGTGGTATTGTAATACAGGACAGGAAAGACTATGTACAGGAATCCTACAGGATTTTATCTGACACCAATTTTTATGAAAAACTCCCCCACAATCCCATCCCTTCTGCCACCATTGCTTATAACCTTTTAATCAATGAAGCTTTTACTAAAGGAACCATCAATGATCAAGAGAAGAAATTTCTGGTCAATAAAAATTCATCCACACCCTTCATTTATCATCTTCCTAAAATACATAAATCTACAACCAACCCCCCAGGTAGACCCACAATTTCTGGCATAGGGTCCCTTACAAGTAACTTGTCCTTTTTTATTGACCGAATAATGCAACATCATGTTCTCTTGTTACCCAGCCACCTGAAGGACTCCACTGAATTGATTAATCTGGTTCATGATGTGTTATGGAAAGACTCTTATTATTTTATTTCATTTGATGTATCTGCTTTATATACAAACACTGAACATGAGTTGGGTCTTGAATGTTTTAACAGGTTCCTTTTATCAGACATTCGTGTATCTGTTGCACAAAAAGCTTTTATCTACAAAGGGATGGATTTTATTTTGCATAATAACTTTTTTACTTTTCTGAGGGAATTTTATCACCAGACACGTGGGAATGCTATGGGATCACGAGTAGCACCTACGTATGCAAATCTTTTTATGGGGGTCTTTGAACAAAATTTTATCACCAATGAGATTTTTAAAAAAGGCATCATTTTATACAGAAGATACATTGATGACCTGTTTTTAATTTGGGACAATGACGTTTTAGATGTGGGTGCTCTTATTTGTTCCATCCAGAATAATCCATGAGGCTTGACTTTTACCCCACATGTTAATAATCAGTCCTTGGATTTTTTAGACATCACATTTTTCATCAGGGATTCCAAGATTTGCAGTAAAACGTTTTTTAAAGAGGTGAATTCTAATAGTTATGTACATTTTAAGAGTGGACACTACAAAAAATGGCTTTTTAATATTCCTCACAATCAGTTCCAAAGGCTAAGAAAGAACTGCACTAATGATGAGGATTTTAACACACAATCCGAGGTCCTGAGGGAAAGGTTCCTTGCTCAGAGGTATCCCAAAAAACTCATTAGTTCTACATGTGATAATGTTTTTAAAAATTTTAACCAGAATATTCTCCTCAGCAAATCTCTGACTAAACAAAAGAAAGATGATGCTGAACTCTTTAGAACAAATTTTATTACAACATTCAGTTCACAACAGAACAGGATAAGAGATGTTCTAAATAATTTATGGCCCATCATTAAGAAGGATCCCATACTTAATGGGGTCCTTCCAGACAAACCTGCTATCAACTTTCGAAAGGCCAGGTCATTAAAGAATATTCTGGCTCCAAGTAGACTTCTACCCCAGAAGCCTACTACCCATACCATTTCATCACCAGGGATTTATAAGTGTCACCGTCCTAATTGTTTGCTGTCATACCATTTCACACTGCACGTCTGTGTTTGTCCACCCCGTTACACTTGAAAAATTTCCCCTCAAATTCCACCTCACTTGTCATTCCTCTCATGTTATATATGTCATTTCCTGTCCTTGTCCCAGATTGTATGTAGGTCGCACTACACAAGCACTACATTGTCGCATGAATTCACATCGTCACAATATCAAAATAGGCTTCCAAAAACATGGACTTTCACGATACTTTGACACCACACATTCCAGAGATTTCAGTAAAGCCACCATTTTTCCCATTGATGACATACCAGACCACATCCCCAATAGGTTTCAATCATTATGCAGAAAGGAAGTTTTTTGGATCTACAAACTCAAATCTATTGAGCCCAATGGTCTTAATATCATCAATGATGTTGTTTTTTGATTTTATTTTGACCCTGTGTTTTAATATCTTATCCTTTCAATTCCTTTATATCATCATCTTCGTTTTTTAAAGAAAAAATTTTGTATGCATTTTTTTTCACCCATGAATTTTTTTTTTTTTAATTTTTTAAATTTTTTTTTTTTAATTAAGTCTTAACACTCAATTTTTAACCATTTTTATATCACTTATTCCAGAGAGTTTCTTCTTGTTCTTCTCTTTTCTCCACCTAGAAAAAAGATATTTGAGACTAGTTTTAGCTATTTACACATGATTTTAACCATTTTCTCCTTACTTTCCAGTTTCACATGTAGCATAGTGGACTAATACCATGAGTTATATCCTCTGAGGCAAGTTCTAATCCACCCCAGGACTCAAGAGCCATTTTTTAATCTTTTACCTCGTGATCCCCCCGTGTCTTTTTATTTTTTAATCACGCTTTTTATACCAACACTCTTTTTATGGCATTTTAAACATCGTTTTTAATATGGTTGTAATAAAGTTTTATTGTTTTGTGTGATTCATGTATATGTATCCATGCTGACGTGTCACCCCACTATTCTTGGCACCTCCCCTTTTTTTATGTATATATACCCCTGCAATGATCTTCCGTAACATGCCCAGATGAAGTGAGCTGGGACTGGCTCAGGAAACGCGTTGGCAATAAAGATATCTTGAATTCTACCACAGCAGCGCAGTCTCTTATTGCACTACCAGCCTTCTCTTTGAACCAAGTCCTTGGACCTCGTGCAGACTGCTGCAGCTGTTTTATGCGATTATAGGTGTTGTGACTCTCACAACCCTATCAGGTGAGCCTATCATTTGCTGTGCACTCATCTACTTTCCATACAGACCGACATTGGAAGTGCCCTGTCTCCCCCTTTTCTTTTCACTATAGCTGTAATGAAGGTTACCTGGTTAGGAGTCCACTCAGAAGTTCCTCCTCCCTGAACAAAAACCCTAGCTACGCCTCTAGTTCTATGGCATTAAAAATTAGTTAGTAGATACTGCTATTCACTATTTAGAGATGTAGAGTTAAAGTCCTGAAAAGATGAGCAGGCTAATCTTAGTGTACAACCCTAATGATTCAAGATTATTGCAAATTTCTCTGTGATTAAAAATAAAGTCAAATTTGCAATTCGATACACAAATCACCATCTCATGCATTGCTGGAGAGCTGGCTAAGATGACATCAGGTGCATCCGCAAGTAGTTACCTATCATTCCTAGCAGCTATCATATCACTTTGTCTAGTATAGTCAGTCAGGCTAGAATATAAAAATATGGGTTTGGTCTACTAGCGCAGTGCTATATTACATAGAAAATGGGAGTGATAGTCTTAGTCTTACTCACATTACAAGAGTAAGGAGACTCTTCATATGCAGAGTCTATTTGAATATGAATTGATTGATCCATGATATAGTACATTAATTATACTTTTCTTTTTTTATAGAATGTATATACTTTTTGTAAAGGCAATCCTAACATTCTATAAATGCAAATGCAACTGTCTACCTAGCAAAGTATGCACATTATAAAAAATATTTTTTTGCACAATTGTAATAATCCAATATTAAACACAAATGCTATGACGTGTTACAGGTGCTTGCTCTAGGGACTTGAATCCACCAAGCTATTTTTATTTTTTAAATGGGGAATGACTCTGGCTGTAATTTTCTCGTTATACACCTTATTTTTTGGATCATAACATGTGCTTTTCCTTCAAAATTTGGGAGTAAAATTGGGGAGCAACTTATAATTTGAATGTAACTTTTCGGGCTGCTGTGTTGAGCGGGGTCACAGGAGGCATAATCGCTACTGCATGAGGCCTGCAGTGGTGGCAGGATTGGGGCATTCAGCCATACACCGTCGGGACACCCTCTATACCTAGCATGGGGCCCACAGTATCACCCTACTTCTGCCGCTGCTGGCCTCCTGCAGCAGCAACTCGGCCTCCTGTGTACCCTCTCCACTGCAGCTGCCCCCTTATTAAGCTACCGTATATTCGGACTATAAGATGCACCACCATTTTATTTAAAGCGTTTTTTTCTTCATTTCCTTCCTAAAATTTAAGGTGTGTTTTCTGGTCCTGTACATCTTATAGTCCACACAATACAGTATCTAAAAAAGGACACAGATTCATTTTTGCGTGCCTGTTTTAAACATCCACTTTGGAAATCATACACGACAACTATATTTCTGGATTTTGCAGCATCTTCACAATATAATTTTTAGTGTTGTATAATTTTTGAAAAAAAAGAGGAAACATTTGACCAAAGTAATATTTTTGTGATAAAAATGTAAAAAAGTTATTGCTTTTCATAAGTGTTTTATATTCTTATTCTATCACTCCCAATATTCTAAAAATTCCTGTCTTCAATTAATCGCTGTTCTTTTTCTTCACCATTAATTATTCCCTTCACCTAATTTAACATTCCAACTATTTTTTTCTCTGTTTTGTATTCTTTCCCTTGTCTCTAGTCACAATTTTTTAGTAAACCTCATACTGACACCTCCAAGCCAGCCCTCCAAGCACACTTGGCTGTCCACTTCACCTTCTCTATAGGAGTTATTCTTTTAATTTCCCTCTGGTCCCACATACTTTCTCTATCCTTTTACTTTCCACCAATTTTCCACCCTCATTCATCTCACCTCCAGTTCTGAATTAGCTACATGTATTAGCCTACTGCCCACAATCTTTTTTTTTTCCAACCGGTGAGAAGTTCCAATCACTTTATTTAACACTTTTTCTTTACTGTTCATTATTTTATTTTAATTACAACGCACGCCCTGTAAAAGCAAACAGCATTTACATTTTCCACTTTCTCCATAAACTTTCTTTTCACGCTTTTTCTTTAATCATGATCTAATCATTCACTTTCCCTCTCTTCTTTCTGCTCTTTTCGTCTTCTCTTTATTGACTATCCCACCATATTGGTATCTTCACTTTTTATTGTTTTTCCAATTTCCTCCTTCAAGGGCATTTCTCTCTATTACTTCCACCTCATTCCCCTTTACAAAGCTTGCAGATGCTGTACCCTGCTCATATGGTTTTTTGACCTTGAGAAAGGCCAAGTCCAAGTTTGCGGAGAGTTCTGATACTTTACACTAAAGTACGGTTGAACCTGATGAATCGGAATATCCATGTTTCCTCTCATCCCTAATTGAGATCAATTTTAGTCCAAGCATGCAGAAATCACAGACGCTTTTCTGACAAACATTCTTCTTCATTACACATTTACATTTATCTCCACCTAAAACTCCTCTGGATTCATCTTAACTGACATGACTTGTTCTCTTTATTACTGAAAGATAAAGCCATGCCCAGCTTTGTTTACTGCTTTAACCCCTTTCTGATATCAGACGTACTATCCCGTCCATGGGACCCGGGCCCCTATGCCCATGGACGGGATAGTACGTCTAGCGCGATCAGCGGTGCCCACGTGGTAAGCGCCGCTGATCGCGGCCGGGTGTCAGCTGATTATCACAGCTGACACCCGTCACAATGTGTCAGGGGTAGAGTTGAGCGATACCAGCCAATACTTGAAAATATCGGATCGGAATGGATCGGCCGATCTTAAAAAAAAAGTATCGGTATCGCCGATTCCGATACCGGGAACCAATGCAAGTCAATGGGGCCAAAATATCGGAATTAAAAAAAACCCTTTCTTTCCTTGTAGGTTAATTCTACATGAAGAAAAACAACTAAGAATAATGTAGAATGTATTGTGGGAGGTGGAGGAGACATTAAAGCCATAGAGGTTTAGCCCAATCAAATGGAATAGCAGGAATTAAACTTTTTTTTTAAAGATGTTAGGAGTTACAAAGATATTGACTATGTTAGCCTCATTTATATTTTGCCAGACATGTATGTCTTCTTCTTCTACTTCCTTTTTTTACATTCTTCTTCTTCTTCTTCTACTTCCTTTTTTTACATTCTTCTTCTTCTTCTTCTACTTCCTTTTTTTACATTCTTCTTCTTCTTCTTCTACTTCCTTTTTTTACATTCTTCTTCTTATTCCTTTTTTTACATTCTTCTTCTTCTTCTTCTACTTCCTTTTTTTACATTCTTCTTCTTCTTCTTCTTCTTCTTCTTCTTCTTCTTCTTCCTTTTCTTACATTCTTCATATTCTTCTTATTCAACAATTATTATTCTACATATTCAGCTTCTTCATCTTCTTCCTATTCTTCTTCATCATATTCTTGTTTGTGTCAGGCATTCCTGTAGTTGTTATCTAGAAAAGTTAGAAGTTTACACCTTCCGTTCTGCCTGTCACAAAAGATTTACAACAGGATTTGTCCGCGTTCAGTTTGGCCTGCAGCAGCAGGCCTTTTCCAGGGGCACCACGAGGAGGAACGGACTCACCCCCATACACTGCTTAGTCATCTTCTGCTTATAAATAAGATAATATCATTTGCTCAGAGTATTAGTCTTATGCTTAATGTTCTTCTGCTTTGTTTTTTTTATGCTTCTTTGTCTTCTCTCTCTTGTTGTTCTGCATCTTGGTGGTTGTCTTCCTGTTCTTTGTCCTCTTGAACCAGCTGACGGTACTGGCACCCGGAGGGGCAGCAGAAGGAACAAGAGCCAATGGCACTACCGAGGACCAGCTGACGGTGCTGGAACCCGGTTACTAAGCAGGAGGTACCTGTGCTACAAAGCACTACCAAGGACCAGCAGACGTTGCCGGAACTCGGATACCGAGATGGAGGCACCTAGGCCAAAGGCTCTGACGAGAACCAGCTGACGGTGCTGGAACCCGGAGGGGTAGCATAAGCTGCAAGAGCAAATGGAAATAGCGAGGACCAGCTGACAGTGCTGGCACCCGGAGGGGCAGCAGAAGGAATAAGAGCCAATGGCACAACCGAGGACCAGCTGACGGTGCTGGAACCCGGTTACTAAGCAGGAGGTACCTGTGCTACAAAGCACTACCAAGGACCAGCAGACGTTGCCGGAACTCGGATACCGAGATGGAGGCACCTAGGCCAAAGGCTCTGACGAGAACCAGCTGACGGTGCTGGAACCCGGAGGGGTAGCATAAGCTGCAAGAGCAAATGGAAATAGCGAGGACCAGCTGACAGTGCTGGCACCCGGAGGGGCAGCAGAAGGAATAAGAGCCAATGGCACAACCGAGGACCAGCTGACGGTGCTGGAACCCGGTTACTAAGCAGGAGGTACCTGTGCTACAAAGCACTACCAAGGACCAGCAGACGTTGCCGGAACTCGGATACCGAGATGGAGGCACCTAGGCCAAAGGCTCTGACGAGAACCAGCTGACGGTGCTGGAACCCGGAGGGGTAGCATAAGCTGCAAGAGCAAATGGAAATAGCGAGGACCAGCTGACAGTGCTGGCACCCGGAGGGGCAGCAGAAGGAATAAGAGCCAATGGCACAACCGAGGACCAGCTGACGGTGCTGGAACCCGGTTACTAAGCAGGAGGTACCTGTGCTACAAAGCACTACCAAGGACCAGCAGACGTTGCCGGAACTCGGATACCGAGATGGAGGCACCTAGGCCAAAGGCTCTGATGAGAACCAGCTGACGGTGCTGGAACCCGGAGGGGTATCAGAAGTTACCCCTGAAAAGCAAAGTTGGCATGCCGCAAGCTGGCCGCAGTTACCGAATCACACAGTCCTACAGGGGGTGCTTGTCCTACTGGCACTATGGAACAAACCTTTCTTACCAGAACCCGCAGTCCACATAGGAAGCACCTAAACTGCTGGCACCCTAGCCTCGGCTAACCCAACCGCAACACGACATGGCAACTTGGGGTGGCAAACTGACATTGACACTTCCCAGAAACAGCAGGCAGGGCTGGAACCAAGCTGGGCAGGAGGGAGTACCCGTGCCAAAGTCAGTTATGAGCAGCAACTGGCGATGTTGGAGCCCAGGACAAGCACTTAGCAGGCTGAGGCCTGATGTGCTGTCAATTGGGAGGCAGCAGGACAGATTGCCATCAAAACAGCAGGGGAACAGCTGACGTTACTGAACCCCACAAACACAGGAGCTAGTGTTTTACTCTGTGAAGACAGCACTTCCGAGCAACAACTGGCTGTGTTGAAGCCCAGGGACAAGCACGGAGCAGGCTTAGGCTGCATTGAAGAAATTTTAAGATCGGTTGTAGACTACTAATTTGAACCAAGCTCCACTTAGGCCTGTGGCTTCACTGATTTTCGTATTTCCCCTGTCCTCCAACCCCGCCAGTTACAGCTCCGAAGTGGCGTCTGCACAATCCACACTTGTTCCTGTGTTACAGGTGTTCAGTCCGGTCAGTTAATCCCCTGATGTGTGTCCGGCAATGTCGCCTGCTCTGTCCACATTCCCATAATGGGAATGTGGACAGAGCAGGCGACATTGCCGGACACACATCAGGGGATTAACTGACCGGACTGAACACCTGTAACACAGGAACAAGTGTGGATTGTGCAGACGCCACTTCGGAGCTGTAACTGGCAGGGTTGGAGGACAGGGGAAATACGAGAGACAGTGGAGCCACAGGCCTAATTGGAGCACGGTTAAAAATCAGTAGTGGTACGACTGTGTAGGCAGCAGGAGACTTTGCCATCCACACAGCAGGGGATCAGCTGACATTACTGAACCCCACTGAGACACGGGAGCAAGTATCTCTTTCCGTGTGGACGGCACTTCCGAACTACAACTGGCTGTGTTGAAGCCCAGGAAATAGGAGGGTGTAGGCAGAGGCCTACTGTATTTTGAATGAGGTGACAGCAGGAGAGACTGCCATCCACACAGCAGGGGATCAGCTGACGTTACTGAACCCCACTGAGACACGGGAGCAAGTATCTCTTTCCGTGTGGACGGCACTTCCGAACTACAACTGGCTGTGTTGAAGCCCAGGAAATAGGAGGGTGTAGGCAGAGGCCTACTGTATTTTGAATGAGGTGACAGCAGGAGAGACTGCCATCCACACAGCAGGGGATCAGCTGACATTACTGAACCCCACTGAGACACGGGAGCAAGTATCTCTTTCCGTGTGGACGGCACTTCCGAACTACAACTGGCTGTGTTGAAGCCCAGGAAATAGGAGGGTGTAGGCAGAGGCCTACTGTATTTTGAATGAGTTTACAGCAGGAGAGACTGCCATCCACACAGCAGGGGATCAGCTGACTTAACTGAACCCCACTGAGACACGGGAGCAAGTATCTCTTTCCGTGTGGACGGCACTTCCGAACTACAACTGGCTGTGTTGAAGCCCAGGAAATAGGAGGGTGTAGGCAGAGGCCTACTGTATTTTGAATGAGGTGACAGCAGGAGAGACTGCCATCCACACAGCAGGGGATCAGCTGACATTACTGAACCCCACTGAGACACGGGAGCAAGTATCTCTTTCCGTGTGGACGGCACTTCTGAACTACAACTGGCTGTGTTGAAGCCCAGGAAATAGGAGGGTGTAGGCAGAGGCCTACTGTATTTTGAATGAGTTTACAGCAGGAGAGACTGCCATCCACACAGCAGGGGATCAGCTGATGTTACTGAACCCCACTGAGACACGGGAGCAAGTATCTCTTTCCGTGTGGACGGCACCTCCGAACTACAACTGGCTGTGTTGAAGCCCAGGAAATAGGAGGGTGTAGGCAGAGGCCTACTGTATTTTGAATGAGTTTACAGCAGGAGAGACTGCCATCCACACAGCAGGGGATCAGCTGACGTTACTGAACCCCACTGAGACACGGGAGCAAGTATCTCTTTCCGTGTGGACGGCACTTCCGAACTACAACTGGCTGTGTTGAAGCCCAGGAAATAGGAGGGTGTAGGCAGAGGCCTACTGTATTTTGAATGAGGTGACAGCAGGAGAGACTGCCATCCACACAGCAGGGGATCAGCTGACATTACTGAACCCCACTGAGACACGGGAGCAAGTATCTCTTTCCGTGTGGACGGCACTTCCGAACTACAACTGGCTGTGTTGAAGCCCAGGAAATAGGAGGGTGTAGGCAGAGGCCTACTGTATTTTGAATGAGTTTACAGCAGGAGAGACTGCCATCCACACAGCAGGGGATCAGCTGACGTTACTGAACCCCACTGAGACACGGGAGCAAGTATCTCTTTCCGTGTGGACGGCACTTCCGAACTACAACTGGCTGTGTTGAAGCCCAGGAAATAGGAGGGTGTAGGCAGAGGCCTACTGTATTTTGAATGAGGTGACAGCAGGAGAGACTGCCATCCACACAGCAGGGGATCAGCTGACGTTACTGAACCCCACTGAGACACGGGAGCAAGTATCTCTTTCCGTGTGGACGGCACTTCCGAACTACAACTGGCTGTGTTGAAGCCCAGGAAATAGGAGGGTGTAGGCAGAGGCCTACTGTATTTTGAATGAGGTGACAGCAGGAGAGACTGCCATCCACACAGCAGGGGATCAGCTGACATTACTGAACCCCACTGAGACACGGGAGCAAGTATCTCTTTCCGTGTGGACGGCACTTCCGAACTACAACTGGCTGTGTTGAAGCCCAGGAAATAGGAGGGTGTAGGCAGAGGCCTACTGTATTTTGAATGAGTTTACAGCAGGAGAGACTGCCATCCACACAGCAGGGGATCAGCTGACGTTACTGAACCCCACTGAGACACGGGAGCAAGTATCTCTTTCCGTGTGGACGGCACTTCCGAACTACAACTGGCTGTGTTGAAGCCCAGGAAATAGGAGGGTGTAGGCAGAGGCCTACTGTATTTTGAATGAGGTGACAGCAGGAGAGACTGCCATCCACACAGCAGGGGATCAGCTGACGTTACTGAACCCCACTGAGACACGGGAGCAAGTATCTCTTTCAGTGTGGACGGCACTTCCGAACTACAACTGGCTGTGTTGAAGCCCAGGAAATAGGAGGGTGTAGGCAGAGGCCTACTGTATTTTGAATGAGGTGACAGCAGGAGAGACTGCCATCCACACAGCAGGGGATCAGCTGACGTTACTGAACCCCACTGAGACACGGGAGCAAGTATCTCTTTCCGTGTGGACGGCACTTCCGAACTACAACTGGCTGTGTTGAAGCCCAGGAAATAGGAGGGTGTAGGCAGAGGCCTACTGTATTTTGAATGAGTTTACAGCAGGAGAGACTGCCATCCACACAGCAGGGGATCAGCTGACGTTACTGAACCCCACTGAGACACGGGAGCAAGTATCTCTTTCCGTGTGGACGGCACTTCCGAACTACAACTGGCTGTGTTGAAGCCCAGGAAATAGGAGGGTGTAGGCAGAGGCCTACTGTATTTTGAATGAGGTGACAGCAGGAGAGACTGCCATCCACACAGCAGGGGATCAGCTGACGTTACTGAACCCCACTGAGACACGGGAGCAAGTATCTCTTTCCGTGTGGACGGCACTTCCGAACTACAACTGGCTGTGTTGAAGCCCAGGAAATAGGAGGGTGTAGGCAGAGGCCTACTGTATTTTGAATGAGGTGACAGCAGGAGAGACTGCCATCCACACAGCAGGGGATCAGCTGACATTACTGAACCCCACTGAGACACGGGAGCAAGTATCTCTTTCCGTGTGGACGGCACTTCCGAACTACAACTGGCTGTGTTGAAGCCCAGGAAATAGGAGGGTGTAGGCAGAGGCCTACTGTATTTTGAATGAGTTTACAGCAGGAGAGACTGCCATCCACACAGCAGGGGATCAGCTGACGTTACTGAACCCCACTGAGACACGGGAGCAAGTATCTCTTTCCGTGTGGACGGCACTTCCGAACTACAACTGGCTGTGTTGAAGCCCAGGAAATAGGAGGGTGTAGGCAGAGGCCTACTGTATTTTGAATGAGGTGACAGCAGGAGAGACTGCCATCCACACAGCAGGGGATCAGCTGACGTTACTGAACCCCACTGAGACACGGGAGCAAGTATCTCTTTCCGTGTGGACGGCACTTCCGAACTACAACTGGCTGTGTTGAAGCCCAGGAAATAGGAGGGTGTAGGCAGAGGCCTACTGTATTTTGAATGAGGTGACAGCAGGAGAGACTGCCATCCACACAGCAGGGGATCAGCTGACGTTACTGAACCCCACTGAGACACGGGAGCAAGTATCTCTTTCCGTGTGGACGGCACTTCCGAACTACAACTGGCTGTGTTGAAGCCCAGGAAATAGGAGGGTGTAGGCAGAGGCCTACTGTCTTTGTAATGCGGAGACAGCAGGAGAGACTGCCATCTCCACAGCAGGGGATCAGCTGGCAATGATGAACCCCACTAACACTTGAACGAATGTGTTTGGCTCTGTGGAGACGACACTTCTGAACACCAACTGACGCTGTTGGAGCCCAGGATTAGGCGAGGAGCAGGCTGGGGCCTACTGGATTTTGGCAGGTGAAGGCAGCAGGAGACTTGCCATCTCCACAGCAGGGGAACAGCTGGCAGTGCTGAACCCCACTAACACTCTAACGAAGGTGTTTGGCTCTGTGGAGACGACACTTCTGAACACCAACTGACGCTGTTGGAGCCCAGGATTAGGCGAGGAGCAGGCTGGGGCCTACTGGATTTTGGCAGGTGAAGGCAGCAGGAGACTTGCCATCTCCACAGCAGGGGAACAGCTGGCAGTGCTGAACCCCACTAACACTCTAACGAAGGTGTTTGGCTCTGTGGAGACGACACTTCTGAGCACCAACTGACGCTGTTGGAGCCCAGGATTAGGCGAGGAGCTGGCTGGGGCCTACTGGATTTTGGCAGGTGAAGGCAGCAGGAGACTTGCCATCTCCACAGCAGGGGAACAGCTGGCAGTGCTGAACCCCACTAACACTCTAACGAAGGTGTTTGGCTCTGTGGAGACGACACTTCTGAACACCAACTGACGCTGTTGGAGCCCAGGATTAGGCGAGGAGCAGGCTGTGGCCTACTGGATTTTGGCAGGTGAAGGCAGCAGGAGACTTGCCATCTCCACAGCAGGGGAACAGCTGGCAGTGCTGAACCCCACTAACACTCTAACGAAGGTGTTTGGCTCTGTGGAGACGACACTTCTGAACACCAACTGACGCTGTTGGAGCCCAGGATTAGGCGAGGAGCAGGCTGGGGCCTACTGGATTTTGGCACGTGAAGGCAGCAGGAGACTTGCCATCTCCACAGCAGGGGAACAGCTGGCAGTGCTGAACCCCACTAACACTCTAACGAAGGTGTTTGGCTCTGTGGAGACGACACTTCTGAACACCAACTGACGCTGTTGGAGCCCAGGATTAGGCGAGGAGCTGGCTGGGGCCTACTGGATTTTGGCAGGTGAAGGCAGCAGGAGACTTGCCATCTCCACAGCAGGGGAACAGCTGGCAGTGCTGAACCCCACTAACACTCTAACGAAGGTGTTTGGCTCTGTGGAGACGACACTTCTGAACACCAACTGACGCTGTTGGAGCCCAGGATTAGGCTAGGAGCAGGCTGGGGCCTACTGGATTTTGGCAGGTGAAGGCAGCAGGAGACTTGCCATCTCCACAGCAGGGGAACAGCTGGCAGTGCTGAACCCCACTAACACTCTAACGAATGTGTTTGGCTCTGTGGAGACGACACTTCTGAACACCAACTGAAGCTGTTGGAGCCCAGGATTACGCATGCCGCATGCAGAGGCCAATGGGCAGCGGTTTTTATGGAGGTTGTGGACTACTACTGATTCTAACCATGCTCCACTTAGGCCTCTGGCTCCACTGTCTCTACTATTTACCCTGGCCTCCAACCCCGCCAGCTACATCTCTGAAGTGGCGTCAGCACAATCTACACTTGTTCCTGTGTTACTGGTGCTCAGTCCCGTCAGTTGATCCCCTGATGTTTGTCCGGCAAGTTCGCCAGCTCTGTCCTCATTCCCACTACTGGTTATGGGAATGTGGACAGAGCAGGAGACCTTGCCGGACACACATCAGGGGATAAACTGATGGGACTGAGCCACAGGAACACAGGAACAAGTGTAGATTGTGCTGACGCCACTTCAGAGATGTAGATGGCGGGGTTGGAGGTCAGGGGAAATAGTAGAGACAGTGGAGCCAGAGACCTAAGTTGGGCACGGTTAAAAATCAGTAGTGGTTTGAATGTTGATGGAGCTGGTGACTTTGCCGTCCACACAGCAGGGGATCAGCTGGCATTACTGAACCCCACTAACACAGGAGCTAGTGTGTTTCTCTGTACAGACGACACATCTGAGCGACAACTGGCTGTGTTGAAGCAAAGGGATTATAGTTCAGGTGGTAGAAAAATGAACACACCAGCAGACCTGGATACAGTTGCCAACCACTAATTTAGTCTGTAAGAGGAATGGCAAAGTCTTTGGAGATCCAGGCCTTGTTCATTTTCAGAAAAGTCAGCCGGTCAACATTATCGGAAGATAGTCGCGTGCGACGGTCTGTTAGTACACCACCTGCGGCACTAAAGACACGTTCCGATAATACACTGGCAGCAGGGCAAGCCAGCACATCCAATGCATACTGGCTAAGCTCTGGCCATGTATCCAGCTTAGAGACCCAAAACTTGAAGGGGGAAGAGCCATCTGGGAGTACAGCGACAGGGCAAGACATGTAGTCTGACACCATCTGACGGAAGCGTTGCCTCCTGCTGACTCGAGGCGTCGCTGATGGTGTAGACAATTGTGGTGGACACACAAAACTTTGCCACATTTGGGCCATAGTGGTCTTGCCTTGTGCTGCGGCGCTGCCTCTGCTCCCTCTTTGTGCAGAGTTTCCTCCACTGCCTCGACGCACAGAGCTGCTTTGTAAAGCACTAGCAACAATGCTGTCGGGTGGAATGGAAAACATTATGGACTGCACCAGTGACTCTTCGTACTCCCGCATTTTACGCTCCCGGTTCAACGTTGGTATGAGCCTTTGTACGCTGTCCCGGTAGCGAGGATCTAGGAGGGTGTACACCCAATAATCAGCCGAGACGAGAATGTGGGCGATGCGGCGGTCGTTTCTCAGGCACTGCAGCATGAAATCAACCATGTGCTGCAGACTCCCAACTGCCAAAGAACCGCTGTCCCCTGTTTGAGGCGTGACCTCGGCCTGCTCTGCATCACCCCACCCTCGCTGTACATACTGAGTAGAGGTTTGTGTACCTCCCTCCTCTGGAGAGATGTCTTCCTCCTCCATCGACTCCTCCTCATCCTCCTCACAAAGTGTCCCCTGCCTAGGCCTTTGTGAGGAAACACGTAGCGCAGACTGTCCAGAAGCAGATGGCATTTGGGACTCCTCATCCTCCACCTCTTCTGAAACCTCATCCCTTAGTGCTTGCAGTGTTTGTTGAAGCAGGCAGATAAGGGGGACAGTCATGCTGACTAGTGCATCATCTGCACTCGCCATCCGCGTGGATTCATCGAAGGCACGCAAAACGAGGCAGATGTCCTTCATAGAGGCCCACTCAATGGTGCTGAAGTGTGAACGGCGCACAGTGCGACTTGTTTGCGCCTGATGCAGCTGGTACTCCATGACTGCTGCCTGCTGCTCACACAACCGCTCCAACATATGTAACGTTGAATTCCACCGGGTGGGTAGGTCACATATGATGCGATGTTCCGGAAGGCCAAATCGTCGCTGCAGAGCAGCGAGGCGCGATCTTGCCGTGCTGGAACGTCGCAAGTGAGCGCACTCTATGCGGACCTTGTGCAACAGTGCAGCAAGATCCGGATAGTCCCTCAGAAAGCTCTGCACGACCAAGTTAAGAACATGTGCCAGACATGGGATGTGTGTGAGGTTGCCTAGGCCAAGAGCTGCCACCAGATTTCGGCCATTGTCACACACTACCAAGCCCGGCTGGAGATTCGCTGGCCCAAACCACACATCGCTCTCCAGCTTGATAGCATTCCAGAGCTCCTGCGCTGTGTGGCTTCGATTCCCCAAAGAAATTAATTTGAGTACAGCCTGTTGACGTTTGGCCACGGCTGTGCTCATATCGGTCGTAACAGGCTCCTGCTCTGCTGTTTCTGAGGAACTTGAGTAGGAGGAGGAGTCTATGTGTACAGACTGGAGTCCTGCAATCCGTGGCGTTGGAAGAACACGTACAGCTCCACTCTCCAGATCCGTACCCGGCTCCACAACATTGACCCAGTGGGCAGTGAGGGAAAGGTATCGTCCCTGTCCATGGTTACTGGTCCACGCATCGGTGGTCAGGTGGACCTTGCTACTAACGGCGTTTAGTAGCGCATGTTTTATTTTGCCCTCAACATGTTTCTGCAGGGCAGGGACGGCTCGCCTGCTGAAATAAAAGCGGCTGGGCACGTTGTATTGGGGGACTGCCAATGCCATTAAGTCCCGGAAGGTGTCAGTGTCCACCAGCCTGAATGACAGCATTTCAACTGCCAGAAGTTTGGCAATGCCAGCATTCAGAGACTGTGCTCGGGGATGGTTTGCCGAGTAAGGGCGCCTTTTATCCCATGCCTGTGCTACCGATGGCTGTGATGGATGGGAACGTGCTGCTATGGGTGTAATCTGACAGGGTCTCCGGACAACAGTGGCAGAGGTTCTTCCTTGGCGATCCTGTGAGGAAGCCGAACCAGCAGTGTGTGAGCTGGAGGAAGAGGGCCCAACACGAACTGAAGAGGTGGTAGGTGGTGCTGTACGTTGGCCTACGTCTTCAGGGTGTCTCTGCAACTCCAACTCGTGCTTGGTGCGCACATGTTTCCACATATTTGTGGTATTGAGGTTGCTGACATTTCTCCCTCTTTTGACTCTCTGATGACACAGCTTGCATTTGACAAAGCAAATGTCATCTGCAACTGTGTCAAAAAAGGACCACGCACTGCAACTCTTGTGAGCGCCCGGTTTGCCTTTGGAAGGAGGAATGCTCCTAACGGGTGCCGAAGTGGAGGGTACAGGCAACCAAGTCTTCCCCCTCCCGCTGCCTCCTGTTTTGGCCGGTAGGGGAATCTCTTCCTCCGAGCTGCTCCCACCACCTTCCTGTTGCTCACGCCATGATGGGTCAAGGACCTCATCATCTTCCCTCCCCTCTTCAAACAGCTGCTTATCCGGGGTTGTCTCGCCAGCACCGTACGCACCAGAAAGTGGCAACTGAGTCTCGTCATCATCTGATGCGTACTGAGGTGTGCTGACCATAGGCACTGGCCCACTCGCCTCTTCAGATTCAGAGGGACAAAGAAGTTGCGCATCACTGCATACTCCCTCTTCTTCACATTCAGGAATGCTGCTTGGCTGGCCCCCTCTTTCCAAGCCAACAGATTCCGAGAACAGAAGTAGAGACTGTGATGGCTCCTGTCCATGTCTCTCTGACTGCCTGGGCACTTTGGCAGGTGGTGAAGAGACAGATGGTTGCTCTTCGGTGCTCTGACCCTGAGAGGATGCGGAAGTAATTGAAGTCGATGCGTTAGCTGCCATCCATCCGACAACGGCTTCAATTTGTTCCTCCCGCAGCAGTGGGGTACGTTGAGGTCCTACAAAGCTGCGCATAAAGGACTGTTGCCTGCTAAAACTGGGGGATGCTGATCTACTGGTGCCCGCAGCAGGCCCAGAATCCCCACGTCCTCTACCTGTAGAATCCCCACGTCCTCTCCCTGCAGAATCCCCACGTCCTCTCCCTGCTGAAACTCCACGCCCACGCCCACGCCCACGCGCCTTACTCCCTGCCTTCTTCATCTTGCAAGACTGCTTAAGATAGGCAAAAAAGTACAAAGGGGGGCCTTAGTGTGCTTATTCCTGAACAGCTGGTTACAGGTACAAGAAACACTAATTTTATGAAGTGTGTGTGTGTGTGGATTAGACTTTAATAGGAGCTGATGTGGCCTACACAAGTTCCAAATGTAGTGTTTGGTGAACTTTTTTTGTGGTTTCTTTGTTGGAAACAAACTCAAAGTATGTGAACAAAGAATTGAAACTGATAGTATCACCAACTTTTTGGAGCTATTACAATGCAGGCAGGTAACCTACAATGCAAAAGATGAGGCTCCAAAAAAATTGGGTAATACTAATCTGGCTGCGCCGGCAGGGCACAAGCCAGAAAAAAAGGCTCCTCTATCTACTCCTATATAGTGTTTGCAACCAACCAATGTTGATGGATACGGATGGATGCACACTAATAGGAGAAGAAAAAATGAGCTGCACTCAAAGACAAATATGTGTGAGGCAGTGACGCACGTTGAGCGTCCTACAACCAGACGTAGCTGCAGGACACTCTTCTCAGCGTGAGCTGCACTCACACACAGTCAGAGGCCTCTCAGACAGCCGTCAACAGTGCAGCTAAGTGGGCACTGGCACTGACAGGCTGCAGAAAGGCTCCGCTGTGTACTCCTTTATAGTGTTTGCAACCACCGTAGATGGAGACGGATGGATGCACACTAATAGAAGAAAAAATGAGCTGCACTCAAATAAAAATATGTGTGAGGCACTGACGCACGCTGAGCGTCCTACAGCCAGACGTAGCTGCAGGACACACTACTCAGTGTGAGCTGCACTCACACACAGTCAGAGACCTCTCAGACAGCCGTGAACAGTGCAGCAAAGTGGACACTAGCACTGAAAGGCTGCAGAAAGGCTCCGCTGTCTACCACTAGTGTTTGCAACCAACATATATGGATACGGATGGAAGCACACTAGATTGAAATTATGTAAAAAATGCAGCTCAAAAAATAAAAGATGTATGAGGCAGCAGTGATCACACTGGGTGGCCTACAGCCTGACGTGGCTGCAGGACCCACTCCACAGCGTGAGCTGCACTCACACAGCCCTTGCAGACAGCTGTGAACACTGCTGCTAGGGCAAAGAAGGCTACAGTGGTGGTTTATGTAGCCTGGGTAAAGCACTAGATGTTTGGTGGAATCGCTATTTCTAACTGTCCCTCACAGTCTTCTACAGCAGCCTGTCCCTAACTGAATTCACAGCAGAGTGACCAGAAATGGCGGCTGCGGTGGCTTTTATAGTGCATCATGACATCATTTCGGCAGCCAATCACAGCCATGCCAATAGTTAACATGCCTACATGCCTAACAGGATGTGCCCACACTTCGGAGGATTCCCATTGGCTTAATCAAAGCAAGCAGGCTCATAGCATGATGGGAACTTCCTATTCCGATTCCGATTCCGGAATCCGATATGACAAAAGTATCGGAATTAAGTATCGGAATTCCGATACCGCTAATATCGGCCGATACCCGATACTTGCGGTATCGGAATGCTCAACACTAGTCAGGGGCGGTTATGGACCACCCCCGACACGTTAACCCCTTGCACACTGCGATCAAACATGATCGCGGTGTACCGGGGGTTAAAGGGATGCATCGGCAGGGAGGGGGCTCCCTCCGTGCTTCCCTGAGCCCCCCACGGCAGCACAATGTGCAGCGCTGCTGCGGGGGGCTCCTTCCCTGCAGGCCCCCGAATCCAAGATGGTGACGGGGGCCTGCAGGGTGCTGACTTCCTCAGTGCCTGCAAAGCGCAGGCATGAGGAAGTCTGCAGCAGTGCCTGTGACAGATCGCTGATCTGTCACAATGATCTGTGATGTGACAGATCAGCGATCTGTCACAGGACAGTGATGTCTCACCTGGGACTATGTAATAAAGTTAAAAAAAAGTATTAAAATAATTTTAAAAAAATCGCCAAATAAATTAGAAAAAAAAGAAAAAAAATCCCCCAATAAATTCATTTTTTTGGAAATAAAAAAAACAATAAAAGTACACATATTAGGTATCGCCGCGTCCGTAACGACCTGCCCTATTAAACTGTCCCATTAGTTAATCCCTTTAGCGAACCTCTTAAAAAATAAAAATAAAAAACGAAGCAAAAAATAATGATTTATCATACCGCCAAACAAAAAGCGCAATAACCTGCAATCAAAAAGACGCAAATAAATATCCATGGTACCGCTGAAAACGACATCTTGTCCCGCAAAAAATGAGCTGCCATACAGCATCATAAGCGAAAAAATAAAAAAGTTAGAGCTCGCAGAATAAAGCGATGCAAAAATAATTATTTTTTATATAAAATAGTTTTCATTGCATAAAACCGACAAAACATAAAAAAAGACCTAAATGAGGTATCGCTGTAACCGTTCTGACCCGAAGAATAAAACCGCTTTATCAATTTTACCACACACGGAACGGTGTAAATGCACCCCCCCAAAAGAAATTCAAGAAACGCTGGTTTTTGTTCATTCTGCGTCCCAAAAATCGGAATAAAAAGCGATCAAAAAATGTCACGTGCCCAAAAACGGTACCAGTAAAAACGTCAACTCGTCCTGCAAAAAATAAGACCTCACATGACTTGGTGGGTCAAAATACGGAAAAATTATAGCTCTCAATATGTGGTGATGCAAAAACTATTTTTACAATAAAAAGCATCTTTTATCATATGACAGCTGCCAAACATAAAAACCCGCTATAAATAGTAAATCAAACCCCCTGTTATCAACCCCATTTTCCCATTATGGTTAGGGCTAGGGTTAGGGCAAGGGCTAGGGTTAGGGTTAGGGCTAGGGCTAGGGCTAGGGTTAGGGTAGGGCTAGGGTTAGGGCCAGGGTTAGGGTTAGGGCTAGGGTTAGGGCTGAGATTAGGGTTAGGGGTGTGCTGGGGCTAGAGTTGGAGTTAGAATTGGGGGTTTCCACTGTTTGGGCACATCAGATGCTCTCCAAATGCAACAATGCGTCTGATCTCAATTCCAGCCAATTCTAAGTTGAAAAAGTCAAATGGTGCTCCTTCCCTTCCAAGCTCTGCCATGCGCCCAAACAGTGTTTTACCCCCACATGTAGGGTATCAGCCTACTCAGGACAAATTGCAAAACAACTTTTGTGGTCCAATTTCTCCTGTTACCCTTAGGAAAATAAAAAATTGGGGGCAAAAATATCATTTTTGTGGAAAAAAATGATTTTTTTATTTTCACACCCGGGCGTTATAAACTTCTGTGAAGCACTTGGGGGTTCAAAGTGCTCACCACACATCTAGATAAGTTCTGTGGGTGGTCTAGTGTCCAAAATGGGACACTTGTGGGGAGTTTCAATAGTTTAGGTACATCAGGGGCTCTCCAAACGCACATGACACCCGCAGACCATTCCATCAAAGTCTGCATTCCAAAACATCACTACTTCCCTTCCGAGCCCCGACATGTGTCCATACAGTAGTTTTCTCCCACATATGGGGTATCAGTGTACTCAGGACAAATTGAACAACAACTTTTGGGGTCCAATTTCTCCTGTTACCATTGGGAAAATAAAAAAATTGGGGACTAATTGATCATGTTTGTGGATAAAATACGATTTTTTTATTTTCATGCCCGGGCATTATAAACTTCTGTGAAGCCTTTGGGGGTTCAAAGTGCTCACCACACATCTAGATAAGTTCCTTAGGGGGTCTAGTTTCCAAAATGGGGTTATTTGTGGGGGTTTCCACCGTTTAGGTACATTAGGGGCTCTCCAAAGGCAACATGACACCCGCAGACCATTCTATCAAAGTCTGCATTCCAAAACATCACTACTTCCCTTCCGAGCCCCGACGTCTGCCCATACAGTAGTTATCTCCCACATATGGGGTGTCAGCGTACTCAGGACAAATTGGACAACAGCTTTTGGGGTTCAATTTCTCCTGTTACCCTTGGGAAAATAAAAAAATTGGGGACTGATTGATCATGTTTGTGGAAAAAATACGAATTTTTTATTTTCACGCCCGGGCGTTATAAACTTCTGTGAAGCACTGGGGGGTTCAAAGTTCTCACCACATATCTAGATAAGTTCCTTAGGGAGTCTTGTTTCCAAAATGGTGTCATTTGTGGGGGGTTTCCACTGTTTTGGTACATCAGGGGTTTTCCAAACGCGACATGGTGTCCGATCTCAATTCCAGCCAAAAACGTCAAATGGCGCTGCTTCCCTTCCGAGCTCTGCCATGCACCCAAATAGTGGTTTACCCACACATGTGGGGTATCAGCATACTCAGGACAAATTGCACAATAACTTTTAGGGTCCCGTTACTCTTAGGAAAATAAAAATTGGGGGTGAAAAGATCATTTTTGTGGAAAAAATATGATTTTTTAATTGTACCGCTGTACTTTATAAACTTCTGTGAAGCCCTTGTGGGTTCAAAGTTCTCACCACATATCCAGGTAAGTTCCTTGGGGGGTCTATTTTCCAAAATGGGGTCACTTGTGGGGGGTTTCCACTGTTTAGGTACATCAGGGGCTCTCCAAACATGACATGGCGTCCGATCAGAATTCCAGCCAATTTTGCATTTAAAAAGTCAAACGGCGCTCCTTCCATTCTGAGCTCTGCCATGCGCCGAAACAGTCGTTCCCCCCCACAAATCAGGTATCAGCGTACTCAGGACAAATTGCACAATAACTTTTGCAGTCCAATTTCTCCTGTTACCCTTGGTACAATAAAAAAATTGAACCTGAAATATTTTTTTTGTGAAAAAAAGTTAGATGTTCATTTTTTTTTAATATTCAAAAAATTCCTGTGGCACACCTAAAGGGTTAATAAACTTCTTGAATGTGGTTTTGAGCACCTTAGGGGGTGCAGTTTTTAGAATGGTGTCACTTTGGGGATTTTCTATCATATGGACCCCTCAAAGTGGCTTCAAATGTGATGTGGTCCGTAAAAATAAAATGGTGTTGCAAAAATGAGAAATCGCTGGTCAATTTTTAACCCTTATAACTTCCTAACAAAAAAAAATTTTGGTTCCAAAATTGTGCTGATGTAAAGTAAACATGTGGGAAATGTTAGTTATCAAGTTTTTTGTGTGCTGTATCTCTGTGATTTAAGGGCATAAAAATTCAAATTTGAAAAATTGCAAAATTTTCAACATTTTTGCAAAATTTCCATTTTTTTCACAAATAAATGCAAGTTATTTGAATTTTACCACTACCATGAAGTACAATATGTCACGAGAAAACAGTGTCAGAATCACCGGGATCCATGGAAGCATTCCAGAGTTATGACCTCATAAATGGACAGTGGTCAGAATTGTAAAAATTGGCCTGGTCATGAACGTGCAAACCACCCTTGGGGGCGAAGGGGTTAAAGCCAGAGTAAGAAAATACATAAGGCAGATGACTTGCTGCTGAGTATTTTGCTGAAACTCGCTAGATAATAAGTTCCTCATGAACTACGGTATGTTTGATATGATGGGCCATATGTTGTGACAACCATTGGAAAATACAGAAGCAGGTCAGCAAACAGAAATGCACCAGCTTAACAGCCAGTATCAGTCTTATCTCAAGCAAATACCTTGAGCCCCATTTCCACGGACTTCTGGGCCAACAGATTTTATCAATGGCAAGAAGTTGCCCAATTTGGTATTGATATATTGTCATGTATAGCCTCCAGTGTAATCTCAGACTGGGTGTTTAGTGCTGGCAGTGGATTCATCACACCCAAGTGAACCAGGTTATCTACCAGAAGCATGAAAAACCCAACAATTGTCAAAATCAATCCTGCATACATCATCATGCATCAGTGCTGACTTTTGTTCACGTATGGCTGATGCCAATATTTTAATCGGATATACAGTTTGTCCACCTGACTATCTGTTGTCTGTTTTGTGCACCATTTTGCTGCCACCAGTGCAAGTGGCTCATGCTCAGCCACGTATCTATTCTCTCTCTGTCATGTTATATATACTGTAGTACTGCTGCTGCCACAACTGCCTTTCCTGGCCCCACATTGTCAGACATCTTATTGTCTACCCCGTCCTAATTCTCTACCTTGCATCTTCAGCTACTGCCACTTTCACTATGGAGCCATGCTAGCTATACATCCTCTGGATGCCTACTGCTGTTGCTAGGGCTGCCGCTACTGGCTCTAGACTACCAATTTCTGCTGCTTTTAATGCCACTAAAGAGCCATGCTAGTCACTCATCCTCTGATTTCCCACTCTTTTTACAATGCTAGTCAATGCTGATGCTGTAAAGTCTGCTGTTACTATCTCTACCCTGTCAGACATTTTGCCTGCCCATAGTAACTCTCTACCATGAGGATTTTGGCACTTTCATTGCTTAGCCATGCTAGCCATACATCTTCTGACTGGCCATTATGTTTTTTTTTGTAAACTGTACTGCTGCTGCCAGGGCTCCCATTGCAACATATCTCCTTACCTGATCTTTCCTAATTCTCTTCTGTTCTGCTTTTACTGCTCCCACCATGCCTGAAAGCAATGCTTGCTACTCATCTCCTTGCTGCTCACTGTGTTCTATAGTGTCAAACTGCACTGCTACTGACAGTGCTGCCATTGATGGCCTTAAATTGTCAGACATCTACTTGAATGTCCCATCATAATTTTCTAGTGCACAGCTTCGGCATCTGCCTCTGCCATTGAACAGCCATGCCAGTCCCACATCTTCTTTGTGCTGACTGAGTGAGAACACACATGGTCTAGCATGATATGGTATGGTTAAGCACTACCGTTCGCTTTCCCCTAGCAAGAAAGATTGAGTTCATATGAATTTTAAAAAAGCTTTGTTTGCACTATGGCACTCCAAAAAGATTCAATCCACACCTAAGAGACCTCATAGCGATATCTAAGTATTTTGTGGGCAACTAGAGGTTGTTCTGTAATGTCATTGTATTTTGTATCAGTTCTGCAAAACTGGCAACCGTTGTCGGCAACAGGCTGTGGTGGTTCTGTTGTTTTTAACGGCTCCCACATTAATAATAATAATAATAATAATAATAATAATACATTTTATTTCTATAGTGCCAACACATTCCGCAGCATTTTACATTTCGGAGGGGATTTGTACAGACAATAGACATTACAGCATAACAATAATCTCATAGATCATAACAGCTACCAAGAGGAATGAGGGCCCTGCTCGCAAGCTTACAATCTATGAGGAAAAAGGTGGACACGAAAGGTGGGTGGTAACAATTGCCCTGATTGTATGGACCAGACATAATGTTAAGTGTGTAACAGTATATTTTTAGATATGGTAAGAGATTTTATATTCTTTAACACTATAGTTATTTTTTGCCATTTTTTCAACCCAAATTATTCAGCACTTGTAAGAAAAAATACTAGATAAGTAGGCACTTATACAAAAAGCAAAATGCAGGAGTATGCCACAATATCAGTCTGCCATTCATAGTTGTCAAGGTAAATTAGTTAAAAAGGTTTGCCAATTAGTCAGCCATACAGTTTAACATGGTTATTGTTACATTACAGTCGTAGTTAAAACTACAAAAAGTTCCAACATTTTTTCTGGATTCAATAAGTCATCCACACAGTTTAACATGCTTTGTGTAAAAATACGGTGTGTTACATCTTTTAAAAACAGCTTGGACTGGTACAGTTCACAAGATGTTTTGGTTCCAAAAATTGACCATTGTCATATATACTGTAAAATCTGCTTAGTGTGAAATTTTGTTGATGTATAATAAATACAAAATTGGCCTGCTACAGGTGTACAAATTTGGTTGTTCAAAAATTTACTATTGTTAAATATACTGTAGAAATTAGTTTGTGTGAAACTTCATTGATTTGAAATAAAAAACAAAATCGACTTGCTGCAAATGTACAAATTTGGTTGTTCAAAAAGTTGATTATGCTCATACATACTGTATAACCTTCTTTGTGTGAAATTTTGTTGGTTTAAAATAAAAAAGTAAAATTGGCCTGCTGCAGGTGTACACATTTTGTTGTTCAAAAATTGACTATTGTCATGTACAGTGGAGGAAATAAGTATTTGATCCCTTGCTGATTTTGTGAGTTGGCCCAATGACAAAGACATAATTTTAAGGGTAGGTTAATTTTAACATTGAGAAATAGGATATCAAACATAAAATCCAGAAAACCACAATGTATAAATTATATATATTTATTTGCATTTGCACTGAGAATTAAATACTTGATCCCTCTGGCAAACAAGACTTAATACTTGGTGGCAAAACCCTTGTTGGCAAGCACAGCAGTCAGACATTTTTTGTAGTTGATGATGAGGTTTGCGCACATGTCAGGAGAAATTTTGGTCCACTCCTCTTTGCAGATCATCTCTAAATCACACTAGTGTCCAGGAATATCACCTGTGTCCTTACCAACATGGTTTCTGAGTTTATCCATTTCAAGACTGACATGTGGGCAAGCCCTTGGGGCTAGGGATGCTACATTTCCCTGACTTCACACTGGATTAAAATTGTAGAGGCCAGGGTCGAGTCCCACCCTTGGCACGGCACATGTGCTACCAATGCCGAGGATTGCTGGTCCTACTTCTATCATGGCTTCCGCTACTAGTTCCTGCACCTCTCCTGCTCATCCTCATCCTCCATCTCAGATGGAAGCTCTGCAGCACTGCCTCAGCAAAGTGGCAACAGGCTCTGCTGAAGTTAATTTGCCTAGGAGACAATTTGCACACCGCAGCAGTTATTAAAAGGAATAACAGACCATACTGATCTGTGGCTCTTGCTCCTGAACCTCCAACCAGGCATGGAAGTGTTTGATAATGGCCTTAAAATGATGGCTGCTGTGAAACTTGGCAATCTCACACACATTTTATGCTTGGCCCATGTGCTTAACTTGGTAGTTCAGTGTTTTCTGAAACCTACCCAGATTTGCCAGAACTACTGATCAATGTATCAGTATCCATTTCCATAAGTCATCTACAGCTGCTGCTGCTCTTTCAATACTGCAGCACATGCAAGGGCCAGCTCACTGACTGGTTTATGGCATCACCACACACTGGAACTCCACAATGCACATGCTGGCAAGGCATTGTAAGCAGTAGAAGCCAGTTGTGGAATACTAGCTCCAACATATCTGTTGCTATTCTGGTCAGCCTCCACACATAACAACTAAAGAGTGGGCATGGATATCTGACAATTGCGCAGTTCTCCAAGACTAAGGACTTCACAAAGATGTTGAGCAGCGATGACTCCATAGTCAATGCAACAATCCCACTTCTGTGCCTGCTTTAACAGTTGCTGCTCACAATTAAACATGAAGCTTTGCGTGCAGACCAGGTGGAGATGGAGGAAGACCTAAGACAGGGAGAGACTACCCAGCACAGCCTCATCTCATCTGCTCAGCACAGATTAGGTAATAATGGGGAGGTAGAGACTGAGGAAGAGGAGGAGAAACAGAAGCTGGCTGAGCGCAAAAGAGGCTAGTACTCACACAAGCTTTGTGCAGTCTCTCCTACATGGATGGGCTGAGGAGGAGAATGAGGAGGAAGAGATGGAGAGTAGTCATCATGGTGGAGACTGGAAACTGTTGAATGTAAGGAACTTGCCACATAACATGTACTGCTGCCTTTCCTTTCCCATACCCTCATGTTACATTCATCTTGGCTAAGAATGAGTATTGGTTGTTCACACTGCTAAAATCATGCTACAAGGAGAACCTTGCATGTTTATTTCTTTAGGTGGAGAGGTCTGCTAAAATTGGGCTTTATTTGCAAAATTGGGCTATAGCAGAAAACTACTGTGGAAATTATGTTGAAACATTTTCTCTCAGGCAACCCATGGACAGGGGCAAGCTTCCTTGCCCAACCAAGGAGGAGAGATGAGGTAGATACACACTAGGTACAGCAGCATCAGGAGTACACTGTCAAAAGCCTAGGACAATTTAATGAAACCTTCCCAGCGTCCAGGTCATGATGACTGGGTATTTTTTTACAAGGTGGGAAACGTTTTAAAATATGGTGAAACAATACCTGGCCAACAAAACTAATACTCTCTCTAATTCCTCTGTGACCTTCTACCTTCTGCTTTTAGATCTCAAAGTTGGACCTGTGGCTTGAGCTGTCAGTCTGTGCCTTGGGGGTGTTGTGCTGCTCTGCCGGTAGTGCCTTGTCTGTGTGGGTTTTTAGTGCACCCTGGGGAGGAACAGAGAGGCGCTTTCGTCTGTCAACAGAAAGTGCTAACAGGTTCGCTCTGATAAACATAAACATAGCTTGGATTAGCCTCAATTTTTCCACACCACCAGATGATAGCAGCACATATAGTGTTTTAATCTTCAATAGGCCTGTCAATTATTGCCTTTAAAGATCTATGTATGACTGGATGACCGTATTTCTAATTTTTCCTGGCTTTGCAGTTTGTGCAAAGCCTTTAGGAGTGTAGGAATACATCAACTACACTTTAAAAATATTTTTATGAGGTCCAAAAGTTGTTGACTTCAAGGATCTATGGATCACTTTATTAGACATTTTTTCATGGCTTTGCACTTTGTGCAGAGACTTTGTGAGTATAGAAGTGCCTAAACTACCAACTACACTTTCTTAGTTTTGTTATGAGGCACTCCAGTTTGTGCCTTCAAGGTTGTATGGATGAAACTGCTTGTAACTTTTGGTGGGCTTTGCACAATGCAGAATTTTTGTGTAGCATTACCACAGGTATGCTTTGGTCACAATATTTGAATGAGGTACTACAGGTAATGCCTTCAAGAGTGTATGGATGACTCTGCTTGTAATTTTTGGCAGGCTTTGCATTTCATGTATAGCCTTTATAAGTCTAAGAGTACCACTACAAGACATTTTGAACAGAATGTGTATGAGGCCCTCCTTTATTGTTAATAAGGGTGTATCTGAGTCCCTCTTCCATCATATTTTGGTACATATTGCTTCCTTCAGAAATAACACTAAAATTTCCAATGTTTTAATACAAATTTCAATTTTGGCTTACTTAAATTATTATTTTTTTGAAATCCTTTTTCAAATTTGCAAGTCATTATACAGGAAAGAATTTTTAAATTTTTTTTTATGTAAACTCCAATTCCTAGTCAATTTTGAATGATTTATTGTCAGTCCTTAAAGTGAAGTGAAAGTGTGACATTATTTTTCTCAGCAGTGATCTGGAAGTCAGAGATGCTTCCATGGGTCTTCCCCATATTGTTCTTCAATTCAGCCATTTTTCCATTCATTTCAACATTTTCACTGCCCCCAGACGTCCTTGTTGGGTCTGCTGTAAAAATACCCTAATTTCCCATTGACTCAAATTATACTTGTTACTCAAAGCAAGCATTCGAGCATTGGGAATGGCTTGGTTCGAGTAACGATCATCAGAGCATTTTAGTGATCGCTCACCTCTATTCTTCACAATAATGCTGTTCTTGTAAAGAGGGTTGTTCAAGGAAAACTGAAACTGGGATTTCAACTGAACAAGGCGCTGGTCATATAGCTGATGATAGACTCTGTTTTATATTTATTTTTCCTGTGATATTCTGAAGTTTTCAATTTACCAAAGAAACAGTCACTGGAATGTGTATTGCCAAACCATAAGTATACCAAATTGCATCTTATCAGGTCCACATCCGTAAACTCTTGACACAATGGTTGCACACTTTGTTATGGGCAAAATACTTAACTTGAACACCAAGTTTTACTTTAAAATATGCAAAATTGGCTTGCTTGACAAATGTGCTGATGTTCTTCCTTTAATTGGGAATGACAATACTGCCTTAGACATAACAAAAGGAATTAGGGCTGTTTAGATACGATCTGAAAGAAAGGAAAGAAAGTATGTGTGAAAGTAAAAAATAAATATGCATAATAATTTCTATACAGAATTTTGAATTATGCTCCACAGTATAGAGCAGTACACAACCTCTCACCACACTGTCTTACATGTAACTGAATTAACCTGGACAAATAACAACCTGTTGCTGGTCGCCAAGGTCATCCAAAACCTCTCCCCACTCTATAGGTCCCTTTACATTTAGCGATGCACCAGCGATCCCGACAACGATGCGACCCGGTCAGGATCTCTGGTGCATTGCCAAACAGGCAGACCTCACCAGTGACGCAGCGATGCTTGGCGTTCGTTACTTACCTGTCACACGCAGCAATGATGACGACTTCCACCTGCATCCATGCGTCGCTTGTCGGCACCAGTGGGACGCCAGCGAGAAGAAAACGGCCCAGGACGTTCTCGCGTGATCAGCGATATCCAGTGGGGGGCTGGTCGGAGGTAAGTGTCACATGTAGTGAGATCGCTAGCGATATCACTGTTGCATCACAAAATCCGTAACGCTTTAGCGATATTGCTATGTGTAAAAGGCCCTTAGACCCTTTGTTGCCAGTCAATAGGAGAGCACTAGTACTACCCTCGATCCAGCCTATAGTAATTGCATTGAGATAAACTTTAGAAAAAAACTGATGTGATAGAAGAAAACTAACTACAATTTTGAAATCAGCATTCTTTTATAGTCTAAATAAGCATAAAAATTTAACTCAACAAAAATGTTCAAAATTGCTCCCAAGTGAATTATCAATTGTTGGACTGCTAGAACATTGACTTTTAGCAGCAGTGATAGCATATTTATCTATATTAATGTAATACAGCATTTCCAGTAGATATTATTCCTAACCACAGCTTTGAAACCAGCATGTCACTTTTAGGCTACATCAGAAGAAAAGTCAAACTCAACAAAAAAATTTTAAAATTGTTACCTAGTGTAATCTATAGCTTAAGCACATTCTTCTACCATAATTAGGACAAATCCATGACTGTTTTAGCATAATTCAGTGCTGAAAAGGGAATGACTCCCATTTGGTTTATTTGGTTGCATTTTTTTTATTTTCTGGCTTCCTTTTGTAAACTATAGACCTTTGGCTATATACAACGTATTGACAACATTCATGGTGCCCTCCTTTTGAAACCCTGCTGTCTCGATTCTTCCTAATCCAGTCTTCAGTTCATTAATGTAAAATTGTAGGAAACTTCTAAGAGTACATTTCACAAAATTCAGTATGTATTGAAAAACAGAATTACTTGGGTGAGTTAAAGATAAAGAAGCAACCCCAACAAAAAGTCTATCCTTTTAATATATTGCAATTACCATATTATATAGCACTGTGTACTTACAACTACTAATTTTGCTCTTCTACCCAGTTAACTCTTCTCTTTTCTATTAAGTCTATGATGTCATGTGATTAAAATCAGACTAGATGACTCCTTTTAAGCTCTATGTTGTGAACTCATTTTCTGGTTTACCTCTGGCTTCTGGTGAGGGTGGTGGAGCTGGCTGTGTTGACAGAGGAGTCGTGAGTTCTCTATCCAGGCTCCCTCTAGTGGTGACAGTAGGTAATGAAGCTGATCTAAATGGCAGAGACCTGCCACCTGAGGAGGAGGACTGTGAGTGGATATCAGGAGTCTCTGACTGGATTTAAGACAGCCGACTGCATAATTTTGTGCTGGTGATTTTTTCCTGCCCTGAGGTTCTGGTTTCCAGTTTCTGTTCCTGCCTTCTCAAGCTAAGTGTGCTCTGCTATTTTTTCACATGAGATTTGGTCTGGTTTTCTCAGTTTTTGGGGTCAGCCAGCCCCTGCTGGGGCTGTGCTGAATTTCCATTCTTATGGCTCTGTTTATGCCAGTTTGCTTTTTGTCCCTGATCAGATTGGTCTCTTTTTGCTCTGTCTTCAGAATATACCAGAGTGCTGATATAGGGAATTGAAGTCTAGCGACTTCAGTGTTTTTGTTATCAGAAAGTGTTGGACATTTTTTGGCAGGCTTTTTTGCGTGATTGCAGACAGCATCTTTCCTTTCCTGTCCTTTCTAGTTAGTGTGGGCCCCATCATTTGCTCAGCCTATTTTTCTATCTGTGTTTGTGTTTTCATCTTGTCTCACCAACAATACATGCTTGGGGGCTGTCTGTCGCTTTGGGGTCTGCTCTGGGGCAGTTTAGATTTCCCCTTTTCTTGCTTTAGGCTTATTTAGCTCTCCGGCTGTGACGCGGCATCTAGGATCATCGTAGGTACGCTCCACGGCTACTGCTAGTTGTGTGGATAGGATCAGGGGTCTGCAATCCGCTTAGTTACCAAACTCTCTGGTTTTCTGTGGCTTAGCTTGTTTTTGTTTTTCCTCCTCGGTGACTCATTCATAGCAGAATCACCAGCCATACCGCAGATTCTTGGGTACTCAAAAGCAGGAAAAAAAAATTGTTAAAAAAAAGAAAAAAGTGTCAGAATTTTTTTTTATATTTGTATTTTTTCCTCTTTTTCTCTGTGGCCGTAGGAGGATTTTTTTTTCCTTAATGGAGATTAAGCAATTGTCTGATCGTGTGGAGCAGCTCGCTCCTGAAGTGCGGGGAATTTCCACTTATCTCGCTCAATCACATGCTGTTGAACCAACGACCCCTACTCCTAATGTGTTTTCTGGGGATTGGTCTAAATTTTTGAATTTTAAGAATAGTTGTAAATTATTTCTTGCCTTGAAGCCTAACTCATCAGGGAGCTCTGCGCAGCAGGTTAAAATTGTCATCTCCTTGCTGCGCGGCGATCCCCTGGATGGGGCGCTTTCCTTGACACCTGAAAATCCTATTCTGACTAATTTGGATGCATTTTTTCAAGCCTTGGGGTTGTTGTATGCTGAACCTAATGCTATTGATCAAGCTGAGAAAGCCCTATTGGCATTGAACCAGGATTCTGCAGTTATACTGTCAAAAATTCTGAAAGTGGGCGGTCCTTACTACATGGAATGATAGTGCATGGGCAGCTCTCTTTTGGAAGGGTTTATCAGAGACCGTAAAAGATGTTATGGTGGGATTTCCTATTCCCTCTGGTCTTGACGATTCTATGTCATTAGCCATTCAAGTTGATCGGCGTTAACATGAACATAAAACTACACGAGAGGTGTTGCCACCTTTTTAACAAATGTCTGAACCTATGCAATGTGATAGAGTTTTGTTTAGAGTGCAACATCAGGAGTATAGAAGGCGTAATAAGCTGTGTTTTTTCTGTGGAGATGCCTCTCATATTATTTCTGTCTGCCCTAAACGAGAGAAACGTTTTGCACACACATTTGCAGTGGGTGACGTACAACCTAAGTTTCTTTTGGCAATTACTCTGATCTGCTCCTTTTCCACATTTTCTGCCAAGGCTTTTGTGGATTCAGGAGTAGCTTTGAATCTGTTAAATTTTGCTAAACATTGTGGTTTTCCCATGATACCCCTGCGGACGCCTATTCCTTTGAGGGGTATTGATGCTACTCCTTTGGCGGAGAATAAACCTCAGTTTTGGACCCAGGTGATAATGCGGGTCGCCCCAGACCACCAAAAAAACTGCAGATTTTTGGTACTGCATAATTTGCATAATACTATTGTTCTGGGTTTTCCCTGGTTGCAAATCCATAATCCAGTTTTGGATTGGAAATCTGTGTCTGTGGTGAGTTGGGGCTGTCGGTGTGTTCTTGGTGACACTCCTGTTTTCTCCACCTCTCCCCAGTCTCATGATGTTCCTGACTATTTGGCTGATTTTTATGATGTATTTAGTGAGAGTAAGTCTGCATCCCTGCCTCCTCATAGGTGTTATGACTGTGCAATTGAGTTGAGGCCAGGGTGTAAATTTCCCAAGGGTCGGCTTTTCAACTTATCTGTACCTGAACACGAGGCTATGCGATCTTATATTAAGGAGTCATTGGAGAAGGGTCATATTAGACCATTCTCTTCACCCTTAGGTGCTGTTTTTTTTTTCATAGCTAAGAAAGATGGTTCATTAAGGCCTTGTATTGACTATCGTTCCCTTAACAAGATTACTGTTAAATATCAGTATCCTTTACCCCTGATTTCTGATTTATGCTCCAGAGTTAAAGGTGCCTGCTGGTTTACTAAACTTGACCTCAGGGGGCGTATAATGTTATTCGCATCTAGCATGGGGATGAATGGAAGACGGCGTTTAATACTCCGGAGGGACATTTTGAGTACCTGGTGATGCCTTTTGGGCTCACTAATGCCCCTTCTGTCTTCCAAACCTTCATGAATTATATTTTCCAGGACTTTGTGGATTAGTTTTTGATCATCTATTTGGATGATATTCTGATCTTTTCCAGTGATTGGGAGTCTCATGTGGAACATGTGCGGACTGTGTTCCGGATTTTGAGGGAGAATTCCCTGTATGTTAAGGGATCGAAATGCCTTTTTGGTGTACAGAGGATTTCATTTTTGGGATCTATTTTGTCTCTGTCAACTATTGAAAAGGACCCGGCCAAGGTACAGGCCATTTATGATTGGGTTCAGCCCACTTCTTTGAAGGCTCTCCAGAAGTTTTTGGGTTTTGCTAATTTTTATCGTAAATTTATAGCTAATTTTTCTGGTATTGCCAAACCACTGACTGACCTGACCAAGAAGGGGGCTGATGTGCTGAATTGGTCTCCAGAGGCTGTTTTGACATTTCTGGAGCTGAAGCGGAGGTTCACTTCTGCTCCGGTTTTACGGCAACCTGATGTCTCTCTTCCATTTCAGGTAGAGGTAGATGCTTCTGAGATTGATGCAGGAGCTGTTTTGTCCCAAAAAGATCCAGTGACTTCTAAAATGAATCCCTGTGCCTTCTTTTCCCAAAAGTTCTCCCCATCTGAACGCAAGTATGATGTGGGGAATCGGGAATTGTTGGCCATGAAGTGGGAATTCGAGGAGTGGAGACATTGGTTGGAGGGAGCTAGACATCAAGTTGTGGTCCTCACTGACCACAAGAATTTGATTTACCTGAAGTCGGCCAAACGCTTGAATCCTAGACAGGCTAGGTGGGCCTTGTTTTTCACGCGTTTTGATTTTGTGGTCTCCTTTCTTCCGGGCACTAAGAATGTTAAGGCAGACGCCCTTTCTAGGAGTTTCTTTGCTGATTCTCCTATTGTGACCAAACCTACTACCATCCTAGGTGAGGGGGTAGTTCTTTCTGCCATCTCGCCCGATTTGAGATGAGCCCTGGAAGAATTTCAGGAGGACAAACCTGAGCGTTGTCCTATGGGAAAATTGTATGTTCCTGACCAGTGGAGGAAGAGAGTGATGTCTGAAGTTCATTGCTCCGCGTTGGCTGGTCATCCAGGTATTTTTGGTACCAGAGATTTGATGAGTCGGTCTTTTTGGTGGCCCGCCTTATATCGTGATGTCAGGAATTTTGTGCAGTCTTGTGGGACTTGTTCCCGGTCTAAACCCTGTTCTAGTTCTAGTGGGTTGTTGATGCCCTTGTCGGTGCCCAAGAGGCCATGGACCCATATCTCAATGGATTTTATTTCTGATCTTCCTGTCTCTCAGAGAATGACTGTTATCTGGGTGATTTGTGATAGATTTTCTAAGATGGTCCATCTTGTACCACTGCCAAAGCTGCCATCTTCCTCAGAGTTGGTGCCCTTGTTTTTACAACAGGTGGTTCAGTTGCATGGGATTCCTGAGAACATTGTGTTGGACAGAGGAGTCCAGTTTGTCTCCAGATTTTGGAAAGCTTTTTGTTCCAAGCTGGGAATTCAGTTATCCTTCTCCTCTGCGTTTCACCCACAGACCAATGGGCAGACTGAGAGAACAAACCAGACTTTGGAGTCCTATTTGAGATGTTTTATATCTGCTGATCAGGATGATTCGGTCTCATTTTTGCCCTTAGCCGAATTCACCCTAAATAATAGAGCTAGTTCTGCCACATTGATGTCGCCCTTTTTCTGTAACTTTGGGTTTCACCCTCGATTTTCTTCAGGGCAAGTGGAATCTTAAGCCTGCCCAGGTGTTGACACTGTGGTAGAGAGAATGCAGCAGATATGGAACCAAGTGGTGGATAAGTTGTCCCTCTCTCAAGAAAAGGCCCAGCGGTTTTCCAACCGGCATAGGACCATTGGTCCCCGGTTTAAAGTGGGTGATATGGTTTGGTTATCATCAAAAAATAACTCTATGAAGGTTGCGGCTCCAAAGTTCAAGCCAAGAGTTATTGGACCTTAAAGGATTTTGAGATTCTTAACCTGGTTTCTTTTCGATTGGCTCTTCCAGCTACGTTTAAGATCCATAACGTGTTTCATAAGTCTCTGTTGAAGAGGTTTGTTGAGCCAGTGGTTCCTATGATGGCACCTCCTGACCCTGTGTTTGTTGAAGGTAATGTGGAATTTGAGGAAGAGAAAATACTGGATTCTCGTCTGGCTAGATGGAGACTCCAGTATTTGGTCAAGTGGAAGGGTTATGGCCAGGAGGACAATTCTTGGGTCTCTGCCTCTGACATTCATGCCGATAGATTGGTTCGTGCTTTTCACCAGGCCCATCCTGATCAGTCTGGTGGTGTGGATGAGGGTTCGGTGACCCCTCCTCAAGGGGGTGTACTGTTGTGAACTCATTTTCTGGTTTACCTCTGGCTTCTGGTGAGGGTGGTGGAGCTGGCTGTGTTGACAGAGGAGTCGTGAGTTCTCTATCCGGGCTCCCTCTAGTGGTGACAGTAGGTAATGAAGCTGATCAAAATGGCAGAGCCCTGCCACCTGAGGAGGAGGACTGTGAGTGGATATCAGGAGTCTCTGACTGTATTTAAGACAGCCGACTCCCTAATTTTGTGCTGGTGATTTTTTCCTGCCCTGAGGTTCTGGTTTCCAGTTTCTGTTCCTGCCTTCTCAAGCTAAGTGTGCTCTGCTATTTTTTCACATGAGATTTGGTCTGGTTTACTCAGATTTTGTGGTCAGCCAGCCCCTGCTGGGGCTGTGCTGAATTTCCATTCTTATGTCTCTGTTTATGCAAGTTTGCTTTTTGTCCCTGATCAGATTGGTCTCTTTTTGCTCTTTCTTCAGAATATACCTGAGTGCTGAAATAGGGAATTGAGTCTAGCGACTTCAGTGTTTTTGTTATCAGAAAGTGTTGGACATTTTTTGGCAAGCTTTTGTGCATGATTGCAGACAGCATCTTTCCTTTCCTGTCCTTTCTAGTTAGTGTGGGCCCCATCATTTGCTCAGCCTATTTTTCTATCTGTGTTTGTGTTTTCATCTTGTCTCACCGACAATACATGTTTGGGGGCTGTCTATCGCTTTGGGGTCTGCTCCGGGGCAGTTTAGATTTCCCCTTTTCTTGCTTTAGGCTTATTTAGTTCTCCGGCTGTGACGCGGCATCTAGGATTATCGTAGGTACGCTCCACGGCTACAGCTAGTTGTGTGGATAGGATCAGGGGTCTGCAATCCGCTTAGTTACCAACCTCTCTGGTTTTCTGTGGCTTAGCTTGTTTTTGTTTTTCCTCCTCGGTGACTCATTCATAACAGCTCTATATAGAAACAGGAGAGCAATTTTCCCCGTATGAGTCAAAATTCACTGCAAAAGTCCCTGGCAGTGGGAAGAAGGAGCTGCTGGGTCAGGAGTTAAAGATGGGAATGATAAATGCAGGAACAAGGGACTTCCTGTTTCTACATAATACAGAGAAAATAGAAGAATTAGCTGGGTAGAAGGTGAAAAATAAGCAATTGTAAGTACACGATGATTACAATGTGAACCTTGCAACAAGCGACAAAAAATCTATGACATTTGGAAACAAACAAACAAAAGATTGCTGCAGCACTCTGTATAACCTAAAGTGTATGCAAACATTGACTATATGAAATTTATTTCACATTACTGCATTATAAATATACTCATAACATGAAGGTACTTGACACAACAATAAGCCAATTCATGTGCCCAACAGACACGACAAGGCAACTCTTCTATGGTTGCACTACTGGAAAAATATGCAACTATTTGCCTCAGTCTCTGAATGTTGTAGGTTGCAATGTGACACCATAGTAAATAATTGTATTCCTTAATTTCCTTCTATGACAGAATCACTGATTGGGTGGATCAGGGAAATGCTGTAGACAAAAGTATATCTTGACTTCAGCAAAGCATTTGACAAAGTATCTCACACAATCCTTATTGAAAAAATTACTAAGTATGGAATGGACAAGGCAACTGTTAGATGGATTCATAACTGGCTTAGTGATCGGAACCAAAGAGTGGTCGTAAATGGCTGCACATCCAGTTGGAAGAATGTCTCAAATTGGGTACCACAGGGCTCTGTCCTGGGCCCTGTATTGTTCAACATCTTTATCAATGATTTAGATGAAGGAATTGAGAGTAAACTGATTAAATTTGCTGATGACACAAAGCTAGGAGGGATAGCTAATACTAGAGAAGAGAGAGAGAAGATTCAAAAAGATGTAAATAAACAGGAGCAGTGGGCAGCAACTAACAGAATGGTTTTTAACAGGGAAAAATGCAAAGTACTACATCTGGGCAATAAAAATGAAAAAAACATATACAGAATGGGAAGAATAGGGCTAAGCAACAGCAGATGTGAAAAAGACTTGGGTATACTAATAGATCACAGACTGAATATGAGTCAACAGTGCGATGCAGCAGTAAAAAAGGCAAATGCAATTCTAGGATGTATTAACAGAAGCATACAGTCTAGATCACGTGAAGTCATTATTGCCCTCTACTCCTCTTTGGTCAGACCTCATCTGGAATACTGTGTCCAGTTTGGGGCGCCACATTTTAAAAAAGACATCAACAAACTGGAGCAACTTCAGCAAAGAGTGACCAGAATGGTGACCGGTCTGCAAGCCCTGTCTTATGAGGAAAGGTTGCAGGATTTGGGAATGTTTAGCTTGCAAATGAGAAAACTGAGAGGAGACTTAATAACTGTCTACAAAAATCTCAAGGGCTGTCACATTGCAGAAGGATCATCTTTATTCTCATTTGCACAAGGAAAGCAATGGGAAGCAATGGGATGAAACTGAATGGGAGGAGACACAGATAAGATATTAGAAAAAACTTTTTGACAGTTAGAGTGATCAATGAGTGGAACAGGCTGCCATGAGAGGTGGTGAGTTCTTCTTCAATAGAAGTCTTCAAATAGAGGCTGGACAGATATCTGTCTGGGATGATTTAGTGAATCCTGCTTTGAGCAAGGGGTTGGACCAGATGGCCCAAGAGGTCCCTTCCAACTCTACGATTCTATGATTCTATGGGATTGAAGCTTGAGGAGAACAATTTGCATATTCTAGGTGCCTTCTGGGAAAAGCGAAGAGTCTGCCTCAGCAAGAAGATCAATGAGTACAGCCGGGACAAGCTGCTTGGAAAGCATCGCCAAACCGCACGCCGGTTTTACTTTTTGCTTTTTAGGACATTATTGCAAGAAAGCTTTGCTGATTGAGTAGATTATATAAGAAAGAAAAAAACACAGCAGATTAGAAAGGAAGGAAGACACACAGCAAGTCAGCAGGGTCTAGGAGCAACATGGCAGATGTGACAACCTACATGGTGAGCTGCAACATGTGCTACATGTTCACAGATCAACCAGAAGAAGAATCCAATTTCACTTGCCAGAAGTGTAGACTACTGGCCCTTTTAGAAGAAAAGAAAATGAAGACTTCCTAGACAGAACAAAAGCATCTCTTCTGGTCACAGAAGGTGAAGAAAGTGTCAGAGAACCTCCAACAGCAGACGAGTACAAGCATGTGATCAAAAGAAGTAAGGAGACTATGGAGACATCACCAACCAGACAACTGAGAAACCAATACAAAGACCTTGTGGAGGACAAAGATGGCACACATAAGGATAAGGCACTACCAGCAAGCAAAGAAGAAAAGGGCACACAGCAACACCCAGAAGTAACAACAAAAACAGCCAAGAAGCGAAGAAGAGTGGTTGGGGTGGGAGACTCACTACTGAGAGCCACAGAAGCAGCCATCTGCAGACCGGACATAATCGCAACAGAAGTATGCTGCCTCCCAGGTGTGAAGATCAAGGATGGACTGATAGGATACCAAAGCTCATCAGTTCCAAGGACCTCCACCCATTTTTGCTGATACATGTTGGCACCAATGACATGGCAAGGAAGGACCTACTGACAATCTGCAAGGACTTTGAAGAGTTGGAGAAGAAAGTAAAAGAACTGGATGCACAATTAGTTTTTTCTTCTATCATTCCATTAGACGGGCATGGCACCTGGAGTTGGAACAGGATCCTTGATGCAAACAACTGGCTAAGACAATGGTGCAGACAACAAGGATTTGGGTTCATGGACCACGGTGTGAATTAACTGTATGACTGACTCCTCTCCAGAGACGGACTACACCTCAACAAACCGGGGAAACACACATTCACCAGAACACTCACTACACTCATCAGGAGGGTGTTAAACTAAAAGAAGAGGGGACGGGAAGCAAAACATTAGACTAGAACATGAAACCAGAAAATATACTGATGAAGGATATGAGGTGCGGCAAAGAAGACCCAAGACAACGTATGCAGAAGGGAGGTAAGAGAATTTCTAAAACAATCCACAGGGAGGAGATTGGAATAAAACAAAATCCTCTAAACTGCATGCTCACAAATGCCAGAAGCCTGACAAACAAGATGGAAGAACTAGAAGCAGAAATATCTACAGGTAACTATGACATAATGGGAATAACCGAGGCATTGTTGGATGAAAACTAACACTGGGCAGTTAACTTACAGGGTTATAGTCTGTTATGAAGGATCATAAAAATTGGAGAGGAGGAAGGATTTGAATTTATGTAAAGTCTTGTATGTAGGGATGAGCTTTCCGATATTGAAATATCGGAAATCGGCCCGATATTTGCGATATCGGAATTCCGATTTCCGATTCCGATATTTTTTTCACATCGGAAATCGGAAATCCCATAATCCTTCAGCCTCTGGCTCCACGGAGCGCTCAATCAGGAGCTGAAGAATTGCTGACAACATTGTGTAACTCCCCTAAGCTCGGTAGGAGGCGTCCAAACTTGCTAGCTAGGGGCTGCGCTGCGATTGGCTGGCTGGATGGTGTGATCAGGCAGTATAAAAGGCTGCGCCTGCCATTTTAACCTCACTCTACTGTGAAAAGCAGATTGGGATAGGTTGCTGTTGGAGATAGGGAGAGATCTCGGATCTAATAGCGATACAAATTGTTTTCCAGCGACTGTAGCAGCCCCTGTGTGTTACAGAAGCAGTCTTTTTCCTCACCCCGCTCAGTTTCATTTTTTGAGCTGTGCAGGCTCTCAGTGAGGTGCTTAGTGAGACAGTGCAGAGCACATTCACTGCAGCTGCTGCAGCTCCTCTTGCTGCAGCACTGTGTGGTGTGTGTCTCACTGCCTTTTCTTTTCATCCCTTAAATCCCCTTCCCCTATTTTTTCCTAAAAGTTAAACACTATATAGGGATTGTGCTGTGAGGGACCCAAACAACCTCTGTGGCTGGTGCCACACAGCACCTGGCCCAGTCCCGTAGAATCCTTTTTTTTTTTGGTATCACAGCAGTGTCATTTACTGCGCTGTGACATCCGACCATAACGTGTACACCAATACCACAAACACACGTTACTCTTTGTGCATGCCACACTAGATTCAAATAAAGAGTAGCAGACACACCATCATCATACAGTGCCATTAGTGTTTCTTATACCTGTTTGTAATCCTACAGGAATAAGCACACTAATTCCTAATAATTACTTTCTTGCCGTTCTGAATCCATCGATAGAGATGAAGAAGGCTAAGGGATGTCCCCGCGGCTGCCGTGGAAGAGGTGCATCAGCAGCTAGACATGATGCACATCCAGAGCAAGCAGCAGGCCCAAGTCACTCAGCACCTACTTTCACCCGGCAGCAGGCATTTATGCGCAGCTTGTTAGGAGCGCAGGGCCATAGGCTGATCAAGTAGAGGATCAAGTAGAAACCGTTGTTGGTTGGATGGCAGCTGAGGAATCCACCTCAATGAGCACAGCATCCTCCCAGGACCTCTCCACCACATCGGGTCAGGCCACTGAAGAGCAGCACCCATCTGCTTGTTCACCGCCCACTAATTTGCCCAGACATTCAGAGGGTCAGGAGCCAACCTTAATCCTCTTCTCAGAATCTGTTGGCTTGGAATCTGTGTGCCATCCAGACAGCATTCCTGCAGCTGAAGAAGAGGTAGTGTGCACAGATGCGCAACCACTGTGTCCGTCTGAGGAAGAAGTGGAGGGTGGGCCAGTGCCCACAGTGACCAGACCCCAGTCAGCAGATGATGATGAAACTCAGCTGCCAGTTTCTGCTGATGAAAGTGTATTGGATGACAAGGTCCTTGACCCATCATGGCATGCTGAGGGGCAGCAAGCAAGTGGGGATAGCTCAGAGGAAGAGCTTGCAGCTGTGGCGCAGCGTGACCATCCACGTGGGAGAGGAAGAGGGAAAAATTGGTTGTCAGCTTCCTCAACTTCAGCACCCGTTAGGAGCAGGGCTCTTTTAAAGAACACAAGGGGTGCGCCCAAGAGTTGTGGTGCATGGGCCTTTTTCGACCAAGTTGCAGATGACGTTACAGTAGTCAGATGCAAGCTTTGTCGGCAAACTGTGTGGAGAGGGAAGAATGTCAGCAACCTTAATACCACCAATATGTTGATGCATGTCAGGAAGAGGCACCCTGTGGAGTGGCAGCATTACATCCAAGATGATTCGCCACCTGCAGCTGGTTCCCCACCTTCCACCTCTTCAGCCACAGTGGCCACCTCTTACTCCAGCTCTCAAACAGCTGCTCCCGCTTTCTCGCCAGAATGCCAGGGTGCATCTGCAGGCAGTGTTGTGCAGCGGCACACTTTCTGTACTTCGTCAGCATCAGCATCCCAATTGCTGGCATCCTCCCAATCCAGTGTGCAGCCATCTGTCACACAGGTGTGGGAGAAAAGGCACCCGTACTCGGCAAACCACCCACGAGCACAGGGCATGAATTCTTGCATTGCCAAACTGCTTGCAGTGGAAATGCTACCATTCTGGCTGGTGAGCAAGCCAGCCCTTATCGATATGTTGGGGTTTGCAATCCCACAATACAGCGTTCCCAGCCGCTTCTACTTCAGCAGGCAAGCCATCCCCACCCTGCAACAGCATGTGGAGCGTAAAATTAAGCATGCACTACAAAATGCAGTTAGTAACAAGGTTCACCTGACCACCGATGCGTGGACCAGTCAGCATGGCCAGGGACGCTACATTTCCATCATCGCCCATTGGGTAAATGTAGTTGAGCCTGGAACTGAAGTAGACAGTGCAAGTGCCCAGGTCCTGCCACCTCCACGGATTGCAGGCCTCTCCTCCATACAAATTGACTCCGCCTCATACTCCTCGTCAGACTCGTCTGCACCCAGACGTACCACAACAACCGAATTCAGCACTGCATCGGCCAAACATCAACAGGCCGTGTTGAAATTGGTTTATCTGGGTGATGTTAGCCACACCACAACCGAGCTGTGGAACACGCTCAAGGAGCAGAGCGACATGTGGCTTGCGCCGCTCAACCTCCAGCCAGGTATGGTGGTGTGTGACAACGGCCGAAACCTGGTCGTGGCTCTGGGCCTAGGTGGTCTGACTCACAATCCATGCCTTGCCCATGTCCTAAACCTGGTGGTGCAGAGTTTCCTTAGGAACTATCCTGACCTTGAGGAGCTGCTGCACAAAGTCAGATATGAGTGCTCTCATTTGCGGCGTTCAAGCATGGCTGCATCGTGCCTTTCAGCCATGCAGCGCAGATTGGGCCTTCCCGAGCACCGCATCATTGTTGACCTCCCCACCAGGTGGAATTTGACTTTGCATATGCTGCGAAGGTTGTGTGAGCAGCAACCTGCAATTATGGAGTTGCAGCGGCAGCAGGCGCAAAGTAGGCGACACACATCTCAGCCCTCCCACTTTACAACCACAGAGTAGGCATCCATGAAGGACATATGCACCATTTTGAAGTGCGTTGAGGACTCCACTCTGATGGTGAGCGCGGTTTCTGCCCTACTCAGCCTGACTATTCCCCTTATATGCCTTATAGAATCATCACTTAAAGGACTAAGGGATGAGGTTTCTCTGGAGGAGGAGGAGGAGTGTGATGAGACACTTGCACCAACCAGGCAATCTTCATCGGCCCGGTTGGTACAAAGCTCTGTGGGTGCCTCACAAAGGTCCAGGCAGGACACAGCAAGCGAGGAGGATGAGGAGGACTATGAGGATGAGCCAGAGGAGGAAAGTACACAGCGCTCTACTAGTAGTCACTAGATAGAGCGTGGATGAGGTGATGCAGAGCAGCCAGAGCACATTCCTCCAGCTGGTGACAGCGATGCATGGCCAGTTGGCAGCCTTCAGCACATGAGTGACTTCATGCTGCAGTGTCTGAGAAATGACCCACGCGTGGCTCGTATTCTCCACACAAATGACTACTGGGTGGCCACCCTCTTAGATCCACGTTACCGGGACAGCCTTCAAAGCCTAATTACACCATTGAACTGGGCGCGTAAAATGCAGGAGTACCAAGATGCACTAGTTAATTCACTCATGTACTCTTTTCCACCGCATAGCAGTGATGCACGTGCACTAGCAGGCACCTCAGTGCGTCCTGGGTAAACCGAGTTCCAGCATCGCCAGCTGGTTCTAGGGAGTGCCCAAGGGCACGGGTACCTCCTGCTTCAAACCGTGTTTCGACAACGCTCGCCATTACATATTTGTGTCTGCTGCACTGGTCCACGCCCCCGCCATACATCATTCCAGCTCAGTTTGCTGTTATCCGTGGTGTCGGCAGTGTAGGAGCCCCCTACGTGGACTCCGGGACCGGGCACTCAAGGCTGGTCTCGACAGTGCCAGTAGGCCCTCCTCCTCCCCTGCTGCGACTGCGGAGTAAGAAGACTGTGTACGGGTTGCGGGGGCAAATGTGGCTCTTGCACCTTCTGCTGAGAAGACATTACTCCGGTAGAAGACCCAAGACAGGAAGACAGATGCAGAAGACCCAAGACAGGAAGACAGATGCAGAAGACCCAAGACAAGAAGACAGATGGAGATGTCCCCGGACTCCTGTCTTTTTGCTCTTGAACTTTCGTCTTTGTGGGTTTTTTTGGGGCTTCTCGACAGTGCTTTTGGCTTATGTCACTACTACATTGTGGTATCCGGGCTACAGTAATGTCAGCCGTTGCCCAGTACAGCTACTGGCACTTTTACCTTCTGCTGCTTATCTGGGTTCCAGTAACGTCAGCTGGTTCTCAGTAGAGTCAATGGCTTAGGTCCCTCCTTTGTGGTATCCGCGTTCCAGTAACGTCTGCTGGTCCTTGGTAGTGCATTCTGGCACAGGTTACCTCCTGCTTAGTTATCGGCCTCCGGTAACGTCAGCTGGTGCCTGTTGGTTCCATTGGCTCTTATGCTGATTTCTGCTGCCTATACGGGTTCCAGACTCACCAGCTGGTTCTCTCAAGTTCCTGTGCTGCGACCAGCCAATAGCAGGATAGCCATAGACAGAGGTTTAGGAAGCAGTAGGAGCAGATGTACATGAACCAAAAGCAGAATATCAATATGCAGAATTACTGAATAACAGTAATATAATCAGCAGAAGAAGACTAAGCATGGTTTAAAGGGAGTGTATCCGTTCCTCCACGTGGTGCTCCTGGAAACTCCCTGCAAAGCAAGGTGAGCTGAACGCGGACACATGTCAATCAAAAGGCATATTGACACCACTACCAGCAGTTTTAATTTAATAATGTAAAATCACTAACCCTAACTGTCCCTAACCCCTAACCCTTACCCTAACCCTTACCCTACTAACCATAAACCCTAACCCTACCCCAACTAATCCTAACCCAAAGAAAAAACACAGTTGTTAATAAGATGTTTTCCTGCTACAGCTTTCGCTCTGTGCATTTTTCTAGCGATTTTTTTGCTCCTCTGCCTCTGCAAACTCCTGCCCCATTATCGTGAGGTGTTTCCCCTCCATTTTATCCATTATATAGCACTGTAGTGGTCATTTTGTAATTCTGATTTTTTTCTCCCATTGGCTTGCATTGATATCGGAAATTCCGATATCCAATATTTTTTCAATATCGGAAATCGGAATTCCGATACAATATCGGGCAATATCGCTCATCCCTACTTGTATGAAGTCCACTTTAAGGGAGGATATTACCAAATGGAATGAGGATGTCTAGTCCATATGGGTTGAAATACATGGAGAGGAAAATAGTAGCAAAATAGTAATTGGGGTCTGTTACAAACCCCCAAATATAACAGAAATCATGGTAAGTCTACTACTGAGGCAGATAGTTGAAGCTGCAACCCATAATGATGTCCATGTTATGGGGGACTTTAACTACCGGATATTAACTGGGAAACAGAGACCTGCAAAACCCATAAAGGCAACAGGTTTCTGCTAATAACCAAGAAAATTATCTTTCACATTTGGTGCAGAATCCATTGAGAGGAGCAGCAATTTTAGACCTAATACTGTCTAATAGACCTGACAGAATAGCAAATCTGCAGGTCGTTGGTCATCTCGGAAACAGCGATCACAATATTGTACATTTTCACTTGTACTTTGCTAGGGGAGACTTGTCAGGGAGTCAGAAAAACACTGAGCTTTAGTAAGGCAAAATTTGACTAGTTTAGCGATACCCTTAATCTGGTTGACTGGGACAATGTCCTCAGAAATAAGATTACAGATAAGAAATGGGAAATGTTTAAGAACATCCAAAATAGGCACTGTAAGCGGTTTATACCTTGTGGGAATAAAAGGACAAGGAATAGGAAAAACCCAATTTGGCTATACAAAGAAGTAAGAGGGGCAATTAACAGTAAAAAGAAAGCATTTTAAACAACTAAAGCTAGATGGTACCATTGAAACTCTAAAAACTATAGGAAGAAAAATGCTTTATCTAGAAAATTAATTAAAGCTGCCAAAAAGGAAACAGAGAAACACATTGCTAAGGTGAGCCAAACTAATCCCAAACTGTTCTTCAACTATATGAATAGTAAATGAATCAAAAGTGAAAGTGTAGGCCCCTTACAAAATTGTGAGGAAAGAATGGTTGTAGATGAAGAGGAAAAAGCTAAAATATTAAACACCTTCTTCTCCATGGTATTCACTTTGGAAAATAAAATGCTAGGTGACATGCTGAGAGGCAAAGAAAACATTGTATTAAGTGTCACTAGAGATGAGGGACTTCGCCTTTTTTCAGGTCGAGTCGGGTTTCATGAAACCCGGCTTTCTCAAAAGTCGGGTCAAACGAAATCGGCCGATTATCGTGAAAATTCGAAGGCCGACTGAAGCACGAAACCCAATGCAAGTCAATGGGGAACCAAGGTCGGCAGGGAGTGGAGTACAGGAAACACGCCTACAGTGCCCATTTTAAAGCCAAAAACATCAAATCTTATTACTTAAGCTCGTCAACCTTAACTTACTTTATAATAATAGTTAGGCATTGAAAACTGGGGGTTATTTGGCTAAAGTTGTGGGGGGGTAGGGCTGGCTCCAGATTTTCATGGGCCCAGGGCCAAAGAGTGTCAATGGGCTCCTTTAACACATGCCATAATTCATGATCCTCTGATACGGCAGAGAAATAGCGCTATAGTACAATGAAAAATACTTAACTTCTTTCATCACATGACTGATATCCATTTTAAATTCTCCAATAGCTCCAAAAACGGACAGTATATTACTCCATACAGTATTATGGCCACGCATAGTGCGCTATACAGAGTAATGACGCCGATATATTTCTCCATACAGAATCATTGGTCCCATGTAATGTTTGAAACAGTATATGATGAGCTCCACATAATGCTACAGTATATGTTGGTCCCCATAGATGAAGCTCCACTGTGTTATGGGCACAAATAATGCTCCATATATATTGGGCCCCATTTTTAATGCTCCAGTGCATAATGGGCCCTGTAAATGCTGCTCCAGTGTCTGATGTCCACCTTTGGAATGCTCCAGTGTATGCTGGGCCTCATATATCATTCTCCAGAGTATAGTGCTCCCCAAAAATAGCTGTCCCAACATTGAAAATAATTAAATAAGTCTCCTCGCTAGGGAATCCCTGTACTAGTCTGGACTCCTCGTCGTCCCCATCTTCCACTTCACTGCACTTGAACTGTTTAGGCAGAGGGCGTACAGACATGATGTCATCGCGCTCTCTGACCAGAATCTCACTGTCAGGAAACACGGAAGACGTCACAGCGGTGGAGCAGGGAGAGGTAAGTATTTCAACTTTGCAAGTGCTGTGATCCTGAGCAAGCAGGGGGGGCCCACTTGTTGGCGACGGCACTGGCACAGGGCCCCTCATAGTATGCCGGTGTGCCTGACAGCGGGTGAGCACCCCCACCATCAGAGACACTTGATTCTACTATGAGGGACCTTGTGCCAGTGCCATTGTCAAAGAGTGTGCCCACCCACCTGTCCAGGGCAATGGCACTCGGATGGGTGCGTGCGCCAGGTGGTGACCCCAGCCCTGTGGGGGGAGGCAGCCCAGATAGGGAGGTGGAAAAATTGGCATATGTTGATGTTGGACATTCAGCATCTGCAAATGGAGTAATTGGAGAAGTCCGCGGAAGAGGAGGACAAAAGCAAGACATTTTTCTGGCAACCTACGTGTCAGCAGGGGAGGGTGGGACACAATCCTTTGAAACCCATGCATGGTTCATTTTAATGAATGTTAGATCATCAACATTTTGGGTCGACAGACGGGTCCTTTTTTCTGTCAGGATTGATCCAGCAGCACTGAAGACTCGTTCAGATAACACAGGGCAAGCAAGCTCCTGTATGGAATATTGTGCCAAATCAGGCCAGGTATCAAGTTTACAGGCCCAATAGTCAAAGGGGAATGACCGGTGAGGGAGAACATCGATATGGGAGGAGAAGTAGTTTGTTACCATAGTTGACAACTGCTGTCTCATGTCACTTTCGATCGATGCAGTATTACCAGTCGTGTGAGCAGTACTTGAAAAATCAGTCCACAACATTGTCATGAAACCCCTGTGTCCAACGCCACTTCAGCTGTGTGCACCACGAACACCTCTTCCATGTTGCCCCTACAGCTCACTGGAAAAACATCACTGCTGCTGTGTGCTGGGAATGCCTCAACCAACCGGTTTGCCAGAGTTGCTTGTTTGTTAGCCATTATTAGCTCTAGGTTCTCCTGTGGCATGATGTTTTGGAATTTGTCAACCAGTAGTCATCATCGTTCATCATTTTGGCAATGCGGGGGTCCCTTTTTAGGATCTGCAAGGCATAATCGCTGAACTATTGTCTCTGGCCCAGTAGAGATTACACGTCAATGTAACAGGCTGAAATTGGATGGTGAATGACAAGGTGGAGGGTGTCTATAGGATTGGTGAGAATTTGAATCTCACTATTGTTTTGAGGACGCTGAACTATTGTCTCTGGCCCAGTAGAGATTACACCTAAATGTAACAGGCTGAAATTGGATGGTGAATGACAAGGTGGAGGGTGTCTATAGGATTGTTGAGATTTTGAATCTCACTATAGATGTCAGGGTGCTGAACTATTGTCTCTGGCCCAGTAGAAGAGATTACACCTCAATGTAACAGGCTGAAATTGGATGGTGTATGACAAGGTGTAGGGTGTCTATAGGATTGGTGAGAATTTGAATCTCACTATTGTTTTGAGGACGCTGAACTATTGTCTCTGGCCCAGTAGAGATTACACCTAAATGTAACAGGCTGAAATTGGATGGTGAATGACAAGGTGGAGGGTGTCTATAGGATTGTTGAGATTTTGAATCTCACTATAGATTTGAGGACGCTGAACTATTGTCTCTGGCCCAGTAGAGATTACACCTCAATGTAACAGGCTGAAATTGGATGGTGTATGACAAGGTGGAGGGTGTTTATAGGATTGGTGATAATTTGAATCTCACCATAGATTTGAGGACGCTAAACTATTGTCTCTGGCCCAGTAGAGATTACACCTCAATGTAACAGGCTGAAATTGGATGGTGAATGACAAGGTGGAGGGTGTCTATAGGATTGGTGAGATTTTGAATCTCACTATAGATTTGAGGACGCTGACAATGATGCTCTCAGTCCAAGTATGGACGCAGGCAGCCTAATAAGCAGGACTGCTGCACAGTGCGCACACAAAAGGGTGGAAAAATGAACGCTTGGTAACTGTGCAGAAAAGAGGAAGAAAAGTATTTTTGCTTTTAAAAAAGCAGTTTGCACAGCAGTGTGCAAACAGCAATGCAGCTATCAGGGAGCTGATGCACAAAAATAGAGTCTCCCCTGTCACTGTACACAAAGTGTTGTGTGGTATGTGGAAATCGCTAACAGCAGAAGCAGTTTTTTTGGTTCTTCTTCCCTGCCTAACGCTCTCCCTACAGAATCAGCAGCAGCAGCTCTCCCTATGCTAAGATCGGCATAAGTAAGATGGCGGTTGGCGTTCACGCCCTTTTATAGCCCCTGTGATGCCACACAAAGCCAGCCAATCACTTGCATGCCCTTCTCAAAGATAGTGGTGACCGATGCCTATGTCATCGCTCTGCCAACAGTGTGCATCCTCCATCATTGGCTGAAAAAGGGCGCTGGAAGCATGTTTTGAAACGCGACTTTGGTGCTCTGGTCACCGACCTCATGGCCGACCTCACGCTATGGTCAGGTTTCGTTTCATGAAACCCAACTTCAGCAAAAGTCGGCGACTTTTGAATATGACCGACCCGTTTCGTTCAACTCTAAGTGTCACCAATCTAATCCAAGAAGAAGTGTGAAATCGTCTGAATAAGATTAAAATAGATAAATCTCCAGATCCAGATGGCATACACCAAGGAGTACTAAACTAACTAAGGCTAGTTTCACACTTGCTTTTTTTTGCAGCGCGTTTTTCCCGCAAAAAAACGCATTGAAAAAACGCATACAAAAGCATACAACTGCTGCGTTTTTTTCAAGCATTTTTATGAGCATGCATGAAAAAAACGCAGCGTTTTTATGCGTTTGTATGCGTTTTTAGTGCGTTTTTACCGTGTTTGCGTTTTTTTCCAACATTAGGTGGCCCCTCACACTAACCCAAACCATGACTTTACTAACCCTAACCCTGACCCTAACCCTAACCCTAACCCTGACCCTAACCCTAACCCTAACCCTGACCCTAACCCTTAACCAAATCATACTTAACCCTAACCCAAACCCTAAACCCTAACTAACCCTAACCCTAACCCTGACCCTAACCCTAACCCTAACCCTGACCCTAACCCTAACCCTAACCCTAACCCTGACCCTAACCCTTAACCAAATCATACTTAACCCTAACCCAAACCCTAAACCCTAACTAACCCTAACCCTAACCCTGACCCTAACCCTTAACAAAACCATACTTAACCCTAACCCTGACCCTAACCCTAACCCTAACCCTGACCCTAACCCTAACCCTAACCCTGAACCTAACCCTTAACCAAACCATACTTAACCCTAATCCTGACCCTAACTTTGACCCTAACCCTTAACAAAACCATACTTAACCCTAACCCTGACCCTAACCCTAACCCTAACCCTGACCCTAACCCTTAACCAAATCATACTTAACCCTAACCCAAACCCTAAACCCTAACTAACCCTAACCCTAACCCTAACCCTGACCCTAACCCTAACCCTAACCCTGACCCTAACCCTAACCCTAACCCTAACCCTGACCCTAACCCTTAACCAAATCATACTTAACCCTAACCCAAACCCTAAACCCTAACTAACCCTAACCCTAACCCTAACCCTGACCCTAACCCTTAACAAAACCATACTTAACCCTAACCCTGACCCTAACCCTAACCCTAACCCTAACCCTGACCCTAACCCTAACCCTAACCCTAACCCTGACCCTAACCCTTAACCAAACCATACTTAACCCTAATCCTGACCCTAACTTTGACCCTAACCCTTAACAAAACCATACTTAACCCTAACCCTGACCCTAACCCTAACCCTAACCCTGACCCTAACCCTTAACCAAATCATACTTAACCCTAACCCAAACCCTAAACCCTAACTAACCCTAACCCTAACCCTAACCCTGACCCTAACCCTTAACAAAACCATACTTAACCCTAACCCTGACCCTAACCCTAACCCTAACCCTGACCCTAACCCTAACCCTAACCCTGACCCTAACCCTTAACCAAACCATACTTAACCCTAATCCTGACCCTAACCCTGACCCTAACCCTTAACCAAAACCATACTTAACCCTAACCCTGACCCAAACCCCAACCCTAACCCTGACCCTAACCCTAAACCCCCTTAACTAACCCTAACTCTAACCCAAACCCCTAAATTCCATGGTTAAAAAAAAAAACGCATATGCAAAAAAACGCATACATGAGCATGCCAGTGCGCACATATGCGCATCCATAGGCTATAATGGCCATTTTTAACGCAAAACGTGCGCATATGTGCGCATGCGCTTTTTTGCAGGGCCAAAAAATGCAACATGCTGCGTCTGGAAAATACAAACGCACACCCCAAAAAAAGCAGCGCATGAAAATCGCATACATGCGCTTACAAGCGCGCAGGTATGCGCACCCATGTTAAATATAGGGGAAAAACGCATGCGCACATATGCGTTTTTTTCCAGCGCTAAAAAACGCAAATGTGAAACCAGCCTAAGTAATGTAAAAGACAAACCATTATTTCTTATAATTAGGGACTCTATGATGATGGGGTCTGTTCCACAGGACTGGCGCATAGCAAATATGGTACCAATATTCAAAAAGGGCTCTAAAAGTGAACCTTGAATTTATAGGCCAGTAAGTCAAACCTCTATTGTTCGGAAAATATTTGAAGGGTTTCTGACAGATGTTATTCTGGATTAACTCAATGTTTAACTCCATAACAGCATGGGTTTATGAGGAATCGCTCTTGTCAAACCAAACTGATCAGCTTTTATGAGGAGGTAAGCTATAGACTTGACCAATGTGAGTCATTGGGCGTGGTATGTTTTGATTTTTCGAAAGTGTTTGATACCGTGCCACGCAAGAGGTTGGTGCAAAAAATGAGACTGTTGGGTCTGGGGGAAAATGTGTATAAATGGGTAAATAACTGGCTTGGTGATAGAAAGCAGAGGGTGGATATAAATGGTATATTCTCTAACTGGGTCTCTGTGACCAGTGGGGTACCGCAGTTGTCGGTGTTGGGACCTATTCTCTTCAAAATATTTATTAACGATCTACTAGAAGGTTTACACAGTAAAATATCGATATTTTCAGTTGATACAAAGCTATGTAAAGCAGTCAATACAAGAGAAGATAGTATTCTGCTATAGATGGATCTGGATAAGCTGGAAACTTGGGCTGAAAGGTGGCAGATGTGGTTTAACAATGATAAATGTAAGGTTATACACATGGGAAGAAGGAATCAATATCATTATTACACACTGAATGGGTATACACTGGGTAAATCTGAAATGGAGAATTAATTGGGGATACTAGTTAATGATAAACTTGCCTGGAAGAGCCAGTGCCAGGCAGCAGCTGCCAAGGCAAACAGGATCATGGGGTGCTTTAAAAGAGGTCTGGATACACATGATGAAAGCATTATACTGCCTCTGTACAAATCCCTGGTTAGACCGCACATGGAGTACTGTGTACAGTTTTGTGCTCCGGAAGGATATAATGAAACTAGAGTGAGTACAAAGAAGGGCAACAAAATTAGTAAAGGGGATGGGGGACTACAATACCCAGAGAGATTAGCAAAATTAGGATTATTTAGTCTAGAAAAAAGACAACAGAGGGGCGATCTAATAACTGTGTATAAGTATATAAGGGGACAATACAAATATCTCTCCAAGGATCTGTTTATACCAAGGAAGGTGATGGTCACAAGGGGACATTCTCTGCATCTGGAGGAGAAAAGGTTTTTCTACCAACATAGAAGAGGATTCTATACTGTTAGGGCAGTGAGAATTTGGAATTCTTTGCCTGAGAAGGTGGTGATGGTGAACTCATCTGAGAGGTTCAAGAGAGGCCTGGATGTCTTCCTGGAGAGTAACAATATTGTATCTTACAGTTATTAGGTTCCTTAGAAGCACATAGATCTGGGGATTTATTCTAATGGAATATAGGATGAACTGGATGGATCAATGTCTTTTTTCAGCCTTGCTGACAATGTTACTATGTTATGTGTCACTGCAAGTTCAGTTTTATTTGTCACCTCCTAGCCCTAGCCTAACTGTTGCATAAAGTGATATGTCTGATTTGGAAGAAGAGGATGTATGCTTCAGTGGCCATGTCTTGAATCAATTAGTAGTAAGAATATATTACATTTTCTTCTTAAATATAAAACTGAGTAAATCTAGTAAATATTTTTTGGGGAAAAAAGATTTTCTTTATTGTTGATACCTTGCCAAGACCCATTAATACATCAATATTCAATTTAATTATACCAGGGTATGATTTACAATAATATTCCATCTCTGTTATAGAAGTGAAGGCTGTGCACAGTGTTAACAAATCATGTATTACTTCAGATCGAAATAAAATGAATTATTTTTCAGACTGAATATAGAGTAGCAGTCTCAAAATTATTCAAAGATGTTATACAACATATTCTTAGTATTTGAGAAATACATCATATTCCAGACTTACTGCCAAAAAAGAAGTGTAGGCATCTGCATGTAACCTTGGATGTGAAAATGCTGGTTTCATTATTATTCATTAATGTGTTAGGTTGGAGGTAAGGAAATTATAAATAGTTTTCTGCTTGTCTTTACATTAAATACAATGCAGCGTAAGGATGATTATTGTCGCCACAGCACTGCATTATACTATAAAATACCACAATGTGATTTTGTATTAATTAGCAAGTGACTTTGTATTCCACCTTTATCTTTTTCCTCATATTGCAAGGACTTATTTATCAACTGAGCATAATAAAGCAATATAACTTCATAGAGATGCAGTGATACCTACAGGTCATAGAAATGTGTTTAGCATTTATTATTTGTACTAAGAGATGCATTCATCTTTTAACCCCCTCCCACATTATTATATGCATGCACGTTGTAGTTGCACAGAAATAAACGGTCTCTTAACTCCTTAACAATGGCAGCTACAATTCGAATGCCGGCTATTAAGTGACCTCATTCCTCAGCGCCATTTTAAAATGGTGGTGAGAAATAAGTGAAAATCCCACGAATGACAGCTTTATATCAAATTGTGATATTGATGCTGACCAGTTTTGGAACCTATCAGGGCCGATAAACCCCCTCAAATGCCACTGGCAATTGGAAAGCAGCATATAAGCGGTTAAAAGGCAATTAAAATATCCCCTTTAACACTATTGACCTTCTGCGATCGTATTTGTGGGTGCTGATAGTTGCCATTGTACAATGAGGTCATCAGATGATCTCAGGGTATGGTGGCCTGTTAAACCGAGCTTTAGGCTCTTTACAGCATAAAAAAGTACGCTTGAGAGGGTAAATTTTTACTATCTGTGTGACTTTTTGTGGGACATCCACATGTACATGTGCACCATCTGTCACCCATGTGCCATCTATGCCCTCCATCTGTTTGCCAAGTACAGAAATATAATTCAGAATAGAAATTTGAGGTGCATAGGTGTTAAGGTCGCAAAACGATATATATAGATAAATAAATATGGGATAAATACATGCGCATAATAACATTAGAGTCTCAATGTTAGACCAATTGTTTACAATGTGAATGCATATACTATATATATATATATATATATATATATATATATATAGTACAGACCAAAAGTTTGGACACACCTTCCCATTCAAAGGTGTGCATTTAGTTGGACCATCTTTTATTTTTCAACAGGACAATGACCCCAAACACACCTCAAGGCTGTGTAAGGGCTATTTGACCAAGAAGGAGTGATGGGGTGCTACGCCAGATGACCTGGCCTCCACAGTCACCAGTCCTGAACCCAATCAAGATGGTTTGGGGTGAGCTGAACCGCAGAGTGAAGGCAAAAGGGGACCAACAAGTGCTAAGCATCTCTGGGAACTCCTTCAAGACTGTTGGAAGACCATTTCCGGTGACTACCTCTTGAAGCTCATCAAGAGAGTGCCAAGAGTGAGCAAAGCAGTAATCAAAGAAAAAGGTGGCTACTTTGAAGAACGTAGAATATAAGACATATTTTCAGTTGTTTCACACTTTTTTTGTTAATATATATAATATATAATTCCACATGTGTTAATTCATAGTTTTGATGCCTTCAGAGTGAATCTACAATTTTCATAGTCATGAAAATAAAGAACATATGCAAAAAAAGACCATGACATACAATCAGTGCACACTGGAATATCCATAAACGTATAATTTTATTAACATCACAAAAAACACTCAAGGGTTAAAAACAATTAAAACCACCAATTCGTCCCCATGTCCACTAGGGGACAGCTGTGAACTATACTCTATGTGCAAACTATACATGTATACACATACACAATCTGATGAACACTTCTCAATTGAAGAACACTGTAAACTTGACTTCTATGTGCAAACTATACATGTATACACATACTGTGCATAATCTAATGAACATAATCAAGAAGATCGCTGCCGCACTGCAGCTTCCCCTGACGAAGCTGCAGTGCGGCAGCGATACGTGTGGGGCTCTCCTGTGCCCTGTTCCTCCACCTCCCGTGCCCCCACCAGGCGGTACTTCCAAGCGATAACTTCACTTTGGTAATCCCATTCAGGACTCTTTACTCATATGGGGTTTTTTCCTCTATTATTTTTGGCCTGGACTGCGCGGGGTTAATCATATCCTTGTGCTGCTATCTTCTTGTCCCACTTGGGACATTTTCTGGGGGGATTCTCCTGCATACAGCTATATTCTATACCTTCTACATATTTTCCGGCTATTTTAGCCGTTTTTTGTCTGCTAGTGAGAATTAATGTAGGGGACCATTTAGCGCTCTTATAGACATTACTCCCTCTTTAATTAATGTGTTGCTGTCTCTGGGGATGCCCTCGACAGCCATCTGTCTGTATTCATGTATAGCAACATGATATTTTTGCACTTGAGAGGTGTTCAATAGATTATCTATCTGTACACATGTATAGTTTGCACATAGAAGTCAAGTTTATGGTATTCTTCAATTGAGAAGTGTTCATCAGATGTGTATACATGTATAGTTTGCACATAGAGTATAGTTCACAGCTGTCCCCTAGTGGACATGGGCACGGATTGTTTGTTTTAATTGTTTTTAACCCTTGAGTGTTTTTTGTGATGTTAATAAAATCATACGTTTATGGATATTCCAGTGTGCACTGATTGCATGTCATGGTCTTTTTTTGCATATGTTCCCCAGGTTTGTTTCCATGCATTTGGTGGCACCTTGTAAATTTTAGTGATCATATTGTAGTGCATCCAGCATCCTTTTTAGTTCCCATGAAAATAAAGAATACTCTTTGAATGAGAAGGTGTGTCCAAACTTTTGGTCTGTACTGTATATATATATATATATATATATATATATATATATATATATATATATATATATTAGCTATGAACCCGTTCTATGGCCGGGTGGTGAGCATTTTTATTGGTATATGGTCTTCCATCCTGATATGTGCTGCCCCCCTCCTATCCTCGTATGCATTGCACATCTCATCCCTATCCTGGTATGCATGGTACCCTCACCCCCCCAATTCTAGTATGCATGGCACCCTATTCCTCATCCTGGTATGCATGGTCCCCTCACCCCCCTATCCTGGTATGCATGGTCCCCTAACCCCCCTATCCTGGTATGCATGGCCCCCTCACCCCCCTTTCATGGTATGCATGGTCCCCTCACCCTCTAATCCTGGCATACATGGTCCCCTCACCCCCCCTTTCATGGTATGCATTTTCCCCTCACCCCCCTATCCTGGTATGCATGGTCCCCTCACCCCCTAATCCAGGTATACATGGTCCTCTCACCCCCTATCCTGGTATGCATGGCTTCCTCATCCCCCTATCCTTGTATGCATAGTCCCCTCACCCCCCTATCCTGGTTTGCATGGTCCCCTCGCCCCCCAATCCTGGTATGCATGGTCCCCTCACCCCCAATCCTGGTATGCATGGTCCCCTCACCCCCTTTCCTGGTATGCATGGTCCTCTCACCCCCCTATCCTGGTATGCATGGTCCTCTCACCCTCTATCCTGATATGCATGGTCCCCTCACCCCCATTCCTGGTATGCATGGTCCTCTCACCCCCCTTTTCCTAGTATGCATGGTCCTCTCACCCCCCAATCCTGGTATGCATGGTCCTCTCACCTCCCCTATCCTGGTATGCATGGTACTCACACCCCCCTATCCTGGTATGCATGGTCCTCTCACCTCCCTATCCTGGTATGCATGGTCCTCTCACCCCCCAATCCTGGCACGCATGGTCTTCTTATCCCCCAATCCTCGTATGCATGGTCCCCTCACCCCCCAATCCTGGTATGCATGCTACCCCTCACCCTCCAATCCTGGTATGCATGGTCCTCTCACCCCCCAATCCTGGTTTGCATGGTCCCCTCACCCCCTATCCTGGTATGCATGGCGCTCTCACCTTCCTATCCTGGTATACATGCTACCTCTCACCCCCCAATCCTGGTATGCATGGTCTCCTTCAACCTCCTTTCCTGGTATGCATGGTCCCCTCACTTCCCTTTCCTGGAATGCATGGTCTCCTCACCCCCCTGTCCTGGTATGCATGGTCCCCTCACCCCCTTTTTGTGGTATGCATGGTTCCATCACCCCCCTTTCGTCGTATGCATGGTCCTCGCAACCCCCTTTCGTGGTATGCATGGTCCTCTCACTCCCCTTTCATGGTATACATGGTCCCCTCATGCCCCTTTCGTGGAATGCATAGTTCCCTCACCCCTTTTTGTGATATGCATGGTCCCCCCACTCCCCTTTCGTGGTATGGATGGTCCTCTCTCTCCCCTTTCCTGGTATGCATGATCCCCTCACCCCCCTTTCGTGGTATACATGGTCCCTTCACCACCCTTTCGTGGTGTGCATGGTCCCCTCACTCCCCTTTCGTGGTATGCATGGTCCCCTCATCCCCATTTTGTGGTGTGCATGGTCCCCTCACTTCCCTTTTTGTGGTAAGCATGGTTCCATCACCCACCTTTCGTGGTATGCATGGTCCCCTCACCCCCCTATCCTGGTATGCATGGTCCCCTAACCCCCCTATCCTGGTATGCATGGCCCCCTCACCCCCCTTTCATGGTATGCATGGTCCCCTCACCCTCTAATCCTGGTATACATGGTCCCCTCACCCCCCCTTTCATGGTATGCATTTTTCCCTCACCCCCCTATCCTGGTATGCATGGTCCCCTCACCCCCTAATCCAGGTATACATGGTCCTCTCACCCCCTATCCTGGTATGCATGGCTTCCTCATCCCCCTATCCTTGTATGCATAGTCCCCTCACCCCTCTATCCTGGTTTGCATGGTCCCCTCACCCCCAATCCTGGTATGCATGGTCCCCTCACCCCCTTTCCTGGTATGCATGGTCCTCTCACCCCCCTATCCTGGTATGCATGGTCCTCTCACCCTCTATCCTGATATGCATGGTCCCCTCACCCCCATTCCTGGTATGCATGGTCCTCTCACCCCCCTTTTCCTAGTATGCATGGTCCTCTCACCCCCCAATCCTGGTATGCATGGTCCTCTCACCTCCCCTATCCTGGTATGCATGGTACTCACACCCCCCTATGCTGGTATGCATGGTCCTCTCACCTCCCTATCCTGGTATGCATGGTCCTCTCACCCCCCAATCCTGGCACGCATGGTCTTCTTATCCCCCAATCCTGGTATGCATGGTCCCCTCACCCCCCAATCCTGGTATGCATGCTACCCCTCACCCTCCAATCCTGGTATGCATGGTCCTCTCACCCCCCAATCCTGGTTTGCATGGTCCCCTCACCCCCTATCCTGGTATGCATGGCGCTCTCACCTTCCTATCCTGGTATACATGCTACCTCTCACCCCCCAATCCTGGTATGCATGGTCTCCCTCAACCTCCTTTCCTGGTATGCATGGTCCCCTCACTTCCCTTTCCTGGAATGCATGGTCTCCTCACCCCCCTGTCCTGGTATGCATGGTCCCCTCACCCCCTTTTTGTGGTATGCATGGTTCCATCACCCCCCTTTCGTCGTATGCATGGTCCTCTCAACCCCCTTTCGTGGTATGCATGGTCCTCTCACTCCCCTTTCATGGTATACATGGTCCCCTCATTCCCTTTCGTGGAATGCATAGTTCCCTCACCCCTTTTTGTGATATGCATGGTCCCCCCACTCCCCTTTCGTGGTATGGATGGTCCTCTCTCTCCCCTTTCCTGGTATGTATGATCCCCTCACCCCCCTTTCGTGGTATGCATGGTCCCTTCACCACCCTTTCGTGGTGTGCATGGTCCCCTCACTCCCCTTTCGTGGTATGCATGGTCCCCTCATCCCCATTTTGTGGTGTGCATGGTCCCCTCACTCCCCTTTTTGTGGTAAGCATGGTTCCATCACCCACCTTTCGTGGTATGCATGGTTCTATCACCCCCCTTTCGTGGTATGCATGGTCCCCTCAACCCCCTTTCGTGGTATGCATTGTCCTCTCACTCCCCTTTCATGGTATACATGGTCCCCTCATGCCCCTTTCGTGGAATGCATAGTCCCCTCTCCCCTTCTTGTGGTATGCATGGTCCCCCCACTCCCCTTTTGTGGTATGGATGGTCCTCTCTCTCCCCTTTCCTGGTATGCATGGTCCCCTCACCCCCCTTTTGTGTTATGCATGGTCCCCTTACTCAAATTTCTTGGTATGCATGGTCCCCTCACTCCCCTTTCGTAGTATGCATGGTCCTCTCATCCCCTTTCGTGGTATGCATGGTCCTCTCACCCCCCTTTTGTTGTATGTATGGTCCTCTCATCCCCTTTCATGGTATGCATGGTCCTCTCACCCCCCTTTCGTTGTATGTATGGTCCGCTCACCCCCCTTTCATGGTATGCATGGTCCCCTCATCCCCATTTTGTGGTGTGCATGGCCCCCTCACTCCCCTTTCGTAGTATGCATGGTCCTCTCATCCCCTTCGTGGTATGCATAGTCCTCTCACCCCTCTTTCGTTGTATGTATGGTCCCCTCACCCCCTTTCATGGTATGCATAGTCCTCTCACCCCCCTTTCGTGGTATACATGGTCCTCTCACCCCCCTTTTGTGGTATGCATGGTCCCCTCACCCCCTATTCTGGTATGCATGGTCCCCTCACCCCCCTATCCTGGTATGCATGGTCCCCTCACCCCCTATCCTGGTATGCATGGTCCCCTCACCCCCCCTTTCATGGTATGCATTGTCCCCTCACCCCCCTATCCTGGTATGCATGGTCCCCTCATCCCCTAATCCTGGTATACATGGTCCTCTCACCCCCTATCCTGGTATGCATGGTTCCCTCACCCCCCTATCCTTGTATGCATGGTTCCCCCCACCCCCCTTTCCTGGTAAGCATGGTCCCCTCACCCCCTTTATCCTGATATAGGATATCACCCTCGGAGATCACCCAAGTAGTGATCTCCGAGGCAGAGGTGATACGCATCCTGAAGGGACTTAAGGTCAAAAAGGCACCTGGCCCTGATGGTGTATCTCCAATGTTTCTGAAAGTATGTGCTACCCAGCTTGCCCCTATACTGACAAATATATACAATGTGTCACTGAAAGAGTGCGTTGTACCTCAGTGTTGGAAAAGTTCCACAATTATCCCTGTCTCCAAGAAAGTGGGATCCTCTGAGTTGAACGACTATAGACCAGTAGCACTCACATCTGTAGCTATGAAAGTCTTCGAAAGAATTATGTTGTCCCACCTGATAAAATTCACGCAGAAGCTATGGGACCCGCTTCAGTTTGCCTATAAGGAGAATCGTTCGGCAAACGACACTGTCAATCTGGCACTGAAGTACATTTTGGATCATACAGATGAACTGCACTCATATGTCCGGATTCTTTTCATGGACTTTAGCTCAGCGTTCAATACCATTGATCCGAATTTACTTCATAAGAAAATGGTAGCTCTTGGAGTCCCTCTCAACTTATGCTTGTGGATTTATAACTTCCTGACAGCCAGGATACAGAGTGTAAAAGTTGGACCATTCAATTAGGACACCTTGGTCACAAACATCGGGGCACCTCAGGGGTGTGTTTTGTCCCCGTTACTGTTTTCTCTCTATACGAATGATTGCATCTCTTCAGCAGACTCAGTAAAAATCTTGAAATTTGCCGATGATATGACACTGATTGGTCTCATCAGGGGAAATGCTGAAGACTTGTATCGGAGTGAGGTGAAAAGAATATGTGACTGGTGTAAAGCCAATAATCTTGTACTCAACACTAAAAAAAACTGCTGAGATGGTTGTGGATTTTAGGAAAGATCAACATGAGATACTTCCAATCTACATCCATGACAAAGTAGTTCTTAGGGTCACAGAGACCAAATTCCTTGGTGTTATCATCTCTCATGATCTTAAATGGGGGAAAAATGTGGATGCTGTTATAAGAAAAGCACAACAGAGGAAGTTCTTCCTGCGTCAGCTGAAAAGATATGGCTTGTCTAAGAATCTGCTGATCTTATTCTTTAATGCTGTCATCAGATCTGTGATTTGTTCCTCTCTGATAGTCTGGTATGGGGGAGCCACTGCGCATGACAAACTCCGCTTACAAAGGACTTTCAGAACAGCAGAGAGAATTATAGGTTCCCCCCTGCCTAAAATCCAGGATCTTTATGATAAGAGTATTCGATCCCATGCATTGAAAATTTCATCCGATCCCTCTCACCTGGGACACTCCTCATTCCAACTACTCCCTTCAGGACGTCGCTTCAGAGTCCCCAAATGCAGCACCAACCGCCATATGAACAGCTTCTATCCACTCTCTGTTCAACAATTAAATCGTCATGTGTAGACTATATACTGTATCTGTCTTGTTACATGTTACTTGTTGTATCTGTTGTTATATATTATGTTGCCTCTTTGCCACAAAGAATTCCTTGTATATATGTAATATGTACTTGGCGATAATAAATTTGATTGATTTGATTGATTGATATGCATGGTCCCCCTCACCCCTATTAAACTACACACATAAAAAGAAACATTTATACTCACCTTTCTTTTCTGTGCTCCAGCGCTGTCACGTTCTGTTGGAGGCCGGGGAAAGAGTGTTGCGCCGGAGTACGCGCATGCCCATAGCACTGTCCGGCACCATATTGCTGAAGACACACTGCAAATGTGTCTTCAGTAAAATGGTGCCATGATCGCACTATGCGCATGCGCAATTCCGTTTGAACTCCTTCCTCGGTCTCTGGCTGAAGAGAAGCACCGCGGCAACGCTCCTCCCGGTCTGGTAAGTATGTAAGTATGGCACCGGAAATAGCGGTATGCAGTTTGTACGCGTATATATATTAATCAGGTGCTTCTCATAAAATTTGAATATCATCAAGAAACTAATTTCTTTCAGTTCTTCAATACAAAAATGAAACTCATAGATTATATAGAGTCATGACAATCAAAGTGAACTATTTCAATTGTTTATTTATGTAAATGCTGATGATTATGGCTTACAGCCAATAATAACCCAAAAGTCATTACCTCAGTAAATTGGTATACTTTATAACACCAGCTTGAGAAATGATTTTAAAATCCACAATGTTAGCCTACTGAAATGTATGTTCGGTAAATGCACTCAATACTTGGTTATAGCTCTTTATGTGTCAATTACTGCATCAATGCAGCATGGTATGGAGGCGATCAGCCTGTGGCACTGCTGAGGTGTTATGAAAGCCCAGGTTGCTTTGATAGCAGCCTTCAGCTCGTCTGCATTTTTGGGTCTGGTATCTCTCATTTTCCTCTTGACAATAACCCAAAGATTCTCTTTGGGGTCAAGGTAAGGTGAGTTTGCTGACCAATCAATCATAGTGATACTGTTGTTTTTAAACCAGGTACTGGTACTTTTGGCAGTGTGGACAGATGCCAAGTCCTGCTGGAGAATGAAATCTTCATCTCCAAAAAGCTTATCGGCAGAGGGAAACATGAAAAGCTCTAAAATTTCCTAGTAGATGGCTGCACTGACTTTGGTCTTGATAAAACACAGTGGACCTACACCAGCAGATGACATGGCTCCCCAAACCATCACTGATTGTGGAAACTTCACACAAGACCTCATGCAGCTTGGATTGTGTGCCTTTCCACTCTTCCTCCAAACTCTGGGACCTTGATTTCCAAATGAAATGCAAAATGTACTTTCATCTGAAAACAACACCTTGGACCACTGAGCAACAGTCCAGTTTTTTTTCTCCTTGGCCCAGGTAAGACGCTTCTGGCATTATATATCAGTCATGAGTGGTTTGACACAAGGAATGCGACACTTGTAGCCCATGTCCTGAATACATCTGTTTGTGGTGGCTCTTGAAGCAATGACTCCAGCTGCAGTCCACTCCTTGTAAATCTTCACTAAATTTTTTAATGGCATTTTCTTAACAATCCTTTCAAAGCTGCGGTTATCCCGGTTGCTTGCGCAACTTTTTATACCACACTTTTTCCTTCCAGTCAACTTTTTATTAATAGTTGGATACAGCACTCTGTGAATAGCCAGCTTCTTTAGCAATGACCTTTTCTGGCTCACCCTTCTTGTAGCATGTGTCAGTGACTGCCTTTTGGACATCTGTCAAATCAGCAGTATTGATGAGCGAGCATGCTCAACACTACTCAGTACTTGCCCGAGCATCTCACTGCTCGAGATGCTTGGAGCTCGCCGAGTATTTCCGTGGTTGCTCAGCGGGAGTTTGGGTCCCCTCCCTGCATGTTTGGTGCTCTTTAGAGAGCCAATGAACATGCAAGGATTGTCTGCCACACACTTTAATGCCACAGCCATGTGGCATTACAATGATCGGCTGGCCACAAAGCATCATCAGGTCTTTATCAGACCTTACACCGCCATGATCGTCACAGTCTACTATGGAATTAGGCAGTGTAGTAAGAGTAGCTGTAGAGCTAGGGAGAGATTTGCTTGTTTCTAAGTTAGTGTAGGTATGCCACAATACAGTATATTATACACATATCTATCTCAACTAACAGTCATTCTGAGGACCAATCCAGCTGCATAGAATTCAGTGCTAGGCAGGCATTGTATGTGGCAGACTGCACTGCATAAAGCAAGAAGTTCCATTCAAGGTGTCTCTGCTGCTGCTGCTTTTACAGATATTTCTAGACATAGCCCCAGGTATCAGGGGACAGGAATATTTTTTTATATATAATCCTGATTATTTGCATAAAAGCAAATCCAGAGAACACTGTTTTTCCACTCCATTTACTTGTTGGCACTGCAGAATAAAGCAAGATCCTTTCCATATTATAGCACTAGAAATCCATGTATTTAAAACTGTGGTTTGTCCGTCACATGGATCACATATAAGTGCGCTCAAAATTCTGCCATTTCTGGCCTCCATTTAAATTTTGTTGCAATGTGTTAGCGAAGTTATTGACATCAGTTTACTGTTAAAAAGTTAACTACAGGCCAGTTATTTAAATCGGTGGTTTTCCATCTCACGGATCACATAAAAGTTTTGCTCAAAATAAAACCATTTGTAGTGAACGTGGAAAATATTGTCCTTCATTTAAAACAGCCAAGGCACATGGCAAGGGACAGGGAAGTGGACATCATGGTAATGGTGATAGTGCATGCAGAGGCAGAGGCCAAATGAAATTGTGCCACAACAAACACCTATATCTTCTTGCCTGACGTTCCTGTCCCAATTTCTAGGGAACCGCAGCATACCACTATTGAACCCAGAGCAGTGTCAAAAGGTTGTTGGTTGGATAGCGGATAATGCTTCCAGTTACTTTGCCACCACCACCACCCTGTCTTCCACACAGTCAAGTCTCAGTAGCCGTGAGTCTGGACCGCATATTCCTCACCCTGATCCTCCTTCCACCCACCATGCCGAGTGCCTGGAGACATCTGATCCCACACTTGGACACTCCGAAGAGATGTTTATTTTTCCATTTATAGATTCAGACCTCTCTCACGGTCCACTTGAAGCGAGGCAAGAGGAGTTTGCATGAATAAAAATCCAGAAAAAAAGGGGTTAAATCAATAAAATTCACCACTAAAAAGGTGTACTCCAAATAGAACTATGCAAACAAAAGAAAATGGGAGTACAAAAACCCATAAAAAATATAAATTTTATTTCATAATAGATACTCAATCCAAAATAGTAAAAATTTTAAAAATTACCATATACATATTCCAAAGTGAAGGACACATGACCTTAAATCTGACACATTTACAGATTTTGTATAGACCTGGGATTGAGAGATTATAAAACTTTCATGTCAATATATTCCATATATATATATACCTATTATAACACTGTCATAGTGCTGGGCACTCAGAGAGATCACTATGGGTATTGTCAACTCCAATTTAATTATATCTCCATAAATATGACCGCATATACATCCTAAAAGTTGCCATAAAGTGCACACCAAGCACATAAAAGAAGCTCACCCAAATTGGTCCTGGTAAAAGGTCAGATGTGCAGCCCCATAATGGACTGAAACTGGACTATCATCGTTTCCATGGATCAAGAATAATGAAATTTATTCTATATATTATATATAATTTTGTTCACATTTTTGTTCACTATATATTGCATTATGTAATTATTTACACTGTAAACTGTTTATTTTATAACAAATTGTATGGTGCTTATTGATATACACTATTCATTGTTTGCACTTATCACTTTATGTGTGTTATATTACTCCATATTTTTGGAGTTCTTATTTAGTTTAATTATTTTGCACATAGTCATTTGTTACATAAATAGTAGTTGATCCATTGATGCGATTGTTTGCCACCCTGGTTTTTGATATGGTATTGCGCATATCCATGATATGGAATATTTATGTGCTTTTTCCATGTTTCCTTATTGTGATATGTTGGCGCTGATGTTGCCATGGTGATGGCTTCTCAACTTATCCCGGCGGCGATTGTGGATATATGTTATGTCTGCGCATATCTATGACATGGTTTATCTGTGCTCCTTTTCCACGCCTCTTTATCACGCCGCATTGGGGCTGAGGTCACTATGGTAATGGCTTCTCAGCGCATCCCGGCGGAGACTGGGGTTACACGTCACTTCCGGTCACATGACCCGCTGTGACTCATTTTGTTTTGATGCCGGATTTTCTTCGGATATGTGCGCATGTCCATGATGTGGATGGGCGGGATCGTCCCTCGTGGTGTCCGTAGTGCGGTGGGTGTGTATAGGGGTTGCCATGGTGGCGGCTCCTGTATTCGCCCATCGCATAGGAGGCCAGGGGGTGAAGTCACATCCGGCCCTGCACGCTTCATCCACATGCGCCGTTCATTATGTCCGCAATTAGGGACAGCTGTGTGGGGTATATATAGAGAGATGAATTCGCAAACCTGTGCACAGCCCCCTGAGGAAGTCCACGTGAAATGCACGTTGGGGCTGCACCATCTGACCTTTTACCGGGAACAATTTGGGTGAGATTCTTTTATGTGCTTGGTGTGCTCTTTATGGCAACTATTAGGATGTATATGGGGTCATATTTATGGAGATATAATTAAATTGGAGTTGACAATACCCATAGTGATCTCTCTGATTGCCCAGCACTATGACAGTGTTATAATAGGTATATATATGGAATATATTGACATGAAAGTTTTATAATCTCTGAATCCCAGGTCTATACAAAATCTGTAAATGTGTCAGATTTAAGGTCATGTCATGAGTCCTTCACTTTGGAATATGTATATGGTAATTTTTAATATTTTTACTATTTTGGATTGAGTATCTATTATGAAATAAAATTTATATTTTTTATGGGTTTTTGTACTCCCGTTTTCTTTTGTTTGCAAAGACGAGTTTGCATGTAGAAATGCACAAATATTTGAGCAGCTATGGTCACACAAAAGCAACAGTGGGAAAGTGTCACAAGAGATGGACGATGATGAGACACAATTGCCAGAAAGTCAGGAGGAGGATCAGAGTGTGGAAGTGGAAAACGAGGTGGTGGATGATATAGTAACTGACTTAACCTGGCAGGAGGACATGCAGAGCGATGACAGCAGAACATGCAGGGGGAGGGAGACATAGCACCCCAGCAGGCAGGAAGAAGCAGTGTGGTGGCTGCAGATAGAAGGTAGGCAACTGTTCCTCTCAACACCAATGCAACGGAAGTTGCCAGTACAAATGTTAGGGCTTCCTGAGTCTTGTTGTTTTTTAAAGACACTGCCGATAACCACAAAAAGGCCATTTGTACCAACTGCCAGGCCAGAATCAGCAGGGGTAGCAAACCTACCAGCCTGACCACCACCAGCATGATCAGGTACATGGCAGCAAAGCACCCGATTCTGTGGGCCAAACCCCAGGGTCCACGAACAGTGTCTGTGGGTGACATCACTGCTTCTTCTACTGTTGTGCGTGGAAGCCAATCCCCTGTCCATGGTGCATGCTAAGATGCTTCCTGCCCTGCACTTGTTGCACACACTCAACTAGCACCATCAGCAAGCACATCCACTTACTTGTCCCAATACAGCATTCAGTTGTCCATACCCCAGTCCTTGGAATGCAAGCGCAAATACGTAGCCAATGCCCACAGGCCACACTACTAAATTCCCATGTTTCATGACTGCTTGCGCTCGAAATGTTGCCTTTCAGGCTCATGGACATGGAAGCTTTCCACAACCTGATGACGGCGGACGTACCTCTGTACTTGGTTTCTAACCTCCACTATTTCTCCAGGTGTGCCATCCCCACATTACACAAGCACCTGTCCCACAATGTTAGCTGTGCCCTCAACAATGCAGTTACTGGGAAAGTCCACCTAACCACACGTGGACAAGTCCTTGTGGGCAGGGATGGTAAATCTCACTGACGGCACACTGGGTTAACACAGCAGATGCCGGGACCCAGTCAGATCTTGGGAGGGAACACATCGATTCATTATTCAATTTACAGTGGTCGATGATCAATGACCATGAATGATGGTTCCTAGGAATAAAAGGAACCTGTCACTAGTTTTACACCTTATAAACCATGCCCATCATGTTTAAAAACATTTAAAATGGGTTATTACTACTAGAGTTAAGCAAATTTGTTCGGGTCCCCGCTCTTTCGGCAAGCTATAGTGCTTACCGAATAAGCTACATCGGGAACCCAGATACATGGAGCGCGCTGGTTAGTCATCGGATCGGCGCTGATCAGCTGGCGCACTCCATGTATCCGGGTTCCCGCTGTAGTTTATTCGGTAAGTACTATAGCTTGTCGAATAAGCTGAGACCCAAACAAATTTGCTCAACTCTACTTACAACCCCTTCGTATCCTAATTGGTGCCTCTGCATATTTGCAAAAAAGGTTTTTTTCATGTCCCATGCTTTAAGGGTATGTGCACACACTGCAGATTCTGCTGCGGATCGGCAGCGGATTTGGCCCTGCGGGTCCGCAGCAGATTCTGCTGCGTTGTACAGTACCTTTATTTCCTATGGAAATAAAAAAGCGCAGTGCACATGCTGCAGATTTTTCCGCGCGGTTTTGCTGCGGGTTACAATCCGCAGCATGTCAATTCTTTGTGCGGATTTCGCTGCGGTTTCACACCTATCCATTATGAGGTGTGAAACCGCAGGGCAAAACCGCAGGCTAATCCGCAGATAAACCGCAGGACTTGCGGATTTTTCATCAAAATCCGCACAACCTAAAAACTACGTGTGCACTTACCCTAAGGCTGTGTGCACATGCTGCGGATTAGGTGCGGATTCATCCACGCGCATTTTGTAAAATCCGCAGGTGAAACCGTAGGTCAAAATACCTGCGGTTTTACCTGCGGATTGCTCTGCGGTTTTGCCCTGCGTTTTTTCATCTCCTAAGTGGAGGAGATGGCAAACCGCAGCAGAATCCGCAGAAAGAATTGACATGTCAATTCTTTCTGCGGATTGAAAAGCGCAGATAATCCACGCGGAAAATTCCGCACCATCTGCATTGCGGTTTTTGATTCCCATAGGGAATCATGCTACTGTACACCGCAGCAAAAACTGCTGCGGGTCCGCATCGGCCAAAACTGCTGCGGAACCACAGCAAAATCCGCAGCGTGTGCACACAGCCTTACAGACAGAAAAATGTATGCACTTTTCCCTTCCAAGCTCTGCTGTGCACCTAAACAGTAGTTTTGCTCCAGATATTGAGTATTGGTGTCCTCAGGAGTTATTGTTCAGTAAATTGTAATGTGAATTTTTTCTTATTACCCTTGTGAAAATGCAAAATTTTGGGCTAAAAGAACATTTTTTGCAGAAAAAAATGTGATTTTTTTTATTTTCACAGCTCTAGTTTATAAATGACTGTGAAGCACCTGGGGATTCAAGGTGCCCTCCCACATCTAGTTACATTCTTAGAGAGGTCTAGTTTCCAAAATAGGGTCATTTGTAGAGTTGAGCGATACCAGCCGATACTTGAAAATATCGGATCGGAATGGATCGGCCGATCTTAAAAAAAAGTATCGGTATCGCCGATTCCGATACCGGGAACCAATGCAAGTCAATGGGGCCAAAATATCGGAATTAAAAACAAACCTTTCTTTCCTTGTAGGTTAATTCTACATGAAGAAAAACAACTAAGAATAATGTAGAATGTATTGTGGGAGGTGGAGGAGACATTAAAGCCATAGAGGTTTAGCCCAATCAAATGGAATAGCAGGAATTAAACTTTTTTTTTAAAGACGTTAGGAGTTACAAAGATATTGACTATGTTAGCCTCATTTATATTTTGCCAGACATGTATGTCTTCTTCTTTCTTCTTCTTTCTTATTCTTCTTCCTTTTTTTACCTTCTTCTTCTTATTATTATTATTCCTTTTTTTACATTCTTCTTCTTCCTTTTTTTACATTCTTCTACTTCCTTTTTTTACATTCTTCTTCTTATTCCTTTTTTTACATTCTTCTTCTTCTTCCTTTTTTTAAATTCTTCTACTTCCTTTTTTTACATTCTTCTTCCTTTTCTTACATTCTTCATATTCAACAATTATTATTCTACATATTCAACTTCTTCATCTTCTTCATCATATTCTTGTTTGTGTCAGGCATTCCTGTAGTTGTTATCTAGAAAAGTTAGAAGTTTACACCTTCCGTTCTGCCTGTCACAAAAGATTTACAACAGGATTTGTCCGCGTTCAGTTTGGCCTGCAGCAGCAGGCCTTTTCCAGGGGCACCACGAGGAGGAACGGACTCACCCCCATACACTGCTTAGTCTTCTTCTGCTTATAAATAAGATAATATCATTTGCTCAGAGTATTAGTCTTATGCTTAATGTTCTTCTGCTTTGTTTTCTTATGCTTCTTTGTCTTCTCTCTCTTGTTGTTCTGCATCTTGGTGGTTGTCTTCCTGTTCTTTGTCCTCTTGAACCAGCTGACGGTACTGGCACCCGGAGGGGCAGCAGAAGGAACAAGAGCCAATGGCACTACCGAGGACCAGCTGACGGTGCTGGAACCCGGTTACTAAGCAGGAGGTACCTGTGCTACAAAGCACTACCAAGGACCAGCAGACGTTGCCGGAACTCGGATACCGAGATGGTGGCACCTAGGCCAAAGGCTCTGACGAGAACCAGCTGACGGTGCTGGAACCCGGAGGGGTAGCATAAGCTGCAAGAGCAAATGGAAATAGCGAGGACCAGCTGACAGTTCTGGCAACCGGAGGGGCAGCAGAAGGAATAAGAGCCAATGGCACAACCGAGGACCAGCTGACGGTGCTGGAACCCGGTTACTAAGCAGGAGGTACCTGTGCTACAAAGCACTACCAAGGACCAGCAGACGTTGCCGGAACTCGGATACCGAGATGGAGGCACCTAGGCCAAAGGCTCTGACGAGAACCAGCTGACGGTGCTGGAACCCGGAGGGGTAGCATAAGCTGCAAGAGCAAATTGAAATAGCGAGGACCAGCTGACAGTGCTGGCACCCGGAGGGGCAGCAGAAGGAATAAGAGCCAATGGCACAACCGAGGACCAGCTGACGGTGCTGGAACCCGGTTACTAAGCAGGAGGTACCTGTGCTACAAAGCACTACCAAGGACCAGCAGACGTTGCCGGAACTCGGATACCGAGATGGAGGCACCTAGGCCAAAGGCTCTGACGAGAACCAGCTGATGGTGCTGGAACCCGGAGGGGCAGCTGAAGTTACCCCTGAAAAGCAAAGTTGGCATGCCGCAAGCTGGCCGCAGTTACCGAATCACACAGTCCTACAGGGGGTGCTTGTCCTACTGGCACTACGGAACAAGCCTTTCTTACCAGAACCCGCAGTCCACATAGGAAGCACCTAAACTGCTGGCACCCTAGCCTCAGCTAACCCAACCGCAACACGACATGGCAACTTGGGGTGGCAAACTGACATTGACACTTCCCGGAAACAGCAGGCAGGGCTGGAACCAAGCTGGGCTGAGTACCCGTGCCAAAGTCAGTTATGAGCAGCAACTGGCGATGTTGGAGCCCAGGGACAAGCACTTAGCAGGCTGAGGCCTGATGTGCTGTCAATTGGGAGGCAGCAGGACAGATTGCCATCAAAACAGCAGGGGAACAGCTGACGTTACTGAACCCCACAAACACAGGAGCTAGTGTTTTACTCTGTGAAGACGGCACTTCCGAGCAACAACTGGCTGTGTTTAAGCCCAGGGACAAGCACGGAGCAGGCTGAGGCTGCATTGAAGAAATTTTAAGATCGGTTGTAGACTTCTACTAATTTTAACCAAGCTCCACTTAGGCCTGTGGCTTCACTGATATTTGTATTTCCCCTGTCCTCCAACCCCGCTAGTTACAGCTCCGAAGTGGCGTCTGCACAATGGGAGTTATGGGAATGTGGACAGAGCAGGCGACATTGCCGGACACACATCAGGGGATTAACTGACCGGACTGAACACCTGTAACACAGGAACAAGTGTGGATTGTGCAGACGCCACTTCGGAGCTGTAACTGGCAGGGTTGGAGGACAGGGGAAATACGAGAGACAGTGGAGCCACAGGCCTAATTGGAGCACGGTTAAAAATCAGTAGTAGTACGACTGTGTAGGCAGCAGGACACTTTGCCATCCACACAGCAGGGGATCAGCTGACGTTACTGAACCCCACTGAGACACGGGAGCAAGTGTCTCTTTCCATGTGGACGGCACTTCCGAGCTACAACTGGCTGTGTTGAAGCCCAGGAAATAGGAGGGTGTAGGCAGAGGCCTACTGTATTTGGAATGTGGTGACAGCAGGAGAGACTGCCATCCACACAGCAGGTGATCAGATGACGTTACTGAACCCCACTGAGACACGGGAGCAAGTGTCTCTTTCCGTGTGGACGGCACTTCCGAGCTACAACTGGCTGTGTTGAAGCCCAGGAAATAGGAGGGTGTAGGCAGAGGCCTACTGTATTTGGAATGTGGTGACAGCAGGAGAGACTGCCATCCACACAGCAGGGGATCAGCTGACGTTACTGAACCCCACTGAGACACGGGAGCAAGTGTCTCTTTCCGTGTGGACGGCACTTCCGAGCTACAACTGGCTGTGTTGAAGCCCAGGAAATAGGAGGGTGTAGGCAGAGGCCTACTGTATTTGGAATGTGGAGACAGCAGGAGAGACTGCCATCCACACAGCAGGGGATTAGCTGACGTTACTGAACCCCACTGAGACACGGGAGCAAGTGTCTCTTTCCGTGTGGACGGCACTTCCGAGCTACAACTGGCTGTGTTGAAGCCCAGGAAATAGGAGGGTGTAGGCAGAGGCCTACTGTATTTGGAATGTGGTGACAGCAGGAGAGACTGCCATCCACACAGCAGGGGATCAGCTGACGTTACTGAACCCCACTGAGACACGGGAGCAAGTGTCTCTTTCCGTGTGGACGGCACTTCCGAGCTACAACTGGCTGTGTTGAAGTCCAGGAAATAGGAGGGTGTAGGCAGAGGCCTACTGTATTTGGAATGTGGAGACAGCAGGAGAGACTGCCATCCACACAGCAGGGGATCAGCTGACGTTACTGAACCCCACTGAGACACGGGAGCAAGTGTCTCTTTCCGTGTGGACGGCACTTCCGAGCTACAACTGGCTGTGTTGAAGCCCAGGAAATAGGAGGGTGTAGGCAGAGGCCTACTGTATTTGGAATGTGGATACAGCAGGAGAGACTGCCATCCACACAGCAGGGGATCAGCTGACGTTAGTGAACCCCACTGAGACACGGGAGCAAGTGTCTCTTTCCATGTGGACGGCACTTCCGAGCTACAACTGGCTGTGTTGAAGCCCAGGAAATAGGAGGGTGTAGGCAGAGGCCTACTGTCTTTGGAATGCGGAGACAGCAGGAGAGACTGCCATCTCCACAGCAGGGGAACAGCTGGCAGTGCTGAACCCCACTAACACTTGAACGAATGTGTTTGGCTCTGTGGAGACGACACTTCTGAACACCAACTGACGCTGTTGGAGCCCAGAATTAGGCGAGGAGCAGGCTGGGGCCTGTTGCTTTTGGCAGGTGAAGGCAGCAGGAGACTTGCCATCTCCACAGCAGGGGAACAGCTGGCAGTGCTGAACCCCACTAACACTTGAACGAATGTGTTTGGCTCTGTGGAGACGACACTTCTGAACACCAACTGATGCTGTTGGAGCCCAGGATTAGGCGAGGAGCAGGCTGGGGCCTGTTGCTTTTGGCAGGTGAAGGCAGCAGGAGACTTGCCATCTCCACAGCAGGGGAACAGCTGGCAGTGCTGAACCCCACTAACACTTGAACGAATGTGTTTGGCACTGTGGAGACGACACTTCTGAACACCAACTGACGCTGTTGGAGCCCAGGATCAGGCGTGGAGAAGGCTGGGGCCTACTGGATTTTGGCAGGTGTAGGCAGCAGGAGACTTGCCATCTCCACAGCAGGGGAACAGCTGGCAGTGCTGAACCCCACTAACACTTGAACGAATGTGTTTGGCTCTGTGGAGATGACACTTCTGAACACCAACTGACGCTGTTGGAGCCCAGGATCAGGCGTGGAGCAGGCTGGGGCCTACTGGATTTTGGCAGGTGTAGGCAGCAGGAGACTTGCCATCTCCACAGCAGGGGAACAGCTGGCAGTGCTGAACCCCACTAACACTTGAACGAATGTGTTTGGCTCTGTGGAGATGACACTTCTGAACACCAACTGACGCTGTTGGAGCCCAGGATCAGGCGTGGAGCAGGCTGGGGCCTACTGGATTTTGGCAGGTGTAGGCAGCAGGAGACTTGCCATCTCCACAGCAGGGGAACAGCTGGCAGTGCTGAACCCCACTAACACTTGAATGAATGTGTTTGGCTCTGTGGAGATGACACTTCTGAACACCAACTGATGCTGTTGGAGCCCAGGATCAGGCGTGGAGCAGGCTGGGGCCTAATGGATTTTGGCAGGTGTAGGCAGCAGGAGACTTGCCATCTCCACAGCAGGGGAACAGCTGGCAGTGCTGAACCCCACTAACACTTGAACGAATGTGTTTGGCTCTGTGGAGATGACACTTCTGAACACCAACTGACGCTGTTGGAGCCCAGGATCAGGCGTGGAGCAGGCTGGGGCCTACTGGATTTTGGCAGGTGTAGGCAGCAGGAGACTTGCCATCTCCACAGCAGGGGAACAGCTGGCAGTGCTGAACCCCACTAACACTTGAACGAATGTGTTTGGCTCTGTGGAGATGACACTTCTGAACACCAACTGACGCTGTTGGAGCCCAGGATCAGGCGTGGAGCAGGCTGGGGCCTACTGGATTTTGGCAGGTGTAGGCAGCAGGAGACTTGCCATCTCCACAGCAGGGGAACAGCTGGCAGTGCTGAACCCCACTAACACTTGAACGAATGTGTTTGGCTCTGTGGAGACGACACTTCTGAACACCAACTGACGCTGTTGGAGCCCAGGATCAGGCGTGGAGCAGGCTGGGGCCTACTGGATTATGGCAGGTGTAGGCAGCAGGAGACTTGCCATCTCCACAGCAGGGGAACAGCTGGCAGTGCTGAACCCCACTAACACTTGAACGAATGTGTTTGGCTCTGTGGAGATGACACTTCTGAACACCAACTGACGCTGTTGGAGCCCAGGATTACGCATGCCGCATGCAGAGGCCAATGGGCAGCGGTTTTTATGGAGGTTGTTGACTACTACTGATTCTAACCATGCTCCACTTAGGCCTCTGGCTCCACTGTCTCTACTATTTACCCTGGCCTCCAACCCCGCCAGCTACATCTCTGAAGTGGCGTCAGCACAATCGACACTTGTTCCTGTGTTACTGGTGCTCAGTCCCGTCAGTTGATCCACTGATGTTTGTCCGGCAAGTTCGCCAGCTCTGTCCTCATTCCCACTACTGGTTATGGGAATGTGGACAGAGCAGGAGACCTTGCCGGACACACATCAGGGGATAAACTGATGGGACTGAGCCACAGGAACACAGGAACAAGTGTAGATTGTGCTGACGCCACTTCAGAGATGTAGATGGCGGGGTTGGAGGTCAGGGGAAATAGTAGAGACAGTGGAGCCAGAGACCTAAGTTGGGCACGGTTAAAAATCAGTAGTGGTTTGAATGTTGATGAGCTGGTGACTTTGCCGTCCACACAGCAGGGGATCAGCTGGCGTTACTGAACCCCACTAACACAGGAGCTAGTGTGTTTCTCTGTGCAGACGACACATCTGAGCGACAACTGGCTGTGTTGAAGCACAGGGATTATAGTTCAGGTGGTAGAAAAATGAACACACCAGCAGACCTGGATACAGTTGCCAACCACTAATTTAGTGTGTAAGAGGAATGGCAAAGTCTTTGGAGATCCAGGCCTTGTTCATTTTCAGAAAAGTCAGCCGTTCAACATTATCGGAAGATAGTCGCGTGCGACGGTCTGTTAGTACACCACCTGCGGCACTAAAGACACGTTCCGATAATACACTGGCAGCAGGGCAAGCCATCACCTCCAATGCGTACTGGCTAAGCTCTGGCCATGTATCCAGCTTAGAGACCCAAAACTTGAAGGGGGAAGAGCCATCTGGGAGTACAGTGACAGGGCAAGACATGTAGTCTGACACCATCTGACGGAAGCGTTGCCTCCTGCTGACTCGAGGCGTCGCTGATGGTGTAGACAATTGTGGTGGACACACAAAACTTTGCCACATTTGGGCCATAGTGATCTTGCCTTGTGCTGTGGCGCTGCCTCTGCTCCCTCTTTGTGCAGAGTTTCCTCCACTGCCTCGACGCACAGAGCTGCTTTGTAAAGCACTAGCAACAATGCTGTCAGGTGGAATGGAAAACATTATGGACTGCACCAGTGACTCTTCGTACTCCCGCAGTTTACGCTCCCGGTTCAACGTTGGTATGAGCCTTTGTACGCTGTCCCGGTAGCGAGGATCTAGGAGGGTGTACACCCAATAATCAGCCGAGATGAGAATGTGGGCGATGCGGCGGTCGTTTCTCAGGCACTGCAGCATGAAATCAACCATGTGCTGCAGACTCCCAACTGCCAAAGAACCGCTGTCCCCTGTTTGAGGCGTGACCTCGGCCTGCTCTGCATCACCCCACCCTCGCTGTACATACTGAGTAGAGGTTTGTGTACCTCCCTCCTCTGGAGAGATGTCTTCCTCCTCCATTGACTCCTCCTCATCCTCCTCACAAAGCGCAGACTGTCCAGAAGCAGATGGCATTTGGGACTCCTCATCCTCCACCTCTTCCGAAACCTCATCCCTTAGTGCTTGCAGTGTTTGTTGAAGCAGGCAGATAAGGGGGACAGTCATGCTGACTAGTGCATCATCTGCACTCGCCATCCGCGTGGATTCATCGAAGGCACGCAAAACGAGGCAGATGTCCTTCATAGAGGCCCACTCAATGGTGCTGAAGTGTGAACGGCGCACAGTGCGACTTGTTTGCGCCTGATGCAGCTGGTACTCCATGACTGCTGCCTGCTGCTCACACAACCGCTCCAACATATGTAACGTTGAATTCCACCGGGTGGGTAGGTCACATATGATGCGATGTTCCGGAAGGCCAAATCGTCGCTGCAGAGCAGCGAGGCGCGATCTTGCCGTGCTGGAACGCCGCAAGTGAGCGCACTCTATGCGGACCTTGTGCAACAGTGCATCAAGATCCGGATAGTCCCTCAGAAAGCTCTGCACGACCAAGTTAAGCACATGTGCCAGACATGGGATGTGTGTGAGGTTGCCTAGGCCAAGAGCTGCCACCAGATTTCGGCCATTGTCACACACTACCAAGCCCGGCTGGAGATTCGCTGGCCCAAACCACACATCGCTCTCCTGCTTGATAGCATTCCAGAGCTCCTGCGCTGTGTGGCTTCGATTCCCCAAAGAAATTAATTTGAGTACAGCCTGTTGACGTTTGGCCACGGCTGTGCTCATATCGGTCGTAACAGGCTCCTGCTCTGCTGTTTCTGAGGAACTTGAGTAGGAGGAGGAGTCTATGTGTACAGACTGGAGTCCTGCAATCCGTGGCATTGGAAGAACACGTACAGAGCCACTCTCCAGATCTGTACCCGGCTCCACAACATTGACCCAGTGGGCAGTGAGGGAAAGGTATCGTCCCTGTCCATGGTTACTGGTCCACGCATCGGTGGTCAGGTGGACCTTGCTACTAACGGCGTTTAGTAGCGCATGTTTTATTTTGCCCTCAACATGTTTCTGCAGGGCAAGGACGGCTCGCCTGCTGAAATAAAAGCGGCTGGGCACGTTGTATTGGGGGACTGCCAATGCCATTAAGTCCCGGAAGGTGTCAGTGTCCACCAGCCTGAATGACAGCATTTCAACTGCCAGAAGTTTGGCAATGCCAGCATTCAGAGACTGTGCTCGGGGATGGTTTGCCGAATAAGGGCGCCTTTTATCCCATGCCTGTGCTACCGATGGCTGTGATGGATGGGAACGTGCTGCTATGGGTGGAATCTGACAGGGTCTCCTGACAACAGTGGCAGAGGTTCTTCCTTGGCAATCCTGTGAGGAAGCCGAACCAGCAGTGTGTGAGCTGGAGGAAGAGGCCCCAACACGAACTGAAGAGGTGGTAGGTGGTGCTGTACGTTGGCCTACGTCTTCAGGGTGTCTCTGCAACTCCAACTCGTGCTTGGTGCGCACATGTTTCCACATATTTGTGGTATTGAGGTTGCTGACATTTCTCCCTCTTTTGACTATCTGATGACACAGCTTGCATTTGACAAAGCAAATGTCATCTGCAACTGTGTCAAAAAAGGACCACGCACTGCAACTCTTGGGAGCGAACGTTTTGCCTTTGGAATGAGGAATGCTCCTAACGGGTGCCGAAGTGGAGGGTACAGGCAACCAGGTCTTCCCCCTCCCTCTGCCTCCTGTTTTGGCCGGTAGGGGAATCTCTTCCTCCGAGCTGCTCCCACCACCTTCCTGTTCCTCACGCCATGATGGGTCAAGGACCTCATCATCTTCCCTCCCCTCTTCAAACAGCTGCTTCTCCGGGGTTGTCTCGCCAGCACCGTACGCACCAGAAAGTGGCAACTGAGTCTCGTCATCATCTGATGCGTACTGAGGTGTGCTGACCATAGGCACTGGCCCACTCGCCTCTTCAGATTCAGAGGGACAAAGAAGTTGCGCATCACTGCATACTCCCTCTTCTTCACATTCAGGAATGCTGCTTGGCTGGCCCCCTCTTTCCAAGCCAACAGATTCCGAGAACAGAAGTAGAGACTGTGATGGCTCCTGTCCATGTCTCTCTGACTGCCTGGGCACTTTGGCAGGTGGTGAAGAGACAGATGGTTGCTCTTCGGTGCTCTGGTCCTGAGAGGCTGTGGAAGTAATTGAAGTCGATGCGTTAGCTGCCATCCATCTGACAACGGCTTCAATTTGTTCCTCCCGCAGCAGTGGGGTACGTTGAGGTCCTACAAAGCTGCGCATAAAGGACTGTTGCCTGCTAAAACTGGGGGATGCTGATCCACTGGTGCCCGCAGCAGGCCCAGAATCCCCACGTCCTCTACCTGCAGAATCCCCACGTCCTCTCCCTGCAGAATCCCCACGTCCTCTCCCTGCTGAAACTCCACGCCCACGCCCACGCCCACGCGCCTTACTCCCTGCCTTCTTCATCTTGCCAGACTGCTTAAGATAGGCAGAAAAGTACAAAGGGGGGCCTTAGTGTGCTTATTCCTGAACATCTGGTTACAGGTACAAGAAACACTAATTTTATGAAGTGTGTGTGTGTGGACTACACTTTAATAGGAGCTGATGTGGCCTACACAAGTTCCAAATGTAGTGTTTGGTGAACTTTTTTTGTGGTTTCTTTGTTGGAAACAAACTCAAAGTATGTGAACAAAGAATTGAAACTGATAGTATCACCAACTTTTTGGAGCTATTACAATGCAGGCAGGTAACCTACAATGCAAAGGATGAGGCTCCAAAAAAATTGGGTAATACTAATCTGGCTGCGCCGGCAGGGCACAAGCCAGAAAAAAAGGCTCCTCTATCTACTCCTATATAGTGTTTGCAACCAACCAATGTTGATGGATACGGATGGATGCACACTAATAGGAGAAGAAAAAATGAGCTGCACTCAAAGACAAATATGTGTGAGGCAGTGACGCACGTTGAGCGTCCTACAACCAGACGTAGCTGCAGGACACTCTACTCTGCGTGAGCTGCACTCACTCACAGTCAGAGACCTCTCAGACAGCCGTGAACAGTGCAGCTAAGTGGGCACTGGCACTGACAGGCTGCAGAAAGGCTCCGCTGTGTACTCCTATATAGTGTTTGCAACCACCGTAGATGGAGACGGATGGATGCACACTAATAGAAGAAAAAATGAGCTGCAATAAAAGAAAAATGTGTGAGGCAGTGACACGCTGAGCGTCCTACAACCAGACGTAGCTGCAGGACACACTACTCAGCGTGAGCTGCACTCACACACAGTCAGAGACCTCTCAGACAGCCGTGAACAGTGCAGCAAAGTGGACACTAGCACTGAAAGGCTGCAGAAAGGCTCCGCTATCTACTACTAGTGTTTGCAACCAACGTATATGGATAGGGATGGAAGCACACTAGATTGAAATTATGTAAAAAATGCAGCTCAAAAATTAAAAGATGTATGAGGCAGCAGTGAGGCATGCTGGGCAGCCTACAACCTGACATGGCTGCAGGACCCACTCCACAGCGTGAGCTGCACTCACACAGCCCTTGCAGACAGCTGTGAACACTGCTGCTAGGGCAAAGAAGGCTACAGTGGTGGTTTATGTAGCCTGGGTAAAGCACTAGATGTTTGGTGGAATCGCTATTTCTAACTGTCCCTCACAGTCTTCTACAGCAGCCTGTCCCTAACTGAATTCACAGCAGAGTGAACCAGAAATGGCGGCTGCGGTGGCTTTTATAGTGCATCATGACATCATTTTGGCAGCCAATCACAGCCATGCCAATAGTTAACATGCCTACATGCCTAACAGGATGTGCCCACACTTCGGAGGATTCCCATTGGCTTAATCAAAGCAAGCAGGCTCATAGCATGATGGGAACTTCCGATTCCGGTATCCGATATGACAAAAGTATCGGAAGTCAGTATCGGAATTCCGATACCGCTAATATCGGCCGATACCCGATACTTGCGGTATCGGAATGCTCAACACTAGTCATTTGTGTTTTTTTTTTTTTTTTTTTACTGTTTAGGCACATTAAAGGGCTCTTCTGGTATCCACTAATAATTCCAGCAAATTTTGCATCCAAAAGGTTAAATGACGCTCCTTCCCTTCCTGGCCCTTCCATGTGCCCAAACAGTAGTTTTCTCGCACATATGGAGTATCGGCGCACTTGGGAGATATTGCATAACAAATTCTATGGTGCAATTTCTGGAGGGACATTATACAGTGTGGGAATAAATGTAGGGGTCATTATATAGAGTGGGAGCTAACACAGAATTCATTATGCAGTCTGGAAGCTTATGCGAGGGCCATTCTACTGTTTGCGGGCTACATCCACAATTAAGGTGTGACATTATAGTTTCAATTAGGGGCACACTCAGATGTTTTGCCCCGGAGCTGAACCACTAACTACGCTTCTTTAACAAAGTCTTTGTTTACACCAAAAACTGAGATAAAACAGAGATGCACGCAAATCTACATCAACAACACACATTTCTTGCTTGATTGCAGTAAAAAACAGTTTTATTATTTTGGTCTTAATAACAGTAAAATACATATATATATATATATATATATATATATATATGTATATCAGGTATTCTAGAATATGTATGTAGTTTATCTATGAAGTTTTAATAATAATGCAATAATGCACCCCCCAATCCTGATATGCATAGTCCTCTTACCCCCCTATCCTGGTATGCATGGTCCCTTCACCCCCCAAACCTGATATGCATGGTCCCCTCACCCCCAATCCTGATATGTATGGTCCTCTCACCCCCCAATCCTGATATGCATGGTACTCCTCACCCCCCAATCCTGGAAAGCATGGTCCCCTCACCCTCCAATCCTGGAATGCATTGTCCTCTCACCCCCCAATCCTGGTATGCATGGTCCTCTCACCCCTCTTTCATGGTAAGCATGGTCTCCTCACCCCCCTTTCCTGGTATGCATGGTCCCCCTCACCCCCTTTCCTGGTATGCATGGTCCCGTCACCCCCCTTTCCTGGTATGCATGGTCCCCTCATGTCCCAATCCTGATATACATGGTCCTCTCACCCCCCCAATCCTGATATGCATGGTACCCCTCACCCCCCAATCCTGGTAAGCATGGTCCCCTCACCCTCCAATCCTGGAATGCATGGTCCTCTCACCCCCCAATCCTGGTATGCATGGTCCTCTCACCCCTCTTTCCTGGTAAGCATGGTCCCCCTCACCCCCCTTTCCTGGTATGCAAGGTCCCATTACCCCCTTCCCTGGTATGCATGGTCCCATTACCCCCTTCCCTGGTATGCATGGTCCCCCTCACCCCCCTTTCCTGGAATGCATGGTCCCATCACCCCCCTTTCCTAGTATGCATGGTCCCCTCACCCCCCAATCCTGGTATGCATGGTCCCCTCACCTCCCTTTCCTGGTATGCATGGTCACCCTCACCCCCCTTTCCTGGTATGCATTGTCCTCTCAACTCCCTTTCCTGGTATGCATGGTCACCCCGACCCCCCTATCCTGGTATGCATGGTCCCTTCACCCCCCTTTGCTGGTATGCATGGTCCTGTCACCCCCCATCCTGGTATGCATGGTCTCTATTATAATAAAAAATAGTTATATACTCACCTTCCGACAGCGTCCGATCTCCTTTCTACACGCCGGCCTCGCAGTCCCAGTAATGCCTTGCGTTTTAGACTGCTGATGACGTCGCACTCTCGCGAGAGTGACGTCATCTCTGGTCTAAGCCGCAATGCATTACTGGGACCGCGAGATCGGGCACATGGAAAGGAGATCGGATGCCGTCGGAAGGTGAGTATAACCTTTTTTAACTTTTAATTCTATTGTTTGCAGATTAAGCGCTGTGCCTGATTGAGCTCTGCGCCCTACAGCGCCTGTCGCTGATTGGTCGTGGCTAGAGAGGAGCGACTTTGTCTTTTTTCGGGTCGAGTCGGGTTTCATGAAACCCGACATTCGCAAAAGTCGGGTTGAACGAAATCGGCCGATTATCGTGAAAAGTCGAAGGCCGACTGAAACACGAAACCCAATGCAAGTCAATGGGGAAGAAAAGTCGGCAGTGAGTGGAGGACAGGAAACACACCTACAGTGCCCATTATAATGCCAAAAACATCAATTCTTATTGCTTATGCTTGTCAACCTTAATTTACTTTATAATAATAGTTAGGCATTGAAAACTGGGGGTTATTTGGCTAAAGTTGTGGGGGGGAAGTGCTGGCTCCAGATTTTTGTGGGCCCAGGGCCAAAGAGTGTCACTGGGCTCCTTTAACACATGACACAATTCATGATCCTTTGATACGGCAGAGAAATAGCGGTACAGTACAATGAAAAATACTTCAATTCTTACATCACGTGACTGATATCCATTTTAACTTCTCTAATAGCTCCAAAAACAGACAGTATATTCCTCCATACAGTATTATGGCCACCGCATAGTGCGCCATACAGAGTAATGAGGCCCATATATTTCTCCATACAGAATCATTGGTCCCATATAATGTTCGATACAGTATATGATGAGCTCCACATAATGCTACAGAATATGTTGTTCACCATGGTTGAAGCTCCAGTGTCTTATGGGCCCAAATAATACTCCATATATAATGGGCCCCATTTCTAATGCTCCAGTGCATAATGGGCCCTGTAAATGCTGCTCCAGTGACTGATGTACACCTTTGGAATGCTCCAGTGTATGGTGGGCCCCAGATATCATTCTCCAGAGTACAGTGCTCCCCAAAAATTACTCCCAACATTTAAAACAATTAAATAAGTCTCCTTGCTAGGGAATCCCTGTACTCTGAACTCCTCGTCATCCCCATCTTCCATCTCTCTGCACTTGGACTGTTTAGGCAGAGGGCATACAGACGTGATGTCATAGCGCTCTTTGACCAGAATGTCACTGTCAGGAAAAGTGTTTGGTTTCCAGGGGCAGTATGATTGCAAAGCTCAACCTTAAAGGAATGTCCAGAAGGGCACCACCAAGAGTGGAGCCTGCGGCTTAGTTGGACTCAACACGGGCAACCTCAACCATGTCATCCACAAAAAAGCTGCACAGATTGCAAGCTTAATTCCGTTAACGAACGAGACTCAGGCATGCCCCCGTGGTCGGCATCCAGCTTACTAGAGGGACACGCGAGGCTCTGGCACCCGAGATCAGCCAATAACAGGTCTGTCATGCCCTTACATGTCCGGGGCTGCACGCGTGGTGCAATGAAAGGACCAGCGTGTATCGCTTACAGGTGCGGATAACACGCTGAACCCCGTTAGTGATGGGGATCTGGGATTACAATTCTTCCCCGCGAACAAGCATTTCCCAGTAAGTGCAGGTCAACCGTAATTCTGTAATTAGGCCTAAACGGCCTAGAATGTGAAAAAATTAAGTGTCCAAACCACAGGTGCTGTAGCTTGCTTAACAGCTGGGCTCCTCTGCTGAGTAGCACACAGTTCTTACTTAAACAGGCGGCATAGCTTGGTTCACGGGTGGCCAACTCTGCTGAGTAGCATACACAGTTACTAGGCCCAAAGTATTAAGTGGTGTAAATGCAGTAAAAAACTGGTTCTTTCATAAACAGGCAGCATAGCTCGGTTCACGGGTGGGCTCCTCTTCTGAGTAGCCGACACAGTTTCTAGGCCCAAAGGATTTTCAGGACAATATGCGGTAAAAAATTATTAGAAACACACACGGTGTAGCTCCTTCACAGGTGTATTACACCGCTGGCTACCAGACACTGCCACTATGCCCAAAAACTGTCTATTATCATTGAAAACAATTATTAATATGAAAAAAAATACGCTTTTGCTTAACGAAACGTTCTCGAACGGAAACTCGAACAGCCGAATTTTAATCAAAGTGTTGTAGTTCGACGAATGGATCTAACACCGCCCAAAACAGCTAGAATTTGAACTTGGCCAACAGTTCCACTCAAACTCCACTCATCTGTAATCAGGAGGCAGACTCAGATGGTCTCAGGCACAGTATGGATTTGACAAGATTGCAGAAAGTTGATAAAGGGCACAGTATCACCAGATAACAGGTATATATAGCATAGTTTAAACATTTAAAATATCCGTGTTTATTTCCGGAGTCCGACAAAGACACTCACAGCCTCCTTATGGATTAGACAACAATCTAAAAAGTAGAAAAAAGGAAATGTTTTTGAAGCGTACACCAGTATACACTGTTGGGGTATTTTTAAATCTTCACATATATTTCTGTCTCAGTAAGACAGTCCAGACTCTCCGCAAGAGGAAACGAGATGGATAAAAGTACAGACATAAAGTCGAGTGATTGCAGAAATTTAGGAATTACTAATCAGGGGAAAAACTCCCAGGAGGATTCTCAGAGGCGATGCTGACCCTCAATTACCTTGTGTGTGGAGACAGCGAAAACAGTTCTTTGTGAAGAAAGGATTGCTGTATCGCAGTACCGTTGATCCCATCACCGTTACTCATCTCCACCAAATTTGCCGGTGCCCAAGAGTTGGCCCACCCACCTGTCCAGGGCAATGGCACTCGCACGGGAGCATACGCTAGGTGGTGACCCCGGCCATGGGGGAGAGGCAGCCCAGTTAAGGGGCTTTAAAAAATTGCATATGTTGATGTTGGACATTCAGCAGCTGCAAATGGAGGAATTGGAGAAGTCCGAGGAAGAGGAGGACAATAGCAAGCCATTTTTCTGGCAACCTATGTGTCTTCAGGGGAAGGTGGGACAAAATCCTTTGAAACCCATGCATGGTTAATTTTAAAGAAGGTTAGATCATCAACATTTTGGGTCGACAGACGGGTCCTTTTTTCTGTCAGGATTGATCCAGCAGCACTGAAGACTCTTTCCAATAGCACACTAGCAGCAGGGCAAGCGAGCTCCTGTAAGGCATATTGTGCCAATTCAGGCCAGGTGACCAGTTTAGAGGCCCAATAGTCAAAGGGGAATGACCTGTGAGGGAGAACATCGATATGGGAGGAGAAGTAGTTTTGGTACCATAGTTGACAACTGCTGTCTCCTGTCACTTTCAATCGATGCAGTATTACCAGTCGCGTGAGCGGGACTTGAAAAATCAGTCCACAACATGGTCATTGAACCCCTGTCTCCAATGCCACTTCTGATGTGTGCACCACGAACACCTCTTCCATGTTGCCCCCTATGGCTCGTTGGAGAATCATCACCGCTGCTGTGTTCTGGGAATGCCTCAAACAAATGTTTGTTTGTTAGCCAATATTAGGTCAAGGTTCTTCTGTGGCATGATGTTTTGGAATTTGCCTTTATAGCATGGATCCAGGATGCTGGCCAACAAGTAGTTGTCATCGTTCATCATTTTGGCTATGTGGGGGTCCCTTTTTAGGATCTGCAAGGCATAATCTGACATGTGGGCCAATGTTCCAGGTGTCAATGATGCACTGCGAGTGCTGGGTAGAGGAGCACTTTCTGGCAAATCCACATCCCTCCAGTCATGCACAAACCCTGTACCTGACCTTGCCATGCCAACATTTTCTCTTGCCCCATGAGAAGCATCCTCCTCCCCTAAATAATCATCCCCATCATCATCCTCCTCCTCCTCTTCCTCTTCTTCCTCCACCTCATCCAGGAGAGGTCCCGGAGCAGACAATGGCTGACTGTCATCAAGGCTTCCCTCCTCCTCTTCCTCATCCTCCTCAGCTGCAGATGCCTGCTCCTTAATGTGCGTCAAAGTTTGCATGAGCAGACGCATAAGTGGATTCTCATGCTTATGAAGGCGTCGTCTGTGCTTACCAGTCATGTGCATTCCTCAAAACACTGAAGGACTTTACAGAGGTCTTTCAGCTTCGACCACTGCACACCCGACAACTCCATGTCTGCCCTCAAAGTGCCTGGCCGTGTATCCTCCCACAAAGGCATTACAGCCTGCCTATGTTCGTACAGCCTCTCAACCATGTGCAGAGTGGAGTTCCAACTTGTTGCAACATCTATAATTAGGCGGTGCTTGGGAAGTTGGAGCAAGCTTCTGCATATGACTGGAGTGTACGGGCGACCGGCGGATGTGCGAGCACAGTCTTCAGACCTTCTGGAGCAGGCGTGTTAACTCCAGATAATTATTGAGGAAGCACTGCACCACCACGTTCAAGGTGTGAGCCAGGCAAGGTATGTGTCGGAGTTTTGAAAGGGCTATGGCTGCAACAAAATTCCGGACGTTATCACTAACTACCTTGCCAGCCTCAAGGTGTAGAATGCCCAGCCATGACTCAGTTTGTCGCTGCAAGTAATCAGCCAGTACCTCCGCGGTGTGTCTGTCGCCCAAACACATCATCTTCAACACAGCCTGCTGACGCTTATCACTAGCTGTTCGATAGTGGGACACCGAGTGTGCAACGTTGGCAGCTGCGGATGGAGTGCTCATGCGACTGCGCTCTGTGGACGAGCTTTTGCTTCTGGAGGAGGAGGAGGGTCGAACGCCTACACCCAACTGTTTCCTATACCGTGGGCTAGGCAGCACTGTCCCTCCGCCGCTGTCCCCTGTGGACCCTGCATCCACCACATTAATCCAGTGCGCAGTGATGGACATATAATGGCCCTGGCCATGCCTACTGGACCATGCATCTGTTTTGAAGTGCACCTTTCCACTCACTGATTGCTTGAGTGCATGGACAATGAGGTCTTTCACATGAAGGTGGAGGGCTGGAATGGCTTTGCGAGAAAAGAAGTGCCGACTGGGTACATCAGAGTGTGGTACTGCGCTGGCCATGAGTTCACGGAAAGCTTCACTTTCAACCAACCGGTAGGGCATCATCTCTAACGAGATTAGTTTGGCAATGTGGGTGTTCAAACCCAGTGTATGTGGATGAGAGGATGAGTACTTTCTTTTCCTACTCATAGTCTCTGGTACGGTGAGCTGGACTTTAGAGCTGCATATGGTGGAACTAGTGGTGGACATGGTGGACTGAGAGAGGGTTGATGATGGTGATGGAGTTGGTGTTCTTTCTGATTGCCTAGATTCAGTCTTTCGTAGCAACAACATTGTGATTCCCTGACTGCTTTGGCCTTGCGACGACACTTCAACATTTGCTGCTGGTGGTGTGCTAACCGGTGGGCTTACAGTGGGGGAAATGATGTAGCGTTGCTGACTACCTTCATTGGGAGCAGTTGCACATGTGGTACTTGAGGTTTGGTAGTCCATCCTCGCTTGCAAGTGCATGGTGGTTAAATGTCTTAGCATGCAACTGGTATTCAAATTTCTCAGATTTTTCCCTCGGCTAAAGGTCTTTGCACACTCCATACAGATAACCCTTGCCTGATCATTAGGATTTTGTTCAAAAAAGTGCTACACTCCACTCTTCCTACTATGGAAGACATTTTGAGGCCTTGCACACTGTGCTAATTTGACCATCTGGCCTAGCTGTCCTGCAACTCTTTTGGTTTTTGTAACCCGCTTTTGGACTGCTCCGGGCGTGCCAGATAACAGCTGTTGCGATGTCGATGAATGCTGCGGATGCTCCTCCTCCTCTTCTGAGCTATTCGCAGCGGCACCTTCTTCCCCCAATGGATGCCAATCTGGGTCAACAACTGGGTCATCCATCACCTCCTCTTCAATGTCATGTGCACCTTCTTCAGTGTCACCATGTAAGGTGGTATTGTATGCGGGAAGGGGCACCTGAGTTTCATCAGGGTCAGATTCTAGCTCAGTACACTGCGAGGACAATGTAGTGCTCTGAGTGAATGTACCAGCAGATCAATCTAGCAGTGGCTGTGCATCAGTGCACTCCATGTCAGATTCTTCTTGGACTGGGTAATTCACGATTTGACTTGATAACCCAGGCATGGTATGTGAAAAGAGCTCCATGGAGTAATCTGTAGTGTGGCCTGCCGCTTCCTTTACTTTTGGTAGGGGTGAAGGACACAAGGAAAGGTGTGGTTCCTGACCATGAGCCTCCAATGACAACTCAGTGCTTTTATTTTTTGAAAGTTCAGAAGAGGAGGCGATAGAGCTGGAGGCTGTGTCAGCAATGTAAGTCAAAACTTGTTCCTGAAGCTCCGGCTTTAAAAGCGGTTTACCTACTCCCAGAAAAGGGAGCCTTCGAGGCCTTGTGGAGCCAGACGATGATGCAGGCTCAACACCTCCTGCATTAGGTGCTATTGTGCTTTTGCCACTACCAGCAGATCCACCACCAACACCATCATTACCAGCTGGCAACCCCTGCCCACTTCCACGGCCTCTTCCAACACACTTCCTCATTTTTGGGAAAATGAACCCAAAGTACCACCAGCAATATGGTACTGTAAAACAAGGTACAAGGTGTATACAGACTTGAGGACACTGAACTAATAACTCAGGCCCAGTGTAGATTACACCTCAATATAACAGGCTGAAATTGGATAGTGTAAAAAATGTCTATATAGTACAGGGGAGAATTTGAATCTCCCTACAGACTTGAGGACACTGAACTGTTATCTCAGGCCCAGTGTAGATTACACCTCAATATAACAGGCTGAAATTGGATGGTGTATAAAATGTCTATATAGGACTGGGGAGAATTTGAATCTCCCTAGAGATTTTAGCAAGCTGACAATGATGCTCTCAGTCCCAAGTATGGCAGCAGGCAGCCTAATAAGCAGGACTGCTGCACACAAAAGTGTGGAAAAATGAGCGCTTGGTAACTGGGCAAAAAAGAGGATGAAAAGTATTTTTGCTTTTAAAAAAGCAGTTTGCACAGCAGTGTGAAAACAGCAATGCAGCTATCAGGGAGCCTTATAAGGCAGCCTAATAACCAACAGAGCTGATGCACACAAATATAGCCTCCCCTTGCACTGCACACTAACTGGTGTGTTGTACAGGCAAAATCGCTAGCAGCAGAAGCAGTTTTTTGTATCTTCTTCCCTGCCTAACGCTCTCCCTACAGAATCAGCAGCAACAGCTCTCACTATTCAGAGATTAGCAGAAGTAAGATGGCAGTCGGCGTGCATGCCCTTTTATAGCCCCTGTGACGCCACACAAAGAAAGCCAATCAATTGCATGCCCTTTTCAAAGATGGTGGTGACCGCTGCCTATGTCATCGCGTTGCCCACAGTGTGCGTCCACCATCATTGGCTGGAAGCATCTATTGAAACGCGACTTTGGCGCTCTGGTCGCCGACCTCGTGGCCGACCTCACGCTATGGTTGGTTTTCATGAAACCCGAATTTTTGCGAAAGTCGGCGACTTTTGAAATTGACCAACCCATTTAGCTCAACTCTGACGGCCGTGACCAATCAGCGGCAGGCGCAGCTTACCGTTACAAACAGCTGCGCCTGTCGCTGATTGGTCGCAGCCTGGCGGCCGTGACCGACCAGCGCAGCGGGATTTCGGTTACAGACAGACAGACATGATAAGACGATTTTATATATATATATATATATATATATATATATATATATACATGTATATATATGTTAGCAATTAAACTACTGGAATCAATTAGCTCTGCTCTGTTCTGCATATTTGTAAGGTTTTGGACTCATATAGCTGCAATGACACTGCCACATGAGAACTGAGTGGGATTCCTATTTTAGACTTCCTTGACCTAGTTGACAAAAGTAAAGAAGAATTATGCACATATCAGTTAATATGAGCAAATTTCAAATTTGGCAAATTATGTTCATTTTATCAGGAAATTTAATTCACAGCAAATTTATTCTCTGCAGATTGAATGTCTGTTATTATGATCTGGGGTCTGGAGAGATCTCAAGGTATACTTGACATAAGATGTAGAAAAAAAAGCAACCGATCCTTTCATTGCGCACCTCCGCTTCTCAAATGTACCCCATAGAGGACTTGAAGTATTATGTTACCTTACGGTGAAACCTCGAGAATCTTCACAATAGGCTGGGATTTCCATCTCTGGCTTGGCTCGGGATGTCCCTGCACATGTGGCACCTCAGAGTCCAGTTGCCACGGTGACATTGCCTCCCTCTTAGGGGTGATATCATGCCTGGAGGCAGGGGGGTCTCCATGCCAGGTAATACACAGCATGCATCGCAATTCCTGCTACAGGCCAGAGGGGAGCTCTATACCTGACTTCAGGGGAGCTGTTGGGAGGAGGAGTTAGCTAAGTCTGTTTGGCAGTTGTCCAGTGGAGAGAGAAGGGACTGGAGGGGTGTCAAGGGCTCTGTGGAATTGAAGCTGCATGGAGCTGTCCCCGAAGTGGAGTGCTGACAAAAAAAAGGACGTCAGAGTCTTTGGCTGGATGGGTGCTGTATGCCCTGACAGCCGAATCTGGAGGGTAGGGGATTGCAAGCTTCCTGGCCACAGCGAACACCTGAAAACACCGCAGCAGACCAAGAGCCCGGGTCTGACAGTGAAAAGGCAGTGTGCGCGATAGGCTCACGCTGTCTGCCATACAGGTTAAAACCAACACACAGAAGAGAGCCGCAGCTTAGCTACAGGCAGCAGGGACCCAAAAAGAGAGCACAGCAAGAAGGCCCCTAACCCCACCTGGCTGGTGGACCTCCTGAATGCCTCCAGGCTAGCTGAACACCTTCTGTCATCTGTAATTGGTACCCTGGATTGCATTTTTATCTACCAAGAAGTAAAAGGTAAAGAAAACTGCACTTCTCTGTGTCCCTTAGCTATTCTCTGCACCCCAACGTTCACCACCACATTGAACAGCCAAAATTATTTGCCCTGGGGCCCCGCTCTACCCGTGGGGAGCAGTACCATCTTTGCTGCATCACCATCGGCCCCAGTAGACCTGAACCACAGCGTCGACCACCCATTGCCGAACACAACGGGTGGTTTCATGACTCGATACCATATAACTATCCCCATTTTATGACACGGCCAGGGTCACAGAAATGGATCACGGCCCCGTGACCTCCCCCAAAGAACTGTCTGGCCCGATTCTGAGTACCCCCCAAACCTGGGGGGCGTGTCACACATCCTTGGAGATGTGACAGACCTAATTGTGGCCTGAAGTTCCAGCTTAGAGTACCCATTGTAATTTTGAGACCCTGTCATGATGTATTTACGCTGACACTACTTTACAACGCAGATGTGCAAAGATGTCCTTGGCAGACTTGTGACTGGAGGTACTGGCCTGAAAATGACCAGTATTTCAGCTCATGGTGGTGGTAAGAAGAGGCACCGATAATTGTATAGGGGCCCAAAGGTGAGTAGTGAGGTGAGCAGTAGCTTTTTGGGGGGTTTTGCCAGATGCCATTTAGCTAAATTTATGCAGAGAAAATTGTAAAAAAATATTCCAGAGAAACAGATGTTTGTAACATTTGAGTGGAATTTAATAAATTCTCCCAGCTCTATAAGTGAATAAACAGAACTACTAATTATCAAAATAATGGAAAAGGTGTATGAATTTGTGCAATGTTAATATTAGTAAATATTGCACATCTAAAAATACTGTTTAAATAGCACCATGTATCCAAAATAATAGGTAACATGCAATAAAAATTCAGCTACTATATAATTTCCTCAAAGGTTTCTAACATTGTCAGCACTTGCTGTGCTTTGGCTCAGCTACTCTAATACCAGACAAACAATTAGGGAATATTAAACACATTTTATCTTTCTTTGAGGCTGATAATTTCCATCTCTCACTTAACAACCTACACTATGTTGGAGTTTCTATTAAGCAATTTAAAAGGCCAGTGATTAGACACTCTGCATTTTAGAGAATAATTAACAACAGCTGAAGTAGGTACTTTTTTAATACCCCAGGTAAATGCAGGTCATGTGCTTAATTTTTACAGTTATTTCCTAGCCAAGATATAGAATCTAATTAGTATAACATCACCATGCTATCATTCCTTTAATCTTGCGGATGCCTAGTTATTTAAAGTGTCTTGTTTTCCCCACTTCTCCGTGATAATTAATCATGTTAATAGCGAATCGCATGTTATCTATAGTTTATCACAAAGGTGTATAACATAGAACAGTTGTCAAATACATGCATCAATGTGCTCTCATGTAAACATTACACATTTCTAAATGAAGTTATTTAAATCAACAGAAATGATTGAATAACAAGGAATAAACAAGTTGAATAGATTTGGGCCTGATTCCTGAGTTGACAACCCCTCACATTTCCATATTGACTGAAATATAAAAAAGTTATGATTCTTGGGAAAAGGGGAGTGAAAAACAGAAGCGCAAAAACAAAAATTGGTTTCGGCGCAAAAACAAAAATTGGTTCCGGCGCAAAGAGGTAAAGTCACTTTTCTTTTTTGTTTTAAGGTATTTCATGGTTTTTTGTGCAAATTCTTCAAACTGGTGCATCATAACTTTTGCACAAAATTAAAAAAATGCTCTGTATTTTTGTGCTGTATTTTTGAGCTTTTTTTTAGAGCAAAAAGTCACACATTTTGCTTAAATGTAGAATTGGTAGCTAATTTCAGGCATACATTAAATCACTCTACAAGGGGAATAGAGTACATTTCAGAAAACAATATATTTATTTTACTAATATACATGCAAATATAAGAAAGGATACTAATTATGCAAATCTTCAAAGTCTTGCATGTAGAGTTGAGCGACTTTGGTCGGATCGGGTTTCCTGAAACAAAATTTGAGTCGGAGGAAACTGGTCCGACTAGGGCAAAAAAAGTCGGAGTTTCGTCCGAAACCCGACCCCAATGCAAGTCAATGGGGAACAAAAGTCGGCAGTGAGAGGATGACATTCATCCACTGCGGGGGTCTTTTTAGGGTCAGAAACTGTCAGAAATCGATGGGAACAGTGCTGAAATGACATGTGAACATCATGGAGAAGACCCCTGGAAGCATTTCTGACTCCCAGGACAGTACTGTGAACAATGTTGTCAGTCTTACGCCACTTTTCTGGGCGCACAATAAAACATACAAAAAAAAACAAAATTGATTTTCTTGGGAAATATGTTAAGGAACATCATTTCCAGAGTTATGATTTGTATGTAAGGACAAATAAATAACCCAAAACAAAAATGTACCTACACAATTTGTGCTATGTTCACACGTAGCATTTTTGATGCGTTTTTCAACTTTCGCATCCCTTTCAACCAAGCCAAATGCATTCACTGGGAAATGTCATTTTAACATTTCACAACCTTAGCTGGCCTTGTGGTGTGTGACACATCATCCGACACAGCATGCAATAGAACAGCGCTCCACACGATGGTTAAAATAAATATTCACATTCAATCTGCCTTCTGTGGCAACGTTTTGATCTAATGATCTTTATCAAGCACATTGGATCGAAACGTTGCCACAGAAGGCAGGTTAAATGTGAATATTTATTTTCACCAACATGTGGAGCACTGTTCTTTTGTATGCTGTGGACTCTACATTGGATCCAAGAAGGTCTCCTTGGCCAGGACATGCGCCTATTTATGGGTATAGTTGACCCGTTATTCCTGTGAAGTACTGTTTCGTTTACATCATCAGACATATCCTGTTTCATTTATGAAGGAGGGACTGTTAAAGGAGGAGGGCTATCAGGCGGACTTTTATCTTCTTTAAGGGACAGCAGTTTGTCCTTACTATTCTTAGAGAGCCATCAGCTGGCTATGCTTTGTTGTTCCCATTATTAATCAGTGGGTCTCCTATACTGTTATTGCCTATGCATTAAATGCAAGGCCTGCCCCTAATTTGGACACACCCCAATAACCCATTGAACAGATGTACTGGATGGCCACATGAAACCAAAGTTCCCATTCTTATTTATTTGGTACTGCCATGCTGCTAGCTTATGCATTGAATGCAAGGCCTTCCCTGCCCCAAAGTCACATGCACCCCAATAACCCTTTCAACCAGCGTACTGGATGGCCACATGAAACCAAAGTTCCCATTTTTCTTAATTAGCTACATCCTGAATAGTAGCCTATGCATTGACTGCAAGTCCTGCCCTACCCCAAAGTTAAACACACCCCAATAACCCTTTTAACCAACGTACTGGATGGCCACATGAAGCAAAAGTTCCGATTTTTCTTAATTAGCTACTCCCATAATGTTAACCTATGCATTGACTGCAAGGCCTGCCCTGCCCCAAAGTTAAACGCACCCCAATAACCATTTGAACCAATGTACTGGATGGCCACATGAAACCAAATTTCCCATTTTTCTTAATTAGCTACATCCTTAATAGTAGCCTATGCATTGACTGCAAGGCCTGCCCTGCCCCAAAGTTAAACGCACCCCAATAACCATTTGAACCAACGTACTGGATGGCCACATGAAACCAAAGTTCCCATTATTCATTTGGTACTCCCACAATGTTTGCCCATGAAGTGAATGCTAGGCCTGCTGCAAATTTGGACGCACCCCAATAACCCTTTGAAGAGACATCCTGGATGGCGACATGAAAACAAAATTCCAATGATTCATTTATTTCTCCCATATTATTTGCCCATGAAGTGAATGCAAGGCCTGCTCCAAATTTGGGCACACCACAATAACCCTTTCAAGAGACGTCCTGAATGACCACATGAAACCAAAGTTCACATTATTAATTTGGTAGTCCCATAATGTTTGCCCATGAAGTGAGTGCAACTGTTGAGGCTACACAACCTGCATTAGAGCATTGCAGTGGTGAGCCTGAAGAACCTGCAGTGGACAATTGCAGTGTTGAGCCTGAAGAACCAGCAATGGAGCAGGGCAGTTGAGGCTAAACACCCTGCAGTGGAGCATTGCAGTGTTGAGCCTAAAGAACCAGCAGTGGAGAATTGCAGTGTTGAGGCTGAAGAAACTGCAGTGAAGAATTCCAGTGTTGAGGCTGATGAAACTGCATTGGAGATTTGCAGTGTTGAGCCTAAAGAGCCAGCAGTGGAGCATTGCAGTGTTGAGCCTGAAGAACCAACAATGGAGCAGGGCAGTGTTGAGGCTGAACACCCAGCAATGGAGCATTGCAGTGTTGAGGCTGAAGACCCGGCATTGGAGCATTGCACAGTCGAGACTGAAGACCCAGCAGTGGATCATTGCAGTGTTGAGCCTGAAGAACCAGCAGTGGAGAATTTCAGTGTTGAGGCTAAATAACTGGCTGTGGAGAATTGCATTGTTGAAGTTGATCAAGCAACAAAGCTCAAATTATTAAGAAGTCCATACTGTTTGCCTATGCAGTGAATGCAAGGCCTGCCACAAATTTGGACGCACCCCAATACCTCTTCGAAGAGACATGGAGGTGGGCCTCCTAAAAATCTGTTGCAATTACAAAGGAGCGGGTCTCCTATACTTGTAATACCCAAACAGTAAGTATATGGACTGACAAACATTTCACCCTGGGGGTACACATCAACATACTGTGTAAACTTTTTTTATGGGCATCATAAACATGCTTGAAAAAAAAACTGGCTGTTGCATCTTGGAGCACGTTAACCCTGGTGATCTAGTGGTGATGTCAGAAGAGACGTGGGGGATGGCCTACTAAAAATCTTTTCCCAATTTAAGGGACCGGGTCTCCTATGGTTGTAATGCCCATACACTAAGTGTATGGGCTAACAAACATTTCCCCCTGGGGGGTACACATCAGCATAATGTGTAAAAAAAATTTTTACGGGCATCAGAAACACCCTTTAACACAATAACGTGGCTGTTGCATCATGGACCATGGTCACCATGGTGATCCAGGGGTGGTGGCTGATAAGGATGAGGAGAAGGAGAAGGATAACAGCAGATAGACAAAATCAGGGAAGTGTATACCCATATGTGGGTGTGAAGAGATGCATGTGAATACACCTCCCAAAAAATGACACTGAATTTGAGGTTATGTTTCGCTGTTATCATTCGGTGGTGTAGAGAAGTCAAGCCCATTCCAGCCCTTGTTCATTTTTATAAGACTCAGCCTGTTAGCATTTTCATTTGACAGGCGGATGCACTTATCTGTTATAATTTCACCAGCGGCACTAAAACATGCTCTGACAAAACGCTAGCAGCAGGGCCGGCCAGGACCTCCAAGGCATTGAGAGCCAGCTCATGCCACATGTCCAGCTTGGATACCCAATACTTATAAGAGGAATCACGGGGGAAGTTGATACGGTCAGCAGGGTACTCCCTCAGCATTTTCTAAAACTTTGCACTCCTTGTGACAGTACCCCGCACCTCAGGGCCAGTGCAATGGGAGTGTCTGAGAAAACTCTCCCAGAACTTTGCCAGTGTTCCCCTGCCTCTGCTGGATTGGAGTTGTGTCTCTCTCGCCTGTATTTCTTGGTTGCCCAACAAACTGTGACCTCAGCCAACAGCGTTTTCAGATGGGAATTTTTTTAATAATTCTGCAATAATGTCCTTCTGGTACTGCACCAGTTTAGTACACCTGTCTGCCTCTGGAAGAAGAGATTGAAAGTTCTTCTTGTAGAATGGGACAAGAAGTGTCACCAACCAGTAATGACTGTCACCCAAAATTTTGAGAATACGAGGGTCACGGGAAAGGCAGCGCAACATAAAGTCAGCCATGCATGCCAGACTGCTAACAGGCAGGACTTCCATGTCCTCACCAAGAGGATGACTGAACATGCTCTCCTCCTATTCCTCCTCCTCATCCTCTCTATCCTCAGGCCATCCATGCTGAACAGACAGTATGGCAGTTGTGCTTGTAGTACCGTCTATAGCACATGAAAGTAGCTCCTGTTCTTCCTCCTCATCCTCCTTTTCCTCATTGTCAACCAATGCATGTTGGGATGACATGAGGCTGGGCTATGTGTAATCACCCTGTATGGTTCCTTGATCCATCTCATCGCGCTCCACCTGCAATGCATCTTTTTTCATTGTAAGCGGAGAGCTTTTCAGAATACAGAGAAGTGGGATGGTGACACTAATTATGGCATCATTGCTGCTCACCATCTTGGTGGCCTCCTCAAAGTTTTGTAGGATGGCACATATGTCTGACATCCATGTCCACTCCTGAGTTCTTATGTGTGGAGTCTGAACTGAATACCGATGGCCTTGTTGATTCTGGTAGTCAAAAACTGCCCTCTTCTGCTCACAAATCCTTTCCAACATATGCAGTACAGAGTTCCAACACATAGGACATCCCACACCAGTTCGTGAGCCGTAAGCTGCAAATGCTGCTGGAGCATGACAAGAGTGGCAGAAGCTGTCGCTGACTTTCTAAAATTTGCACACAAGCGGCGTACTTTCACAAGCAGGTCCAGCAGCTCCAGGTAGCTTTTGAGAAGCCGTTGAACAATGAGGTAAAGCACATGGGCCAAGCATGTTTCGTCTGTAAGCTCACCTCACTTCAGAGATGCCACTAGGTTCCAGCCATTGTCATACACGAGCAAGCCTGGCTGTAGGTTCAGCAGTGTCAGCCACAGAGATATGCCTGCTCTTTCAGAGTTGTCCACAACTCTTCAGCATTGTGCGGTTTGTCACCTAAGCATATTAGCTTCTGCACTGCCTGATGCCACTTGGCTGAAGCAGTGCTGCAGTGCTTCAAGCTTGTGACTGATTTGGTAATTTTGGAGATGGAGGCTGAAGAGGAGGAGGAGGAAATGGAGATGTAGGAGCTGTAGACTGTGGGGGCAACCCTGATTGACATAGGGCCCTCAATCCTCGGTGTCAGTAGGACTTGTTCCAATGTCCGAATGGGTCCCGGCTTCCGCTATGTTAACCCATTGTGCCGTCAGCGAGATGTACAGTCCCCGCACACAAGCACTTGTCCACGTGTCCATAGTTAGGTGGACTTTCCCAGTAACAGAATTGCTGATGGCACGGGTAATGTTGTGTGACATGTGCTTTTGTAATTCTGGGACAGCAAACCAGGAGAAACAGTGGTGGCTGGGGACCGAGTACTTTAGGACGGCCGCTGCCATCAGGTTTGCAGAAAGCTTCCATCTCCATGAGCCTAAAAAGCAACATTTCAAGCACAAGCAGATGAGAAATGTATGAATTTAGTACTGTGGCCTGTGGGGCGTTGGCTGCATATTTCTGCTTGCATTCCAATGACAGGGGTAAGGACAACTGTAGGCTGCGCTGGGACAAGGACATAGACCTGCTTGATGATGGTGCTAGTTTAATGTGGGCAATGACAAGTGCAGGGCAGGAGGCATCTTTGCATGCACCATGGACAGGGGATTGGCTTGCATGCACAACATTAGAAGAAGCAGTGGTGTCACCCACAGACACTGTTCCGGGAGCCTGGGGTTCAGCTCACAAAGTTGGGTGCCTTGCTACCATGTGCCTGATCATGCTGGTGGTGGTCATGCTGGTAGTTTTGCTACACCAGCTGATGCGGGCATGGCAGGTAGTGCAAATGACGTTTGGGGTTATTGACAGAGTCTTTAAAAAACAAACAGACTCGGGAAGACCTAACCATTGTACTGCCATCTTCCGTTGTTTTGGTGATACGAGGAAAGGTTGTCCTTCCTGCCTGTTGAGTGGCTACATCTCCCTCCCTCTGTGTGCTGCTGTCCTCACTCTGCATGTCCTTCTGCCATGTTGGGTCAGTTACTATATCATCCACCACCTCATCTTCCACTTCCGCACCCTGGTCCTCCTCATGACTTTCCGGCAATTGTCTCATAATCATCCACCAATTGTGGCTCATCATCGTGTGACATGTTCCCACTGTCGCCTTCGTGTGACCGTCGCTGCAAAAATAGGTGGGCACCGCTATATGCGATCTCATCTTGACACACTTCAAGTGGACCGGGCAAGAGGCCCGAATCTATAAATGGAAAAGTGAACAGCTCTTTGGAGTGTCCAAGTGTAGGATCAGTTGTCTCCGGCCACTCGGCATGGTGGGTGCAAGGAGAATCAGGGTGAGGAATATGTGATTTAGACTCACAGCTAATCAAACTTGACCATGTGAAAGACAGGGTGGTAGTTGTGTTGGCAAATCATATGTGATCTGTGTGGCTGACAAAGCCCAGTGTAAAATATCTGCCCTGTAGCAAAATATTTTTTTGGCAGCTAAATATTTTTTGGGCAGCAAAATGGTGTCAAGAAATTGTATAAGACGCTCCAAAAATTTTTTACAGTATCACAAAATGTCAGAATTTTATATGCACTCAGATGTGATCGCTGGGCTGAGCAAACTCATTTAAAAGAGCTGGATTTTCAAGCTGTACTATGAAAAGGATCTGGCTTTATTCTGCAGTCCCAACAAGCAAATGGAGAAAAAAAATGTGTACTCTGGATAGCTTTTGAATTAATTAATCAGGATTAAGATGCAAAAAAAATATTCCTGGCCAATAATACCTGAGGCTATGTATATACGGTCAATATATATAATAAGCAGGAGCAAACAGTAATGGAATGGACCCTCTTGATGTATGCAATGAAGTATGCCACATACAATGCCTGCCTGCTACTTATATCTATATACCCACATACACTCCCTGCCTACCTAGCCGAACAATCTCGGAAATGCTCGCCACTCGCCGAACGCCTCAAGTGCAGTGATGCTCGGGCGAGTACCAAGCATTACCGAGTATGCTCATTCATCATCACTAGTGCTAACGCTTCAGCCTGCATTTATAAGAATCCAACAGGTATACCACAGGAAAGCAGTGAAAGATCCATCCAGTTTATGAGCCTGGAAAATGTAAAAAGTTATAGACATGTTTGGAGTGAGTTGATTTGATGAAAATAAAGTTCAAGTAGAATTTGTAGGAATTGACTGATTTTGAACAATTTTCACATCAATTTGCAGAAATATATAAAAACCAATAGTCCCAAAAATTAAACAGGGCACTTCAACCAAATATATCCCAACAGTCCCTCATAACTAGAGTTGAGCGAAACGGGTCAAAAAAATTCAAAAGTCCCCGACTTTTGGCAAAGTCGGGTTTCATGAAACGAAACCCGACCCTAGGATGAGGTCGGCCACGAGGTCGGCGACTTACGCGCCAAAGTCGCGTTTCAAAAGTTTGTTTTGCGCTCTTTTTCAGCCAATCAGGATCCACGGACACTGTGGGCAACGTGATGACATAGGCAGGGGTCACCACCATCTTTCAGAAGGGCATGCAAGTGATTGGCTTGCTTTGGTGGGCGTCACAGGGGGTATAAAAGGGCGTGCACGCCGACCGCCATCTTACTTCTGCCGATCTCAGTATAGGGAGAGGTTGCTGCTGATTCTGTAGGGAGAGCGTTAGGCAGGGAAGAAGACAAAAAAACTGCTTCTGCTGCTAGCGATTTGGCCTGCACAACACACCAGTCACTGTGTGTGCAGTGCAAGGGGAGGCTATATAGTGGTGTATCAGTGGTGTTGGTTGTTGGGCTCCCTTCTAAGGTTTCCTGACATTCCTGCATTGCTGTTTACCCACTGCTCTGCAAACTGCTTTTTTAAAAGCAACCCAATTTTTTTTTTTTGTCCTGCTGAGAAGAAAAAAAAACTGCTTCTGCTGCTAGCAATTTGGCCTGCACAACACACCAGTCACTGTGTGTGCAGTGCAAGGGGAGGCTATATTGTGGTGTATCAGTGGTGTTGGTTGTTGGGCTGCCTTTTAAGGCTTCCTGACAGGCTGGCATTGCTGTTTACCCACTGCTCTGCAAACTGCTTTTTTAAAAGCAATCCAATCTCCCTTATCCTCTAGTCACTTTTGCCACAGCTGTGCCATCGAGCCTGTGACATAGCGCTCAGATATCAGTGGGCCTCACACAATCCAAAAGTGTCCAGTGTCCACAAGTGTCTGCAGAAATTCAAAATCTCCCTTATCCTCTAGTCACTTTGGTCACAGCTGTGCCATCGAGCCTGTCACATAGCGCTCAGATATTCATTGGGCCTCACACAATCCAAAAGTGTCCAGTGTCCACAAGTGTCTGCAGAAATTCAAAATCTCCCTTATCCTCTAGTCACTTTGGTCACAGCTGTGCCATCGAGCCTGTCACATAGCGCTCAGATATTCATTGGGCCTCACACAATCCAAAAGTGTCCAGTGTCCACAAGTGTCTGCAGAAATTCAAAATCTCCCTTATCCTCTGGTCACTTTGGTCACAGCTGTGCCATCGAGCCTGTCACATAGCGCTCAGATATTCATTGGGCCTCACACAATCCAAAAGTGTCCAGTGTCCAAAAGTGTGTGCAGAGATTCAAAATCTCCCTTATCCTCTAGTCACTTTGGTCACAGCTGTGCCATCGAGCCTGTCACATAGCGCTCAGATATTCATTGGGCCTCACACAATCCAAAAGTGTCCAGTGTCCAAAAGTGTGTGCAGAGATTCAAAATCTCCCTTATCCTCTAATCACTTTGGTCACAGCTGTGCCATCGAGCCTGTCACATAGCGCTCAGATATTCATTGGGCCTCACACAATCCAAAAGTGTCCAGTGTCCAAAAGTGTGTGCAGAGATTCAAAATCTCCGTTATCCTCTAGTCACTTTGGTCACAGCTGTGCCATCGAGCCTGTCACATAGCGCTCAGATATTCATTGGGCCTCACACAATCCAAAAGTGTCCAGTGTCCAAAAGTGTGTGCAGAGATTCAAAATCTCCCTTATCCTCTAGTCACTTTGGTCACAGCTGTGCCATCGAGCCTGTCACATAGCGCTCAGATATTCATTGGGCCTCACACAATCCAAAAGTGTCCAGTGTCCAAAAGTGTGTGCAGAGATTCAAAATCTCCCTTATCCTCTAGTCACTTTGGTCACAGCTGTGCCATCGAGCCTGTCACATAGCGCTCAGATATTCATTGGGCCTCACACAATCCAAAAGTGTCCAGTGTCCAAAAGTGTGTGCAGAGATTCAAAATCTCCCTTATCCTCTAATCACTTTGGTCACAGCTGTGCCATCGAGCCTGTCACATAGCGCTCAGATATTCATTGGGCCTCACACAATCCAAAAGTGTCCAGTGTCCAAAAGTGTGTGCAGAGATTCAAAATCTCCCTTATCCTCTAGTCACTTTGGTCACAGCTGTGCCATCGAGCCTGTCACATAGCGCTCAGATATTCATTGGGACTCACACAATCCAAAAGTGTCCAGTGTCCAAAAGTGTGTGCAGAGATTCAAAATCTCCCTTATCCTCTAGTCACTTTGGTCACAGCTGTGCCATCGAGCCTGTCACATAGCGCTCAGATATTCATTGGGCCTCACACAATCCAAAAGTGTCCAGTGTCCAAAAGTGTGTGCAGAGATTCAAAATCTCCCTTATCCTCTAGTCACTTTGGTCACAGCTGTGCCATCGAGCCTGTCACATAGCGCTCAGATATTCATTGGGCCTCACACAATCCAAAAGTGTCCAGTGTCCAAAAGTGTGTGCAGAGATTCAAAATCTCCCTTATCCTCTAGTCACTTTGGTCACAGCTGTGCCATCGAGCCTGTCAAATAGCGCTCAAATATTCATTGGGCCTCACACAATCCAAAAGTGTCCAGTGTCCAAAAGTGTGTGCAGAGATTCAAAATCTCCCTTATCCTCTAGTCACTTTGGTCACAGCTGTGCCATAGAGCCTGTCACATAGCGCTCAGATATTCATTGGGCCTCACACAATCCAAAAGTGTCCAGTGTCCAAAAATGTGTGCAGAGATTCAAAATCTCCCTTATCCTCTAGTCACTTTGGTCACAGCTGTGCCATCGAGCCTGTCACATAGCGCTCAGATATTCATTGGGCCTCACACAATCCAAAAGTGTCCAGTGTCCAAAAGTGTGAGCAGAGATTCAAAATCTCCCTTATCCTCTAGTCACTTTGGTCACAGCTGTGCCATCGAGCCTGTCACTTAGCGCTCAGATATTCATTGGGCCTCACACAATCCAAAAGTGTCCAGTGTCCAAAAGTGTGTGCAGAGATTCAAAATCTCCCTTATCCTCTAGTCACTTTGGTCACAGCTGTGCCATCGAGCCTGTCACATAGCGCTCAGATATTCATTGGGCCTCACACAATCCAAAAGTGTCCAGTGTCCAAAAGTGTGTGCAGAGATTCAAAATCTCCCTTATCCTCTAGTCACTTTGGTCACAGCTGTGCCATCGAGCCTGTGACATAGCGCTCAGATATCAGTGGGCCTCACACAATCCAAAAGTGTCCAGTGTCCACAAGTGTCTGCAGAAATTCAAAATCTCCCCTGTCCTATAGACACCTTGTACCTTGTTTTACATTACTATATAGTTTGTTGGATTTTGTCTACATTTCTACCAAAAATGAGGAAGGCTGGTGGAAGAGGCCGTGGAATTGGGCAGTGGTTGGCAGCTGGTAATGATGGTGTTTGTGGTGGATCTGATGGTAGTGGCAAGAGTAAAATAGGACCGAATGCAAGAGGTGCTGAGCCTGCGTCATCGTCTGGCTACATAAGGCCTCGAACGCTTAGTTTTCTAGGAGTTGGCAAACCGCTTTTAAAGCCAGAGCATCAGGAAAAAGTTTTGTCTTACATTGCTGACTCAGCCTCCAGCTCTATCGCCTCCTCTTCTTCAGTTGTAAAAAGTAAAAGCACTGAGTCATCATTGGAGGCTCATGTTCATGAACCACATTTTTCCTTGTGTCCTTCACCCCAACCAAGATTGAAGGATGATGCAGGCCATACTTCTGATTACTCCATGGAGCTGTTTTCACATACCATGCCTGGATTATCAAGTGAAATGGTAAATTACCCAGGCCAAGATGAATCTGACATGGAGTGCACTCATGCACAGCCGCTGATGGATGATTCTGCTGGTATATTCACTCAGAGCACTACATTGTCATCGCAGTGTACAGAGCCAGATTCTGACCCTGATGAGACTCAGGTGCCCCTTCCCGCACACTATACCACCATACACGGTGACACAGAGGAAGGTGCACATGACATAGAAGAGGAGGTGATGGATGACCCAGTTGTTGACCCAGATTGGCATCCATTGGGGGAAGAGGGTGCTGCTTCCAATAGCTCAGATGAGGAGCATCCACAGCAGACATCGACATCGCAACAGCTGTTATCTGGCAGGCCCGGAGCACTCCAAAGACAGGTTCCAAACATCAAAAGAGTTGCTGGACAGCTTGTCCAGAGGGTCAAAAGATCACAGCGTGCTAGGCCGCAAAATGTCTGCCAAAGTAGGAAGAGTGCAGTGTGGCACTTTTTTGAACAAAATCCTCATGATCAGGCCAAGGTTATCTGTAATAAGTGCGCAAAGACCTTTAGCCGAGGGAAAAATCTGAAAAATTTGAATACCAGTTGCATGCTTAGACATTTAACCAGCATGCACTTGCAAGCATGGATACAACACCAAACCTCAAGTGCCACATGTGCAACTGATCACAACGAAGGTAGTCAGCAACGCTACATTGTTTCCCCCACTGTAAGCCCACCGGTTAGCACAGCAGCAAATGTTGAGGTGTCATTGCAAGGCCACAGCAGTCAGGAAATCCCACTGTTATATCAACGAAAGACTGATTCTAGGCCATCAGAAAGAACACCAACTCCATCACCATCATCAACCCTCTCTCAGTCCGCCCTGTCCACCGCTACTTCCACCATATGCAGCTCTCAAGTCCAGCTCACCCTCCCAGACACTATGAGTAGGTCAAGAAAGTACTCAGTCTCTCATCCGCGTACATTGGGTTTGAAGGCCAACATTGCCAAACTAATCTCATTTGAGATGATGCCCTTTCGGTTGGTGGAAAGCACAGCTTTCCGCGAACTCATGGCCTATGCAGTACCACGCTATGACCTACCCAGTCGCCACTTCTTCTCTCACAAAGCCATCCCAGCCCTCCACCATCATGTGAAAGACCGCATTGTCCATGCACTCAAGCAGTCAGTGAGCGGAAAGGTGCACCTCACAACTGATGCATGGTCCAGTCGGCATGGCCAGGGCTGTTACGTGTCCATCACTGCGCACTGGGTTAATTTGGTGGATGCAGGGTCCACAGGGGACAGCGGTGGTGGGACAGTGCTGCCTAGCCCACGGTATAGGAAACAGTTGGCTGTAGGCGTTCGACCCTCCTCCTCCTCCTCCTCCAGAAGCGAAAGCTCGTCCACAGAGCGCAGTCGTACGAGCACTCCATCTGCAGCTGCCACCTGTGCACACGATGTGTCCCCCTATCGAGCAGCTAGTGGAAAGCGTCAGCAGGCTGTGTTGCAGATGATGTGTTTGGGCAACAGACACACCGCCGAGGTGCTGGTTGAGTACTTGAAGCGACAAACTGAGTCATGGCTGGGCAGTGTACATCTTGAGGCAGGCAAGGTAGTTAGTGATAACGGCCGTAATTTTGTGGCAGCCATAGCCCTTTCAAAACTCAGCCACATACTTTGCTTGGCTCACACCTTAAACCTGGTGGTGCAGTGCTTCCTCAAAAATTATCCGGAGTTAACAGCCCTGCTCCAGAAGGTGCGAAGACTGTGCGCGCACATCCGCCGGTCGCCTGTACACTCCGTTCGTATGCAGAAGCTGCAGCGATTGCTCCACCTTCCCAACCACCGCCTCATTATCGACATTGCAACTAGGTGGAACTCCACCCTGCACATGGTGGAGCGGCTGTGCGAGCAGAGGCAGGCCATAATGCATTTGTGGGAGGATACACGGCCAGGCACTTTGAGAGCAGACATGGAGTTGACAGGTGTGCAGTGGTCGAAGCTGAAAGACCTCTGTAAAGTCCTTCAGTGTTTTGAGGAATGCACATGGCTGGTAAGCGCAGACGACGCCATCCTAAGCATGAGCATCCCACTTATGCGTCTGCTCATGCAAACTTTGATGCACCTTAAGGAGAAGGCGTCTGCAGCCAATGTTGATGAGGAGGAAGAGGAGGAGGGAATCCTTGATGACATTCAGCCATTGTCTGCTCAGGGACCTCTCCTGGACGAGGTGGAGGAAGAAGAGGAGGAGGAGGATGATGATGGGGATGATTACTTAGGGGAGGAGGATGCATCTCGTGGGGCAAGTGAAAATGTTGGCGTGGCAAGGTCTGGTACAGGGTTTGTGCGTGACTGGAGGGATGTGGATTTGCCAGAAAGTGCTCCTCCACCCAGCACTCGCAGTGCATCATTGACACCGGGATCATTGGCCCACATGTCAGATTATGCCTTGCAGATCCTAAAAAGGGACCCCCGCATTGCCAAAATGATGAACGATGACGACTACTGGTTGGCCAGCATCCTGGATCCACGCTATAAAGGCAAATTACAAAACACCATGCCACAGGAGAACCTTGACCTAATATTGGCTAATAAACAAGCAACTCTGGTAAATCGGTTGCTTGAGGCATTCCCAGCACACAGCAGCGGTGATGGTTCTCACACGAGCCGTACGGGCCGGGGGCAGCTTGGCAGAGGTGTTCGTGGTGCACACAGCAGAAGTGGCGTTGGAGACAGGGGTTTCATGACAAAGTTGTGGACTGATTTTTCAAGTACTGCTCACACAACTGGTAATACTGCATCGATGGAAAGTGACAGGAGACAGCAGTTGTCAACTATGGTTACAAATTACTTTTCCTCCCATATCGATGTTCTCCCACACAGGTCAATCCCCTTTGACTATTGGGCCGCTAAACTGGACACCTGGCCTGAATTGGCCCAATATGCCTTACAGGAGCTCGCTTGCCCAGCTGCAAGTGTGCTATCGGAAAGAGTCTTCAGTGCAGCTGGATCAATCCTGACAGAAAAAAGGACCCGTCTGTCAACCCAAAATGTGGATGATCTAACCTTCATTAAAATGAACCATGCATGGGTTTCCAAGGATTTTGTCCCACCTTCCCCTGATGACACATAGGGTGACAGAAAAATGGCTTGCTTTGGTCCACCTCTTCCTGGGACTTCACCTATTTCGCCTTTTGCATCAGCTGAATGTCCAACATCAACATATGCCACTTTCTAAAACTCCCTAACTGTGCTACCTCCCCCCCCATGGCCGGGGTCACCACCTAGCGCATGACACCGTGCGAGTGCCGTTGCCCTGGACAGGTGGGTAGGCCGACTCTTGGGCGCGGGCACTGGCACAGGGTCCCTCATAGTGCAATCAAGTGTCTCTGACGGTGGTGGTGCACACCCGCCGTCAGACACACCGCTGTACTATGAGGGGCCCAGTGCCAGTACCGACGCCCACGAGTGGGCCCCCCTTGCTTGGGCAGGGCCCCAGCATTTGCAATCTTTACCTCTCCCTGCTCCTCCGCTGTGTAATCTGGGCCGTCAAATCCATACTGTGCCTGACACCGTCTGAGCCTGCCTCCTGATGTATAGACATATATTTTGAATGTGTACGCTATCCATACATGTTATCCAGGGAAACGGTACCCTTTCTAACCTCTGTGCAATCACGTGCAATCCATACTGGGCCTGACACCGTCTGAGCCTGCCTCCTGAGACATATATTTTGAATGTGTATGCTATCCATACATGTTATCCAGGGATACGGTACCCTTTCTAACCTTTGTGCAATCACGTGCAATCCATACTGGGCCTAACACCGTCTGAGCCTGCCTCCTGATGTATAGACATATATTTTGAATGTGTACGCTATCCATACATGTTATCCGGGGATACGGTACCCTTTCTAATAGAGTTGAGCGATACCGTCCGATACTTCAAAGTATCGTATCGGATGGTATTGGCCGATCTTTAAAAAAAGTATCGGTATCGCCGATTCCGATACCGGAAGTCCCATTCAAGTCTATGGGACTTCCGGTATCGGAATAAGAAAAACCCTTTCCTGCCCTTGTACAGCCTCTCTGGGGTCTGTACGGGCCTTTCGGGGGGCTGTGCCGGCCTGCCAGGGGGTCTGTGCAGGCTCCGGTGGTCTGTGCCGGCCTGCCGGTGGTCTGTGCAGGCTCCGGGGGGCTGTGCCGGCCTGCCGGGGGGCTGTGCCGGCCTGCCGGGGGGCTGTGCAGGCTCCGGGGGGCTGTGCCGGCCTGCCGGGGGGCTGTGCCGGCCTGCCGGTGGTCTGTGCAGGCTCCGGGGGTCTGTGCAGGCATCGTCCGATGGGACTACAAGTCCCATCGGGCGATGCCTGCTACCATGACAGTGATTGACACATTAGCCAATGATGGGACAGTAGTAGTCCCATCATCCGGCTAATGTGTTAAATGTAAAAAAAAAAAAAATAATAAAATAAAAAAATTACATGCTACATACATACAACATGCATACTACATACATGCTACATTCATACTACATACTACATACATGCTACATTCATACTACATAAATACTACATGCAACATACATACTACATATATACTACATGCATGCTACATACATACTACATGCTACATACTACATATATACTACATGCATGCTACATACTACATGCTACATACATACTACATATATACTACATGCATGCTACATACATACTGCATGCTACATGCATGCTACATACATACTACATACATACTACATGCTACATACATTCTACATATATACTACATACATACTACATACATACTACATGCATGCTACATGCATGCTACATACATACCACATACATAACACATATATACTACATGCATGCTACATACATACTACATGCTACATACATACCATATACATACTACATGCATGCTACATACATACTACATGCATGCTACATACATACTACATGCTACATACATACTACATATATACTACATGCATGCTACATACATACTACATGCTACATACATACTACATATATACTACATGCATGCTACATACTACATGCTACATACATACTACATATATACTACATGCATGCTACATGCTACATACATACCACATACATACTACATACATGCTACATGCTACATACATACTACATATATACTACATGCATGCTACATACATACTGCATGCTACATGCATGCTACATACATACTACATACATACTACATGCTACATACATACCACATATATACTACATACATACAATACATTCATACAATACATACATAGACATACAGTACATATAACATAGAGTAACATACTTACCAATACTTGTCACATTGTTCCCCGAAGCCATTGTCTTTTCCGGAATAAATATTAACATAACAAACCACAAAAATACTCACCCACGATCCGAAGCAGTCCACGAGTGTGTCCCACGACGATCTTGGGTAGAGAACGGCAGCATCAGCTGTTGCTGCCGTTCTCTACGGGCTGCAGGAATCCAATGACGGAAGGTAGGTATCCTTCCGCACTGTATTCCTCCGCCACTTAAAAAAAAAAAAAGTCCCTAGTCTCACTTTATGCCATTGCTGTGTGGGAAATTCCCACGCAGCAATGGCATAAAGTGAGACTAGGGACTTTTTTTTTTTTAAGTGGCGGAGGAATACAGTGCGGAAGGATACCTACCTTCCGTCATTGGATTCCTGCAGCCCGTAGAGAACGGCAGCATCATCTGATGCTGCAGTTCTCTACCCAAGATCGTCGTGGGACACACTCGTGGACTGCTTCGGATCGTGGGTGAGTATTTTTGTGCTTTGTTATGTTAATATTTATTCCGGAAAAGACAATGGCTTCGGGGAACAATGTGACAAGTATTGGTAAGTATGTTACTCTATGTTATATGTACTGTATGTCTATGTATGTATTGTATGAATGTATTGTATGTATGTAGTATATATGTGGTATGTATGTAGCATGTAGTATGTATGTAGTATGTATGTAGCATGCATGTAGCATGTAGTATGTATGTAGCATGCATGTAGTATATATGTAGTATGTATGTAGCATGCATGTAGTATATATGTAGCATGTATGTAGTATGTATGTGGTATGTATGTAGCATGTAGTATGTATGTAGCATGCATGTAGTATATATGTAGTATGTATGTAGCATGTAGTATGTATGTAGTATGTATGTAGTATGTATGTGGTATGTATGTAGCATGTAGTATGTATGTAGCATGCATGTAGTATATATGTAGTATGTATGTAGCATGTAGTATGTATGTAGTATGTATGTAGTATGTATGTGGTATGTATGTAGCATGTAGTATGTATGTAGCATGCATGTAGTATATATGTAGTATGTAGTATGCATGTAGTATGTATGTGGTATGTATGTAGCATGTAGTATGTATGTAGCATGCATGTAGCATGCATGTAGTATGTATGTAGCATGCATGTAGTATGTATGTAGCATGCATGTAGTATGTATGTAGTATGTATGTAGTATGTATGTAGCATGCAGTATGTATGTAGCATGTATGTAGTATGTAGTATATATGTAGTATGTATGTAGCATGTAGTATGTATGTAGCATGCATGTAGTATATATGTAGTATGTATGTAGCATGCATGTAGTATGTATGTAGCATGTAGTATGTATGTAGCATGCATGTAGTATGTATGTAGCATGTATGTAGTATGTATGTAGTATATATGTGGTATGTATGTAGCATGTAGTATGTATGTAGCATGCATGTAGTATGTATGTAGTATTTTTTTTTTTTTTTAACATTTAACACATTAGCCGGATGATGGGACTACTACTGTCCCATCATTGGCTAATGTGTCAATCACTGTCATGGTAGCAGGCATCGCCCGATGGGACTTGTAGTCCCATCGGACGATGCTTGCACAGACCCACGGACATCAGCACAGCCCCCCGGCAGGCCGGCACAGCCCCCCGGCAGGCCGGTACAGACCCCCACAGGGTGCACAGACCACCGGCAGGCCGGCACAGCCCCCCGGAAGGCCGGTACAGACCCCCACAGGGTGCACAGACCACCGGCAGGCCGGCACAGCCCCCCAGCAGGCCGGTACAGACCCCCACAGGGTGCACAGACCACCGGCAGGCCGGCACAGCCCCCCGGCAGGCCGGTACAGACCCCGGGCAGTCCACACAGCCCCCCGGCAGGCCGGCACAGCCCCCCGGCAGGCCGGCAGAGACCCCCGGAAGGCCCGAAATGACGGCGCATCATGATGCGCACACACCGCGCATCATGATGACGTCAGTCTGTCAATCAACTTTGAACTTCCGATTCCGATGCCGAATTCCGATATTGAAAAAATATCGGAAGTCGGTATCGGAATTCCGATACAGCAAGTATCGGCCGATACCCGATACTTGCGGTATCGGAATGCTCAACACTACTTTCTAACCTTTGTGCAATCACGTGCAATCCATACTGGGCCTAACACCGTCTGAGCCTGCCTCCTGAGACATATATTTTGAATGTGTACGCTATCCATACATGTTATCTGGGGATACGGTACCCTTTCTAGCCTTTGTGCAATCACGTGCAATCCATACTGGGCCTGACACCGTCTGAGCCTGCCTCCTGATGAATAGACATATATTTTGAATGTGTACGCTATCCATACATGTTATCCGGGGATACGGTACCCTTTCTAACCTTTGTGCAATCACGTGCAATCCATACTGGGCCTGACACCGTCTGAGCCTGCCTCCTGATGTATAGACATATATTTTGAATGTGTACGCTATCCATACATGTTATCCGGGGATACGGTACCCTTTCTAACCTTTGTGCAATCACATGCAATCCATACTGGGCCTGACACCATCTGAGCCTGCCTCCTGAGAAATATATTTTGAATGTGTATGCTATCCATACATGTTATCCAGGGATATGGTACCCTTTCTAACCTTTGTGCAATCACGTGCAATCCATACTGGGCCTAACTCCGTCTGAGCCTGCCTCCTGATGTATAGACATATATTTTGAATGTGTACGCTATCCATACATGTTATCCGGGGATACGGTACCCTTTCTAACCTTTGTGCAATCACGTGCAATCCATACTGGGCCTAACACCTTCTGAGCCTGCCTCCTGAGAAATATATTTTGAATGTGTACGCTATCCATACATGTTATCCAGGGATACGGTACCCTTTCTAACCTTTGTGCAATCACGTGCAATCCATACTGGGCCTAACACCGTCTGAGCCTGCCTCCTGAGACATATATTTTGAATGTGTACGCTATCCATACATGTTATCCAGGGATACAGTACCCTTTCTAACCTTTGTGCAATCACGTGCAATCCATACTGTGCCTGACACCGTCTGAGCCTGCCTTCTGAGACATATATTTTGAATGTGTACGCTATCCATACATGTTATCCGGGGATACGGTACCCTTTCTAACCTTTGTGCAATCACGTGCAATCCATACTGGGCCTAACACCGTCTGAGCCTGCCTCCTGATGTATAGACATATATTTTGAATGTGTACGCTATCCATACATGTTATCCGGGGAAACGGTACCCTTTCTAACCTTTGTGCAATCACGTGCAATCCATACTGGGCCTAACACCATCTGAGCCTGCCTCCTGAGACATATATTTTGAATGTGTACGCTATCCATACATGTTATCCGGGGATACGGTACCCTTTCTAACCTTTGTGCAATCACGTGCAATCCATACTGGGCCTGACACCGTCTGAGCCTGCTTCCTGATGTATAGACATATATTTTGAATGTGTACGCTATCCATACATGTTATCTGGGGATATGGTACCCTTTCTAACCTTTGTGCAATCACGTGCAATCCATACTGGGCCTAACACCGTCTGAGCCTGCCTCCTGAGACATATATTTTGAATGTGTACGCTATCCATACATGTTATCCAGGGATACAGTACCCTTTCTAACCTTTGTGCAATCACGTGCAATCCATACTGTGCCTGACACCGTCTGAGCCTGCCTTCTGAGACATATATTTTGAATGTGTACGCTATCCATACATGTTATCCGGGGATACGGTACCCTTTCTAACCTTTGTGCAATCACGTGCAATCCATACTGGGCCTAACACCGTCTGAGCCTGCCTCCTGATGTATAGACATATATTTTGAATGTGTACGCTATCCATACATGTTATCCGGGGAAACGGTACCCTTTCTAACCTTTGTGCAATCACGTGCAATCCATACTGGGCCTAACACCGTCTGAGCCTGCCTCCTGAGACATATATTTTGAATGTGTACGCTATCCATACATGTTATCCGGGGATACGGTACCCTTTCTAACCTTTGTGCAATCACGTGCAATCCATACTGGGCCTGACACCGTCTGAGCCTGCCTCCTGATGTATAGACATATATTTTGAATGTGTACGCTATCCATACATGTTATCTGGGGATACGGTACCCTTTCTAACCTTTGTGCAATCACGTGCAATCCATACTGGGCCTAACACCGTCTGAGCCTGCCTCCTGAGACATATATTTTGAATGTGTACGCTATCCATACATGTTATCCAGGGATTCGGTACCCTTTCTAACCTTTGTGCAATCACGTGCAATCCATACTGGGCCTAACACCGTCTGAGCCTGCCTCCTGAGACATATATTTTGAATGTGTACGCTATCCATACATGTTATCCAGGGATACGGTACCCTTTCTAAACTTTGTGCAGTCACGTGCAATCCATACTGGGCCTAACATCGTCTGAGCCTGCCTCCTGAGACATATATTTTGAATGTGTACGCTATCCATACATGTTATCCGGGGATACGGTACCCTTTCTAACCTTTGTGCAATCACGTGCAATCCATACTGGGCCTGACACCGTCTGAGCCTGCCTCCTGATGTATAGACATATATTTTGAATGTGTACGCTATCCATACATGTTGTCTGGGGATACGGTACCCTTTCTCACCTTTGTGCAATCACGTGTAATCCATACTGGGCGTGAGAACGGCTGGCGAGCTGTTAAGCAAGCTACAGCACCTGTGGTTTGCACACGTAAGTTTTTCATTTTTTCAGGAATGACGGTTAGGCCTAATTCCGGAACTGCGGTTGACCTGCACTTACTGGGAAATCATTGTTCGCGGGTAATAATTGTAATCAGTGATCCCCATCACTAACGTTGTTCAGCGGGTTATCTGCACCTGTAAGCGACAAACGCTGGCCTTTTCAGTGTAGCGCACATGCAGCCACGGACATGTAAGGGCATGACACACCAGTTATTGGTCAATCTCATGTGCCAGAGCCTCACGTGTCCCTCTAGTAAGCCGGACTCGGACCGCGGGGCATGACGGAGTCTCGTTCGTTAACGGAATTAAGCTTGCAATGTGTGCATCTGTTCTGTAGCTGGCATGGTTGAGGTTTCCCAGGTGGAGTCGAATTTAACCGTAGGCTCCACTCCTGGTGGTGCCCTTCTGGACATTCCTTAAAGGTTCAGCTTTGTAACCATACTGCCCACGTAAAACAAACACTTTGCCTTCATGAACGCTGTTTGGAGGGTCATGACTCGTGGGAATAACGCCGCCCAATCAGTTAACCTGCTAGAGAGATCCTTCGTTGCTCCCAAGCATGACATCACACTCCCTAGGAAGAAGGTAATGCCACTGTGGCGACCGTACTCCTGGGGGCGACACAAGTGCACTGATTCCCAGCCACTGCTCGATGAATCTGCTGGTACATTGACCCAGACCACTACATTCCCCTCGCACGCTACCCGGCCTGAATCTGACCCTGATGAAACTCAGGTTACCCTTCCCATATACAGTTCCATCTTACACGTTGACAAAGAGGAAGCTGCAGATGAAAGTGCATGTTCGGCCCACCCGCCATCCGACACACCATCAGGGGCCCTGTGCCAGTGCCGTCGCCAACGAGTGGGCCCCCCTGCTTTCCCAGGATCACAGCACTTGCAAAGTTGAAATACTGTGCAGTGAGATGGAAGATGGGGACGACGAGGAGTCTAGACTAGTACAGGGATTCCCTAGCGAGGAGACTTATTTGAATGTTTTCAATGTTGGGACAGCAATTTTTGGGGAGCACTATACTCTGGAGAATGATAGATGGGGCCCACCATACACTGGAACATTCCAAAGGTGGACATCAGACACTGGAGCAGCATTTACAGGGCCCATTATACACTAGAGCATTAGAAATGGGGCCCATTATGTTTGGAGCATTATTTGGGCCCATAAGACAGTGGAGCTTCATCCATGGGGACCAACATATACTGTAGCATTATGTGGAGCTCATCATATACTGTTTCAAACATTATATGGGACCAATGATTCTGTATGGAGAAATAGATGGGCCTCGTCATGAGATGTAAAAAGTGAGGTATTTTTCATTGTACTATACCGCTATTTCTCTGCCGTATCGGAGCATGATGAGTTGTGGTATGTGTTAAAGGGGCGCTCTTTCGCTCAGGGCACATGAAAACCTGGAGCCAGCACTCCCCTCCAACAACTTTAGCCAAATAACCCCCATTTTTCAGTGCGTAACTTGTATTATGAAGTTAATTAAGGTTGACAAGCTTAAGTAAGAAGAATTGATGCTTTTGGCATTCAAATGGGCACTGTAGGTGTGTTTCCTGTCCTCCTCTCACTGCCGACTTTTATTCCCCATTGACTTACATTGGGTTTTGGGTTTCGGGACGACCCCGACTTTTCCCTATAATCGGACGATCTTGCTCGACCCGACTTTTGGAAAAGTCGGGTTTCACGAAACGAAACTCGACCCTAAAAAAACAAAAGTCGCTCAACTCTACTCATAAGCAAATGAAGGGCAAAGAAGAGGTCCCACAATAAACTTCAATTAAAAGGTATATATTTTTATTAACAAAATTCTTAAAACAATGTGAACAAGCAGCAAGATAGCCATGATAGAGAACACCTAATAATGGAAAGTGGGCTATAACAATGTGCAGGGTATAGGACAGATCCCAACACATGAATAAAGGGATATTTAATATAAATCCATAGTAATACACAATGAGGAATTCCAAGTGAAGAATAATCCCCTAATACAATGGTTAAATTTTTCACCCTTAATAATCCATGCTGCATAAGTAAAGTACACCATACACATACTATGTAAAAACCCTAACAATGGTAATTAGCCACAAAGGAAGATAAACCGTTATCAGAGCTCCATTATTAAGGACCATAAATCAGTCGGTAAATAAACCCTAATAGGAAAAAAAAATAAATAATGGAGCAAAAAATTATATCTACCTGTGGCACAGAATCAAAAGGTGTCCCCACACCCCGACGCGCGTTTAGCCGCCAGCTTCTTCCGGGGCTCCCGGAAGAAGCTGGCGGCGAAACGCGCGTCGGGGTGTGGGGACACCTTTTGATTCTGTGCCACAGGTAGATGTAATTTTTTGCTCCTTTATTAATTTTTTTTTTCCCTATTAGGGTTTATTTACTGACTGATTTATGGTCCTTAATAATGGAGCTCTGATAACGGTTTATCTTCCTTTGTGGCTAATTACCATTGTTAGGGTTTTTACATAGTATGTGTATGGTGTACTTTACTTATGCAGCATGGATTATTAAGGGTGAAAAATTTAACCATTGTATTAGGGGATTATTCTTCACTTGGAATTCCTCATTGTGTATTACTGTGGATTTATATTAAATATCCCTTTATTCATGTGTTGGGATCTGTCCTATACCCTGCACAATGTTATAGCCACTTTTCATTATTAGGTGTTCTCTATCATGGCTATCTTGATGCTTGTTCACATTGTTTTTAGAATTTTGTTAATAAAAATACATACCTTTTAATTGAAGTTTATTGTGGGACCTCTTCTTTGCCCTTCATTTGGTTATGAGGGACTGTTTGGATAAATTTGCAGAAATAGCCTATTAAAGTATGTCCTTACATTTTACAGAAGATTGTATTTGCCAGAGATGGCTCTCATGTCCTCAGGCAGAGTTTAGCAGGCTTTCTCATGTTGTTTTATAAGACCTAAAATTAGATAGCGAGAAACAAATCAAACAAAAAGTAAAAAATATTAAAATTAGCAAATTTTTAAATGAGGAAATTGATCAAATATCACATGCTTGTGAGAGACAAAAGTTTAACCTTTGCTTTTAGTTTTAAATGTGACCTGTTTGTGAAGCAATAACTTCAGTAGCATCCAAAAATTTAGCTTTTCTTAAAAAATGTGTTATTACATCTGTCTGGTTTTTGGGATGCAATTTTCCTTGTGATTTTGATGCCTGTCAGATATAAAGATGAAAATTGTGTTTGACATTGTTTTATCGCTTTATATGTTAGTTTTCAACATTTGCTTGGCCAATTGTTTTGCATATTTTCTCATGAGTAGTCAAATTTTGCCTAATTTTTTATTTTGTTTTTCAGTTAAAGCAAGGCAAAGACAAATGGAATTCAACTGCTCTCGGAGTCATGTATCACTTATAATAGAGAGAGAAAAAGAAGCTTATGGAACAGTTGACAAACCTAGAAGTGGACAACCACAGAAAACTTCCTCCGAAGATGATCTCCTTATTAAGAAAATGTTAGTATCTGATATCCATAAAAGTGCATACTGCCCCTGGCCAGTGCCCCAAACTCAGTGCCTGCAAATTCATATTCTGGTTTTAGCTTTTATCCTAAAGCATGTAACAAGGCTCGTTAAAGGGTCAACATTGACTTCTAGGATTGCTACTTCCTATAGGTGGCACTAGAGTTCTAATCCTCTTCCTCTCTGAAGAGACAATTTGTTAAAGAGGTTGAAAAGGGTATGGATTCAGACAGTGAAAATCTCTGAAAATATTAGAGTTTTATGCATGTCTTTTCAGGGCAATTCGAGTACTTGTGATTTGCAGCAAATTAATTCACCACAAGCCATGTTCCATGGAAAAATTTATCGAATCTGGTGAGTTTGCATTTCAAAATATTTACTCATCTCTAATATTAGTATTACTGTAGTCTTTTCTAGTATCTGTCAAATATTTGCTCTTATATATGTTTGTTCTGTTTTGCTATATGTGAGAAATGTATATCTGTGTGGTGCCTCTGGGTAGCATGATTGCACAATGGTCAGTTTTGTTGCCTATGAGTGCTAGGGTCCTGAGTTCAAATCCCACCAAGGACAACATCTGCAAGTAGTTTTCTATAAATAGCTGGAAACATGGATTAAAGAAATCACCATATTTATGGCTTGAGAAACTCTCCATATATTATGAATAACATCAAAAGGAACATTGGGAGCTTAAATCTCTACTGGTCAACAGAGTCATTGGTAATAAAATAAGTAAGTACTCAGTTTTAATCAAATACAAAATAAGTCTTTATTTTTCTATAAAACAGTACACAATCAAACAATTATTGCCACAAATTACAAAAAATATATTATTAAAATCAAGCAGGTAGTGATACAACCATGATGCAGCACAATGAACAAATAAGGGATGTATATGGTAAGGAACATAGACTTTCAGATCAAAGGAGCAGCTCAATAATATAATTATAGCAAATCTGACAAGTATAGGGATAAGCTTAAGGCAAAACAGTGTATGTGGCAACCACCAATATAATATTGGTAAATAAGCAGTGTTTTGGCCACAATTCACTAATATCCCTGTAAATGTATTCCTAAGGGCACAGTAACCCTGAATGTACCCAGAGTCTGGACAAGCCAGAACAATCAAAAAGTCACCTTACCCATAGTAAAAATGTCCACATGCTGCACTAAAGCCCCGGATGTGCGATTCGCACCTTGCTTCTTCGGGGGGCCCTGTATTCCATAGTGTCTATGATGTTTAAATATCTAACGGTGACAGGATGTTAGCCAATCCATGCACAATGTGCTCTGAGCACAGGGGGCGGGACTTCCAGTGCCGGTTCTTCACATTCAGTGTTGTGGTCATGATGTGTGCCAGGGGCAAATGCTCCAGTGATGTCAAAAGCACACATCGCTCCGTAAGGACACAGTGGGGGTGGCCAGGAAACACCCGTTCCAAGTGCAGCTCAAAGCAGGAAGATCGAGTGAGCATATCAGGATGCTGTGGCCTTGGATATGGGCAGATGAAAAGGGAAAATATATATAATTACCAATATGTCCAAAATGGCTGTTGTAATTATACATACTATTCCTGTTTTCCTGATTGGTGCTGCATTTGAAAGAAACACCTAGAAACACCGCCCATCGGACCAGACACAGGGTATTTACATAGCCCACAAATTTCCAGTGACAGATTCCCTTTAAGCTCACTTGGAGCTTGGTTACTCTGACCTTTACTACAATAAGCTTAACATATATATTTAATAAAGGCTGAAGGTGATTCCATCTCTTCTTACTATTTTCTGCAATATCTGATTCCTTGTGATATACTTTAATGTTATTTTGATTTTTCCATACCTAATTTTATGACTACTGGTATTAGATCTAGCCAGTATATACTTGGATGTAAGTCACTTTTTCTACTTCTACTGTGCTTCCCACCTCCCTTTGTGTGTCTCTCCACATTTTAACCTTTTTATATATTGGATGTGATACAAGTCATGAATTAAGCTATTTTTGTATTTAATAGCTTGGCTATAAAACTATTTTGCACCATGTACCATAGGCTCACATTTTGTATGATGCATGTAGAAGATCTTACTAAGCCCAGGATAGGCCACACAAGAAAGATCTACAGTTAGGTCCATATATATTTGGACAGAAACAACATTTTTCTAATTTTGGTTTTAGACATTACCACAATGAATTTTAAACAAAACAATTCAGATGCAGTTGAAGTTCAGACTTTCAGCTTTCATTTGAGGGTATCCACATTAAAATTGGTTGAAGGGTTTAGGAGTTTCAGCTCCTTAACATGTGCCACCCTGTTTTTAAAGGGACCAAAAGTAATTGGACAATTGACTCCAAGGTTATTTCACGAACAGGTGTGGGCAATCCCTTCGTTATGTCATTCTCTATTAAGCAGATAAAAGGCCTGAAGTTGATTTGAGATGTGCTTCTTGCATTTGGAAGGTTTTGCTGAGAAGGAAACATGCGGTCAAAGGAGCTCTCCATGCAGGTGAAACAAGCCATCCTTAAGCTGCAAAAACAGGAAAAATCCATCCGAGAAATTACTACAACATTAGGAGTGGCAAAATCTACAGTTTGGTACATCCTGAAAAAGAAAGAAAGCACTGGTGAACTCATCAATGCAAAAAGACCTGGGCACCCACGGAAGACAACAGTGGTGGATGATTGCAGATTAATCTCCATGGTGAAGAGAAACCCCTTCACAACAACCAACCAAGTGAACAACACTCTCCAGGAGGTAGGCGTATCAATGTCCAAATCTACCATAAAGAGAAGACTGCATGAAAATAAATACAGAGGGTTCACTGCATGGTGCAAGCCACTCTTAAGCATCAAGAATCAAAAGGATAGACTGGACTTTGCTAAAAAACATTTAAAAAAGCCAGCACAGGTCTGGAAGAGCATTCTTTGGACAGAAGAAACCAAGATCAACCTCTACCAGAATGATGGAAAGAGAAAAGTATGGCAAAGGCGTGGTACAGCTCATGATCCAAAGCATACCACATCATCTGTAAAATACGGCTGAGGCAGTGTGATGGCTTGGGCATGCATGGCTGCCAGTGGCACTGGGTCACTGGTGTTTATTGATGATGTGACACAGGACAGAAGCAGCCGAATGAATTCTGAGGTATTCAGAGCCATGTGTGCTCAGATCCAGGCAAATGCAGCCAAACTGATTGGTCATCGTTTCATGCTACAGATGGACAATAACCCAAAACATAAAGCCAAAGCAACCAAGGAGTTTATTAAAGCAAAGAAGTGGAATATTCTTGAATGGCCAAGTCAGTCACCTGATCTCAACCCAATTGAGCATGCATTTCACTTGTTAAAGACTAAACTTCAGACAGAAAGGCCCACAAACAAACAGCAACTGAAAACCACCGCAACGAAGGCATGGCAGAGCATCAAAAAGGAGGAAACAGCATCTGGTGATGTCCATGAGCTCAAGACTTCAGGCAGTTATTGCCAACAAAGGGTTTTCAACCAAGTACTTGAAATGAACATTTTATTTACAATTATTTAATCTGTCCAACTACTTTTGGTCCCTTTAAAAACAGGGTGACACATGTTAAGGAGCTGAAACTCCTAAACCCTTCATCCAATTTTAATGTGGATACCCTCAAATGAAAGCTGAAAGTCTGAACTTCAACTGCATCTGAATTGTTTTATTTAAAATTCACTGTGGTAATGTCTAGAACCAAAATTAGAAAAATGTTGTCGCTGTCCAAATATATACGGACCTAACTGTAACATACACACAGCAGAGCTACTTGGTGGACAGCTGGGAGAAGCAGGAGTTGCTCTGTAGCAGACATGAGAGTAAATTTACACCAATGTCGTGTCCCTGCCATTGATGTAGACTTGCACTCTAAGCTCACATATATTCCGGCATATGACGGCTGATTTAATCAGTCATTATGTGCCTCTAACAGCCATGGGTGGATCAGAGACCCCTCCATGGCTGTTAAGCTGTTAAATCTTAAAGATTGACAGCGGCATTTAACAGGCACAAGCAGTGGGATGCTTTTGTACCCCATGATTGCAGGATACCGATGAGTGTTCTTGACAGCCTGGGATCTGCTCAAGACTACTGTGCCTATCAATTCAATCCCCCTGTGAAAGCCATCCTGTTGGATGGAGTTCATAGGAGATCATGATTTTTGCTGTACATAGCTCAAGTGATCAGATGATCGCAGCTTCCCTAAGAGAATTATTTCAAACAGTAAAAAGTGGAAAAAAAAGTTTTTGAAAATAAGAAAAAAATTAAAAAAAACACAAATGTGAAATCACCCCCTTTTTGCTCTAATGAAAATAAAGCAATTAAAAAACTTAAAATACACATATTTGATATTGCCACAATTTGAAATGTCCAATCTCTCACAATCTAAAATAAATTAATTATGAGAAAAAATAATCAAAAGACCAAAATTACGTATGGTGCGAGTAGTTGGTGAGGGTTGCAGACACTCTTCAATTTTATGTCTGTGATATATAGATATTAGTGATGAGCGAGTGTGCTCATAACTATTCATTACTCGCTCGAGCGTCAGGGTGCTCTAGATGCTTATTACTTGGCGAGTTATATTTGAATGCTCAAACAGGAGATTGAGTTCCCACCCCGCATGTTTGGCACTTTTTAAACCACAAATAAACATGTGGGGGTTGCCTTCCAGTCACTGTAATGCCGTAGGCATCTTGGCTGTGGGATTACTGAGATTGGCTATGTAATTCTGTATAAGACCCGTGACGCCATGCTCGTACCCTGGAAACAGGCAGACCAGGCAGAGGTGCTGCTGAGAAAAGGATGTAATTGTAGCTGTGCATAAGAAGAGGTTCAACCATATTTATATTTCTTTCAATTACAACAACAGCTTTTCTTTGGGCTAATTATAATCAATAGTAATACTGCTGTTAGCAGCACTTCGGGAGGGATGATGCAGAAGGGATAGCGTAGGACAGGATAGGGTGAACTGCACTTTGTTCCTTTCTACGCAGCCTGCCACTCAAACCAGAAGACCCTTTGAAAGCTAATAACATTATTTTTGCTCCTAATCCTGCAAATTGTTCTGAACAGACAAATATTTTACACCATTTTTACTGTGGCAGTTGTATATCAAAAGCATACAGCCTGACTTGGTTGGATCTAAAAAGCATTGCTATATGGATAATGCAGTGTTACAAGTTCATCTGAGGTGTGCAAATTTTCCAGCTATAGTGATGCCGCAAACTTGTTTTCAGCAGTGAAATATACTTCATTTATGCTGCGCCGTTTGTGCATTAAAAGCATACAGCTACTCTTGATTGGATTTCAGTAGCATTGCTCTGTTGATACTGCAGTGTAACAAGCCTATATGAGTAGAGCAAATTTGTGTGTTCTTGTATTCCTGCCAACTTTTTTCATCAGACAAATATTATTCACCATTTATACTGTGCCAGTTCTACATCAAAATGAAAAAGCCAGAGTTGTGTTGTTAGATACAGCATCACTATATTGCTCCTGCACAGTAACAAATCTATGTAAGGTGGGCAAATTTGTGTGTTTTAGTATTCTTGCCAATTTTTTTCAGCACACAAATATTATGTGCCATTTACACTGTGCCAGTTCAGCCACAAAAAAAGAAGCCAAAGTTAGTTGGTTAGAAATAGCCTCACTGTATTGCTCCGGCACAGTAACAAGTCCATGTGAGGTGCGCAAATTTGTGAGTTCTAGTATTTCTGCCCATTTTATTCAGCAGACAAATTTTCTATGCCATTCATACTGTGCCAGTTGTGCATCAAAAATAAAATATTCAGAGTTGGTTGGTTTGAAATAGCATCACTATGTAGATACTGCAGTGTAAGAAGTCCATCTGAGGTGATTAAATTTTCCTGCGATAGTATTACTGCAATTTTTTTCAGCAGTGAAATATTATACAGCATTTATACTGCATCAGTTCTGCATCAAAATAAAAAAGACATACTTGGTTGGCTAGAAAAAGCATCACTATATGGATACTGATGTGTGAGAAGTCCATGTGAGGTGGGCAAATATGTGTGTTTTCGTGTTCCTGACCATTTTTTTCAGCAGACAAAAAATATTGCAATTTATACTGTACAACTTGAGCATCAAAATAAGAAAACAGAGTTAGTAGTTTACAAATAGCATCGCTATATTGCTCTGACAAAGTAACAATTCCATGCAAAGTGGCAAAATATGAGTGTTCTGATATTCTTGCCCATGTCCAGCAGACAAATATTTTATGCCATTCATACTGCAGTACTTGTGCATCAAAGTAAAAAAGTCAGAGTTGGTTAGAAATAGCATCGCAATATTTCTCTGGCACAGTAACATGTTTATGTGAGGTGGGCAAATTTGTGTGTTCTAGTATTCCTGTCCATTTTTTTCTGCAAACAA